>NC_134857.1:132504892-133174892 GCF_049852395.1 Peromyscus maniculatus bairdii
GTTTGTACTCAGTCCTATACTTTGCCTCTATGGCCTCCATCGCCCTGCATTAAGCTTCTTTAGCTTGGCTTGACCCTTAGGTTTGGCTCAGACTTGTGACCTGGGGCTTGTCTCTGTATTCAGGGCTCCAGTAGCAGGAATCTAACGAGGTTTATTAATGTCTTAATTACCTATGGCGGTAGTGACTCTCCTTGTATCTCTGTCAGTATCTTCCAGTGAGGCTCTGAGCTCCTTGAAGACTACTGTGGCTTCTTTAACCTTTTGTGTCTACACACACATACACACAAACACACTCACACACACATACACACACCTCTCTCTCTTCTTGTGTGACATATAATGTGTGATCTGAGAGTGAACATCGATAACTAAGATTGTAATAAAGAACTTGTGTTTGCCGATGGCCAGATATCAGGGAAGTTGGGACTATCAACTGCAGTCACCAGAGCTGACAGAGCTTATTAATGTATTGTTATGTAATGAATCCCGGCACTGTAGAAAGACATACCTGTGTTGTATGTTTGTAAAGCAGCAGGCTAATTGCATCCTGGCTCGGTCTTCTTCACCTGTTTGATTTGGCTACCTGCAGTTAATTTTCTGTTAAGTAGACCTTAATCCTCCTTGTTCTTACATAACTCTGAGCCCCCAGAAGAAATTCTTCCTACACTAAAAGCAGCAATGACAGATTCCGTTTTGGAAAGGTGTGACTTTAAAGACAAAGTGACCACGGCATTGGAGGAGCACTCAGCTTCTCTGTGGCCTGTTTGTCTCCATCTCCTCACTGCAGCCATTAGGATAGAGTCCACTCTTCTTAAGGAGACTGGAACTGACTGGCTTCCCCCAGGGATGCAGGACATCTCACATCTGCAACTCAACAGGCTTCTTCGCATTTTTAGAGAAAGCATCCTGCTTGACACATGGGTTCAACTGGAGACGGACTCCCACTACGGAGCTTCAAGGGCAACAGGCTCTGTCTGAGAAAAACAAGTGCTAATTTCAGATGCAGCCTTCAGGCTTTGCAGAAGGAGGCAAACCTGATCACAGAAAACAAGTGACCTGCCAGCACTACAATGCCACAAAGGAACTTTGCAAGACATCCATGAAATTCACCATGCTTCGCAGGAGCCTTCCTTTCAAAGTTCCACTCTTACTCTAAAAATAACCCACCCTGTCCTGGGTGGCACCGAGGATGGGCACCAGGGCGGGACCTTTCCCCAGATATCTCTGGTCTTCCTTTTTGATCCTTTAACTGCTGCCTTCACTGAAGAAGTGTTGGAGGAGACTCCTGAGCCCTAACATTTACTGCCCCAATAACGGATATTACTGAGGAGATTAGTCAGGAAGGGCTTCATAAGATTTTTGTCCTTGAGTGTTTTTAGATCCTCTGTCTCTTAGAAGCTGGTGAGACACAATCAATCTCTCAATACATTTTTCAGTAAACTCTTGAGATTTCATTCTCATTGTAAGTTTCTAACAGCTGAGTATAACTCAGGTGTTTATGGAGTGTTTGACCTTTGTTGTGGATATTATCCAGAGACAATCTCCTCAGTAGCTGTAAGTTTCTCTGGTACCCCCCCCCCCCCGGCCCCTCAGTCCTGTAGCCGCTTATAAAATAATTACTCAGAGGCTTAATATTAATTGCAAATTATATGGCCTATGGTTCAGGCTTCTTACTACCTAGCTCTTACAACTTAACTCAACCCATGACTATTAATCTAAGTATTACCACGTGTTCCATGGCTTTACCTGCGTCCCATTCCGTGTTGCTCCATGGACGGCAGGTTGGCGTCTCCCCTCACCCTCCTTTCTCCTTTCACTGTCTCTCTTGAATTTCCCCACCTGGCTCCATCCTGCCCTGCCATAGGCCAGTGCAGCTTTATTTATTAGCCAATGAGAGCAATGCATATTCACAGCATACAGAAAGGCATCCCACAGCACTCCTCTATATCACCATATTCCTTTTTAACTTCTTACGAACACCCTCCCCTGTCTAACTAAGAATGTCCACTACGGGTGTGGAAACATAAACACAGCCTGAGTATAAACCAAATGCCCTGCCAGGGGTTTGGTGTTATGGAAACAAGACTTTTGCCTTATTGAGTTTATCATCTAGATAAAGGGGTCTATTAAGATTCTTGTCTGGATTAAAGATATTCTTTCTTAAAATTTATTTCATTTTTATGTTATGTGTGTGGATATTTTGTCTGCATGTATATCCAAGGAGGCCGTAAGAGGGCACTGGATCCCTGGAACTGGAGTTACAGACAGTTTTGAGGTGCAATGCAGGTGCTGGGAACTGAACCCTGACCCTCTGGAAGAGCAGCCAGTGTTCCTGACTGCTGTCCCATTCAGCCCCATGTAAAGACATTCTTTACCTGACAGCAGTGGATGAATCAGAACATACACAGCCAAGACAACACCATTTGAAAAGTCTGGCTGGGTAATTAAGTTTCTCAATATATTTTACAAAGTAGGATAAAGTCTTTGAAGTACCAAATGGTTTATATCTCCTTCTGACGTCTTCCTGCTCTAATAATGGTTCGTTTGTTTAGAACTTCCTTGCCACACAAGTGTGTGTGGCAAACACCATTAGCTCACTGATAAAGGAAAGAAGAGCCTGAACTTTAACAGATGACCTCAGCCCTCGGGCTCCCCATTGCCACAGTCCAAGCAGATGCTCACATAAAGGATGCATTCTGCAAGGGAACACAGGATTAGTAAATGAACCATCGCCTCGATGACATTGTTGCCACACATTGTAGCCTCGTCCTGGGAATGAGGCCAGGCTTCTGGCTTTACCTTGAAAGGTGGTAGAAGGGGCTCTACCTGGCCTGAGCATGGCAACCATGGCTCTGAAAGGCCCTGCCCTCCCCCAGCCCCCCTGCCTTGCTAAAAAGCATTCGATTACATTCCTAAAGCTAACCACCAAGGTCTAGTCCCTTATTTGGCCACTTCCTCCTCCTGAGGCTGACCATGAAGTTTTAGCTGTCAAAGTATTGAAGTCCAGCAATCAAAAGCCCCCTTTTGGCTACTCTAATTAACATGCCCAATCAAATTAACCAGCTCATCCTAGCACAGGGTTCCCCCCTTTCCCCTCATAAACCGCCATTTGCCTGTGGGCTGCATCTGTCTCCTCTCTATCCAGAGACGGCCCTTTGTCCCTCCAGGTAAATATCCTCCCCGCCTTTCCCTTCCTCCTCTCCCTCACCCTCTGTCTCCTGTCTTTGTCTCTTATTTCCTGCCCTTTGTCCCTTTGGGGCAAATAAATCTTTGTGCTGAGAACATGGTCTTGGGGTGTCTTGTGCCGACTTGCAGGTCCTTTCAGTGGTAGTTCCTACAGTATTATAAAATGCTTTCTTGAACTTAAAAAATATGTGAAAGGAAATCCTGTCACCAGTTCCTGAGTAAAAGGTCGGAAAAGGAGATTGAGGGCAAAGTGATTGTTTTGACGAGAAAATAATAGCAACAGCACTAACGTCACCAGGCCAGGGGTTCACGGATCTCTCTCTCTCTCTCTCTCTCTCTCTCTCTCTCTCTCTCTCTCTCTCTCTCTCTCTCTCTCTCTCTCTCACACACACACACACACACACACACACCTCACAACAAAAGCCAGTTGTTCCTTTGGCCACTAAAAAGCCACTTCCTTCTGGCATAAACCATGACCTACTTAGCCATCTTGCCAAATGATTCAGAGCCATTATTGGGAGTGCACAGACGGGCTTCACAATTAGCACAAGCTGAACGACAGAGGTGAACACAGAAAGACCAACGTAGGTCTTCTACTTTTAATATTTGGGTACGTAATTGTTAAAGATTCATGAGCAACCACATTCTTATTTATCTTAATATTGGTGTTCACTAAATGTGCGATTTTAGTCTTTTCTTTCTAGTGAACAACAGAGGGATTTGTTTAAATTTTAAGTCGGTCATCTCCGTGGCATGGAACGCACCGGTAATTATCCAGCAGCAGAGCCACGATACTGCTAACCCCCAGTGTGTTAGAGGTCCCCCATTCCATTCATGGAGTTTTAGGTTTGGAAATTTGTGTTTCAGAGGAATAATGAGAAATGAATATCTATTTTCATCTCGTGCCTTCAAGTAACTTCTACAACACACTTTTAAGCACAGCCAGGCCTAAACATAAACAACCAATTTAGAGTGTATAATTATACTTATGCACAGTCGTTAAGCTGCCATAGACAACATGCCAAGACCTTCTGTTCTGGATGTTTCAACCACTTGAAAAGTATTCCTCAAACACTTCATTCTAAACTACCATTGTTTCCACACAGAAGGGGAGGAGGCCAAAGATGCAGAACCTCTCACACAGCTCTGGGTTACCCAGGTGTTAAAGATCTGCTGGCCTGGTTCCAGCTGGATTCTGAGGAAGCTTGCTGACAGACATGTGTGAATTGATCATAATTCAGAGAACACAGAGTAACGCACTCCCCAAGACAGCATTCAACCCTGAACAACACAGGACAGAGACGGTGTGACTGCAGGGTCCCTTCTTCCCCTGGTGACGAATGTCTCCTCACACAGCAGCTTGACTGGCACTGTAAAATAGGACTGTTTCCATGGAGACCAGTGGGGCTGGTATGAACACACAGTTAGTGTCCAAAACTTTTCTTCTTCTTGTGTAGTGTATACATGCCCATGTGTGCACATGTATGGCGTACATGTATATATATGTGTGTGCACACATATATGTACATGTGTGGTGTATGCATGCACATGTGTGACCATGTATGGCGTACATGTATATATGTATATATATGTATATATATGTGTGTGTGTGCGCGCACATATATGTACATGTGTGGTGTATGCATGCACATGTGTACCCATGTATGGTGTACATGTTTGTATGTGTGTGCACAGGTATGTGTGCATGTGTGGTGTATGCATGCACATGTGTGCCCATGTATGGTGTATATGTATGTACGTGTGTGCACAGGCATGTGTGCATGTGTGGTGTTTGTATGCATATGTCTGAAAATGTGTGGTGTATGTGTGTGCATGTGTGAGGCCAGAAGTTGATGTCAGGTGTCTTCCTCAATTTCTATGTTGTATTTGAGACAGTTTCTCACTGAACCCAGAGCTCATAGAGAGTCAGGAATGGCTGACTAATGAGCTCTGTCACTTCCCTTCCCTGCTCTAGAGTTACAGAAGTGTGTGACCACATCTGGCTCTTACGTGAGCATCGAGCGTCTGAACTCAGGTCCTCAGCTTGAATGGACAGTATTGTACAGACTGAGCCATCCTCCCAGCTTTGAGATGTACAGAACAAAAATAATGCTGTAGAATAGAGTAAGAGAGATTCCAGTCCTGAGTCTGCTACAGCCACTTTTAAAAAAGAAAAATAATGTCTTATTATTTTATGTGTATATGTGTTTTGCCTGCATGTATGTATGTGCACCATGTGTGTGCCTGGTACTCATGGAGGTCAGAAGAAGGCATCAGATGCCCTGGGACTGGAGTTACAGATGGTTGTGAGCCACCGTGTGGGTACTGGAAATTGAACGTAGGGCCTCTGCAAAAGCAACCAAGGGTTTTAACTGCTCGGGCAAGTCTCCAGCCCCTTACAGCCACTTTTATATATGTGCATGGCCACAGAATTTCTCAGCAATATGACTGTCAGTGTGTCATTATGCCACAGCAGGATACCAAGAAAAAAGTACCCGATAAAGCCATGCAAGGAAATGTATCCAGGCTGTGGTTTTCGCAGACAAATTTTAACTCAGAAATAATGGCTCTCTAGCTTTAAGCAACAACACATCATGGATGGAAAAGATGGTCTTAGACAAAAGATAAACAAGAGACTGTTATTTGCTTTTCAAATGACTTCGACATTTAAAAAATGCTACAAGGCAGTTACCAAGTTGTGCTAACTCTTAGCAGAAGGAACTTAAAATGAGACACAAGCAGCCTTCCACTTCTCCAGCAGGGAAGTAGACAGAGTCACATGGACCGTCAGCACTGGCTGACCTGGAGTCTCTGAGGTTAGGAATCAGTGGCCACACAATTAGTCCTTTCCTAACTTGTTCCTATAAGAATGCTTCATAGAAATTGCTCCTTTGGAGCCTCCAGGTGGCTTAGCCAGCAAAAGACTTGCGTGGACAGCCTGGGTGTGACTACCAGAACCCACGTTGAAAAGCCACATGTTGTGATGCTTCTGCAGCTCAGCTCTCCTGCAGTGAGCGAGCAGTGGGCACAGGATGGCCCAGGAGCCAGCTGGCCGGCTGCACACTGCATGGCACAAACAAAGGACGCCTTAACAAGGTGGCGAAGAAGATGCTTGAAAGTTGTCTTCTGACCTACACACACACACACACACACACACACACACACACACACACACACACCACATACACACACACATACACACACACATACCACACATAAATATACACCATGTACCAGACAGACCACCCATACACACACACCACACACACATCCCACACTCACATGACACACGCATTCCACATACATACCACACACATGCACCCCCCCCACTAATAATAATAGTGTAAATAACAGTAAACTAAAAACAGTAAGAAAGCACACCTCTCTCCATGTACACATTCCTCACAGCGCAGGACTGAGTCTCTTGGCTTGGCTCTCTCTGTTTAGCAAAGTTAGCGCATGCTGATTAGCTGTGTGTGATACAGCCGAGAAATGCCCGTGACACTCGGCATAAACGGCTAATGTTTTCAAGGATGAAAAGGTTGTGGTTTTCTAAGTCTGTTATTTCTAATCTTAACTTGTGTGTGTGTGTCTGTGTGTGTGTGTGTGAGTGTGTATGTATGTGTTTGTGTGTGTATGTGTGTGTGTGAGTGTGTGTGTGAGTGTGTGTTTGTGTATGTGTGTGTGAGTGTGTGTGTGAGTGTATTTGTGTGTGTGTGTTTGTGTGAGTGTGTGAGTGTGTGTGTGTGTGTGTGTGTGTGTGTGTGTGTGAACATGGAGGTCAGAGAACAGCTGTGGGAGTCGGTTTTCTACTTCCAAGGACCAAACTCAGGTTGTGGACTTGATGGTAAGGACTTTTCCATGCCAAGGGTCCTCAGTTCCAATTCCCTCCGTCCCTCCCTCCTCCCTCTCCCTCCCTCCCTCCCTCCCTCCCTCCCTCCCTCCCTCCCTCCCTCCCTCCCTCCTTCCCTCCCTCCCTCCTCTCCCTCCCTCCCTATCTCCCTGTCTCTCTCTCCCTCCCCTCTCCTCTTTTCCATCTTCATTCTGCCCCCTTCCCCCCACAGCTGGCTATGCTATGTCCCCCCCACCCCACCCCGGCCTCCACACTCTGTGCTCCCCATCAACTGAAGCCTGTGCCATTTCCTCTGGAGTTCTGAGCCCCTGCCAGTCTGTCACTGTCATTTAGTTGTTGGAATATGCTGCCTTGTAATTCTGTCTTCCCAGAATCTTAACAACACAGATTCTTAGAAGGGACTGGCTTCCTGTAACTCTGTGTAGGGTTCGTAGAGCCTTCAATCCTCTCTCTGGCTGAGAGCCTAAAGGGACTATTGATCTATAAAAATTAATCTACAAAGATGTCAGGAGCATAGCTGTTATATGAAGTGACATTGTGGTGATTACATTATTTTTGATTTAAATATAATTAAATCAAGGTAATAGTTCAAGGGTTAAGGAGAACATGCCATCAAAAGGCTTAAAGAAACCTAGCAGTCCCCTGTCTCTGACAAGCAAACATGCTTTTATTCATTTTTTCTCATTATTGGTAATACACCTTTACTATTAATTATTTCTTCAAACATTAACTTTATTTTTATTTTATGTGTGTGAGTGTTTTGTCTGCATGGATGTCTGTGCACTACTGTGTGCCTGATACCTGTGGAACCCAGAAGTGGGCATTGGATCCCCTGGAACTGGAGTTATAGATGGTTGGGTCCTGCCATGTGGGTGCTGGGAACTAAACCTGGGTCCTCTGTAAGAGCAGTCAGTGCTCATAACGGCTGGACCATCTCTCCAGCTCCCATGTTACGCTTGAGGACTTGGCTTTAGAGTTCATTTCTGACGCCACTTTCCACCTGTTCACTGTGGCCTCCACTTCCCATTTACAAACCGTCCGCGTTCTTCCCACCATCCTGCCCATGCCGTGTGGAGACACTGCCCTTACGTGTCCCTGAAGATGGACCGGATGGTGGGAATGCTTTCTCCCTTTTTTTCCCTGCCTTTCTCAGTTTCTTCCACATCCACTCCTCTGTTTATGGTACACATTACTTTGTGTTCCACATTTATGAATGAGGCCACCATGCCAGAAGAGCTATGCACCAGGCCATGTTTCATTTTATTTCCTTCATAAGAACCCACTGATAGGATAAAGGAATTTTTTTTTAAAAGCATAACCACAAAGATGATGGTGTTAACAAGAGCAGTCAGGAATAAGGAAGCCAGGCCAAGGAAGTTTTGAAAGCCAGAGGCAGATGTACCATGTAAGTAATCTAAGAGGGAGAAGAATCCTATTTAAAAGTGTACAAAGGGAGATTATAGTCAAGAAAACTAGAATATAACCCCCCCCCCAACCCCCCCCCCCCCCCCCCCCCCCCCCCCCCCGCCTTCGTGACGGTCAGGATCAGCGCATCTGCTGTGGCTGAGCACAGTGCACAGTTTCTCCATGGAGAGGCCTGGCCTCATCTTAGGGGAGGGAGGGGCCATCTCTTGACACGAGAGCCACCCCAGGGCAGGGCGGAGCCTGCAGCCTGTGGGCTTCCAACATGCATTCAGCTGCTGTTTCACTGGCTGTGCACCTTAGGCTATGGTAGACGCTTCTCTGTAACCCCCTGCGGAGGTGCCCGTCATCGTTGCTAGCCCCTCAGCATGTCTGTGTGCAGGAACAGGGGTTCTAAGGAAGCAGGTGTCACTCAGGGGCACGGTGGACCTTAAACCCGTGTGACTGTGACAGCAGCAGCAGAAGATGAGGACGAGACCCTCCCAGAGGAGCAGCCCTGGGAAGATAACTGAGGGAGACAACTGCAGAGGAACCAACACCACCAAATTTCACCTTGAGGTTCTGGCCTCCAGCACTGGGAGAAAAGTGCTTTTTGTTTTCCCTCCTGTTTAAACCACCTGCTTTGTGGAATACTTTATGGTATTTTAAGCAAACAAATACAGGCGATGTTTTCACATCTTGAGTTTTTTGTTGGTTTGTTTGTTTGTTTTTTTAAGAAAAAAGTCTTTACAATTCTTTCAGAGGCTAGACAGGAAAACTAAGACAGACAGACAGACAGACAGACAGACAGACAGACAGACACACACACACACACACACACACACACACACACACACACACACACACTCATGGAGGAACTTAATGTCCAGCCATTAACAACGCAAACTTTTCTCTGGTGTTCGCCGTGAGCTGACACCAGCCCACACCAGCAGGTGCGCTCTCTGCCTTATTTTCTTGTTCGTAATCTCCTTTCACATATGTTCGAAGAGAATTTCTCCTCCTCCTAGATAACTGCTCTCTGTTGCCTAGAAGTGTGTTGGCGTCTCTTGTTTGAGCCTAGCTGCTCTTGTTAACATCATCTTTGTCCTGAGGCTTTAAAGACTCCTTTGTTATTATGCTAGGGAAATCTGGGGAGGAGAGGAAGTCTGCGTGAGTCTACAAGAAGTTTACTGAACGCTAAAAATTATAAAATAAAAATATTCCCAATAAGCTTTTAAAATCAAGATTAATCGTAGCGCTCATTAGTCCCCACTTCTGATTAAAAATATCATTTGAAACTATGTTAATTTAAAAAAATGTGTGTGTGTGTGTGTGTGTGTGTGTGTGTGTCCTGAGGAAACAAGTCAGGTCAGCAAGCCCCTTTTTACACACTTGTTGGTCCCATACACCTTAACTTCTACCATTTTATTCTACATACAGTTTATTTGAAGATTTTAAATTGAATTAATAAGTTGCTGTATTATGCAAAATGGGCATAATTCTGAACTAAATTTGATCTCACTTATAATACAATCGGTAGAGGGCAAAAAGGTCTTTGTGCACTGGAGAAGCCAGGAAAGTTAAACACATGACTTCCTCATCAAGGGAATGAGGTGTGTAGTTGCTCCTCCTGGAATGATGTAGTTTTACAGTCTGGTGATCCTTCGCTGTCTGATGAGATACTCTCTGCCTGTGTCTCCCAGAAATCATGTTTTGCTTATCCCAGACCCTTCCCCCTAAATCTGAGCGTTCCTTCCAGGCTGTAAACCCATCCTTGTGAGAGATGTCACTTGTGCTTTACAACAGCCTCGGAGACGTCTGTGCTATCTTGGGGCCAGGCCAGTCCTGAGTCCCACAGGCCTTATGCTCACCTCGGTCCTTCTCCCTAGAGAAGGTCCTTCTCCCTAGACCCTTTTCTTGGGCACTATCTCTGCATCAACAGTGCCCATTTTTGTGAAAGAGGCCAGATGTACTTTGTAAGGAATTTCAATGTAAACATGTCTTAACTTTATTGTACCCTTGGGATAAGTTAATTGTTATCAGAAAATTTTTTCCAAAATGGTGCTGTGTTTAAATATGGCTAAATAAATGAACTGGTGGTCATACTCTGGAAGTCTTGGCCCAGCACCAATACCTAAACTGGGCTGAACAGAGCTTCATTCTTGTCTCTTCACTGATTGTTTCCTTGGCTGCTACAAAGCCAGCAGGAACCCTACGACAATCAGTACATGAGAGTTATCTAACACATGTTTTATTACAATGGGCAGTGGATTGCATTGTAGCATTTTATTATTGTGTATTATCACACTATTTTAGCCAACTGTTAGCACTGGGCATCAAATTCATACTATACATATTGAACAGTCCCTAGTTTTGCTTTCTTTTCTGAATTATGCAACATTAAATAGGTTACAAAAAGATTCCAAGTTTCATTTCTTAACTGGTTGCCTTTTATGTGAACATGTGTAATGTAAATTTTTGTTTGTTTGTTTTTGTTTTTATTTTCTGGAAGGGCATAGAAAGCAGTAACAGTCATTAGAGCTTCCATACCTAATACAGACAGCCCAGTTCCAAGAGATCACTGTTTGATTTCATATTCCCATGCTGTTAAGTCCTTGGCAAAATATTGCCTTTGCCAACTTAAAGTTGATTTTAAAAACTGTATTGGCAAATGTTAGAGAAAGATGTAAAGGGAGGCTTTATAATCTAAGACAGCAAATATTTTTCTGCCTTTCTGGCTCACTTCGAATGCATTTACATGATTTCTGCATATTTTAAACATATCACCAATGAGTTACCAAGTTTTTGTGTTCGTTTCCATGGCATGGGGATCAGAAAGTATTTCCAATGCTTGGTCTTTTTCTTCATTTTCTGTCCTGCGTGTGTTATAGAGACAATTTTTATTTAGCACCCAGTATTAGAGGATCACTAGCAATGGCGACATCCAGACATCACACACGTGATCACAGTGTGGAGGGTGTGGACCAAGGCCCTGTGGCCAGAGAGGAACCAGAGAGCCAGGCTGGTTCTTGTCTAACAACACACTCTAACCTACTCCTCCAAAACCCAGCCCTTTTCCACAGGACCACTTTGATCCAATCACCAGGGTGACTGTGACCTAAGACCTGGTACTAGGCCACACCTTATAAAGGCTTCGTCACCTTCCAACACTGTCACATTGGGGAATTGAGGTTCAACGTGAGTTTTGACAGAAACAAACCCTATTTCAAACACAGTGGCACTGGCCCGTGCCTCCAGTCTACCAATAGCCCTATGAAGTACATTCTCCGCCCCTTACCTTGACACCATGTAGCAGAGGGGAACTTAGGAACAGAGCACTGAAGTTTAGCCTCACTGTGGTGCAGGCTGTGAACCCAGGCCAGCCACCCGCTACGCTTTTCCTCCACAGCCACCAAAGCGCCCACAGTTCCAAACCCTGCTCTGTGGTGATTTGTAGTGACTGCACCATCGTCACCTAACACCACAAGGCTTCCCACATGACAGGAAGATGCTGGGTTTGACAGATGTTCTTCTGGTCTTTAATTTTCACAGTGACAGTCAGCACTGGATTATTTCTAATTTATTTATGCGATAAAGACACATGTCCAACACTTTTCTTCTTTCTATTCTACTTTCTTTTCTTCTTGGTGTTTTTAGTGGTTCTCTCTCCTTTTCCGCATCTCCTTGGAACACTATTTCAGAAGTGGCAATGGGGTAGGTTACTGTAGAATATTAGTTTAAGATGTGTCACATTTGTTTATGCTATGGAACATTTGTTTAATGATGCAAAGATGTGTTGCATTCTTTTGTGTTGCATTTGTTTAACTCTGTGAAGCTGTGTTACTGTGCCTGTCTAAAACACCTGATTGGTCTAATAAAGAGCTGAATGGCCAATAGCAAGGCAGGGCAAAGGATAGGTGGGGCAGGCAGGCAGACAGAATAAACAGAAGGAAAAAAAGAGAGATTGAGATGCAAGAGAACAAGGAGAGGAGGACGCTAGGGGCCAGCCACCCAGCCACACAGCCAACTACACAGTAAGAGTGAAAGTAAGATATATAGAAGAAAAGGAAAAAGCCCAGAGGCAAAAGGTAGATGGGATAATTTAAATTAATAAAAGCTGGCTAGAAACAAGCCAAGTTAAGACCAGGCATTTACGAGTAAGAATAAGCCTCCATGTGTGATGTATTTGGGAGCTGGGTGGCAGGTTCCCTAAAAGAAGCGAAAGAGTAAAAAAAAACCAACTACAGTAGGTAAAGCAGTATTCAAACCATCGGAATCCCCCTAACCTACGAGTCATCCCACCTGGCTGAATCTCTGTTTCCTCATCTCCCAAGGTCAATGCTATCTGCCTGCAGAAGGAAGGGTGTGCAATAGAACCTGTAGATGGCCTCAAGCTGTGTTTGCTGACATACTCTCTCAGTCGGTGTGGGAACTGTGGCTGTCCCCATCACAAAGTTCTAAAACACAGCTGCAGAGGAGGCACTGGCCATTTGAGTGATTCCATGGCAGACTTTCCAATACCTTTCACACTAACAGTAAGATTATATTGTTGACGTGATTTATGAGTATATTCCACAGTTGTTGATGTAAAGCCTCACTTTTGATAATTCATTAGCTGTGGAATGGCCCTGAATACCTTGGTTTATTAGTATTTCTGATGACAACTGGGCTAGGCACCAATTATATGTGTCTTTCTGAGTCTAGGTTACCTCACCCAGGATGATTTTTTTTTCTAGTTCTATCCATTTGTCTGCAAATTTCATGATGCCATTTTTTTTTAACAGCTGAGTAATACTCCATTGTGTAAATGAACCACATTTTCTATATCCATTCTTTGGTTGAGGGACATCTAGGTTGTTCCCAGGTTCTGGCTACTATGAATAAAGCTGCTATGAACATAGTTGGGCAAGTGACCTTGTGGTATGATTGAGCATCCTTTGGGGATATGCCCAAGAGTGGTGTGGTTGGGTCTTGAGGTAGATCAATTCCCAATTTTCTGAGAAGTCACCATATTGACTTCCAAAGTGGCTGTACAAGTTTGCACTCTCACCAGCAGTGGAGGAGTGTTCCCCTTGCTCCACATCCTTGCCAACATGATCTATTACTTGTGTAATTAATCTTAGCCATTCTGATAGGTATAAGATGGAATCTCAAAGTAGTTTTGATTTGCATTTCCCCATTGGCTAAGGGAAATGTTGAATATTTCTATTAAGGGTTTCTCAGCCATTTGAGATTCCTTTATTAAGAATTCTCTGTCTAGATCTGTACCCCATCTTTAAAATGGATTATTTGGTTTGTTGATGTCTAGTTTCTTGAGTTCTTTATATATTTTGGATATTATTCCTTTATCATATATTCTATCATATATGGAGTTAGTGAAAATCTTTTCCCATTCTGTAGGCTGCCATTTTGTTCTGCTGACAGTGTGCTTTGCCTTGCATAATCTTTTCAGTTGAATGAGGTCCCATTTATTAATTTTTTTTGAGACAGGGTTTCTTTGTGTAGTTTTGGTGCCTGTCCTGGATCTCGCTCTGTAGACTAGGCTGGCCTCAAACTCATAGAGATCCACCTGGTTCTGCCTCCCGAGTGCTGGGATTAAAGTTGTGTGCCACCACCGCCTAGCCCGTTTATTAATTGTTGATCTGAGTGCCTGCAATACTGGTTCTCTGTTTAGGAAGTTGTCTCCTGTGCCAAACAGGGAGGCTTCCTCTGGCAGCTGATATGAGCAGATGCAGAGACCCAGAGCCAAACATTAGGTGGAGCTTGTGAACCCTGCAGAAGATGGGGAGGAAGGCTTGTAGGATCCAGATGGGTTAAGGCCACCAGAAAAACGTGATCCACAGAATCAACTAAGCAGGGCTCATAGGGGCTCATAGAGACTTCAGTGGCAATGCTTTGCTATATGTTATGGTTGTTTAGTTGGGGTTTTGTGGGACTCCTAACAGTAGGAGTAGGGGTGTCTCTGACTCTTTTGCCTGCTTTTGAGACCCTCTTCCTCCAGCTGGGTTGCCTCATTCAGCCTTGATATGAGGGGTGTCCCTAGACTTACTGCATCTTGTTATGCCATGCTCAGTTGATTTCCCCGGGAGGCCTGCTCTTTTCTTAAGGGAAATGGAGAAGCTGTGGGTCTGGGGGAGAGGGCACGTGGGGGGAGTACTGGGAGCAGTGGAGGGAGGGGAAACTGCTGTTGGGATGTATTATATGAGAGATGAATAAAAATTTCCTTCATTAACAGGCAATGGACCACATCTTGTCTAAGCAGTGTTCATCTGCATGGTGGGAGCAGTCACTGTGCTTACACATTGTTTAAATGTGACATATAGATGTGGAAAAAACATTATGCTCATGATGGTTTTATCACAGCTCTGGTATAACATGCTTAATATTTTAATAACACTTATTATTTCTTTTGTTGTCTCAGTAGTAAAGGGAAATCAATTTCTAGATTTTGCTTTCTTTTCTGAATTATGAACCATTAAACAGGTTACAAAGAGATTCCAAGTTTCACTTCTCAACTGGTTGCTTTTTACGTGAACATGTGGAATATAATTTTTTTTTCCTGGAAGGGCATCGAAAGTAGTCAGCCCAGCTCTAAGAGATCACTGTTTGATTTTATATTCCCATGCTGTTAAGTCCTTGGCAAAATATTGTCCTTGTCAACTTAAAGTTGATTTTAAAAACTGAATTGGCAAATGTTAGAGAAAGATGTAAAGGGAGGCTTTGCAACTTAAGACTGCAAATATTTTTCTGCCTTTCTGGCTCACTTTGAATGCATTTACATGATTTCTGTATATTTTAAACACTGTGAATATTTGTTGCTCTCATTGGTTTAATAAAGAGCTAAATGTCCAATAGCTAGGCAGGTAGAGGTTAGGCGGGACTTGTGGACAAAAGAGAGCACAGGAAGAAGGAAGGCGGAGTTGCAAGCCAGATGCAGAGGAAGCAAGAGATGAACATGCCATGCTGAAAAAGGTACTGCCATGTGGTAGAGTGTAGATAAGAAATATGGGTTAATTTAAGTTGTAAGAGCTAGTTGGTAACAAGCCTAAGTTATTGGCTGAGCATTTACAATCAATAATTATAAATGTGTGGTTATTTGGGAGCTACCAGTCCTAACAAAAACCCCTGCCTACGTATGATACCCTTTTCTGAACTCTGGAGGTACTGCATATACCTGTGGTACACAGACATACATGCATGCAAGACACCTACATATATAAATAACAAAATAAAATAATAAAGAATTGTAGCAACTATATCACTGCATTCATTTAAAAAAAACCCCACATTTTTGAAGATTTATTTTCACTTAGGTTTTTTTTTAATGTATATACATGTGTGTGTCCGTATGAGTACATGTCGTGTGTGTGTGTGGGTGCCAAGGAGGCCAGAAGATGACACGCGATGCCCCAGAGGTGGATTTATAGGTGAGCTGCCCAATTGGGTTCTTGGAACTGCACTTGGGTCCTCTGGAAGAGCAGCCAGTGCTCTTAACTGCAGATCCATCTCTCCAGGCCCCAAATCTACATTTTTAACAGACTCATGCAGCTGAAATTCATGTGGTTTATGGTATAACACTGAATCGAGTTGTTTTCTCTTTGAATGACAGCTAGTTATTCTCCAGAGAATTTGCATCATTTAAAACTATTTGATTCAATACACACCCACAGTTTACATCGTATAATTTTATTTTATTAGCTTCTTTAAACATTTGCTATTGCATTTTGATATTTTGATTGAAACTGCACCAGCCCTTAGTACTTTTAAACATTAGGGCCAGAAGCAGGGCATGTATTTGTTTTTTCCTTTAAATTGTTTTTTATTTCTCCTACTAAAGTTTGGTAATTTTATTTGTCCAGTATTAGAGAATGCCATATTAGTATGAGTAGCAGATATTTATTATTGCTGTTGACATTGAAAATAAGATCTTGTTCCTCTAATGACCACTTTACCAAGTTTTCTAGATTTTATGACAAATATCTTTAAGTGTATTATACTAGATTTCATAAGTATAAATGGTTTGAAAATTTTAATATTTTTCTCTTTTCTTTCTTCTATTAATACCCTGTTTTTAATGACATCACAATAGCAGCAATCTTTTATAATTTGGTAAACTTCAGTATGACAAACTGCACCCTTGGTTTGTATGGAAATGTGTGCATTGTGCTTGGTTTGGCTATTTTTTTAAAGAAACATTTTATGCTTAAACTTTACTTTCAAAATCTCAAAGGAAAAGTGTAATTTTATCAAATGTCTTTTGGAGAAATCTGTTTTTATATTTATCTCGTTTTTTTTAATCATTCTGTTGATATTTGTGCAATGATTTTTCTCATGTGGCACTAAATCATGTTCTAGAGGTTAGTTTTATTTAGCTATGCTCAATGTAACAGAAGCCCCAAGAATCCTGGGATGCTGGCTAAAGGGGTATTATTTTTATTATAAACAATAACATCATGGCATCTCATTATTTAATGCTGGGGAGATCTGTGAGACTTAGTGTCCATATTTATTCTTGGTTAACATCCAAGAAAATGGAGATCTCAAGATGTTACTGACTTCTTCATAAGTCTATGAGGAAATTAATGGCATAGTACAATTATATACATAGAAAGCAAGTTTCATAGCCTTAAAAGGCATAGCAATAGGTCTGGGAAGGTGCCTCAGTGAGTAAAGTGTCCATGAGGACTTGAGTTTGAATCCTTAGCACCATGTAATAAAAAAGCCAGGTGCAGCAATGTCCATCTATAACCCTAGTTGGGAGAGTGATGTGGAGATAGGTGGATCCTGCCAAGTGACAATGAGCTCCAGGTTCAGTGAGAGATCCTGTCAAAACTCATCTCAAAACTCAAGGAGAACAATAAAAAGACTTCTGACCTCTGCATGTAAATGCACTTGTATACTTATACATATGTGTGTGCATGCACATATACACAGACATAGCAATACTAAATGCCATTAGTTCACTGAAATCATCTTCTACCCATTCGACTCAATTGATACTTTGGGCTTAATTTAAACAGACCAATACAAATAAAAAATTCAGGAAACTGGTCTTATGAGAAAATGTAAAAGAAACTGAGGTCATCTAGTTTGTGGGGGTGGAAAGATTGAAAGGTCTTAACATCATCTTTTGTGCATTTTTTCCTAAAGAAAAGAAAACCTGTGTTATGGAAGTTGTTGAGGAACTGCTGAAGATGTAATCTTGAGACCTTCATGTATCCCTGTGATGGTGTGCACTGCCTGGTGATGGAGTGCCCTGCCTGATGATGGAGTGTACTGCCAGATGATGGAGTGCACTGCCAAGTGATGGAGTGCACTACCTGATGATAGAGAGCCCTGCCTGATGATGGAGTACACTGCCAGGTGATAGAGTGCCCTGCCTGATGATAGAGTACACTGTTTGATGATGGAGTACCCTGCCTGATAATGTAGTGCACTGCCAGGTGATGGAGTGCCCTGCCTGATGATAGAGAGCTCTGTCTGATAATAGAATGCAATGTCTTATGATGGAGTGCACTGCCAAGTGATGGAGTGCCCTGCCTGATGATGGAGAGCCCTGCCTGATGATGGAGTGCCCTGCCTGATGATGGAGTGCACTGTCAGATGATGGAGTGCACTGCCTGATGATGTAGTGCACTGTCTGATAATAGAATGCAATGTCTGATGATGGAGTGTACTGCCTGATGATGGAGTGCCCTGCCTGATGATGGAGTGCACTGTCAGATGATGGAGTGCCCTGTCTGATAATAGAATGCAATGTCTGATGATGGGGTGTACTGCCTGATGATGGAGTGCCCTGCCTGATGATGGAGTGCACTGTCAGATGATGGAGTGCCCTGCCTGATGATGGAGAGCTCTGTCTGATAATAGAATGCAATGTCTTATGATGGAGTGCACTGCCAAGTGATGGAGTGCCCTGCCTGATGATGGAGAGCCCTGCCTGATGATGGAGTGCACTGTCAGATGATGGAGTGCACTGCCTGATGATGTAGTGCACTGTCTGATAATAGAATGCAATGTCTGATGATGGAGTGCACTGCCTGATGATGGAGTACACTGCTTGGTGATGGAGTGCCCTGTCATGTGATGGAGTACATTGCCTGTTGATGGAGTGCACTGCCTGTTGATGGAGTACACTGCATGATGATAGAGAGCCCTGTCAGGTGATAGAGTACACTGCTTGGTGATGGAATACACTGCCTGGTAATAGACAGCCCTGTCAGGTGATGGAGTGCACTGCCAGGTGATGGAGTACACTGCCTGGTGATGGAGTGCCCTGTCATGTGATGGAGTACACTGCCTGGTGATGGAGTGCCCTGTCAGGTGATGGAGTATACTGCCTGGTAATAGACAGCCCTGTCAGGTGATGGAGTACACTGCCAGGTGATAGAGTGCACTGTCTGATGATAGAGTTCACTGCCTGGTGATAGAGAGCCCTGTGAGGTGATAGAGTGCACTGCCTGGTGATGGAGTGTCTTCCAGGTGAGTGCACCACCAGCCTGCCAGCATCTCTGTGCTGAAGGTATGCAGAGGGGAGGGGTGTGTGGTGGGGAGGCCTGGTGAGTGATCCCTGAAGTTTAATAACTGGGCTTAAGTTATTTAAAGTTTTAGCTTTAATGTTACCATTCTCATGAAGGCTGTTTCCACACCAATGTGGGATTTATTTTGTTTAATAAGCTGTTAGTTCTGGATAACAGCATATTTCTAGAGTTTAGCTAAATATATACAGAGAGAACACGGAGTACTGCTGGTAATAACAGGAAAACAGTGGTAATGATCAGCTAGAGTCACTTGTGTACCCCTCAGAGTCATGAGCTGAAGAGTGCTCAGAATTCCTTTTGTTCAGAGTTCTGCTAAGCAAAGCCCTGGGAAGTCAGGAGGCCACAGTGTTGCTGACTTGGCGAGATACCGACAGCCACCTGTGGGAGCTGCTGTCTTGCTGTCTGTTCAGGATGTCTGAAAGCCGGCCTCTTTCCGAAGCCTGTTGTTTGAATTTCTAAAAGGTCTTTTAATAAAAAACCCAGAGCCAGAAATTGGGGTAAATGCTGAAGAGAGACAAAGGAACAAGCTACCTCTTACCTCTAGGACTCCTCAGCCTGAAAAGCCTTCTAGATGAAAGAGCTTCCTTAGCTGAAAAACCTTTAGTTCCTGTCTCCTCACACCTTATATACCTTTCTCCACCCAGCTATCACTTCCTGGGATTAAAGGCCCGTGTGCTTCCCAGTACTGGGATTAAAGGTGTGTGCCATCACTGCCTGGCCTCTATGTTTAATCTAGTGGCTTGTTCTGTTCTCTGATCTTCAGGCAAGTTTTATTAGGGTACACAACATATCACCACAGAAGCCTCTGGCTCTGAGCATAACATCTAACTCACTATTGGCCCGTTAATATCATGAAGAGCTGCCTGGATGGCTGGAACTGTAACAGTTCTTTCTTGTTGCCGTAGCAAGATTTTATAGACTTTGTAGCTTGGAAACAATAATTTTATTTCTTACAGTTCTGGAAGCTGGAAAGTTCAAGATCAAGTTTGGTGAGGGCCTGCTGCCTGGCCCATAGAGCTGTCTTCTTACTATAGTATCACATGGTATAGGGGGAAGCAAGCTCTCTGTGGCCTCTTTCATAAGGGTGAGTGGAAGGTTCCCATCAATACATGAATATGTGGATTTATACATGAGTTTTAGCATGAACTAAACTGAATCTCTTGCCTAGGAAAGAGACACTTTCCTTTATTAAGGTTCTGAGACACCTCTGGCTTTAAAGCCTTACTAGAACTGAACAATAAAAGCTGGATTTTGTCTTTTCATCTTTAAAAAAATAAAATTATCTATTTATTTATGTGTGTATGTGATGTGGTGTGTGGTGGCATATGCGTCCCACTGTGCACTTGGTGGTCAGAGGATGACTTCATGGAGTCCTTTCCATGGGCTTTGGAGACCAAACTCAGGTCATCAGGGTTGCATATCACAAGCACATTTACCCACTGAACCATCTTAGCAGCCAAGACTCGGGTGTCGGCTCTTGGGAGCCTTCAGTATAAGCTCCAGCCAGAGCACACTGGACATTTCTAGAACACAGCAGCTTAAACTTGCCTGTCTGGAACCACTTTTGCTAAAGAAGATGTTATGGGACCTTAGGCATATAGGAAAATAAAGTAGGTATACAAAGCAAACGTTTGTTGATGGTAAAACATGCAAGAGATGAATTTTAAAACATCTTTGTTATACACTTTTTTATTATTTATCAAAGCTGGAAGCAGCTTGCATATTAATGAGATGGGTGTTCTTGCTTACTTTTACATAAAGAATTAGATCTTGGCTGAATATTTGAGACTGTGGGGTTAGGGCACCTTTGCTGGTTTTCAGTTGAGCAATATTGTGTGTTTGTCAATACTGACACTGTTGTTTCCGATAAGCCTGTGGTATAGGATGGTAAAAGTATGCTTGGGGCATTTCAGATTGTTGGAAATCCTGTCACAATCTGAAGCCTAAGTTCATTGAATAATGTTTTACGAAACTTAAGCGGGCAATTTAAAGATAAAATTTAAAAGACTGAACATTTCAACATAGTAAAATCCAAAGATACACTAACTTGGGGCAGCCATAGGAAAAACTGTGGTTTGTTTTCCATCATTAAGCTGGTATATCTCTACAGAACAGGAGATTTTGGATGTAAGCTACCACACTGCAGTTCCTCATAAACCTGAGCTGAGGTCCTGGGCAGCAGTCGCTGGCACTGTGAGGTATGGTGTGCAAAGAACTGAGGCCAGGGTAAGTCCCGTGATGTAGCATCGATGAGCATGGTCAGAAACACTCAGATCTGTAGAGGTAAGAAGTAGTGGCTGGCTGCTCTGCTTCTCTGACCTTTCACCCTGACATCTGGCTCTGGGTTTTTTTTTAAGACCATCTAAGATTTGAACAACAGTTATACGTGTAATTTTAAATTAAGTTTTGGCCACTGTGTACTCAGAAACCTTTCCCTGTTGCTGTTTGTCATGTTCCTTGACCCCCATGTTCAGCGACACAAGCCCGGGGAAACAATGCTCATTTAAACAGCGAGTTCTAGACCATGCTCTGCTCTTCACCTCTGTGCTCTCTGCCTACATCACTTTAGCTCCCAGCCTTCACCCAGCTAATCCCCCTTCCCCACCCTACCCAGCTCAGGTCTACCTCTCCTGAGACTTTCTCTGACCTTCTACATGGCCTGTCTCTCCAGCACACCTTATCTTGATAGCACATGGTGCACAGGAAAGCTGTTCCCCTCAATGCCACAGCTAGCCTGTGATGTCCCTGAATGCAGAAATCATGACCTGCAAATGTCTGCAGCTCTCTACTTAGCACAGTGCCTGGGTACTCAGTAAATGCTCGCCGACGAAGTTTGGGCCCCGGGACTATTACACTGCTTATCTGTAGTGAATGGTTGGTAAATCCTGAGACAGGGAAAACAGCCCTGGATGGAACAGGACCGCAGAAGGCATGAGATCAGTAACACAGGCTCCGAGCAGTCACTGTGCTGAGACCTCTTTGACTTATTTCCTTGTGTCTTTTGGCAGTCACATGACCTCTTAGAACCACAGCTCCTGGTCTATAAAAATGGGTCATAATAATGCCGAGCTCCTCAGCTTTGGTGGGGATGGGCTAACAGAGTGCTTAGTCTGGCATTTGGTACGGGAAAGTGCTGAAGAAAAGCATTTATTATCAGAAGGGAAGCGTGGGATTTGCACATTACTGCACTTTCCTCCAGATTTTGGGGCCAGAGATGCTGATGCAGTCAGCAGTTCCTTCCCCGGCCCATCCCTGCTGAGGAGGATGCTGAAGTGCACCCTTGTGGCCTCCACATGCCAACTGGCTCATTCAGCTTTGACCTTCCCAATGGTTGGAAGCACTGCACTCTGTGGGCTCAGTGGGAACATTCAGGAGGCTGTCAGTAATAATTATCAGTTCCTTGGAGGCCCGCAAGCTGTTGGCATGCTGCAGAAGCATATTCAAAGTCCCATTTTCCCACAAGGGATAATCAAGCATGCTTTAGATTCCACCGGCTTTTAAGATAGGCCTGTACAAAGGCATTTTTTGAGCCCTGGCCCACGCTGGGTGCTCACTTAGGTCCATGTCTCTCACAAGTCACCTTCTGAGACATGCCCCTGCAGTGGAATGCCAGAGTGCACCTCTTGCTTCCATCCCTGACATTTCTTTTGTTTTCAAATTTCAAAATGGATGCCCTACTTCTTCTTGGAAGTAGGGCACAGATAAGATAATTTGACCCCTACTTATGGTGATAAGGAAGTCACAAAGTAGAAGACTTATGAGAGTCCTCCTCCATTCTTAAATTCACTGCCTCTACAGAGTGTCTCGGTACCACCATGAAGACTACACAGGTCACGAGACACAGAGGACCCTGATGGTGTCAATCAGTGGCACTCTGTCTGCGTAGTGTTATCTCTTGGAGTCTCTGATGGTCCTCTGCAATGATCTAAGTCCACTGGATTGTAATCCCACTGTCAGCTTCTGCCAGCAGAGAAGAGAAGCCACATAACCAAAGCCTCTTCTTTTCTGGGGTCTGTGACGACCATGATTAGTGCATTCTGGGAGCCACAGAGGGCGAGTGGTGTGTGAAGATACCAACTGCAGCCATTCCCAGGACGCATGCACCTGTGAGGTGGGCAGCTGTCTACAGTGTTCTACCATGGCTGATGCAAAGCAAGGGCTATCAGCCACATGCCCTACCTTCCTGTTCAACCTCAGGTCCTTGTCATGATGGTTCATTCCAGGCCACAAAGGTCAAAGGGCATATGAAATATTTAGCCCACAAGACTGAAACATTGTGAAGAGATGGTATTGAAGAGAAAAATTCAGTAATGTGTTCACAGAGTACTCCAAATGCCCTGTCTTGGGGCTGTCGTGGTGCATTTTTGTCCAGTGTTCCTGAGAGTATGAAGGATGCCCCCCCCATAAAGAACAGCTGGAATTTGCACAAACCAAAACACTACTTACAGACTTTACTGTGTTGTTCCAATCTGTTTATTATTCCAATCCACAGTAGTTTGATGAGCTAAGAGACCTCCCTCAGCCTAGAGAAGCTAACACTTCAGCTCCATCAACTCAGGACCTCTGCAGCTCTGGAATGTTCCCTGGAGCCCTCCCCAGTTCCACCTGCACACCCTTGCTGACCTCTGCTGACACAGTGGTTTCTCTCCAGCTTCTCCACAGCTCCCACCTGGCTTTAACACGCATCTTTAAGGGGCTCACCATCAAACTCTGTTACACTGCTTCCTACAAGCCAAAATTGAACAGGACATTCTTATTTCCTCCCACCTGCTTTATGCTCGGGGGTTTATGTTGGTTTTCCTACATTTTATAATTCATATTGTCACAATTCTACCTTTACAAAAGCTATAAGCATATAATTCAGGTCTTATAATGATTATAAGCATATAATTAATTTTGGTTTAGATAGCTTTCTTTCTTTTTTTCTCTCTCTCTTCCTCCCTCCCTTCTTCCTTCCTTTCTTTCTTCTTAAAGATTTTATTATTGTTGTTGTTGTTATGTATACAGTGTTCTGCCTGCACATCTGCTTGAATGCCAGAAGAGGACACCAGATCTCATTACAGATGGTTGTGAGGCACCATGTGGGTGCTGGGAATTGAACTCAGGACCTCTGGAAGAACAGCCAGTGCAGTCAGGACCTCTGAGCTATTTCTCTAGCCCAATATTTTCTTTTTTACTAATTGAAACAAGAAAAAAAAAAAAGGGCCATTGAGATGGTTCAGTGGGTAAAATTGCTTGAATTTATTCCCCAGAATCCACTGTAGAAGGAGAGAACAGACTTTCAAAAGCTGTCTTCTGACCTCTATACACGGATATGGCACATGTGTACACACACGTCATACATACATACATGATGATGATGATGATAAAACAAAAAAGCTGATTATCCCTTATCTTCTTCTACTGCATTTCAAGTTCTCTTTATTTCTTTCTGTGTGCTTAAGTTTCTGTTTAGTGTCACATTAAAGTACTTGAAGTTCTCGTAACATTTCTTTTATGAGGGTCTGCTGGCCCCAAAGCTCTTAGTTTTAATTAATCTGTGAAGACTGCATCTCTTCACTTTTAAAATAAATGTTCACTGGTCTATTTTTTTTTAACATATTCCCTTCCAAATCTGTAGCTAATTGTCCTCTAGTTTGCATTGACAGGCAGTGTGTTAGGGCTCTTATTTTCTCCCTCTTATTATCATCTTCTCGTTCTATGTTCTCTCTTGGCCTGATGTTTATATTACTCACATTATGGCATACTTAGATATTTAGTATTTATACACCCTTGGTATTCTCTAGGTCTTTTGATTCTTTGGCTTTTTGTCTACTATTAATTTTTTGGAAAGTTATTTTTATATTTAAGTTAAATTTGAATTCTTCTATCTCATTGTCTCTCTGTTCCTTTCAGGACCTCAATCATACAGATGTTAGAAACTTTGGGATGCTTAGGGTCTACTTTCTGCCTTTTCATTTTCAGCCCCTCCGGCCTGTGTGCTTCGTTCTGAGTAATCTCTATTGCCCATCCTGGATTTCTCTGAGTCAGCTGGAGAGCCCAGTGGACAGTCCTCCTACTGAGTCACCTTTTCCAGCATCTCTGGTTGTTCTTTCTTTCCCTCTCAGTCTCTCTGCTGAAACTGCCCATCTGATCTTGTCTGTCCACCTTCTCCATCACATTGTGAACACATGAATCAGGCTCTGCATGCATCCCACATCCAGTTCTATTCACTGCTTTGTCCTTTGGCCCAGAGTGTTTGTTGAAAGACCCTGCAGAGAGCAGGGATTTCCATGAATGTTGTACGTTTGGATCAAGCTTGCCTGTCCGGTGTCTCAGACTTCTGTAGCATGTGATTCATTTAGCTACTTGCTGCTACCGTTACTTTCAGGGCTCTTGGCTTCAGGCTCCTCTAGGGACAGCTCATGTGTTTGGGGATGGCCTCTGGGAGTTTTCCTAAACTTTAGGCCTTTGTTTTGCGCCATGCATCAGAATGCATCCCACATCTATATTATTTGCATTTCTGTTTTATTTCCTGACAACCCTATAGCACGCCTTTCCCTATGCCTTTATTTCATTGAGTATGTATGTAACAGGGGAGACAAATAAAAAGGCTTTGGCCTTCCCAGAGCTAGGGCAGATATACAAAGACATGTTTGAAATGTTCACCACAGGTTTGGTTGGGTGAGGGCTGTGGAACCAGAGACCGTGATTCCCAGAGTTTCAGATGCAGTGGTCACATTATATTTCTTGGGCTGGGTGTGGGCATATGATGATGGCTTTGTTGTTATTACTATTAAAATTGTGTGGATCTTTTCTTCCCAGCATGCTTTGTAATCAAAACCTTGAAGCAACACTGTAAGATATCTCACTGCAGAGACCACCCAAGTAGAAGGAAGGGGAAAAAAAAACCTGAATGCCATTCAAATGAGTATTTCCTAAATTGCATAAAATTTCACTGATTGGGTCTATGTGGAATTTTAAAATGCTGTATCTCAAATAGCTTACCTGGATGTGAACTTGGTATGTTCTGGACAACTGAGCTAAAGAGCTTCAAAGAGTGGTTTTGGTGAGGAAAAACACCTCAGTGCTAAAGACGCACGGAATGTTTGATTAAAACCATTTCATGGTGTACAGGAGAACATTCCTAATGAAGCAACATGATATTTTCAGGTTGCTATAGGAACACAAAGCGGGAAGATCTCCTCAAGATTGTGACATTCAAGTCAAGTCCTCCAGAGGCAGAAGCACCCAGAGGAGCATCTTTTTAACCGCACAGAAGAATGAAACGGTCACTAATGGACGGAACCTCTGGGGCCTCAGCAAAGTCTGAAGGAAACATGATAGACGAAGATTCATATTGAAAATCCCCCAGTTATTCAAGAGACAGCAGGGAAACGTTGGAGGACTGTGAGCGACTAAATGACAAGAGTGCAGCACCAGCCTCAGAGTGTGAGGTGATGGCTGGAGGAGAACAGGCTAGGGGTGAGAGCAGCAATGATGCGTTCTGTTCTGTCAGCAGAGGCTTGGCTGGGCCACAGAGGGATGCGGGCAATCACAGCTGAGGCAGTGGGGCTGGAGGGGAGGGGCCAACTTGAAGACACACCTAAAAGGGGGATCTTGAGAACATGGCTGTTGACTGGATGTGGGCAAACAGAGAGAGACAGAGTGTGGTGACGAGGACTCTGCACTGAGCTTCTCAGGAGGCAGGGCGGACATTCTTGAGGTTGTAGGGCTGAACAAAAGTTATACTTTAGTCTTGGATGGGCTGTGCTCAACTGCCCTGGGATGAGGAGGAGAGAGGCTGACTCCCACAGGGAGTCTGGCACATGGCTTTGGTGCCTTCACGAAGACTGCAGGGAAACAGGAGAGCCCAGAAGAAATCAAGGATAGCACATGGGCCGGGATGGGTTGCAGCCCACGGGTGGTGGGGACAGGGGATGCTTTATACCTTTGGGAGAAGTGCTGTCACCTCGCTTGAGGCACGCAAGTGGAGAGATGCCATTGGTTATTTCAGCTTTACTACAGAGTAACGCTATTCAAAGGCGCCACTTCCAAAGGGGGGCCTTTTCTCAGCTTACCTTCCGTCTGTCTTTCACCTCGGCTCATCCCGTACACGGTCCTGGTAAATATAACACCAAAATGCCAACAGTTCTTCTCAGGAGTCAAAGGGAAAGATGATCAAAGTCCTGGCAATGGCTACCGCACCAGCCGTCAGACAGCAGCAGCAAACTCGGAGGGGCAGACTTTAAATCAGGACCCTGGCATGGAGTCCAGTGATGCTCTCGCTTCTCAGCTTGGTTTCAGATCAGCTTCCGACTTTTGCTCCCTTTCCGGAGGGCGGGGTACGAGGAGTGAGAGAAGACCCCTGGAGCTTGCCTCCAGTTTGCTGTTCTCCAATGAGTGTGAGGAGGGAGGGGGGGTGTCTAAACTATGTCCCCGCAGACTTTAAATGTCTGCAATCACTGTTCAGTGGCTGGGGCTGCAAGTGACATAAACCTGTGGTGTTCTCTTTGTGTTCTCACGTGGCTCCAGGAATCTGACACTGTGCTGAATGCTTACCACTGGGGAATGATTCAAACAAACAAACACAAACAAAAACAACAAAACAAACAAACATGCAAAGCCCATGAGCTGTTGCAACAGTCTGATCAGGGCGACACTCAACTCTTGTCTGCGTATAACGCATTTCTGCTCTCCTCTTATTGAGCACCCCAGCAGCCTCGTGGCATGAATGTTGACACAGTTTGTTGATTTACGAAGGTGGCAAAGTGGGGGTTCAGATGTTTAGCTGCTTGGAGAATCACCCCAGTCTTTCTAGTGCCGTCAATAATCTTTCCTCTGCACCGCACTATGTTCCCCGTGGAGACAACACTTCCAGTCTCCATGCGCTGTCCAGCGTCTATGAAGAGTTGTCCTCTATAATGCAGAGTCTGAGCAACATGGCCAGTGCAGCATAAGAATAATCCCCTGGGTTCCTATTCTCCACTCTACTGAGGGCCGCACTGCATAAGGGCCTCAGACCCAACCTGGGAGGCAGGTGGCAGAGCAACTGAAAACCCAGCTCATCAAGTATCTGTCACCAAAATGAGGGAAACAGAAAACACCTTCCCACGCTTCTCAGCCACGACAAGGGTGTGGGCATACGTGGTTCTCCCCAGCGGAGGGTGGCAAGCTGTGACCACCTTCTCACCTGCTCCAGTATTAGTCCTTGCAGGTCTAGGGTGTCGAATCTCCCACATTCATGCTGTCATCGCCTTCTGCCTTCCCCGCAGATGCCACTAAGTGACCGTAAGAGCTCAGATGTCTGCCTCCATACAGCCTCTGCCTGTGCGCTGATCAGGGTGGGCATGCCAGGGGAAGACTGGCACTCCTGCCTGAGGTCAACAATATGGACTACGCTATGGCATCTGGAGGCATCAGGGACAGAGAATCTGACCCAGCTTGAACCAGAGTACCTGGTCCTTCAGGTGAGTAAGATGTCTCTGTACCTAAAATTCTCCTGAGCCTCAGTTTCCCTATCTGCTGCATAATGTAAGAGTAACAAAGCCTTGTAGCCCAGTATTCCTGAAAAGAGGAAAACAATGGGTCACGTGACCTTGCTAGCAGAAGCTACATGAAGTTCAGGTCAATAGGAAGAGTAACTGATTTTAACAGTCAGATAATGCACTTATTAATATCATTAAAACTAATAAAAATAACACATCCCCTGCTTTTTCTAGCCTATTATGTATTCACTTCTTTGAACAAACCTTTACTTATCAAAAGTCAGAGAAAAGGCTCTTCTCAAGCATAACGTACACTGGGAAGGGCTGGAGAGATGGCTCAGCGATTAAGAACGCTGACTGTTCTTCCAGAGGACCCAAGTTCATTCCCAGCACTTGTGTCTGGGCTCACATCATCTGGAACACCAGCTCCAGGGCATCCGATACCTGTGGCCTACGGTGGCCCTTGCATCCACATGTGTTGACTCACATGCAGACACACACAGATGCACATACCTACATATAATTAAGGACAATAAAATAATTTAAAAGGGAATAACGCATATTTGGAGAAGAAATTGCTCAACTTAACTTGTGGTTTTCTTGTCATAATTAAAAAGTACATTACCTCCACTGGAATAAAGTCACTGAACTGAAAATGTGATAGAGACCTAAAACCGAAGAGGAAAGTCTTATTTGGGGAGATTGCCGGGTAACTATTGTGAATTACCTGGGCACCTTGCTATCGAGCAGAGGAAAGAAAGACTAACACAAACACAAGGCACTCTGCTTGACTGAGAAAACAAAACAGACCCTGCTCAAGGGGAGCAGCAAGGAGCTTTCCTGGAGTGGTTCTGGGTTTTCAAGAGATTTACTTACTGATTTTGAGTGATTACGAGAGAGTACTGAGAATGTGGGCAAACAAACGAGGCTAAAACTAAGCTCTGTATTTTGGGCACATGCTTTGATAAAGTAACTGAGACACCAAAATACTTCCAGATGAGTGTTCCCAGCCTCTCAGCTGGGATTCATTCAATTGGGAAGCCAATTCTAGGTGGAAATCTTAGAAACAACATATTTACACAATATATTATATTTTGCGGGCTGAAAGACATATATAAAGTTTTGGGGGCAATTTTTTTATGTTGGAATAATGTTTGGTTTTTCTAATATTATTACAGTGTCATATTTAGAAATTCTTTTTTTTAAAAGTACAGAATATGTTTAGCTCAAAAGCATTTGCAACTTGGGAAATGTAATTACATTGTAAATTAATCTACTATTAGTGACAATTAGATAGCTACCTTACATGGATACACATTCAACCACATAGTTATTCATACATTCTGTGCCAGTGTGTGTTAGGCAAGGGATTGTGATGGAGAATGGGGCAGAGTCATTCCTTAGGGAACTTTGGGCCACACCCCTTGGAAAGTAATCTTCCATTGAAGAGTGACATAGAATGGCATCTAGGGTCTCCATCATCTTTGAACTCTGCTGGGACAGCTTCATAGTCAACTTGAGTGCATTTCCAATCATGGAGCATATGCATCCCTAGGCCTGTTGGGGATGGCATTCCCAGGGAGGTTTAACCAAATGTGCATGGTGCCAGCCCATGGGTTGTGGTCCAAACTGAATACAAAGAGAAACAGCAGGTAGGTAACAGGGTGCTGGCATTCCATTGTCTTTGCTTCCTGACTTCCTAAGGTGTGAGCAGGCAGTCTCCCACCACCATGGACAGTAGCGAGTCCTCCTATCATAGCAGACTGTATCTCCTGGACCACTAACCAAAACAAACCCTCTCTCTCTCAGTGGCTTTGGTCACAGCCGTGAGAAAGGGAACCGACATATGTAACTGAAGCATGTATTAAAACAGCAGTGCTCCTGCTGGAGACACACAGTGGGAACTCTTCCTATGATCCTCATGGGGGTATAAACTGACAACTTCCCCACGAAAGTCATTTTGCCGTATGTTTTAAGAATCTAAAGAATTATTTCATTCTTTTGGAAACAGTTCTGAAAGATAAAGTTGTGACATGAAGAGTCAAAGATTCTTGTCACATCTTTCTAATGATAAAAACTCGGAGACCCAAACACCAAAGAACAAGAAAGAATGGCCAAGCAAATCCGACAGGTCCCTTCAAGGGAAGACAAAGCAGCTGCTGAATCAGTGTTATATACACTGTTTGTAATCAGCCAACACTCACGCTAAAACTCTACGAACAGAAACTGGGCACTCAGTTATAATCAGAAGAAACGTTCATCTCATATGCACCCCACACTATTTTATTTGTAAAGAAAACAAAAAAGTTTGGAAATTGAAGGGAAAGATGTAGCTCTCGGGCTGTAGAGATGACTCAGCGGAGGGCCTGCTCTGAAAGTGTGAGGACTGGAATTTGGACCCCGAGCTGTGACAAGCTGAGTATCCATGCTTCCTGTAACCCAGCTTCAAGGGACGTGCGGAGATGGGGAGATTGCTGGGGTCTGCTGGCTTCCAGCCTAACTGAGAAAACATGAGCCCTAGGTTCAGGGAGAGACCCTGCCTCAAAGGATGCTGAGGAGAGTGGCAGAGGAGGATACACTATGCCCCCTCTGTCCTCCATGTATGCAAATAGGCATGCATACCTGCACACACAAGTACACACACACACACACACACACACACACAATACATCTTTAAAGATTTTGATTTAGTAACATTCACGTGTCAGAAGACCTCACCTCTTTACTCTGGGCTACTTTTTGGGTAAGTAACTTTAAGGCTATTTACTGAAAGTCACTCGATAGTTTTTCATGATCCACCTGAGGACAAGATTTGGAGACTCATTGTGAAGCCTTGGTATTTGACATTAGTGAGCCAACTGTATCCAAGAAGACTCAGAACCAAACAGAATATCAAACAGACTTAGCTATAGTCTATTTGTTTTGGAAAGTTAAACAGAGATTTAATCACAGTCTATTTGTTTCAGATATACAAAAATTTAGCCACAGCCCATTTGTCACAATGACTTAAAAAAAATCTCCTAGAATGCTGAAATTTCTAATAACTTTCTTCCCATAAGAAGTGTAAGGATAGCATGTAGGAAGTTTGAGATGCCTAAATTCTAGCGTGTAAGTGCTGAACAAAGGTACACTCATGATTGGGTTACACCCAAGTTTTCATGACTGTTGCCATGAAAGAGAAACAGCACATGCTTCTTCCGCATTGTGCAAATTTATCTTCAGACTTTTGTGAAGCACCATTCTGAAATTCACTGTATGTAGCACAAATCCCAATTGGTCTTAATAAAAACCCAGAACCAGATATTGGGGTGAATGCTGAAAGATCAGAGAGACAAAGGAAAAAGCCACAGCCACCTCTCACCTCACCAGCTCTCAGCCAAAAAGAGAAAGAGCTCCTGTCTCCTCCTGCCTTATATTCTTCTCTCTGCCCAGCCATATCACTTCCTGTCTCAGCCTCCCTAGTGCTGGGATTAAAGGCGTGTGCCTCCCAAGTACTTAGAGCAAAGGCATGGGATCCCACATGCTGGGATTAAAGGTGTGTGCCACCACTGCCTGATCTCTATGGCTAACTAGTGGCTGGCTTTGTCCTCCGATCTTCAGGCAAGCTTTATTGGTTAGAGCATAAACAAAATGTCACCACAACTGTACCGTTTTGAAGAAAATGTGTTTTTAGTTTTAAATGTGGTTGTAGCATTAGGAAAGGATGGTAAGGCTCTGTGGTTGAAAGTGTACTGTCAGTGTGGGTTATTGCTGAAAGATCAGAGCTGAGAACAGGAGACAAAGTGAGAGAAGACCCATGGAAGTGCCGATGAGGCCATGACCCACACAGCAGTGCACAGCGCCCCAGGGAAGTTCGGAGGGGCCGAGGAGCCAGGACAGGACAAGCTAAATGGTGTGACCCTGTCCTCTCTCCCTCTCTTCTTGTCCCAGAGTGGACAGTTTCAAGGAGTGTTAAGTAACTATCAGAACTGAGTAACTACAAACTTGATTCCCCTCTCCTCTCTAATTTTCTAGTTTTTGTGCTAATATGGAATAGGGAAATAATGGAACACCTACTGGACATTAGTAAACGGCATCCTCTTTGCCCTCTTTATAAGATTCTTTGTAAATCGCTTTAATGGTCCTGTGGAGTAGGTATCAGCCAGTTCTGCTTTGCGGGGGAAGCAGACTGATACCCACAGGAAGTTAAATGTGGTAGTGTTCCATGACACAGAGAGCAGGGACCACATCTTCACTCAGACAGCCTGACTTAGAGGCCTACGGTCTTTGTATCCATCTCTTCAGTGGCTTCTCAAAATGATGTGCGTGAGTCACAGGGGGAATGAAATGAATCAGTTGAGGTGACCTCAAGCGGGAAAGGAAAGGCTTGCTCTCAGGATTGAAGGTGACTCTGAGTTCACCTGCTGTGTGTGTGTGTGTGTGTGTGTGTGTGTGTGTGTGTGTGTGTGTGTTTATGTTGTTTACATGACTGTATGTGTATGCATGTGCTGGATAGTTTTTTTTTTTTTTTTTGGTTTTTCGAGACAGGGTTTCTCTGTGTAGCTTTGCGCCTTTCCTGGGACTCACTTGGTAGCCCAGGCTGGCCTCGAACTCACAGAGATCCACCTGGCTCTGCCTCCCGAGTGCTGGGATTAAAGGCGTGCGCCACCATCGCCCAGCTGGATAGTTTTTAATATCAACTTGGCACAAGCTACAGTCATCTGAGAAGAAAAAAATCTTCATTGAGAAAATGCCATCGTAGGATTGGCCCATAGACAAGTATGTATATAGCACATTTCCTTGACTGATGACTGACGTGGGAGGGCCCAGCTCACTGTGGGCAGTGCCACCCCTGGGCAGGTGGTCCTTGATTACATAAGAAAGCAGGCTGAGCTAGCCATACGTGGGCAATCCAGTAAGCAGCATCCCCCATGGCTTCTGCTTCAGTTCCTACCTCCAGGAATTTCCTACGCACCTTGAGTGCCTGCCCTGATTTCCTTGGATGATATGAAATATCCTCTTTCCTCCCCATGTTGCTTTTGGTTGCGGTACCTTTTTATCACAGTAACAGACACTCTAAGACGATGCATGTGTGGGGGTGTGCACATGCCTGGAGGCCAGAGGTCAGCACTCGAGGCCTGCTTCAGCTGCTCTCCTCCTTAGATTTTGAGGCAGATTCTCTCATTCAACCTGAAATTCACTGATTTGACTAGAGTCCCGATGATCCTCCTGTCTCTCCCACCACGGCCAGTGTTTTATGTGGGTGCTGGGGATCCGAATTTAGGTCCTCACAAGCAAGCACTGTGCTGACTGAGCTATTGTCCCAGCCCTCCAAACTTGCAGGGAACGTCAAAATATTCTATCCCTGCCCCCTCTTCCTGAGAAAACTACCAACCAGCCCCCAGAGAAGCTAGGAGAGTCCCTTTAAAATACCACATCAGTGTGTTCTTGGAAGTCTCTAATTGATGCCAAGAAGGGCTTCTGGTCACATGAGAAATGAAGTTAGGAATAAAAGCACACTGGCATGAATCAGAGCTGAAGCAGAGTCCTGACTGGCAGAGAGAAGCCCGTGAGGCTCGTGAGACATGTGAATGGAAAGAGAGATATTTATAGTCGCCCGTGCCCACGCCCTCCCTGTCAGCATGGGATGGAGCCAGTGGGTAATGAAATGTGACAAGCATCCACACATAAAGAGGAGCAGAACTGGGGGAGCGGAGGCTTGAGAGAGGAACTGTGGAACAAAGTACAGAAACCCTTCATTACCATAGAGCGGGATGGCTAGAGAGGTCCCCGCAACACTGCAGGGGACAGTGAGTGAGCCGGGTGCTCTGAAGCAGTGCCCATCCCCTGGAAGACAGAGCAGGAAGCCAACTGCCAGGGCGGCCTGGTGAGCTGGGCTGCGCTGAGGAAGGCCAAGAGGCCGCCAAACACTTCCTTCCACAGTCTCTGGTTTTCCCGCTGGACTCAACGAGAGGAGACCAAAGGCCGGGTCTCCATGACCTTCCCCACCTCCTTGCAAACCTTGATCCAACTTTGAAGCTTTTGAAGACCAATCATTAAAACACCGCTCTTGGTTTCCAATGGTAAATTGGAAACGAAGCTGTGATCCAAAGTCCTTCCCAAGTGTTTTCAGGTTCTTCCGTGTAGTGCGGAAGCTGACGTTGCCGGCGTCCCCGCGGGGCTAAGGCTGCCTGAGAGTTAGTGAGAAGCAGCGTGCTCCCGACTGTTCCATGAGAACATCAGGGACTGGCTTCCTTTTTCAGCTTTGGGGTCTGAGGCCCACTCACTCATTTCTCTGTGGGGAAAGTGTGTCAAGCAGCCAAGCTCACTGGTGAAGTGAGAACACAGAATCTGAATGCTGTTGCTCAGGGCAGGTGTGAACAGGTGAGAGCCAGCAGGTGGGGAAGAGAACCCTCAGGGGGGCTTTGGCTTGGTCTGTAGTCCCTGGCTCTCAGGGGTGGCTCCATCCTGGGCAGTCTGGGGTCTAAAGGGACAGGGTACAAACTGCTGGGAGAAGCTGCCGGAAGAAGCTCCCTGGAGCACTTAAGCCTGGAGCAAGCATCCGCGAGAAGACTGGCTTCTCCAGGCAGGAAAACCTGCAGCTCACAATAGGAACAAGATTCCCTGTGTGTTTTTGAAAGGGCCTGTATGCACTCTAAATTCTCCAACTTCTCCCTTGTCCTTGAACAAGTCAGGGTGAATTTAGCTTCAATGCCTTTATCAAGATACTCTCTGCAGCTACATGCATGTCCGCTGTCTTAACAGTAATGATGCTGGAGGGTTGTTTTCATTAATTTTATTAGTTTTGTGCCTCTGTGTGTGTGTGTGTGTGTGTGTGTGTGTATGTGTGTGTATATATATATATATATATATATATATATATATATATGTTCATATATGAATGTGTGTATGTGGGGGAGCGCGGTTAAAGGTAAACAACAGGCATCTTCTTCAAATCTCTTTCAATCTTATTTTTTTAATTAATTTTTTTTATTTTGTGTGTAAGGGTGTTTTGGTTACACGTATGTCTATGCAGCATATGTATGCTATTATCTGAAGAAGCCAGAAGAGAGCATCAGATCCTTGGGACTAGCGACCCAGAAGGCTTTGAGCTGCCATGTGAGTGCTGGGAATTGAACTAGGTCCTCTGGAAAAGCATCCAGTGTTCCTAATCACTGAGCCACCTCTCCAGCTCCCAAATATTACTTTTTGAGACAGGGTCTTTCACTGAACTTAGAATGCACCAACTTAATTAGATTAGTTGGCCACCAAGGCCCTGATATGTCCCCATCTCCTCCTCTTCCACTGGGTTACCATCAAGCCTGTTTTTTTGTTTTGTTTTGTTTTGTTTGTTTGTTTTTAACGTAAGTGCTTAGATCTGAACCGAGGTCCTCATGCCTACATCATCTTCATTTCTGATGTGTGATTGTAGCATGCATCTTAAAGGGTCTTATTAATAAAAACAAACCTGGGACAGGTATTGGGGTCAACGCTGGAAGATCAGAGAAGCAGAACAAGCCACAGCCACCTCACCTCAGCAGTTCTTCAGCTGATCCTGTTTCCTCAAACTGGAAGCCTCTGAGTCCTCATCCAGAATGAATCTCAGCTGAACTGTTTGTTGCTCAAAAGCCTAAAAGCTTAACCAGCTAAAATCTTCTAGTTCCTGGTCTTCATACCTTTTATACCTTTCTGCTTTCTGCCATCACTTCCTGGGATTAAAGGCGTGTGTCACCATGCCTGGCTGTTTCCAATGTGGCCTTGAACTCACAGAGATCCAGAGGGATTTCTGCCTCTGGAATGCTAGGATTAAAGGCGTGAGTGCCACCATTTTCTAGCCTTTGTATCTAGTGGCTGTTCTGTCTCTGACCCCAGATAAGTTTATTAGGGTGCACAATATTTTGGGGAACACAATACCACCACAGTGTGATGGTACATCAGTTTTAACACCCAAGGAGGAAAACACTGAGTTATCTGTTTAGAAAATACAGGAGCTAAAAGTTTAAATATACAGTAATTTGCCAGCATTTAAGTCCTGACAATTATCATTATGACTTGACCTTATCAAAGAGCAGAGAGATTCTCTCTCTAGTAGACAGAAACTTGTCCATAACTAAAAGCACACATTCCTTCTTGATCGTTCACTCTGAGACATATGGCTGGTATTCACACATCCGTCTAAAGCAGAGTGTCAAAGTAAAGCAGCTGAGCAGTGATCATTTGAAACTATGGTACTCACGGGAAAAGCAAAACTTCTCAGCAGTTATTATTACTACATCCTGTGATTTGGCTGTGGCTTGAGTCTGTCTCTCAGATGTTTCCATGTTAGGAGTTTGGTTCTCAGTGTGGTACAATGTGCACGTGCGTGTGCGTGTGCGTGTGCGTGTGCGTGTGTGTGTGTGTGTGTGTGTGTGTGTGTATGCAAGAACCCAAGGGGCCCAAAGGTATAGGATATCCCAGGAAGTTGGAGTTACAATCAGTTGTGAGCCAACTTCCATGGGTGCTGGGAAGCAAATTCTGGTCCCCCTCAATCTACTCAAAGGAATATACATTTTAATAAAAGATAGTTCTAAAAATAGAGACCTGGTGTAATTTTTTAGGTAAGATCTCACTATGTAGCTCAGGCTGATCTTGAACCCCCCATCACTCTGACTCAGTCTTTCTGGAATGCCACTTCTGTATTCTGCTTGATAGCCAACCTTTATACACACCAACTCTCATCCTCATCTGTGGTCACCACATCCAGATGTATTTCTAGGCTTCAAGATAGAGTCAAAGGTCATGCATATTGCATGAGGCTTTGATTCCTAGTACAAAATCTCATTGGCAGTAATTTACACCATGATCACTATACTTCAGAACAGTCTCTTCATTGGACACATATAAAAATGGCGTCACTGTTGATGTGATTGTTCTGATGACCAGTAAAAAGGTTTTCTAATATGCTTGTTGATAATTTTAATTTCTTCTTTGCATTGACTATTACTGACTTGATTTGAATAAATTTCCTTTTGAGCCATTTATGAACATTATAGCTTATATAATTCATAACTTATTCAATTAATTATTTTTGATCCATTTTTTAGTGTTGGCAATAGAACCCAGGACCTCATACATACTAGGCCAGAGCTCTGTAAAGCTGTCATCACTGATTTCTTACGCATAGGCTGAGGAGGCACAGCTAGAAAGTTGGTCTAGATTGGGGCAGCGGTGTTTCTGTGACGACCCGTGTGGTGTTCTGGGTCGTTCTACGGGTTTGGGAGACAGCAATCATTTTAAAATATTAAAGTGTTCTGTTCGTATTTGTCAGGCCACATCATAAAAAGAAAATGCCAGAGCTAGGTAGATCTCTGTGTGTTCAGGGATACAGCCAGCATTGGAGACACACGCCTTTAAGACCTGAAGGGCTGTACTTACAGGCAGTGACAAGGCAGTCATGTGTTTGGGTTTACAACCAATGAGAAGGCAAAACAGAAAGACTATGTAAAGACATACACACAGGAAGTAGCTCTCTTTCGGAGAAGTAGGAACACCGCAGGAGGAAGGGTAAGATTTTAGCTCTGAGCTCTGACCTCTTGGCTTTCTCTTTTAAATAAAAAAAAAAGAAAGAAAGAAAAGAAAATGCAAAAGAAGGCAAAGACTTTTTTAAAGGTTAAAACATTGTGTTCATTGAAGTAACATGGTCTGAAAACTAACGGTAGTGTCTATATTTATAGAGGATGAATAGTAGCCATTTCAATGAACTATCTTTTGCAATAATAACACACAGCAGTAATGATGATAAAATAAACACATAGAACTTACTACATGTCCTGGGCACTTGAATGGGTATTCCCTCATTCTTCTCTGCTGCCCTATTCCTTTTAACAATTGTGAGGTAGATACCAACTAGAACCTCTTCCCAGAAAGGGCATCTCTGAGGTCCAGGGAGATTAAGTAACTTGCCCAGACACTGCAGAAGAGCTGGGACCCTCTACTGTCTGGGTGAAAAGCCCAGGCGCACACTCACTGCTTCACACATACTGTTTCATTTGCTCTCGATAGTAATCTTCAGTGGTAAGTTGATCCCTGCGTCCTAGGGATGGGAAAAGGCATCTCTTACATTCTCATACAGGTAATAAGTGATGGGTTCTGGCTTTCACCTGGGTCATGCTGAGACAAAGTTGGTCTCCTTCCCCTCCCACATGCGTGCCTAGAAATGGCTCAGGACTCAAACACTGGCACAAAAAATGCTAAGGCTGGAGACTAGGAGAACCTGTGAAGGGAAAGATGTGGGAAAGTGAGCGATAGCAAGACAGAATCTACAAGAAGAAAGGGAGCAAGTGTAGGTTTGTTCACCAAGAGCACGAAGCTGACCCTTAGTGTGTGTGTGTGTGTGTGTGTGTGTGTGTGTGATGTTCTGTGTCAGGGGATGTCAGAGGACCAGGCTGGGAGGATGTTGGTGCTGGTCATGGGCTTACATGGTCTTCTTAATCTTCTTGGACTGTTTAAATGACTTTTTCCTAGGGTATGTTAATTAAGCAGTTGTCTGCCTGCTTCCTGGACATCCTTCCTATGAGTGATTCTCCAGTGAACTGTAGCTTCTAAAGGGCAGAAATCGCACCTTGCTCATTTTGGACCCCAGCCCATAAGGGTGACATATATTTGTTGAGCTGCTGGTTGGATTAGCGTTAGACTTTTAGATACAGTGGCTTAGGCTAACTCACAGCAGGCCTTCCCCTCTTAAATGCATCTCTTGGACCAGCATTGAAGTACCCCAAGTTTTGTTCTTCCTGCAGACACGGTGATACATACCTGGAATCCTACCCTTGGGTCACTGAGTTAGGAGGATCACTGTGAGTTACAAAAGCTACAAAGCAAGACCTTGCCCACAAAAAAAAATTCAAAACTGAGTAAGTTTGTCAGAGGTAGGACCATGGGTGAATTTTGGGCAAGCCGAGGATCGTGGGTACTTCGGTAATGACACTAAGCGGGGCTTACCAAAGTTTAGAAGTTACAGGTACTTAGAGCACAAGAAGAGCGTTCAAAGAAGCCATCAGCAGAGGCAAGAGGAGTGGATTCCTTTGGAAGACACTAGGTTGTTGGTCCGTTTGTTAAAGCAAAAGGGCCGTAGGCATTGCTGAATGGGTTGCAGCTGAATGAAATTGCCCAGAGATGTTCGAAGAGCGAGCAAGACCTCAGGGTCGGTAGAGGAAGGTGAGCCAAGAGGAGAAAGCCAAGGGGAGAGAGAGGGAGACTTGTGGACCTGAGATCCTAATGTACAGAAAGAATGGAGCCAGACACTGAAGGCTGCTTGTCTGAGACGTCAGGGAGACCAAACTGCAAAAAGCCTGTTCCTTTCGACAGCTGTAGGGAAGCTTGTGAATTTTATGGTCCATTTCTTGTCTGGTGGATAGACAGACACAGAAGCCAGCCAGATTGGAGTGGGCGGGCACATGGGTGGCGAGAAAGCGGAGTTGGTGGGAAGTGTAGAAAACTCAAGATGTCTGACTGGGAAAGAGAAAAGAAGTATCAGGCAAAGTGAGAGGAGGAGGTAGAGCCGAGGAGAGAGTTTTAAGTAATTTTTATTTTCTTCACATCACCATTTTACATGTTAGAGTAGAAAATGATAAGAAAAAAGTTTTTTTTTTTTTTTTTTTTTTTTTTTTTTTTTTGTTGTTGTTGTTTTTTTGAGACAGGGTCTCACTCTGTAGCTCTGGCTAGCCTGGAACTCGCTATGTAGAACAGGCTGTCCATGAACTTACAGAGACCCATTTGCCTCTGGCCCCTGAGTGCTGAGATTAAAGGTGTTTACTACCATACCTGACTTTAAAGACCCATTCTTGATTCTACCTTCCAGATGTATGAACACAAAACCTTTCCCTAGTAGCATATTATTTATACAAAACTATTCTTCACTGTACATGCTTGTGGAAAAAAGAAAGTATCTTTATAAAACCTAAATTATTAGAATCTGAAGGGCCTCTTTGATTGTTTTTTGAGGGGAGTGGAGGGTTTTTTGTTTTTTGTTTGTTTGATTGCTTGTTTTTCCATCAGTGAAAACATTGGTTTTACTTAAGCAAATCATTGTAAATGAGTTTACAAAAATCAGCCTGTTCGGTTTTCCTCAGGATCTCTCTCTCTCTCTCTTTTTCTTTTTCTTTTGTAGGATTAGGAAATATACTATTAAACTGGCAAATCACATTACTGTGGTTGAAATTATAATTGTGTTTGAGGTAAGAAAACACAGTTCTTTGAAGCATGACTCATTGTAAAGTAGAAAGAAAGGGATTCAAGATCCGAGAACTCTCTCATCTATTTAGCAGCATCCTAATTGCAAGCTGGCGGCCTCACCTCCGAGCTCCTCTGTGCCTTAGCATCAGCTCTGGCTGGAAACTTGCTGGGGTCAGAATGAAAGACCCCAGCATACTTGCTTAGCCTAATGCCATTTCGAGTAAGGCCTGAAAAGCACGGGGAAAGTTCAGTTAGAGGACATGGGCACAGGAACAAACGAGGTATCTACGGTCGGCCACCTGGCCCCAGAACAGGGTACTATAGGTCAGAAAAACAACTTGTAACCAAGTTAGCAGGCGTGTCCAGCTCGGGAAAAACCACGAACTGTCCTGAGTTTAAACCTGGCCTCATTTGAATCGTCCAATCAGAACCCTGTAAACCATGCTTCTCGTGCTCCTGCTGCCCGACCCTATAAAAACCCTCCACTCCAGCCCGGCGGGGCGCCAGTCTCTTGAGCCTCTTGAGTGACTGTGTTGCCCCGGGTACCCGTGTTCCTGAATAAAGCCTCTTGCTGTTTGCATCTGACTTATGGTCTCAGTGTGATCTCTGGGCGAGGGTCTCTCCAGAGGGAAGACTACCTTCGGGGGTCTTTCAAGAACTTGTCCTGGGCATTCTCTGGATCTCCAGAGTGACTCCAGAGGGCAGGGTGATACAATGCTCAATAAATATGGGCTTTTCAGCTCCCCAAGATACAAGGATCAGAGCAAACAGGAACTGTGCCTGCGTGCTCTTTAGGAGACGACAAAAGAATCAGCTGTCTTAACTGTGTCTCACACAGACATTGTGAAGTAAAGATTTCTTCTAAAGTTACCCGGCTGACATCTGCAGACATGCTCATGATAAAACTCGAAGATAAAACATACTGAAAACAAAGTACAATATCAACAATCATATTATCAAAATATAAGAAAAATACAGCATGAAAAAAGGTTAAATGTTAACCGTAGTTATTCTGAGTTGTAGAATCACAGATTTGTTTTTCCTCCTTAGCTTTCTTACACATCTGCATTCCTCACTCACAACACGCACTGGTTTGAATGAAAATGGTCCTCATACCCTCATATGTTTGAATGCTTGGTTCCCTGTTGGTAGAACTGTTTGGGGAGGATTAGAAGGTGTGGCCTTGTTGGAGGAGGTGCGTCACTGGCGGTGGGCTTTGAGGTTTCAAAGGCCCACACCATTTCCAGTTAGCTCTTTCTCTCTGCCTCATGTTGTGTCTCAAGATGTGAACTCGTCCCAACTGTTCCAGCACCATGCCTGCCTGCCTCCTGCCATGTTCCCCACCAAGCCGTAAGCTCCAAATAAACACTTGCTTTTATAAGTTGGCTTGGTCACATGATATTTTCACAGCAATAGAAAAGTAACTAAGACACCCATCCACGCATGAGTGCACACACACACACACACACACACACACACACACACACACACAAATATTATTTATGTTAAAAAGGGCCCATAATATTTCACATAAAAGAATTAAAAACAGAAGTAAACACTCCATTTCCCCTCTCATTTTGCTGCTACCTTGAAAGCTGTGCATCCCACAGGCAGCGCTTGCTTGCCAACGTTAAGAAGTAAGACAGAAAATAACATGGCATGTATCTGCCAAGACAGATTTGTGGTTGACATTTCTTCTGAGAAATGCCTCCATTAAAGTAGCTGTTGGTGTTGTCTCCTGACTCAGTCATTTTGAAAAGAAATGAGTAAGTAACTCTCAGAAGTGGATGTTCAAGTTTCATGTGGAATTTAATACTTTGAGTGGAGACATCACAGAGGTGACCAAGCATGTGAAAAATGAGAATTGGTGGCCAGGCACCTGGCAGCTTCTTAAAAGAGACTTGTATTATGCTACTGCCCATCATGAGGCATTCAACAAACGTAAGTATTACTTATTAACACACTGCACATACAGTTTGATTCAACTCATTTCAAAATGATCTGGGGCATGGGATATAGATTCCATACACTACTAATAACTGCAATGTGTTCATTTAGCCACTCATGAGATGAGTGCTTTATATTTAATGTTCCTCATGTTCCATTAATCCCACAACTACACTCTGCCCTCCTCTTTCTCTAAGTGCTTCTGTTTGGAGAGGTTAAGGAATTCAACTGGTCTCAAGCACCGGTCTTTGTGTCTCTGGAATTCGCCCTAACTCATCACACCATGCCACGTTTTACTCAATGGCATTGGCAGCATCTGTCCTTGTGGTCTTTCTCCAGAACTTTGTCGTGGTTGGTTAGAAACCAAGCAGGTTTGTAGCAAGCTAGGCGTGAACAGATGAGGTGGAGACTGTCAGCCTGCCCCATCATCTACTGACTCTCCTCAGAGAAGAAGGAAGGGGAGACAATGAACACAACGGAAGGAGAAAACAACCAACACCACAGGCCTGGAAAGCAGCTTCCGAGAGACTTCTGCAGCTGGCGACAGGTTTGGCGACAGGTTTGGGGACAGTTCTTTTGAGTTGAGCTGTGCTCACTTTGCTCAGTTCATTTCATAGGAATTGCATAAGCCACCTTCCTGAAAGTGGAAAATGTCACTAGAGTACAGCAATCGCTCTCTCGTCAGAAATCCAATGTAGTGAAAGAATCGATGAGAAAGTGCACAGCACGTGTGGTTGTCATAGTGCTAACAATACTTTGGCAGGTCCTGGGACAACGCCAGCTGCACAATCAGGTGAGAGTGGGGGTGGCCTGCTGCAGGCTGTGACTGCCCTTCCTCAGTGTGCTCCGTCTCCCCGTGAGGGAGGTCTTAGGAGGAGTTTCCAACTCAGAGGACAGAGGCCCCAAGGGCCTGAGCACCTTGTGCAGGGCAGGCACTGTCTTCCTCCTCCACCTTCCGCTTTGCTGGCCTAGGGTGGAGTGACCCCCACCCCACTTTGTCCTTTGACAGATGGCGCTGTCTTTGTTGGAGTGTGGTCATTTTCTTTTCCTTCTTAGATTCGCCTCTTTATGTCTCCAAAACTAGAATGTGATTAGGGTATTAGTGTACATCCATGTTTCCCTAGCAGGTATTTACAAAATACCCACTTTGTAATGTACCAGGTAGTGCTCCAGAAATTTAGAAAGAATAGGGAAAAAAAATCAATGAAAATACCTTCCCTCCGGCAGGTTTGGCTTCAGTGACCCTGCACAGTATTCCTGAAATTTTCATTATTTGAAGAATTACAATGTATTTTATGGGAATGTAAATTAAAAACAAAACCAAATTGATGTGAAATTTAGGACACTGAAAAGAAAAGCTCATGTCAGTGTAGTGTGAGAACGTGACTACGTTACCTAGCACCAGCTGCACTTAGTGGGTCTGTCTACACATGACTGCAGCCCGGTGATGGAGTCAGCATACACCGAGTGGGGATGTACAGGCTCCACGGAGGCTCAAGATAAAGTGCTGAGGAAGACTGCAGGGAGGGGAAGGTGTAGGCACTGGAATAACATGGACACTGCTAACAGCGAGGACGCAGAACTGCACATAAGCACAGTTACTGTAGAAGACACTTTCACTGCTAGGCACGGGACCAGACTAGACCGCTGTCCCCACCAGGGGCCTCCTGAAGAGACGAGATAGTTTGAGAAAGCTGAAGATTCTTATGTTTTTTCTCTTGTGATTTAAAATTTCAGAGACTATACTGAATTGCCTACTCAAATAATTTTAAGAAATTAATCACTTGATACTACCAATACAAATGAGAATTTCATGAATTCAGAAAGATGAAATGAATAATAATCAGAAATAAACGACAGTTACCTAACCTTGATCATGTGACCAAAAGCTTTTCACTTTACTGGGTCTTCTGAGCTAGATGGAGCTTAGTAGGAAATACTGCCCACTAGTCATTCAGTTGTAAGAGATCACACTGCACACTAGTCATTCAGTTGTAAGGGATCACACACACACTAATTATCCAGTTGTAAGGGATCACACTGCATGCTAATCATTGAGTTGTAAGGGATCACACACACACACACTATTCATCTAGTTGTAAGGGATCACACTGCATGCTAGTTACTCAGTTGTAAGGGATCACACTGTACATTAGTCATACAAATGTAAGGAACCACACTGCATGCTAGTCATTCAGTTGTAAGGGATCACACTGCACATTAGTCATTCAGTTGTAAGGGATCACACTGCACATTAGTCATTCAGTTCAAAGGGATCACACCATCTTTTGGACTTCAGCCAGAATTAATTTGCTATGAACATGTGAACTGTAAAGACAGGGTGGGAAACTAAAAGCAAACATTGTCAGTGTCTATCCAGCAATGATGCTGTCTGGTTTAAGGCTTTAGCCTGGAGTTTTGGAGCAGAGGAGACATGATCTCACAATGCACAGCATTCTTGATATTTTCAGATTAAATTTTCAGGCAGGAGACAAAAATCCATTATTTTTGTTTTCCTCCTTGTTCCTAAATTTGACAGCCATTGTGGAAATTGTTTGAAGCCACACTCTGGAATTTTCTGAGAAATCTCTCATGGTGTCCAACACCTTCAAATAACTTGTGAATTGGTAATGGTTAGAGGTCAGACCCTGAGGAAAAACATGATTTTTTTAACACTGTTTAAAACGTTACCAAAAAGCTTACTCAATCCACATGAACAAAGTTTAGACAATTCCTGCTCACACTGAAAATGTGTTCATGGTGTCTCCCTCATTAATTACACATCAGCCCAACACTTATTTTACAGTCCTCACTGTGCTCTGCCACTGTGCTGGCCACACCAGCGAGCGAGCGACTGCAGACAGCAGCCTGCATCCTGGATCACCCATGTCTGCTCGGGCTTCTACCCTAGGACGTCTTCCTAGATCCAGTGTTGTTTTGTTATTTTATGTAGGAGCTCTAGTCAAAGATTAACATTCCCGTCAATCTTCCACATTATCTAGAAGTCTCAAGATAAATGTGTGTGTTCTTAAGGTGGTTTTATACTGTGGTAAATCAAGTGTCTGAATTAAGAAAGAAAGAATCAACAAGAAATTAGAATGATTAATATACAACTTTTAAAAATTTCCCATTCCTTCTGTGGCTATTTATCTCTTGTTTTTTGTTTGTTTGCTTGTTTGTTTGTTTTTGTCCTTCCTGTTCACTTATTCCCAGTGTGTGTGTGTGTGTGTGTGTGTGTGTGTGTGTGTGTGTGTGTGCCAGAGGTCAATGTTAAATGTCTTCCTTGCACACTCTCCACCTTATGTCTTGAGACAGATTTCTTATTGAACCTGGAGCTCATTAATTTGGCATGAAAATGGTTGATCAGCAAGCCTTGGCATGAAGATGGTTGACCAGCAAGCCTCAGGGATCCTTTTGTGACCTCCTCCCCAGTGCTGGGATTACAAGTGATTGTTGTGGATATCTGTTGATATGCATGTTGGGGGTCTGAGTTCAGGTTTTCCTGTGTATGCAGTAAGCATTTTACCCACACAGTTCCCTCATGCTAATTTCTAATCCTGGAAATGATAGTGACTACAGATCTTCATTGCAGAACATCAGGCACTTGGTTATTTCTTACAGTGCCTGGAGGAGCCTCATTCTGGTAGTTCACGTTCATCCAATCAATGAGGTTATCATGGATGTGGCAAGTATAGTTCATGTCATCTCACAGCCCTTTGTCTACTCTTCCATCATAATAGGGACAGACATCTCAAGGCCACTCACTGATTTCCTCTCCCCAACGTCCCATATGGGCCCCTGGAGATACAACTGCACAACCTTCCCCTCCCCAAGTAGGTCAGGTTTAAGTGGGAAAGGCAGAGGCATCATCTTTTGGATTTTGCCTGAGAAAGAAAACATCTGGATGCTGCTGGATGAGAGTAAGGGTGGCTGATAAGGAAGCCAGTCAGGGAGAAGATAGCGGTAGGTGTTCTGAAGGGAAGGCAGGCGGAGTAGGAAGAGAGCAACATCCGGTGAATGACAGGAAGTAGGCTGGTGGGTTTATTGTGCAGATTAGGGTTTATCCCCGAGGGCAGCATGCCCCACCCTCGCTGCTCCTGGGACCCTTTCAGTAGGAACACTGGGCACTAGAAAGGACTAACCACCTGCTGGGGTTGAGTGGCTGAAAGAACAAAGCTTTGGAAGACAGTTGCAGCACGCCATACAGTGTCAGCTCTTCCTTGCTTCTTCAGAATTAAGTTTCTTACTTTGTGAGAATGACAGACACTCTGAAGTAACTTAAAATAGAGACCAGGGCCGAAGACTCCATGAACAGACACAGACAGGCAAGTTTCCTAAGGAGTAATAAACGTGAAAACACAAGGAAGCCTAATCTGAACCCTATTTCTAGTAAATGGAGATGGTCAATGTCAAGGAAACTCATGACAAACCATCACCCACCTTACACACCCAGGGCTTTTCCTTCAGGACAGGACAGACCATGCGACTGAATGACCATGACTGACTGAGTATTTTTGTCAGCGTATTTCTGTATGTGTCCTGGAAAGCACTTCCCTTCAGCTTCCTCACTGGCACCCCCAAAATACTTCCTGTTTTGAGACATCTAATTCATAAATCAGTGTTTAAGCAAATGAACCCATTACAGAGTTTTACTGTGCCTTAATTTAACCTTTTAAATACCATTAGTGCTTCTCATTCATTTCCATCATGGGTCACATAAACACTACAATTCTCAATTTTTTTGACTGTTTCCAAGTGTGTGTAACAGATTAGCAGGTAAGTATTTGCGATTCTTATTTTTCTACTTACTTAAAGAATATTTGCTCACTGAGCAGCGAGTTACCAAAATATTGTAAGAAAGTCTAGTTGGTCTTCATATCAAAGTCCTGGCACAATGTTCCTAACATAACAGAACACATATTTGATTTTGCCAGCTCCTGAAAACAAGGAGCCCAACCAAACAAGCAAACAAACAAACAAAACCCCATAGGAATAGAAGGAACTGAGATAACATTACAGGCATAGTGACTCTAATTAATTAAACTGTACAATCTAGAGAAAACTGAATCCAGAGAAACAAACAAACATTGAAACACAAAATGCATTTCGGAGTCCAAAAAGACATGATCAGAGAAGCTCCCCATGGCATAATATAGTCAAGATGTGAAAAATGTAACGGGAAGAAAAACTGCTAACAGCTGTAATGACCAAGGTGCATCTCACATCACACCTGGGAGGCAGGTGCTTCGGGAGCAACCTTCTCCCCCCTTTCTCAGCTGCTCCCCTTCTTACGGTTACAGCCAGAGGACCACAGATCCCACCCGACAGAGAGGCAGGCCTGTGGCACACAGTCACCATTCCTGGCCACCTGGAGTCTTCTTTACACCCGGTCATACAGTTGCCAGTTTAATACTTCTGGTGATGTCACACCCTGACTCAGGTCTCAAAGCTGGTCCTCCACATGGCCTTCCACCTCAGCCTCACAAACACATCACTGGTGCCTCCCTCACTGTGAGCTCCCACAAACCCTCTCTTCCGTAACCTGCCTTGGGGCAGTGTGTTTTTTATCAGAGTAGGTAGAGAAGACGCCAACATAGCATGACTTACAGCTGCCTGGTTGGCTTGGGGGGCGAGGAGTACAGAACTGGGGACAGACACGAGGCCTGACGACTGGCGGCTACCTGTGGTAAAATTTCCTTGTTTTTACCTGTTCTTGGAATAAGCAATTTTATAAATTATCTTAATTATTTTACGATTATTACCTAGTAAAACTACTTTTTATAACAAACTTTGAAAACAATATATCAATAGAATAATTTTTCTCATTGGTTTTTGTTAGACACACCCAAGTATAGAAACTGCAGCTGAATAGACGCATGACAGGCGATAAATGTCTGAAGAGAGTGGGTCAGAGTGCCTCGGCATCCCTGTCAACAAGACAACACCTACGTGCTTCCTGAGGTCTAAGGCCAGAGCTGGCAGGATTCACCGCTGTCGTGGGGTCCTGGACAAGTGAGGGATTCCTGTGCTTCATTCACATAGTACAGATAACGGACAAAACTCTCTTCACAGAGGCATACATAGTACAAGATGATGAGCCACCACGACACACTGTGATTAATGCCAGGGACACACTAAGAGCTCAGAACTGATGGCTGTTGTTTGTGAATGCACTTTCCAGTCATAACAGTGCTTTGTATTTTCTTGACTGCTAAGCATTTTGCCTGCTCTGTCTTCTTTGGGGGAGACAATTTATATGCTGTCTCTCTTTAAAGGTATTGATCAGTTCCAATGCTTTTCTTATAAATGTTCCCAATAAGACCTATAAAATTTGTGTGCCTGACTCAAATTAGAGAGAGAGAGAGAGAGAGAGAGAGAGAGAGAGAGAGAGAGAGAGGCAGACAGGCAGATAGACAGACACACAGACAAACAGGCAGGCAGGGTGGGGGAAGAAGGCCAAAGGCTCATGTCAGATGTCTTCTTCCTTTATCACTCTCTGTGATTCTCTTTGAGACAGGGGCTCTCACAGAACCTAGACTGGCCAGTGAGCTCAGAGGCTGTATGAGTTACTTTTCTGTTCCTGTAATGAATGAAATGCCACGACCAAAAGCAACTTAAAGAAGGAAGGGTTTATTGTGGCTATGGTTCCAGACGGACAGAGTCCATCAGGGAGGGGGAAGCATGGCACAATGGCAGGGGCAGGAAGCTGGCAGATCACATGTTGATCGGTGCACAGGTAGCAAAGAAATAGAGCATGAAATGTAGTGATGCTCTGAACCCTCACCCCCCAGTGGCAAACTTCCTCCTCAAGACTCCACGGTGGTCCAGCCGGGAGGGGCGTTTCTCAGAAAGCACCACAGGCCTTCTCTGCCCTGTTCAGTTGCACATGGCTCGAAAGAATCTGAACTCAGATTCTCTTGGATCCTGCTTGGGCGGCAGACACTTGACTGCCTGAGCTATCTACCCAGGCTTTTCATAACATTTTAAAGGAAATGGAGACGGGATTCCTGAAGTCTGGAATGTTTGTTGAGAGTCAAAGTTTTTGCTTTGATGAAGCTGTTATCTAGAGATGTAACCGTGTGTGTGTGTGTGTGTGTGTGTGTGTGTGTGTGTGTGTGTGAGAGAGAGAGAGAGAGAGAGAGAGAGAGAGAGAGAGAGAGAGAGAGAGAGAGAGAGAGGCCAGAAGAGGAGGACACTGGATCCTTCGGAGCTGGAGTTCCAGACATTTGCCAACCATTCAACATGGCAGTAAGCTCTCTCAGCTGCAGGGCCATCTCTCCAGCCCCTTCAATATTATCTTAATTGTATTCAAATCATTTGCTTTATAGTTATCATACTATATCAAAGGCCTTCCTTTGTACTTAAGATAATTGAAAAACATCAGTAGGGCTTTGGACTAGATTTTTCTAGTGTCTATGCCAATAAAATCAACAGAAACGTGACTCGTTTTTAAAGCCCATCCTTACATCACCAATGTAACCCGACACAATGCAAATACTGGATCCAAGGCAAGAGTCCTTCTTGTTGGGAGTGAGCAATAGGGTGGCATCGACTTCCTTTTCTAACTCTGAGAGGAGACGCGTTCACTGAGTCATTCGGTTTGTTCTCTGCCTGCGGAGTGTGAAGATGACTGATGCTGTGAGCTTCAGGAAGGGAGAAGGACGGCGGGACACGTGCTTCTTCCAGAGACAGAATGCCAGGAACTATAAATATGGTCTCTGCTTGTTCTCCACATTTTGATGCTGTTTAGGAACCAGCATGATTTATACCCCAGGACGGTGGCTCTTGCTTTGCTGTGTGTGGATGGTGGCGTTTCGCACAAACGGCTTCACTGTCCAGTGTTTTATTTTTTAATGCAAAGGAACACAAAATGAAACAGGAATCATATTTTATCTTTTTAGAGTGCACAATAGTGACAACTAATGAAAGTCATCAGATTCATCCTTTGATTATGTTCTGGCTTTTGAAAAATTGTACTTATGAAGACCTGTGTAAGTTGGTCAGTGGGAAGGGTAACCCTGCGCCACACAGAGGTGTGACCTCCAGAAGCAGCAATGGTACTTTCCTGAGGTAGCACTCTCTAGCTAGACCCCCACTCACCCACATACACCTTGTAGGGTTTGACAAATTCTCATTATCCAGACATCAATATCCTTTAACATCTTATTTTATTGGGTCAAAAATTAAATATTTTTCATGTTATTTCTGGGCTCCTGATTTTGAGGCTCCAGTATTACTGTGTTTCATGCCAGAAAGAACCATTTAGTTAATATTTTGAGCAACTGGATACACTTGACAGGGATGCATTCGTTTCTTGTTGCAACGAGAAAACATGTAACAAAGTGATTTAAGTAAATGGATTTATTTTGGTTCATGGCTTGAGAAGTATCACAGATTAAGGCATCCTGGTGCAAAGGCAAGGTGGAGTTCCTGCACAGGAGCATGTGGACATGACTCCCTCCCCATCTGAGCAAACAGGAAGCAGAGGGCAAGGAACTCTGCTGCTCAGCTGGCCTCTTCCCTTTTCCCTCTCATTCCACCCAGGACCTCAGCCCACAGGATGATGACATCACATGCTGCAGCCCAGGATGATGACATCACATGCTGCAGCCCAGGATGATGATATCACATGCTGCAGCCCAGGATGATGACATCACATGCTGCAGCCCAGGATGATGACAGCACATGCTGCAGCACAGGATGATGACAGCACATGCTGCAGCACATAGGATGATGACATCACATGCTGCAGCCCAGGATGATGACAGCACATGCTGCAGCCCAGGATGATGATATCACATGCTGCAGCCCAGGATGATGATATCACATGCTGCAGCCCAGGATGATGATATCACATGCTGCAGCCCAGGATGATGATATCACATGCTGCAGCCCAGGATGATGATATCACATGCTGCAGCCCAGGATGATGATATCACATGCTGCAGCCCAGGATGATGACATCACATGCTGCAGCACAGGGTGATGACATCACATGCTGCAGCACATAGGATGATGACAGACACTACATGCTGGGTGGGTTGACCCTCCTTAGCTAAACTTCTCCGGAAACACCCTCACAGATGTGCCCAGAGGTATGTCTCCTCAGTGATTCCAAACCCAGGCATGTTCACAAGATGAGCCATCACAGTGGCCACATATCTAGACGTGCTCACACACTGTTCTATATCTCGGCCTAATTTGTTAACTTTAAGAACTGCACTGGGACACTTCTCTTAGTTACAAAATCCAACAAATAGGAATGAGAAGGAGTTCTTGGGCTACATGACAATGGACATTTAAACAAGAGAAAACAAGCCATGGTCCTAAAGAGGAAATGCGGGTTCACTCTCTTACAGGCTGCAAATTCATCCATGTCCACCTACTGAGAAAGAAGCATGACAAAATTTCCTCCTAGTAATTTTGGGAGATTGGGTTTGTTTGGGCAAGATGCTAGCAAGTGTTTTCCTCAAGATGAAGCAGCTGCCGAGTCTCCTGGTGGTTTATGGACTGTGGCGCTGCTTAGATTTATTTCTTCACAAGCATTTCTGCTTCCATTTCAGTTACACTATACCATGACCCCGATGGAGATGGTGCTGATCCCCAGGGGCCGAGCATGGAGACTCTGGGGCAAGAGTATTCGTTCCTCTTCTGTTGTGATAGAACATCCTGACGAAAGCCAGGGAAGGGGAGAAAGGTACATTTTGGCTACTGTCCGTTATGACAGGTAAGGCATGGCTGTATGATCATCGGGCTGTCCTGGCAGTCATGACGGAGAGAGGGAGGAGGAAGCGAAGCCAGGCTATGAAACCCCAAAGACTGGCCCCGGTGACGGACTTCCTCCAGGAAGACCCCGCATCTTAAAAGTACTCCCCAAACAGTGCCAGCAGCTGGAGACCAGGTGTGCAAACACACTAGCCTGCGGGACAGTTCACATCCAAACCGCATCGGTGTGTTGGCATCTTGAAGGCTAGTGCTGGTTCCCGGGAAACTCGGAGTTAACTAAAGAATAATTCTTCATTGTTGCAGTCTGAAAGCAGCAACTATTTCTGTTTACTTTTCCTCTGGGTAGCAGAATCCAGTGGGATGGGAATTACAGTTTCAGTGGTAAATTTGAAATGTGGAGTATGGAGCTCTCCTAACTGGAAAGGAGTGAGGAACAGCAAATGAAGGAAGTGAAATGCAAAGGGAGTTTCCAGGCTCAGGACAGTGCCCAGTGGGAAGTGAGGTGGCGCACTGGGTCCCACCCCTCCCCACCCCATATGACACAAACACCCTACGAGACACACCCTAGCCCAGTAGTGTGGCTTTAACAGGAGTGTGTCCTCTGTGACCTGTTTTGATACTACAGGTGATGGAATGGTCCCTAAGGCACAGAAAAGTGAGAAAAGCCAGGCAGAGGTTTGGAGGCATTATTTATTTGTTTGTTTGTTTATTTGTTTATTTATTTATTTATTTATTTATTGTTTTTTGTTTTGTCAGAAGTCACATACTTATTTAGAGACTTGATTTGCAGAATCATTTCTAATTTGTGTCTCTGTGTGTGTGTGTGTGTGAGAGAGAGAGACAGAGACAGAGACAGAGACAGAGACAGAGACAGAGACAGAGTATGTGTCTGTGGGAGAGACAGAGAGAGAGAAGGGGGAAGGGCACACATGTTGAAAATACTCATGTCAGTGGATGAAGATGTAGCTCAGTCGGTAGCATGCTTGCCTAACATTCAACAGGCCTCAGGTTCCACACCCTACGGTGCATATTCCAGGGGGGCATGGTGGTACACGCCTGTAAGAGCAGCGCTCAGGAGATGGAGGCAGGGGGATCAGAAATTCAAGGTCACCTTCAGCTATGTAGCAAGCCTGAGTTCAGTCAGAGCCACATGACACCCTGTCTCAAAAGTGAATAAATAAATACATCCACTTCAAAGAATGCCAAGAACAGAGAACTCTTTTTTCTAATACTCCTACTCTGTAAAACCAAAAGTCCCAAAATTGTGTGAGATAATTACTGAAATGAGAGAACATAGACTGGCTGCAATCACTTGTCTGCTCTCTCAGAAAAGCTGGTGTTGGTAAACAAGAAATAATCCTGCTTTTAATTTTTTTAGCCTATCCGATTGTTGTTTGAAGAAATCCAGTTGGAAAACTTTGATATGAATTAGGAGGATTCTTCATACATTTTATGACTATAGCTTACTTCTCATTGTAAATTCTTGTATTTTCTTATATCCTCTTATGTCCACAAGGAAAATGGCTGTTGCTTGATTCACCATCTAAAGTAGACATTCACTGATTATCACACATTTTTAAAAATAAAATATTTTAAGTCATATTTTACACATTTACTGTGCTTGTATGTGTGTGTGTTTGTATGGATGTGCACATGTGTGTGTACATTTATACCATGGCATGCATGCGGAGGTCAGAGGACAACTTGGGAGAGTGGGTTCTCTCATTTCATCATGTGGGGCCAGGGGATCGAACTCAGATTGTTAGGTTTGGTGGCAAGTACCCTTATTGACTGAGCCATCTCACTGGCCCTAATCGTCACCCATGTGAAGCAGCTTTTGTTCAGTCCGGGAAGTCATTTATCTTTCTAGCCTGGCGAGAGGCCCAAAGCACAAAGCTTGATGCATGGCAGAAAATAACTGACAGAACATTTTGCCTCTGTTTTCAAGGACTTCAAACACTTCTTTCTTTAAAAATAAGAGTCTTGCAAATACACTTTTGGAGTCCTTTATATCCATACATAACTACGTTTCCGTGATAGAGTGCATGGCCAGTATCCACAGGCAGTGGGTTTGACCACTAACATCAAAAAAGGTAAGGAACAAAATTACGAAGACTTCTTGACCAACTAATTCACTATGTTTAAGCTTTTTAAATTAAGATAACACCAAACATTATATTGAGACTTCAAAAATCTATAAAAGGGAACTTATTATCCAGCAGTAACGCAGTTCAGAAGTCCAAGTGCCCAACATGTCCTGAGAGCCGCTCACTCAGTCAACACCAAATAAACAACTTCCCTAATTCCAAATACCCACATCCTCATGAAAGATATTTCACAAACTCTGGAAAATTCCAACATCCTACCCTTTAATTAAAAATGTAAGGATCAATAAAGAAATTGTATCTAATAATTATGGTGAGCAAAAGTCAACACACTGAAAAAATTCCTCAAAGACCCACTACACAAGCCTTTGGATTTCCTGTCACTTAAATTCAGTCTGCTAACCAAATGATATGGGAAGAACATTGACAAGATCATGACCAGACCACGGCATACCGAATCTCTGACTATTAGATTCTCTTTTCAGTCAAAATGTTTTTTTTTTTTCTTTAGTCACATCTACCAACAGATACATAGTCAATGAGGAAGTAGGAAAAAGAAAAGAGTGGGTTGATGGTCCATTACAATTCAACTACACTGTTCAGACACATCTGGATTATGTAGGCAGCATGGCTGTTACAGAAATTTCTGGCCAGGGACATAGCACAGTGGTAGTGGGCTTGCCTAGCAGACACAGACCCTTGGTTCAATCCACCACAAAATAGAGAAACAAAGCCATTGGGTAACTTCATAATTCATCAACAGGCATACTTAAAGATAAAAGTAAGTTGCCATGAAGTTTTAGAAGCCTAAATTATTAATTTGGTGTGTCTTCAGTAACATTTATTTGGGGAGGAACAGTAGTTTCCTCAAAAGACATGGTCTTGCCAGTGAGAGTTTTAGACCCCAGAAGAGCATTAGAGGAGGCAGAAGGGAAAGAAAGAGAAACAGAAGTCATGAAATGATATCAACCAACTGACCGACACTTACCACAATCGAGGGACCCTTTATACATACGCCATCCAGTTCATCTTCATAAGCACAATGGGACAGAATAAAGGATGGCATCCATTTTACAGGTATGTGAGTTACAGAGAAGGTTATGCCATCTGCAGGTTACATGGGTGTTGGGTGATGTCACTGGCATCTGACCATTCAATAAAGATGTCTGGTGAACCTTAAACACAATCTCTACATTTTCATCCATCATCAGGTCACATCCCTTCTCTCCCTGCTCCTGTATAACATTGCAAGGCAGCTCACACCCTCTCTCCAGCTATGGCAGACCTTGTGGGACATCATGATATTAAATGTCAGAGGAGCTGAGATTCCACATGAGGTTTCAAACTCCAAGGACCAGTAATCCTTAGAAGGCTTTCTTGGAGACCAGTGGTTAATTCCCTACATATGGATGGGGAGGGAGCCTGTTCTGTTTTTTGCAGGGAATTCCAGTCCCTGAGAATGCAAAAACCATGTGGAAGATCCCTGAACATTCTTATATTCAGGGACTCACCAGTCCTCATAATCCATAGCTCATGTTTCATATACATTTCCCCATAAACTGTACACTCTTCCTGTACTGGGAACACATGATGTCGTGGGTTAGCAATGTCTAGGAGTTTGAAACAGTCAATGAAGAACCCAATGAAGAAGCCTTTACTCTTCTTTTATTTTTTGTGTGTGGCGTATACATGTGTGTGCATAGTTGCATGTGCTGTGCATCTGGGGGAAGACAGTTGTCCTACACTATCACTCCCTGCCTTATTCTTCCAAGACAGGGTCTCTCATGGGCCCTCACTGAGTTTTCTGTTTTCAGGCCAACCAGTCAGCTCCAGCAATCCTCCTGTCTCTGTCCCACCTCCAGTGCTGGGGTTACGAGTACTCTCAGTTACAAGGTTACAAGTAATTTATACATGGGTGCTGGGTATCTGTCTTAGTTACTGTCAACTTGACATAAACCTAGACATTCCTGGGAAGAGAGAATCTCAACTGAGAAATTGCCTCCATCAGACTGGGCATTTTCTTGATCGCTGATTGATGTAGAAGGGCCTAAGCCCACTGTGGGCGGAACCATCCCTAGGCAGGTGGACCTGGGTTGTATAAGAAAAGTAGCTGAACAAGCCTAGGACAGCAAGCCAGAAAGCAGTACTTCTCTGGGGTTTCTGCTTCAAGGTCCTGCCTTGAGTTTCCTGTCTTGACTTCCCTCAATAATGGACTATAACACAAAAAGTGTAATAAACTTTTTCCTCTCCAAGTTGCTTTTAGTTATAGTAGTTACTATAGGAACAAAAAGCAAATGAAGACAGGCTCTGAACTGGGCAAGCACTCTTACACTCTGAGCCATCCCCTCGGCCTACAACCCGAACAACCAGCGAGTGACTATTTACTAATCGAATAAAGGAATCCATCAGGAGTGGCAGGTAGAAGCCCAGGCAGGGGGCTGGAGGGGAGACAGAGAAAAGGAAAACTTTGAGTCTAACCTATTAACCAATAGATTTATTAAAATCTTAACATGGCTGGGATGAATAAAGATGATTGTTTTTATTATTTAGCTCATCATTAAAAACAGCAGTGCCACCAAAGTTTGATTCTGAAAGGGAACTGTGATCCCAGCACTGAAAGAGAACACGTGTCTCAGGAGACAGGATTTAAGTCTTTGTCAGACTATTTTTTTCAAATTATACTCTCGGGAGCTCAGCCTGTGTTCCCTAGTTTCCAAAAGGTGGCTTTGTGAGGCAAGTTTCTTCCCAGTAATTAGAGGCATTTATCTTAGAGCTCGCTTGGTTTCAGCAGTGAGGTCACGGGCTGCCAGCTCTATTGTCACTGACTCCTTCAATTACAGGCAACGGCATTTCACCTCCATGCAAACTATTAGTAAATTACCACTCCCTGCTCTGCATTCATTTGGGGAATCTGCTCAGCTTTGATGAGGAACGCAGGGAGTCATCAGGACACTCGGTATTACCTTTAAACCATGGGCATATCAATTAAAGTCTGGCTCTGCTCCTTGCGTTGGGATTTAGTCTGCAGGGTTCATTTCTTTTATCATAGCACAAGGCAGAAATCAGTACTGGTAGGTGAGAAAAATACACAACCACCAAGCACACACATACACACACACCACACACAAACATCACACATCACACACACACATTACACACACACACATACACCAAACACACACATCATATATACATATCACACATACGCACACATCACAACACATATATCACATACACATATCACACACACACATCACACACATACATAACAACACACACACACACACACACACACACACACACACACACACACACACATAGCACACACACACAGAGTCATAAAAAAAAACCCACCCCAATGTTCCCAAATCTTTCCTAGAACTCAATGTCTGTTTTAAGCCAAAACATAAATGACCTCTGGTATGGGAAGTCATCTCCAGACCAGATTTACAACTCTGACTCAAAGCACAAATCACAATAAATATATCAAGATAGAGAGGATTACCATCCCAATGCTGCAGCTATCTCTTTAGTTCTGAGGACATCTTAGTCCAACCAAGAGACGGTTTACCACAAGCATCATTAGGTCACAGGAGTTCTGTGAACATGCTTCAGTCATTACATAAAAACTGAAAAATGGGAGGGGTGTACATTGTTTTCACCAGATTCACAGCAGAGCATGCCAGCCCACTAGGCAAGAACTCTTAGTCTGGGGTGAAGGGGCAGAAGTCAGGACAGAAAAGTCTGATGCTGCCTACCATAGATCAGCTGCCAGGAAGCTGCCGTGGCTTCTGTGGCATGAGGAATTTTTTTTGTGGCCTGTAGTCTCTGTCTTTGCCATGACTTAATATTGAATCATATCTGTCACATTGTCAGTTAGGCTGGGCCTTCACCTCTCAAGGCTCATATTCTAAAAAATGAGGGGTCTGAAGACCCAGCATCATCCTCCATTGGGACACTGAATACCAGTAACCATAGAACCAACTGGCTATGTAGGAAAATGTTAATACTGACATGTGTGTGCATACACTGCACTATATTAAAGGTGCAGAAAGATGGACACCTTCCATTTCAACACCAGCTCTCATTTACAAGAAGTCAAACCATCAGGAAACATGACGGCAGAGTCAGGATCTGTTACCTCATATAGTACATGACAAAGTCCAACCTAAAAATTCGCCTCCTACCATCCCATGCCAACTGCTGTCTATAAGTTTACTGATATTGTGTGGTAAACAGAGAAATGGGCAAATGTTGCTTAACTACCCAGATTGTTGCTGCAAAACACTTTAAACTTGGGTGATATGGAACTGTAGACAAGATCAACACATTCTCTTTCATAGAAATCAAACTAAAAATGCAAGATTTTAAAAATCATTATGGCTAAATCAAGGGATATTAGTAAAAATGACTACTTTAAATTTTTTTAATTGATACTGCACATTGTCCCCAAAGCTACTTCTTAAAATCAAGAGAATTCCTAAGTGAGAACATGGACCATTAGAGGTCTGAAAGGTTCCTCTGTGCGGTTATGCCCCAGAGAGGCCAACTTACGGTCATGATGAGTCCTTTCTCCTGGAAGTATTTCACCAGCGGGGCAGCGTTCTGCTTGAAGTTTACTAGTCTCCTTTGGGTGGCTTTCAGATTGTCATCTGGCCGTCCCTGCTGCTCTGCACGCTTCACTAACCTCTCTCTGAGCCTCTGGTTGGCACAAGCCAGGAACACCACCAGGTCAGGGGTGCAGATCTGTGGGAAGCATGACAGGTAGACAGGTGTTTAAGGTGCCAAGCAACAGCCATGGACAGCAGCACAATCCTCCAGTGGCTCCGCTGCAGTGGCCGCGTCCTTGGCTCTTCATCCTTTTCCATCGTATTTCCCGAGCTGCTATCCGTACAAGGCCAGGGCTACCTATTTCCTTTGCAGTCCTTGTAATTAACAGCCAGCCCCATGTGGCAGTGTGTGGTGGCCCTTTATACTTCAGCAAACATCTTCTGTCTAAGCTCACATAAGTTTTCAGGGTGAATAAAGAGCAATGCAGTCTGCACTTGGTTAGAGCATACACAACTTGATTTTGGAGGAGAGATAATCACCGAGCAACAGCTGTCTGCAGCAAATCCACGCTTCCTCTGTCACCACTGTCTGCTCCGTTTTAAAGCTGGCTACCATATGCTAAAGGCCAGTGCTGAACTATTTCCTCATATGATGACTACGCTTGATAGCATTCTACAAGGCAATAAACATCAAGTCTGTTTCACACATGAGCAGAACAAGGCTTTGAGAATCCGAACTGCTTTGAGTTCACACTGTCACTAAGGTCGAAGTTGAACCTAGGGCTGTCTGGTCTGTACCCACTCTTCCTTTCCCTGCCACACAGTGCCAGGCAGTCAGAGTCCTTCCTGAAATATCATGTTTTTATGTAACCGAGAACTGGTGTGTTTAAAAGGTATCATGACGAGGAAGGGAATGCAATATACTGCCGAGCATGGGAAGAAGTTAAAGGTCGTGGTTTAAAGTAAGAGTCTCCAATTTAAAAAACAGTGTGTCTGTGGCCTGTGAGGTGGCTCAGTGGTAAAGGCATTTATCAGCATGGCTGACAACCTAAATCTGGTCCCCAGGACCCATATGGTAGAAAGACAAAAGCACCCCCCAAGTTCTCCTCTGGCCTCCTCATGCATGCCATGGTACTAAAGCATGTGTACGTGCACGCGCGCACGCGCGCGCGCACACACACACACACACACACACACATACACACAACATAAAATAAGATTTTTAAGGGAGAGAAAGAGAATTGACTTGGAAGGCTGGAAGGATTTGTGTCAGGACCAAACAGGGCAGAGAGCTGAACCTCCAAGCATTTGTGTCCTCATTTGCTAATGTGGATGTGTGAACTGATGTCTGTGTGTTATCCTGAGGACTACATACATAAAAGGAAGTGCCCAGGACAAACTCAAGACATTTCAGCCACGCTCCCTAGCTCTCCATTTCCCTTATTCTGTGTGATTCTGGGTCTCTTTTGACATGATTTTTAAATTCTGTTGTTTTCCCCCCTATAATTTTTCCTCTTTGAACTCCCAGGAGGGTTGTTTTCCAAGTCTTCAATCATGTTCCTCCTCTCTCTAGGCTTGCTTTCTTGCAGTGGCTTTCCTGTTTGGCTTTTACCTGCACCCTGAATGGATTCCAAATGCACGCTTTCTCCACTGACTCTCAACAGCCCTCGGTCCTGTTTCCAACCGTTTTTGTCACAGTCCTTTCCGGAAGTCTTAATGCTGCTTGTGACTCAGCAAAGTCCCAAATTGATCTTAGGACCTTTTTACCTAAACCAAATCACAGTAAAACTCTTTCTCTTCCCTCCCTCCCTCCTTCCCCCTCCCTTCCCACCTCTCCCCTCCCTCCTTCTCTCTCTTCCTCTGGTAGCAATGCTCCTTTTACATCTCTGATCTAGAAGCCCTAAGGTCTTGGTGTCCTTCTAGCCCGCAAGGAACTCCAGGCTATCCCAGGGATCACCACACCTATTGGTTTGTCCTCAGCGGTCCTCTGTCTCCCTCCCTCCAGGGCCCCAGCTTTTAATCACAGCTGCAGAGGGAAAGGGACTGATAGCAGCATCCAGAATGAGGCTGTCTTGAGTTTCCATCCAGAATCTGCCACCTGGCAGGCGTTTGTCCTTTGGCAAATTTCACTCCTCCTGAGCCCATTTTCTTAAATAAGAGGAAGATTTCCAACACAGTACTTTAGTGTCCCCTCCCCACTTTAGAAACAAAAGAAAGAAATGAAAACACAAACCATGTGTGGCTGGGGTGACGGCTCCATCAGTAAGGTGCTTATCATGCAAGCGTGAGGACCTGGGTTCAAACGCCCAGAAGCCATGTGAAGCCAGGTCCTGAGTACACGCCTGCAATCTTAGTGTTGAGGAAACACTGATCTCTGGAGCTCCCTAGCCAGCCTGCCAGCCCAGCTGAGTCAGTGAACTCAGGGCCTGTGGGAGACTCTGCCTCAAAAACAAAAAGTAAGCTGGAGAGAACCACAGAAGACCTTTGATGAGGTTGACCTTTGATGAGGTTGACCTTTGATGAGGTTGACCTTTGATGAGGTTGACCTTTGATGAGGTTGACCTTTGATGAGGTTGACCTCTGGTTTCCACACATATGTGCACATGTGCATGTACACCACCTCCACAAGCAGACACATAGGAACATACACATACATATACCGTTGACATACACAGATAAATACACCCCAAAATGTAAACTGCTTTTGAATAACCTTAAAAATTTAGAAGATCACTTGTACTTTTTATGACATATAATCAGGAGATTACTTGAAGCTAAAACTATACTTTTCTAAAATACTATATTATAAAATTTGCATTTATTATTGTATATAATATTCATCATTATAGGACATAATAAGGGACACATTTAAAATAACTTTAAATAAATTATGTAAGGAATATGGCAATTATCGACAAACAAATTAAACAAATTAAACTAGTTGGTTTGATAACAGTACATATTAAAATACAGGGGGGAAAAACCCAACCTTGAAGTACCAGGTCAATATCGGATGCAAGTAAAAACATCTTGTAGTTTTAAGTCCTTGCACTGGACACCTATTCAAACCAACTGGTTAGTTCCAGTGTGTTTTGTATTGTGTTCCACATGCAGTGAAGACACTTCCTTCTGTGTAGCACAGCAAGGTCATAAGCAGTTTTACATGTTACATCTTCGCTTACGGTTGGCTTCTTATACCAGAGACAGTTTCAGATTCATGTCTTACACTTTCAATAAAACTGCGTTTGTTAAGCTGGTATTTAAATTAGTAGAGTTTTTAAATAGTCATTTTAGATTTATTGAAAAATGGAGTAACAAATATAAAATTTCTTCTCACGAATGTAAGTTCAGTGTGGAGAAAAACAGCCTTGAAGTGAAATTGTAAAATTACTTATTTTTATAACTGGGATTAGTCTGCTGTCTTTCCTTGGTACAAACTGAGAAGCATATAACTGTGAATTCAAAACAAAACAAAAACCCAGGCACAGAACGGTGAGAACCAGCACTGCAGCTCGAGAAGAACCCGAGTCAGCTGCGGGTGGGCGTCCACCCTCCGTGCCAGGGCCATTGCCTGGGCCTCACAGTCTTTAATCCCAGCACTCAGGAGGCAGAGGCAGGCAGATCTCTGTAAGTTCAAGGCCAGCCTGGTCTACAGGGTGAGTTCTAGGGCAGCCAGAGCTACGCAGTGAAATCCTGTCATGAAAAACCAGCAGACACCATTGTGGGGAAGGGGAGTAGGAGCTGTAAAAGCTTGTCGAGAGCACTGTGAGGAAGGAGCCCATTGCAGAGGGAGACTGGAGACCCTCAAAATACAAACAGGAGGGGCGGAAAGGACCGCAGAAGACCATACAGGGGTGGCAGGCAGGCAGGGCTCCGGAGCTCTTTCCTCGGCTTGATTGACAGCCCACCTCATGCAGTTCCTTTTGCTTTCTTAATAAGCTGTGTGATTCTGTCCCAGGCCTAACTCAAAGGTGTGACTCTCCTTCCACTGACTCCCCGTGGCTGTGGCTGCTGGGCTTGTCAGATAACTTGTATGTACTATGCTTTCCTGTAACATCTAATAAAATCATCCTTGAACTTCAGAAGGAGAATTCATCACGTTGGCTTGAGACACACAGGGAAGGGCAGTATCCCCAAACAGAAGGGACCATGCAGTCTGCGGCACACCTTTCCTTGGCCCTTCTTCTCAGAAAGTATGAGCTGAAGGAATGAATGAGTATCCAGATCCAAAATGCATGAGCATGAAAACAAGGACACCACTTTTGTCTATGTGGCAGTACAATCTGAAACAGTTGATATTGTTTCTCCCACTGAATCAAGTCAGCGAGTCTTTTCCCTGCATCCCATGGATAATTATTCAGTCTCCTTCTCTCCATTTTAAGCCCTTAATTCTGTTCAAAGGAATCAGCCTATGTATAAGCAAGGACATGGTCACAGTGTCGGCTCAAAGGGAATTTGTTTTGAATACTCTCTGCTCTTAGCCAGCGGTCACTCTCTGCCCTGTTCTTTATGATGCTGTGATAGGAGACCTGAGACTCCTAATTGGATCAACTACACCGTCAGAAATCAGGAAGCGAAACACTAAAGCAAAAGGACAATATTAGAGTTGGAATAAAAACCGGAGTCACATAAACTAAAAGACAGAAAAAGCACAGAGGTTCTCTAGCCTGAGTTAACCCCAAACCTGTAAACATCTGCACTCTGGTGGCAAATGGCTTTAAAAGTGGAACATTCAATTCTCTGCCCCAGCACTGCCTGTTCCTGGGGGCGGTCCCTGAGGACTTGCTGCTAACACTGGGCTACTGTTTGCCGCCCCATCCTACCTAATGGTTTCTTTTACACATTAAACATTGACCAGGCGAAAACCTCTGTGGTGCTCCACAGAGTCTGGGCTAGGTCACTATGAAAGGAAAACTGATGGATAACTGGATTTTATCATCTATTAAAATTTTATTTTCTTTTTAAATTTTGTGTATATGTTTATCTCTGAATGTGGGTTTGAGCATACTAAATGCAAATGCCCTGTGTAAGAGCAACAAGTACCTTAGTTGTGGAGCCATCTCTTTGGGGTGTAACTTCATCGCGTATGTGAGCGATATGATATGGAGATCATTTCTGAGCAACTTTCAGCAGACTTCTGGGTGGGGGGACAAACCTGGCAGCATGACTCACCCATACTAGTTAAACAGCAGCTGCTACAAAAGTCATTTCAGTGCCCAGGTCTTTTAAAAGTCTAGTGAACGGTGGTCCCCGAGACCACACTTGGGTGCGTGAGAGGGTTCAGAGAGTCAAGGCCCATGCTGCCGAGCCTGATGACCCGAGGGTGATCCTGATGGTGAACACGGTGGAAAGAGACTCTTGGCCTCTGACCTCCACATGTGCACTGTGCCACACATGCATACACACACACACACACACACACACACACACACACACACACACACACACACACACAAAACAAAACAAAACAAAACAAAACAAAACCAAACCAAAAACATGTAACTAAAAAGAGTGTTATACTGATCTGGGCATTAAAGATCTAAACACAATGAGACACATAACATAGCCACAAACATAGATGATAAAATATGTCAAGTCTTCTCAATATGATCTATAAATTCAATGTAATCTCTTAACTTTAACAGTTTTTTTTTTTTAAAGAAAACCAAGGTTACCCCTGAAATTTAATGAGGACTGTAGAGAGACAAGATGGGCAAAGCCACCACGAAAATCTGGCAGATGACACACTGCACCTGAGTGAGTTTATCTTGGATAGAACCCATCACTACACTGTGATCACTGCACAGACCTGAGTGAGTTTATCTTAGATAGAACCCATCACCACACACTGTGATCACTGCAAAGACCTGAGTGAGTTTATCTTAGATAGAACTCATCACCACAGTGTGATCACTGCACAGACCTGAGTGAGTTTATCTTAGATAGAACCCATCACCACAGTGTGATCACTGCACAGACCTGAGTGAGTTTATCTTAGAAAGAACTCATCACCACAGTGTGATCATTGCACAGACATGGCTGAGTTTATCTTAAACTAGTCTGATTTACTAAACTTCTCTTATGGTTAGCTACCCAGTGGGAAATGTCTGCAACACCTAAAAACAATAAAAGACTTGTTTAAAAAACATGAAAGCTCAGTAATTCAAAAATTCAAGTGGAAACTACATACTTGCCAGAATGGTAAATGTTGTTAGCCAGGATATAGCAACGTACATGGTCATTTGCCTACTAGCTCACTCGTAGCTTCCATACCTCTTATCAGTGAGATTCTATTTTGGGTACCAAGGATAACAATAAGCACACATCAGACATGTCCTGACTCTGATGGAGGAGACAAACCTTAATCAAGGATCATACAAGTGTATGCCAAACTGTTCCACAGGACACAGCAGAGGCAGAACCTGTGAGTGCATACCACAGGGAGAGCCAGCTACCAGGCGAGTCACAGGAGGCCCTCAGCCTTGTGAGCCTCAGGAACACGGCATGCATTTCAGCTTGTGCATTCAGCAGATACAACTGTACCACATCCTCTCTGAGAGGAGATGGCCCGTTACTGTTCTTTCTGGGTGGGAAGGAGTGAGTAATTCCTGTCTTGACTGGATGTTTCCAAATTAAATTTGGAAGATTCTAGACGCTGGACTGGATGGACTGGGACACTGACCAACAAGGGGTCATCCATCTTCTTCATCTACTCTCTTCCCCCAATTAACCTGAGGCCTTAACTGTTAAGCTCCCCAGTCTTAGAAGAACAGGGCACAAAGTGGGACAATTCTCTCTCTGGAAAGCAAGACTGTCACATCGATCTCCCACCTCTTCTCTTCACTTTAGGGAGAATGGGTGGGCGTCAGTTGGAGGGAGCAAGGCCTGTCAGAATGCTATGGCACCAAGCTGAGGGACGGCGTGTTTCACTTGTATTGACGGAAGGCAGGAGGACAGTGCTACCTCTGCTTTCCTCTGCTGCTCATCCTGACTTAGGAGCTCCCGCTCTCCACACAGCTAGTGAGTGTGGTGGACTAGACTCTCAGAGGGTCAGTGCTGGTGTGCTGTGTACTCTGGCTCCAGTTTCTGTCTCTTCCTCCACAGCACTGCCTTGATCCACATTTCTGGGGCAACAGCAGGACAATCTGAGATTCACCTACGTTGTTTTTACTACATTAGGGGAATAGTTATCTAGAGCACCCTGACTCTTCTGCAGTTAGTCATAAACCAAATCAGTCATGTCCACTAGCAGAGTACACCATCAATGGTTTAAAAATATAATCATTAATGTTGGCTTATGAAAAAATGCATTTCTGTGGCTTGGTCTTGATGATGTGGGGCTTCATTCAATAAAAGCAGCCAGGGTACATTAGGATGTCAACGTGGAGGGACTTAATAAAGAGACAATTAAAGGTGTTGTTTGATATATATCAGACTGACAACAAGAAAACAATGTATACTTATGGGGCTATTTTATTTTACAGATATATTCTCCCCCCATAGATATGGTTATTTAGGTATCTAGTTTACTGGCTATTCATTCATCTAATATTTACTAATATCTTGCTATCACGACCTGGAAGTTAAGGTTCTAGAAAGATGGTAGAGTGAGAACCAGTGACAGTCCAGGGGTAGAACATCTGGAAAGCCAGCAAGCCCCTTCTATGGAGAGTTCAAACACAAAGGAATGAGAAGCAATCACTGCGGGTTTGATTTTAATCACCACCTAAGAACTACAGGCAACCTTTAGCAGCATTAGGCAGTCAGTCCTGATGCTGAACAAAAGGACCAGCCAGGCATGGTGATGCAGGTCTGAATTCCCACCCACGGGGGTGGCCAAGGAAGGATGACCGCAGAGTCAAGGGCACCCTGGGCTGTGTAATAAGATCTTGTCTCAGCAAAAAGGACCTAAAGAGAAGGAAACCAGAGGGACTTTGTCATCCTGAAGGAGAGAGAAAGCCAGGGCAGAGTTTCAGCTCTTCCCAGCTCTGGGGCCAAGCCTCACCTTCCTGGTTCACAGTGGTCAGTTCAGGGACTCCTTGATACTGAGCAAGTGACACATGACTGATCAGACCGAAGACAAAAGAAAACAATATGAAGAAAATGGTAGAAGAATTGGGTCAAGTGGTACTGTTATTGCTGTAGTGATTTTCCTTGCCAGATTTGGTAATAACATCTAGCCAGTTTCCAAGCCAGCCCTTCTCTACATCCTTGCCAACAATGAACATTTATATCCACAATGTTGACAGTAACTGCCCTTGGTTTGTGCCTGCCGACCTGAATCAAATTGTCTACTATGCTGATAAATTCATGGAAGCAAAAAGACCAGGCCAGCAGGGCAGTGGTGGCGCACACTTTTAATCCCAGCACTTGGGAGGCAGAGGAAGGTGGATCTCTGTGTGTTCGAAGCCAGACTGGTCTACAAAGTGAGTTCCAGAACAGCCAGGGCTATACAGAGAAATCCTGTCTCAAAAAACAAAAGAAAGAAAGGGAGAGAAGGAGGGAGGGAGGGAGAGAGGGAGAGAGGGAGAGAGGGAGAGAGAGAGAGAGAGAGAGAGAGAGAGAGAGAGAGAGAGAGAGAGAGAGAGAGAGCGAGAGAGCGAGAGCAGGATGATCCTTAGAAGTCCATAGGCCAGCAGAAAATATCAACAGAAATATATTCTCTCCTTGACCAACTTACTTTAGACAACTGGCTTGTATGCACTGAAGTTTACTGTGTTTATTCAGAGGTAGTGCTGGAGGAGCTGAGAAATCCTTAAAACCTGAAGTACATTTCTGATGATTAAACACATTTCTTAGAGGAAAATGAAATTGAAAGGTATATTAAGTGCAAACTGACAAATTTTAAGAACAGAAAACAGGTGAGATGTTATGTATAGCTCTATTAAATTATTGAATGGAAAATTCACCTAAACATTATTAGAGTATATGAAAGATTTAGAAATTACATATATTATATATTAATTATATATAATATATAAAATAATATATAATTAATATATCTATAAATTAATTCCTTCGGTATCCTTGGTGCCATTTCTTTTCCTTTTTTTAGGATTGTATCATTTTAAATTGTGTGTAGGAGTGTGTCTGCACATGGATATGTGCATGTGAAAGTAAATGCCTTGGGAGCCCAGAGGCATCAGATCCCACGGAGCTCGAGTTATGGACAGTTGTAAACCACCTGATAGGGTGCTGGTAACTGAGGGGTCCTCAAAAGAGCAGCAAGTGTTCTTAACTGCTGAGCCATCTCTCCAGCTTCCTAGCTTCTTTTTCTTAGGTATATGTTATTCTGATTTGTATGGCCAAAAGATGCTAACATTTCAAAAAAAAAAGATGTTGCCTCCTACAGCTGTATTTCAAGCTAATTCACTTACTGCTTTGCATGCACTCAAAAACAAATGCTTTCTCCAAAGAAATTCATTAGGGACTGTCAACGTATTCCTTGCTGGAAGACAGTCAGTCCCCAGCCTGTTCCTTAACACCAGTTCCCTTTGCCTGGATGTTCTGTGGGATGGTCTGTATGTCAAATTGCTCTGGTTAGTCAATAAATAAAACACTGGCCAGTGGCTAGGCAGGAAGTATAAGCGGGACTAACAGAGAGGAGGAAAGAAAGAACAGGAAGCCAGAAGGAGACACTGCCAGCCGCCACCATGACAAGCCGCATGTGGAGAGGCCAGTAAGCCACAAGCCATGTGGCAAGGTATAGATTTATAGAAATGTGTAGCTAGAGTTTTCCTGCCTTGCCCACAGTCAGGACAAATCTTTGTCACTCGCCAGTCCCACAGCCGCTCAGACCCAACCAAGTAAACACAGAGACTTATATTGCTTACAAACTGTATGGTCGTGGCAGGCTTCTTACTAACTGTTCTTATAGCTTAAATTAACCCATTTCCATAAATCTATACCTTGCCACATGGCTGGTGGCTTACTGGCGTCTTCACATGCTGCTTGTCCTGGCAGCGGCTGGCAGTGACTCCTTCTGCCTTCCTGTTCTTTTATTTCTCCTCTCTGTTAGTCCCGCCTATACTTTCTGCCTAGCCATGGCCTATCAGGTTTTATTTATTGACCAATCAGAGCAACTTGACATACAGACCATCCCCCCAGCACAGCCAAGTGCAGACCATCTCAGACACCTGCACTCAGGCCTGTGGTCCTAATCATCCTCTAAGCGGACCTGCTGGGTAAAGCCATGAGGAACCCAAGAACAGGCTCCCACAGGACATACAGAACATCCCACAGCAGAAACAGGTTAATCTAAGATATAAGAACAGTTAGCAAGAAGCCTACCACGGCCATACAGTTTGTAAGCAATATAAGTCTCTGTGTTTACTTGGTTGGGTCTGAGTGGCTGTGGGACTGGTGGGTGACAAAGATTTGTCCTGACTGTGGGCAAGGCAGGAAAACTCCAGCTACAAATGGCGCCCAACGTGTTGGCAAGAGTTTCCATCTGAAACCTGAGAAAAAAGATTCTAAAACGGAGCGAAAAACAGTTCCTAGTTGTTTCTCTCAAGTTAGTGGCAGCCTGAGTGTTTGAACTACTATGGTGGGTTCCTGGCGTGTGCGTTTGACTTGCAGTATGGTGGGAATGAGGCCTCTGCAAGTGGAACATTAAGCGGCATGGTGGATTTAGCCTTTGCTAGTACAAAACAAAAAATAGAGGTTTCTGGGCTACACACTGCTTTGATAGAAACACAGACCCACTATTTCTGAGAGTTGATGGCTCCCAGAGCTGGCAGAAAACGTACCACCGCCATGTTGGGAAGCTGAAGTGGGTGGAGCCAGCAGCCACAGCTCCGTTTTAGGCTTAGAAGGCTGCAGTTTAAAGCAATAGGCTCAAGGTAATATAAAAAATAAGCCACGTAAAGATGGCTACCACACAGAGAATCTGGATTATGTTTTCTTTGATATTTGTAACTGAAGAAAAACATTTGATTGCAAAAGCTGTTGAGTTATGCCAAAATGTATATTTTAAAGGTACCTTGACTTCAAAATTTGGATATAAAGATATGTTGCTTTGGAAAAGAGGCTCTGCTTTTGTTTCTACAGAAAGCCAGAGGCTATGGATTTGTTCCAGATTAAGATACATCAGGTTTGACCAGCCAAGACCACCTCAAAGGTCTCCGATGACACCATGGCACAGATGATCCAACATCCAGAATCATTTCAAGGCAACTGGCTCAGATGATACACCCTCACGGACTACTCCATAATCATAAAATTTTCTTTGTGTCCCCATAAGATACAGTGCCCCCCTCCAGCAGGAAGTAGTAAGAGAAGCTATGCCCAAATTCCCAAATATACCAAGCTGGCTTTGGAGATGTGTAAAGGTTAAAACCTTCCTTTTTAAAAAAAAAAAAAAAAAAAAAGAAGGCCGGGCGGTGGTGGCGCACGCCTTTAATCCCAGCACTCGGGAGGCAGAGCCAGGCGGATCTCTGTGAGTTCGAGGCCAGCCTGGACTACCAAGTGAGTCCCAGGAAAGGCGCAAAGCTACACAGAGAAACCCTGTCTCGAAAAACGAAAAAAAAAAAAAAAAAAAAAAAGAAAGAAAGAAAGAAAAGGGGAAGTGCTGTGGGATGGTCTGTATGTCAAATTGCTCTGATTGGTCAATAAATAAATAAAATACTGATTGGCCAGTGGCTAGGCAGGAAGTATAGGCTGGACTAACAGAGAGGAGAAATAAAAGAACAGGAAGGCAGAAGGAGTAACTGCCAGCCGCCACCATGACAAGCCGCATGTGAAGACGCTGGTAAGCCACAAGCCATGTGGCAAGGTATAGATTTATGGAAATGGATTAATTTAAGCTATAAGAACAGTTAGCAAGAAGCCTGCCGTGACCATACAGTTTGTAAGCAATATAAGTCTCTGTGTTTGCTTGGTTGGGTCTGAGCGGCTGTGGGACTAGTGGGTGACAAAGATTTGTCCTGACTGTGGGCCAGGCAGGAAAACTCTAGCTACATGGATGAGCTTTCCTTTTTACTGATGAGAGGGCTGCTTTAAATTCATATCTACAGGCGATAGCTGAGGCTATCTGGGCATGGGGGCACAGACCTGCAAACTTGTTTACTCAGGGCAGGGGGTAGGGCTGAAGCTGAAGGACTGTGAGCTTGAGACCGTCCTGGGTCACAGAGTATGACTCTGTGTCTCTTACATTAAAACAACAAAACAAAAGAACAACAACAAAAATCAGAACAGTACAGTATCAGCAATACACGAAACCCAAAAGTCCAGTCAGTTTAGAATATACATTCAGTACTTGATGTTCTCAGTGTTTTCTTGTGCATCTTATGTATGAGAATCAGTGAAGGGACTCATTCACTTTTTCACTTGTTCAACCTGGAAGCATTATTAACTCTTTAATATACTACATCTGTTTAATTGGGGGTCAATGTTCTTCCATTCATTTACTTTATTTTTTTTTTTAACAAGCCAGCTTGTAAGCATCCCAAAAATGGACTTAAAGGAATCTGCTTCTGTCTAAAAAAATATTTATTGAATATATACAATTAGCCAACCACTATACAAGATGAAAGAAATCAAAACAAATAAGTTTTACTTATTTTATAGATTTTAAAGTCCCTACCCACAAGGATCCAATCTAAAGTGCAGAGGAGACACATGAAATCAACACAGTGAAACTGTGTGAGCATTCCATCATGTTAGGATTCAATTCTAAAGTATATGTAGCACAGCGTACTCAGGTAGAGAGGAGGCCTGGAGATTTGGAGATTGGTGGTTTGTCTGAGAACATGGGACCATATGGAATGTCTCTTTTCCTTGGCGAGTTCCCCTGCCCTGATTCTCCCACAGCAGGTTGAATAGAAAGAGGAAGGAAGGTTTTATACCTGAGTCTGGGCTGTGTAGGCCAAAATGAGGAATCTATGGTGTCATCAAGCCCTCTTTGCATCACTCTCTCTCAAGTGAGTGAGATTTGGTTGAGGGCAGGGCCAAGTTCCAGTGAGTTAAAAGCTGCATTTTGCATTTAAAAAGTGGTTTGTGGGGCTGGAGAGAGGTGGCTAAAAGCACATACTTCTTCCTAGAGGATGGCGTTTGGTTGCCAGCACCCATGTCTGTAGGCAGGCTCTCACGTGCCTGTAACTCCAGCTCCAGGGAGAGCCATAGCTCTGGCTCCCGTGATGCTGGCACTCATGTGCATAAGCTGGGCAGTGGTGGCACACACCTTTAATCTCAGCACTTGGGAGCAGAGGCAGATGGATCTCTGTGAGTTCGAGGACAGCCTGGGCTACAGAGGGAGATCCAGGACAGCCAAGGCTACACAGGGAAACCCTGTCTCAGAAAACAAACAAAAAAAAAAAACCCTAAAAAGTAGTTTGTAATCTGGCATTTGGCTACAAGTGGCTCCGATCTAATGTAGTATGTGGTGGGTGCAAGGTTCAAGGTTCAACGTTTAGAAGCTGATGGCCTGGGACAGGTCAAATTGAGAACAGCAAACCATTTCTAGGGACAACCCAGTGAAGGACCCACAATAAAGTATGATATCAGGATTCCACTCAGCATCCCATCTCTCAGCCTTTAAGTGTATATAGTCCCACATCTGGTTCAAGCACAGGAAAACATCAGCATCTCATTGGGGTATGCAAGGAAAGCTTTGTTTTTCCAGTGAAAATCAAGTAAATGATGCAGGCCTCTGGGAAAGGCCTGGAATCCTAGCTCCTGCGGAGGCGGAGGCAGGACAGTGTCATGTTAAAGGCTACCCAGAGCTAGAGTGAGGTCAAGACCAACCTGGGCAACTTAGTGAGACTGCGTCTCAAGATATAAGATACTAGCAGAGCTTGGGGCATAGCTGGATGATAGTGAGCTTGCCTACCAGATCCATTCAGTTCCCAGTGCCTGGCCCCTCTACCTCAAAAGATCTGATAAATAGCTTGGTAGATTTGGCTCAGTGGGCAAAAACACTTGTTACCAAGTCTGACAACTCGAGTTTGATCCACGTGCTAGAAGGAGAGCTGCATGACCTCCAAACCTCTACACACATGCTGTGGCATGTACACACACACACACACACACACACACACACACACACACACACACACCTCACACATCTCTCTCTCTCACATACACAGACAACAAATAAATGTAAAAATGTTGTTTGTTAGAACACAGGGTAGGAATAACTTGTTTTTGGAACACAGGATGGGAATTCAAAGTCTTTAGCTCTCCTGTTTGTATACTGGGACTGGCACCTCTGCAGAGGGTTTACATCTATGATGGCCAGACAATTGCCATCGCTTAGTGATTACAACACCCAGGGTACAGTCTCGGGATCCTCAGCAGAGCATAAGAGAACCATGGACATTTAACTATGGTATGTAAGATGAGATATTTCTGCTACCACTGGCTTATATGCATAAGGGAGATGGCTCCATGAGGCATACGTGAAAATTATTTTAAGTCCCATGGTATGGCCACCATAAGCAACACACACACATGTACATTCTTTTCTAACATATTTTCATGCTGGTTGAATTTTTAATGTTTAGCACTAGTGGATGAAATCCGCTATTTTTATGAAAATCAAAGAAATTATTTCTGAACATTCTTGATGCCTATTTTCAATGCACCCTTCAGTGATTTTTTGGCAAGCTAATCCTTGGTTGCTATCTCATTAATAAGTGGGTAATTTTCCAAGGTTCTGTCAGCCAACAGCTATTCTAAGAATGGGTCTTTCAAATTGTGCTGGTGCCACTGAACAGAAAGGAGGCTCTCTTATTGCCCTAAGAGAGAGCTGGAGCTCAGAGGCATGACCACTCTAGTAGGGTATTTCCATCATTAACTTGGTGTGTTTTTGTTTTCTTGTTGGGAAATATGAATGACTTGGGAAGAAACTAATATGAGATTTTTTTTAAAAAGCTTTCTAAACGTTTCTCCTCTCTCCTCCCCTCCCCTCTGCTTCTCCTCCTTCCTCCCCTACCCCCTCTTTTCCTCCCCTGCTCTCATCCCCCCACAGCCCCTCACGGTTCATATCTATGCATCTGTCTACACCAGGAGTTTATACAGACACGCGTTGCCTAAAGGAGAACATTTATTAGAATATTTGGAAATTCAACATTCAAAAAGATTCTTTGTTAAATTTAACAGAGAATCACAAATACAGAAAGGTCTACCAGAGAGTTTTAATCTACCATTTTTCTATTTATTCATTTATTTGTGAGATCATTCTGTAGATATTAAGTGTATAATGTATGTGATAGATTTTTTTATTAAAAAAAAATCCTAAAATTTTGGATTGGGAATAGAGTTCAGTGGTACACTTGCCCAGTATGTGTGAGGCCCTGGGTTAAGTATACACACACACACACACACACACACACACACACACACACACACACACACACACACACTTCCAAAGAATTTCCAGATGGGAAGAACTAGGAGTTAGCTCCAATAATCTGTTCTAATGTTTAATAACTGATATTTTAAAGATTTTTCTCATATGTAATTCCAAGGTATTTTCTTAACTACAAATACATGCACTCAGGAGAGCGGCATCTGACAATCCACTATTATTTAAAAGCAGTGAGAATATTCATGAAGAGATGCCTATGAGACAGACGCGATGGTATGCGCTTGCAAGGCTGGGATCCGCACGTGCTCAAAGCCAGTGAGGTCTCCACCGTTCCGGGCCAGCTAGGGCTACGCAGCAAAACTACGACCAAAAACCAAAAACAAGAGACCAATATAAAGAAAACAAACTTTTGACATCAACAGAGGACTTTAAAAAGCTGAATATGCTGCTGCCTCTTAGGAAAGTGAAAATTTACTGTGATATGATGGGTGTCTGCTGCTGAATATGTTCTTGGATCTAACCACAGAGATAATGTGGCTGGCAAATTCTAGTCTTTTGAGTCTAGACTCAACTGCTACCTGTTTCGTTGCTGCTGCTGGTTTTAATTCTTTATTTCTTTTACTGTAGATGGAATATCTCAGGGAGAGAGTATGGAGCAAGGGACACAGGTACTTCGGTAAACAGCTCATGCACTCACCCAGTCTGTGAATCCCAGCCAGTCACCTAATCCCTCCATGACTCAATTTTCTCATGCACAACATGAGCTCAATGGCTACTGATTTTGTTTTAATTTAAAAGGTTTTAAAGTTTTGTTGATAATCCTAAGAATCTGCATAAGGCAGAGATGCATTTTGATACTAGGCGATGGATAAACTGCTAATGGTCACTGTGCACCTGGGTTTGCTTGATGCTGCCGTGACTGGCTGCTCTCAGAGACAGGGACCACCTGTTCCCAGATGCTGAATGAAGTTGCCTCCAAATTTGTGACTGAGTGTTTCCCTTATGAAGAGTTCTTTACGGCATGAATGAGAATTTATGTAGGCTGTGACACACAGGAAAGAGAGAGAGCCAAGGACATACATAGTAAATATGGCAATTACGAGCTGCTCAACATTAGAGAGCTAGTTATTACCCACTTCTGATGCAGTCTATCTGGATCTACCCCACCCTGTATTTAGACCAAGTACCCATGAGCACACATGTGAACAATGCTGCTAAGGAGAAAAGTGTTTCCCTTCCAAGTCACGGTTTTCTAAAAGAGCTGTCATCAAGAAGTTAGCTAAGGTAAGGATGAGTTACTGCACACCACAGAGGAACCAAAGTGAACAGGTACAATTAGACCATGCGGGACTCTGAGTTTCATGACTTCGCTAAATGTAATGAATTATATTTGACATTAATTTTATAGATTATTTTAGCATTTTCTTTCTAGATGGTAATGCAATCCACAAATACAGATCAACTTTTTTCTCCCCTACATTTATACCTTCCATTTACTTTTCTTCTCTTAGAGCAGTGATTCTCAACCGGTGGGTCATGACCTCTCTGGGGATCAAATGACCCTTTTACAGGGGTCATATATCAGATATCCTGCAGATCAGATATTTACATTAGATTCATAACAGCAACAAAATTACAGTTACAAGGTAGCAATGGAATAATCTTCTGGCTGTGGGTCACCACAACACGAGGAACTGTATTAAAGGATCACAGCATTAGGAAGACTGAGAACCACTGTGTTAGAGAGTTGTTTAGAAATTCTAGTACAATGCTAAACAAAATAGAAAGAGGATATATTATCTGCAGTTCCCGGTATTAGGAGGAAAACACACAAAATTTCACCATTAAATATAACGTTAACTGTGGGGCTTATAAAATACATCTTTTGTCAGACTGAATTCCTTCCTATTTCCAATGTGCTAGACTCTGTGCCCACCCCCGCCTCAATAAATCACAGTTGAATGTTGTCAAATGCTTTCTCCGCCATTGTCAAAGAACACAGTCTATTATGTGCTAAGACCTGCTTTGGGGGCTAATAATTTACTTTGGTGAATGTATTTGAGAACACTATGCTTTACACGGCTGTTGGACAGAGTGTTTTAGGTGTGTCTATTGTTGTTCAAAGTGTCTCACTACTGTTATTTTATCTAGTTGTTACATTAAGCTATGAAAACAGACATAAAATTTCTAACTTAGAGTGTGTATCCACTTTATTTATGTCATTTATTATCTTAAAAATACTTGTATATAGTTTGAAACATTTTTATTAAGTATATAGAGTTTTATAATTTATGTCATTAAACACATAAAAATGTAGCTGTAGGGCCAAGTGTAGTGGCACATGCCTTTAATCCCAGCCCTTGGAGACAGAGGCAAGTCTATCTCTGTGAGTTTGATGCTAGCCTGGTTTACATGGCACTTTCTAGGCCAGGCTGGGCATCACAGTGAGCAAATACAGCTGCATGTATTCAAAGGACCCAGGGAAGTAACTGTTCACATCAGGACATGTCCCTTCAACCCAGTGACCCTGCTTGTCCTGTCTTCTGTGGCATTATTAAAGTTAGCAAGCTTTCCTCTGTTGGTATTTGCATGCTCTGTCTTCTCTGTCCTTTATTCTTGATCCATGTCTTTCTTTTTTCTTTTTCTTTTTTAATTAAGAGATTTTTCTATTCATTTTACATATCAACCTCAGATTCTCCTGTCTTTCCTCCTCTCACCCCCCCAGCCTTTCCCCCAAACCCACCCCCCATTCCCACCTCCTCCAAGGCAAGTTCTCCCATGGGGAGTCAGCAGAGCCTGGTGCATTCAGTTGAGGCAGGTCCAAGCCCCTCCTCCCTGCACCAAGGCTGTGCAAAGTGTCCCACCATAGGCATCAGGCTCCAAAAAGCCAGCTCATGCACTAGGGACAGGTCCCAATCCCACTGCCTGGGGGCCCCCTAAACAGTTCAAACTAAACAACTGTCTCACTTATCCAGAGGGCCTAGTCCAGTACCATGGGGGCTCCTCAGCTATTGGTCCACGGTTCAAGTGTTTCCACTAGTTTGGCTAGTTGTCTCTGTACTTTTTCAAATCATGGTCTCAATATCTCTTGCTCATAGAATCCCTCCTCTCTCTCATCGATTGGACTCCTGGAGCTCCACCTGGGACCCAGCCATGGATCTCTGCATCTACTTCCATGTGGATGAGGGTTCTATCATGACAGTTAGGGTATTCAGCCATCCGATCACCAGAGTAGGTCAGCTCAGACTACTACCATTGCCAGTAGTCTATAGTGCAGTCATCTTTGTGGATTCCTGGGGACCTCTCTAGCACTCTGCTTCTCCCTAGTCCCATGGTGTCTTTATTTATCATGGTATCTCTTTCCTTGTTCTCCCACTCTGTTCCTGATCCAGCTTGAACCTCCTGCTGCCCTAAGCTCTCTTTCTCCCTACTCCTGCCCTCCATTACACCCCCTCACCCCCCAGTTTGCTCCTGTAGATCTCATCCATTTCTCCATCGCTGGTCGATTCCTGTGTCTTTCCTAGGGTCCTTACTAGCTAGTCTCCCTGGAGCTGTGGGTGGGTTGCTCTGAACCTGATAGAATAGAAAGTAGGAAGTAGTCTTGAACACATTGGCACTGGAGATCACTTCCTAAATATAACACCAGTAGCACAGACACTGAGAGCAACAATTAATAAATGGGATCTCTTGAAACTGAGAAGCTTTTGTAGAGCAAAGGACACAGTCAATAAGACTGACAGCCTACAGAATGGGAAAAGATCTTCACCAACCTCACATCTGACAGAGGGCTGATCTCCAAAGTATATAAAGAACTCAAGAAACTAGACATCAAAATACCAAATAATCCAATTTAAAAATGAACTATAGAGCTAAACAGAGAATTCTCAACAGAAGAAGCTCAAATGGCTGAAAGACATTTAAGGAATTGCTCAACATCCTTAATCATCAGGGAAATGTACATCAAAATGATTCTGAGATACCATCTTACACCTGTCAGAATGACTAAGATAAAAAATACTGAAGACAGCTTATGCTGGAGAGGATGTGGAGCAAGGGGAACACTCCTCCACTGTTGGTGGGAGTGCAAACTTGTACAACCACTTTGTAAATCAGTATGGTGGTTTCTCAGAAAATTGGGAATCAATCTCCCCCAAGACCCAGCTATACCACTCTTGGACATATACCCAAGGAATGCTCAATCATACCACAAGGACACATGCTCAACTATGTTCATAGCAGCATTATTAGTAATAACCAGAACCTGGAAACAACCTAGATGCCCCTCAACTGAAGAATGGATAAAGAAAATGTGGTACATATACACAATGGAGTACTACTCAGCAGAGAAAAACAATGACATCATGAAATTTGCAGGCAAATGGATAGAACTAGAAAATACCATCCTGAGTGAGGTAACCCAGATTCAGAAATACAAATGTGGTAACCCAGATTCAGAAATACAAATGTGGCATGTACTCACTTATACGTGGATACTAGATGTAAAGCAAAGGATAACCATGCCTTTATTTTTAAAAGCATCCATTATATAAATAAAGGATATTTATTTATACTCAAACAATAATGATCCCATTTGAATATTCCACTAGAGGTGGGAATCCTTCATAATAGACACAGTCATCCTATTAATTCCTTTGGTAAATTCCACACTTCATTTTTTTCCCTCATCACATGGGGTACCCTTTACACATGTTCACTGTTTACAAACTGCATTATGCTTACAGTTGTAGTTAAATTGGAATGATACGAGAATTTGAGTTTCCCAAACCTATGACAGCCAGCTTTATTTGACTTTATTTTTTGGTAATTACTTAAGATACTCAAATCAGAACTGCATGTACATTTTCTCCAGGAACTGTCATTCAATGAGGGAAAGGTGGTAAAGGGAACTGGACTGGGTAATTAAGGAAACAGTCACTTATGTTGGAGTGGATACCACACTATGCAGGAAGTGTGGTAACCATCGGCAACCTTTTATAACTCATCCTTATGAAGCATCCTGTGGAAACAAACAAATGTATGCTTGAGGGAAAGATGATGTAGTTATTGAAGAACTCCTGCACACAGATGAGCTGTGAGCAAAAGAGACTGAAGAACCCTTTGCCTCAGCAGGTGTGCGGCTGTCCCGCACGCACCCTGCCATCTGCCTCTCTAGTCCGCCTCCACCAGCTCTGCTCCTTCCTACCCTGCACCGAAGCAGGCACTCCTTCCAGGATGCACTCACAGGTTCTCCTGACCTCTGGCCTCCCGCTGGTTTGGAACAAGGGTGAACATGAGCAGGACATAGAACTGTGGCAGAAGGAAGGTAGATGTTTGCTCCCTTGGCTGTAACCAGAGGCTACCTTCTTCCTATGAAGGCCAAGACTCCTGCCTGTCACCTTCTTCTGGCATCTTTTTGTCATGCGTTCAGATAAAATAGTGTCTGCTTCTTGGACCTTCAGGCCTTGGGATGGAGAATGGTCTCTCTTCCATCAGTCGTGTGGTGTGGAACTATCACTTTCTCACATTCCGTTTGCATCTTGTAAAGGTGTCCTGTGCACACCCCGTTACACATCCTTTTGCTAAGTCTGTGAGTGTGCCCTGGCTTCCCTGTGGAGCCCCAACAATATAGCCATCTGCTGAACAATATGCACTACTATGATAAGAACCATAGACATATTTCAAATTGTAGCATAATTTTCTGATAGTGGAGAGTAGAACACAGTCATCAAGGTATCCAAAGGGAGGGTGTTCAAGAGAGGCTAAGGCTAGAAGCTTGTTTAAAAATGAAAATGAAAATGAAGAAAGATTACCAAATACAAGTAGGGAGAAAGAAAGAAAAGGTGTATTGATGAGACAATGGTAAGACCAGATGCAACTAGCTTGGATCAGACTACATGGGACAGAGATTCTTTGGAGACACACACCACTCAAAGACAGTAATACTGGGAAGACATCTTCTGTGGAAGTCCTGGACTGTAAGGAAGTTCTCCCACTCCAGCAAAGTGAGAAGATGAGTGTAGGTACAGATGTTGGGATCACTGGATGTGCAAGCTTTAATCACAGACTTTAATGCTATTACTACCAAATCGCCTGCTCTGTAACTACGAACAACACATCTCTGAGAATCATTGTCATGTGCTGCCGATACTAAATTTAAGTTGGCACTTTTTTTTTGTACAGAAGAATCAACTTTGCTGAAGGATGTGTAAACTTGCAGATTCTTAGGCTCCATTCACAGGAAACTCTTAACAACTCAGTCTGTAAAGTAACATGGACAATATACTTTTTTGTGGTTTGTTTTGAGACAAGGTCTCATGTAACTCAGGCTGGCCTCCAACCTGCAATTTAGAGGATGCTGACCTTAAACACCTGAATCTCCTACCTCTGCTCCTCAAGTGCTGGATGTCAGGCCTCTGCCACCATGTCCAGTTTTATTTGTAAAAAAGATGTATATTCTGAGTGTGGCACATCAGTAGTCTCTCACTTGGAGGCTGAGACAGGAAGATTGTGAGTTTGAGGCTAGCCTCACCTACAGAGTGAGTTCCAGGCTAGCCTAGGACACAGCAAGAGTAGAGTATGTCTCAAAGATCAAAATAAATAAAATAAAATAAAAAGCAAATAAGACATTCACCCACTTCTGATACAAAACATTTGGGAGAAACGCATTTGTGGACAACAATCATCCAAGTCTTCCAACTGGGAGAATGATGGGATGGTTTTCCTGGGGTAAGAGTTGAAGTTTGTTAAGAGATTATAATGTAGGTTTTAGGGGTCAAGAGGCAGGTGAATGACTTACAAGCCATGTGCACAAGGCACACTGTGTGTGGTGAGAGCACAGACAAGGAAGGGGACAGGATGGGACTAAGTCCTTGGCATGAACAGAGAGAAGAAAGGAAGGAAAGGAAAGGCAATCTGAGCAAGGGAAAATGGACAGCTACGTACCGGCTTTCACAGTCTGTGTCAACAGGCTTTTTTGAAACTTGGTCTTGCTACTCAGCCAGGTTGGCCCCTAACTCTTGATCACTAATGCCTCAGCCTCTAGAGTGGTTGAGGTTACAGGTGTCTACTACTATACCTGACTCAAGCTTGGTTATTTTTTGTTTTTAATTTAAAAAAATTTTGATTCTCCTGCCCTTAAATATGAGTTAGTCTTGGTGACTCATCTCTAACACACACACACACACACACACACACACACACACACACACACACACAGGGTTAACACCTTTGGAGTCTTGTGTTCCCTGTGGACTATGAAGTCCCTGAGGCAGAGAGAATGATGCCTGAGAAGCTGCAGTTGTTCTAGCCTCTGGCGGCTGGAGAGTGCCCAAACCAAGCATCAGGCATCTGCGTAATCACAACACTGGGGTGCTCCTAACCCAGCCACTACTGAAAAGCAGCCTCCCTAGAGATCCCGAGTGGAAACCAACCAGCTGAACGGTTTTTGGCTCATTGTTCCATGTAATTCATCCCTGTGCATTACAGTCAGTGCTGTGCTAGGTGGTACCCACACTTAATATGCACAGCAGGGGATCAAGGCTGACTTTAATGCATGGCTATCCAAAGTTGGGAAATTAACTTTCACTCCACATAGGTTGATTATAAAAATCTCATCAGCTTTTTAGTTTTAATGGACTTATATTGTATCACAATGCATTGCAATAAAAATAAATGAATAATTACCTTCTAATATAATTTCAATCTCAAAGTCTAATTATTAAACAATTATAAACAAGCTTCTAAGCCATTAGTTCTAGGGAGAGAGTTAAGAATTTATTTAATATTTTGCAGGGAAGTGTTAATGCTTAGGAAAAATATTGTGTAATTAAAATTAAATCACTCCTCCTTAAAAGCAAATCAAATTTGTCTCCCTTAGGAACAGCAAATCAAATTACTAGTCTGTCAAATCAATTCACTATGCAAGTAGGATAGTGACAGCCTTCTGGGGAATGATTTTCCTTTATCTCTAAGCTTAAAAAAAACCCATATTTATCTAGTTGAGGTTTTTTACATATGTATATTCTCAGTCACTCAAACTCAGAACTAAATCTAATTTTAGACTCCCTTTTAATGGCAAAGCTGAGGCTAAATTATAGGCACTACAGGAAATCACTAGAAAAAGAAGAACAAAACCCAGATCATCATATACTGCTACTCTGGCAGCTCTCACCTCTTTAACCTACAGTGCATGATGAATGGAGTTCACAAGGGCTGTGTGAGCTCAGAGGCCATGGTCCTAAGTACAGTAACTCAAGAAGCGTAAAGGATGTGGTGGGGGATGTGGATATGTGGTCAAGTTCATGCTTAGCATGTGGGTGGCACTGGGTCCAAGTCCCAGTGTCAGAAATACATCGTCTCTGGGTGTGCTGGCACAAGCCAGCACTCAAGAGGGAAAGGGCAAGAGGAATACTGCAAGTTCAAAGCCAGCCTGGGCTAGCACAGCCAGCACCAAGCCAGCCTGGGCTAGCACAGCCAGCACCAAGCCAGCCTGGGCTAACACAGCCAGTGCCAAGCCAGCCTGGGCTAGCACAGCCAGCACCAAGCCAGCCTGGGCTAACACAGCCAGCACCAAGCCAGCCTGGGCTAGCACAGCCAGCACCAAGCCAGCCTGGGCTAACACAGCCAGTACCAAGCCAGCCTGGGCTAGCACAGCCAGCACCAAGCCAGCCTGGGCTAACACAGCCAGTGCCAAGCCAGCCTGGGCTAACACAGCCAGTGCCAAGCCAGCCTGGGCTAACACAGCCAGCACCAAGCCAGCCTGGGCTAACACAGCCAGTACCAAGCCAGTCTGGGCTAACACACCCAGTGCCAAGCCAGCCTGGGCTAGCACAGCCAGCACCAAGCCAGCCTGGGCTAGCACAGCCAGCACCAAGCCAGCCTGGGCTAACACACCCAGTACCAAGCCAGCCTGGGCTAACACAGCCAGCACCAAGCCAGCCTGGGCTAGCACAGCCAGCACCAAGCCAGCCTGGGCTAACACACCCAGTACCAAGCCAGCCTGTGTTATCACAGCCAGTACCAAGCCAGCCTGGGCTAACACACCCAGTACCAAGCCAACCTGTGTTATCACAGCCAGTACCAAGCCAGCCTTGACTACATAGCAAGCCTCTACCTCAAATACATAGGCCAACAAGAAGCAGAAGCCTAAAGGGATGCGGATGGTTGAGCATAGTTATTAAGATGTCTTAGGAGGACGTTGAAGACCATTCCCTATCACCCCACCACGGCCACCACAGTGCAATCTAAGTCAATGTGCTGGCGCTGGCTATGGCTAAGCAAGCATCAGCCTTCTGACTGTGAACATTCCACTGCCAACACTGAGCACACCTCAGGAAAGCAAACGCCATGGCAACCGCTGCCTCTAACAGAGCTGGGAGCTGTGTTAAAGGAGCTGCCGCTTCCGTTCCTCGCTTTGCCTTTGAGTCTGGCTTAGAAATGCCGGGTCCTCGATTCCATGATTCTGTAAGGCATGTGCACTCGTGGGGGTGTGTCTTGGGATGAGAAAATGGGGTGCAGGAAGAGGAGGTGCATCTTGTTTTAAGTTTGCTACTCAAAATTTCCAAGTGGGAGAAATAAGCTTCAGTGATCTTCCGCACAAAAGCCAGTGTCACAGCTCCATGCTGTCAGGCGTCACCCGTCACCTACAAAGGACTCAGACATCTTTGGAAACTTTCCTGTGGTACCATAATAACCAGTAGGCAACATAACTACAAAATCAGTTCAGTTTAAATCATTCTTTGGAACTTACAAAGGTAAAAATATATTAGTTAATAGACAAATGGTTTTCACACTAAACACAAGTTGATATAATTATTAGTTATTTCCCCTGCACCACACTCTTAAATACTCTGGGTGTGTGCTCACATGATTTTCAGTGAGGGAATGTGTGTTCAAAAGGTTACAGGAGAATAAAATCCAAACATGCTTGGTGGAAGAAGCAAAAAGTGGGATTAGAGAGAGAGTTGAGTTAGTAACATTATTGCTGCACAAACATGAGGCCCTGAGTTCAGATGCCAGCACTGCATTAAAAGACGACCCGGTGACACATCCATGCACTCTGTCGGGGTCAGGAGGAGCCCTGGACTCACTGGACGGCCAGCCAGGCCCACTCAGGGTGCTCCAGACCCCAGCGCCAAACTCCAAAGTAAAACCAGCCAACCAACCAAATAAACCAAGGTGGGTGGTGCCTGAGCAACAACACTCAGAGCTGACCTCTAGCCTGGAAACACTACTGCACCTGCACACACACACACACACACACACACACACACACACACACACACACACACCCGGCCCGGACACGGACAGGATTGACAGATTGATAGCTCTTTCTCGATTCAGTGTGCGGTGGGAAAATCCATTTTCTTCATGTACACTGTATCTTCAAAGACACATGGTCTGCATCATCCTAGGAAAGTAGCCTGGGTAAGGGTAGGACAGTGTCCCAGAGTTGATAATTGTATGGCTTTGTAAAGTTCAACTATGGGAATATATTCTCTATTCCAAATTACAGTTTAAAATAATGAAAAGTGGAGAGCAAGATGACACACTAAACACATTTACTATGCACTTTCTACACATATTTGCACCATGAGAGCTTACAGATTTATTCATCTCTGTACTTATAAAGTGTCACTGCCTGGAAGAAGGTTAATGAACATTTATTACTGCTTTTTTGTTTGTTTGTTTGTTTGTTTTTTGTTTTGATTCTGGGTCTTTCTCTAGCCCAGGTTAATCTCTTACTTGGAGCTTACTAGTTAGCCCAGGTTAGCCTAAAACTCACAACAATCCTCAGCCTCCCTGGTGCTGGGATTACTTACATGAACCACCATATCAGGCAATGCCATGGGATGAAATGAACTGAAATACAAGAAGCTCTTGGTTTTCCCCAGCAATCCACACCGATTCTTCACTGGACTGCAGGGTCATTCCAGCTGCTTAGCTCTCATCCCATTTGCTTTATCCTCCCACTAGAATTTAAAAATACCCTTAAATGAGTTTACCATCTCAGAGTCTTACCCTGTCATCCACATCTTGTTGGTTTTTATCTCAGTTACTGTTCTACTGTTATGAAGACACCAAGACCAAGGCAAAAGCATTTAATTTGGTGATTCAAGGTTCCTGAGGGTCAGAGTCCATGACCATCATGGTGTGGAGCACAGCAGTCTGCAGACAGGCATAACTCTGGTGCAGTAACTAAGAGCTTATATGCTCATCTGCAGGTTGGAGGCAGAGAGAGAGAGAGAGAGAGAGAGAGAGAGAGAGAGAGAGAGAGAGAGAGAGAGAGAGAGAGAGAGAACCAGCCAACTGGGAATGGTGTTGGCCTTTGAAATCTCAAAGCCCACCCCTAGTGACACACCTCCTCCAACAAAGTCACACCTCTTAATCCTTTCCAAATATTCCACCAACTAAGGATGAAGCATCAAATATTTGAGTCTATGGGGATCATTCTCATCTAAGCCACCTTAGTTGTTCGTTGCTTATTATTCCTTTTTTATTTTTAATTTTTTGTGGTGCTAAAATTGAATCCAGGTTCCACCTGTGTTAGGTAACCCTTTACCATCAAGCCACATCCCTAGCCTGATTCTAGGTTATCAAGTGTGCTTGTTTGTGACACAAATTTAGACATATCTGGGAAGAGGGGACTGCAATTGAGAAAACGCAAGTCTATGGGAACATTTTCTTGATTAATGATTGATGTGGACAGGCCCAGCCCACTGTGGGTGGTGTCACTGCTGTGCAGGTGATCCTGGAAGGATTTTTTAAAAAAGGTAGTTGACAAAAGAAGCTTACAGATTCAATGCAATCCCCATCAAAATCCCAACACAATGCTTCACAGACCTTGAAAGAACAATACTCAACTTCATATGGAAAAACAGAAAACCCAGGATAGCTAAAATAATCTTGTACAACAAAGCAACCTCTGGAGGCATCACCATTTCTGACTTCAAGCTCTACTATAGAGCTATGATAATAAAAACAGCTTGGTAGTGGCATAAAAACAGACACGTGGATCAATGGAATCGAATTGAAGACCCTGACATTAATCTGAACACCTATGAACATCTTATTTTTGACAAAGAAACCAAAATTGCACAATAGGAAAAAGAAAGCATTTTCAACAAATGGTGCTGGCATAACTGGATGTTGACATGTAGAAGATTGCAAACAGATCCATATCTATTGCCATGCACAAAACTCAAGCCCCAATAGATCAAAGACCTCAACATAAATCCAGTTACACCAAACCTGAGAGAAGAGAAAGTAGAAAGTAGTCTTGAATGAATTGGCACAGGATGCTACCTACTTCCTAAATATAATACCAGTAGCACAGACACTGAGAGCAACAATTAATAAATGGGACCTCCTGAAACTGAGAAGCTTCTGTAAGGCAAAGGACACAGTAAATAAGAGAAAATGACAGCCTACAGAATGGGAAAAGATCTTCACCAACCCCACATCTGACAGAGGGCTGATATCCAGAATATATAAAGAATTCAAGAAACTAGACATCAAAATACCAAATAATCCAATGAAAAATGGGGTAGAAATCTAAACAGAGAATTCTCAACAGAAGAATCTCAAATGGATGAAAGACACTTAAGGAATTGTTCAGCATCCCTAGCAATCAGGGAAATGCACATCAAAATGATTCTGAGATACCATCTTACACCTGTCAGAATGGCTAAGATTAAAAACACTGATGACAGCTTATGCTGGAGAGGATGTGGAGCAAGAGGAACACTCCTCCACTGTTGGTGGGAATGCAAACTTATACAGTCACTTTGGAAATCAGTATGGTGACTTCTCAGAAAATTGGGAATCAATCTACCTCAAGATCTGGCAATACCACTGTTGAGCATGTACCTAAAAGATGCTCAAGCATGCCACAAGAACACATGCTCAACTATGTTCATAGCAGCATTATTCATAATAGCCAGAACCTGGAAGCAACCTAGATGCCCCTCAACTGAAGAATAGATAGAGAAAATGTGGTACATATACACAATGGAGTACTACTCACCTGTAAAAAACAATGACATCATGAAATTTGTAGGCAAATGGATGGAACTAGAAAAAAATCATACTGAGTGAGGTAACCCAGACCAAGAAAGACAAACACAGTATGTACTCACTCATAAGTGGGTATTAGATGCAAAGCAAAGGCTACAATCCACAAGCCCAGAGAAGCTAGGTAAAGACGAGGACCCTAAGAGGGTCACACATGGATTGCCCCAGGAAGGGGAAAGTGCTGTGGGATGTTCTGTATGTGCTGTGGGAGCCCGTTCTTGAGTTCCTCGTGGCTTTACCCAGCAGGTCCGCGTAGAGGATGATTAGGACCACAGGCCTGAGTGCAGGTGTCTGAGATGGTCTGCACTTGGCTGTGCTGGGGGATGGTCTGTATGTCAAGTTGCTTTGATTGGTCAATAAATAAAACCTGATTGGCCAGTGGCTAGGCAGAAAGTATAGGTGGAACTAACAGAGAGGAGAAAAGAAAGAGCAGGAAGGCAGGAGTCACTGCCAGCCGCCACCATGACAAGCAGCATGTGAAGATGCCGATAAGCCACGAGCCACGTGGCAAGGTATAGATTTATGGAAATGGATTAATTTAAGCTATAAGAACAGTTAGCAAGAAGCCTTCCACGGCCATACAGTTTGTAACCAATAGAAGTCTCTGTGTTTACTTGGTTGGGTCTGAGCGGCTGTGGGACTGGTGGGTAACAAAGATTTGTCCTGACTGTGGGCAAGGGAGGAAAACTCTAGCTATAGGAAGTAGTTAAGATCTTCTGAGTAAACTTGGGTGGATAGAGGGGAGGGGATGGGGGATGGTATCATGGGAGGGATGGAGAGGGAAAGCAATGAAAGAGTTATCTTGATAGAGGAAGCCATTATGGGGTTAGGGAGAAACCTGGTGGTAGGGAAATTCCCAGGAATCCACAAGGATGACCCCAGCTAAGACTCCTGGCAATTATGGAAAGGGTCCCTGAGCTGACCTTCCCCTGTAATCAGATTAGTGGCTACCCTAATTTTCATATCCAGTAACTGATGGAAGCAGATGCAGAGACCCACAGCCAAGCGCTGTGCTGAGCTCTTGGAGAACAGTTGAACAGAAGGGGGAGGGATTATAGGAGCAAGAGGGTCAAGATCATAATGGGGAAAACCACAGAGACAGCATATTTGAGCTGTAAGAGCTCTTGGACACTGGCCTGTCAGCTGGGGAACCTGCATGGGACCGAACTAGGCCCTCTGAATGTGGGTGACAGTTGTGTGGCTTGATCTGTGTGTGGAGGCCCTGGAAGTAGGACCAGGTCTTATCCCAGGTGCATGAATTAGATTTTTTGAGCCATTCCCTATGGTGGGATACCTTATTCAGACTTGATGTGGGGGCCAGAGGGGACTTGGTCCTGCCTCAACTTAGTATGCCAGACTTTGTTGACTCTGGCCTTACCCTCTCTGAAGAGTGGATTTGGGGGTGAGGTGGGAGGCAGCAGGAGAAGAGGAGGGAGGGGGAACTGTGGTTGGTATGTAAAATGAAAAAAAAAATGTTTAAATAATAAAAAGGTAGTTGGGTTTGAGACTGGAAAGAATCCAGTGTGTAGCTTTAATCCATGGCCTCTGCTTCAGTTCTTGCCTCCAAGTTCGAGGTCTGAGCTCATGCCTTGACTTCCCTTTATGATTTAACCTAGGCATGGAGATAAACCCTTCCTTCCCCAAGCTGCCTTTGGCAGTGATGTTCATCATGGCAATTTTAAGCAACTAGGACATAAAGGTAATATTGTGACATTTGTAAATAGGGAATACCACAGACTATGTTTCTTGAAACATGGGTGGTAATGAGACCAAATGCTCAGGACTTACCCCCACACCACCTGGGCTCGAACTACACCTGCCTCTCAGAAGTGCACAGATCCACTTGTAGATTATCCATTTTTCACATGTAAAATATCTTTACATTATTTGCAGAACCAACATATATTTGTGTAGGAATGTAGGTGGTTTCAGAACAGTGTCTGGGGCACAGTAAATTTTTCCATGTGTATTCAATATGACCTGTCATTGTTACTAATATTTTTTTCCCTTTTCCATACCAATCAAACAAATAGCAAGCCCTGTCCTTCAATGCTTCACAGATCTGCAGCAGAGAGGCCAGGACTCCAGTTCTCAACAAGCTGTGTGGTGGTATTATGTTCCCCAAAATATTGTGCACGCTAATAAACTTATCTGGGGTCAGAGAACAGGACAGCCACAATATTAAACATAGAGGATAGGCAGTGGTAGCACACGCATTTAATCCTAGCATTCCAGAGGCAGAAATCCCTCTGGATCTCTGTGAGTTCATGGCCACCCTGGAAACAGCCAGGCATGGTGACACACGCCTTTAATTCCATGAAGTGAGCCTTTAATCCCAGGGAGTGATGGCAGAAAGCAGAAAGGTATATAAGGCGTGAGGACCAGAAACTAGAAGCATTTAGGCTGGTTAAGCTTTCAGGCTTTCGAGCAGCAGTTCAGCTGAGATTCATTCTGGATAAGGACTCAGAGGTTTCCAGTCTGAAGAAACAGGATCAGCTGAGGAATTGGCAGGGTGAGGAAGCTGTGGCTTGTTCTGCTTCTCTGATCTTCCAGCATTCACCACAATATCTGGCTCCAGGTTTGATTTTATTAATAAGACCATTTAAGATTCCTGCTACAAAGCTGAGTTTTTAGAACACTGCTGGGCGAAGCCTAGTGGAGAGGGCTGTCTGTCTGCAGGGTCATCGTTGTTGGGAGCACAGGCTATCTTGAGAAGGAAGGAACAGCATCTGACATTCAGGACAACGTGGAGTCATGGAGTCATGGGAGTGGCGAGCAGCCCCTGGACTGGGCTCTGCTGGCAGAGGTCCTAGCTAAGACCGAGGGAGGCTGAGTGGGGCCGTGGGATGTAGATTTGAAGGCTTTATAAGGGCCAGACTGGTGACAGAGAGGTAGGGCTACGCTGGGCTGGGGACAGTCACGAACTGAAGAGTACCACCTTGTCTAGCCACCAACTGTCACCCCTGAGCTTCAGGAGTGTGCAGTGGAGCCACCAACTCTCCAGAAAACTGCTTTCTATTTTCTAATCTTCCAATTTTAAAATTTGGCACACAATTCTTTAAAATGTTGTTTGCAGCCCACACTCAGCCTGAAGACTGCCTGTTCATAATCTCTAGGGTAGGAAAAGCTAGTGGTCTCCAATCCATGTCTATACCAAGATTGGAATGCCAGCCATGTCCATGCTGACAGTGGATGGGTGGGGGGTCACTTAACTTTCTGAATATTAGTTTCTTTATCTGTAGACTGCAATAAAGACATCTGCCTAGGGAGTGATATGATAACTTAAAGACACACAATATACATTAAATTAAAATCATAGTCTAGAAATACTTTGCTTGGGCCAAAACAAGAATACAAATATAGCCAAGCATGGTGGCATAAGCCTATGGTCTAAGCACTCAGGAGGCTGAGTAAGTAGGATCAAGAGTTCAAGGCCAGCCTGGGCCATATAGTGAGACCATGCCTGAAAAACCAAAACTAATATAACAGTTACATAAGAGAACAGAATAGAACAGCACAGCCAAACAAAATAAGCTATAACCCGATTCCACTGAGCTGCCTAATTTGCACAAAAGGAATTGCATGATAAGAAATTGAAATCATATGCACAGAAGCTCACCTAACAAATGAAAATTTCTCCAAATAGAAAAGTTGCGCTCATTGTAATATGCAGGTGGCTTTTCTGTTACTGCCATGCCCACATGTTTATTTAACTAGATAAATTTGTTCTCTTTCCCACTCTGATATAAAGGTCAAATTCTTTCACCAGCCCATCCAAACACACACACACACACACACACACACACACACACACACACACACACACACACAAAGTGGCTGGTACAGGCAATGAAAATTTCACCTCCCATCTTCCATTTATCCTTATTTAGGACCCTTACTGTTTTATCCAAAGGCCTCCTGGCTCCTGCTCACACTTATTACCTTGAGGGGCAAGTGACCCAACTTTTTCTAAGATTCATTGTCTATCAATCTATCAATCTCTATCTATCTGTCTATGTGTCTGTCTATATATATCATCTATCTATCTATTATCTATTATCTATTATCTATCTATCTATCTATCTATCTATCTATCTATCTATCTATCTATCTATCTATCTATCTATCTATCTATATCCATAGAGGACTGGGAAGCTCAGAGGCCACAATTTCCATACAGGAAAACTTTCTAGTGAAATCCAAAGGCCTCTCTGTTCCTGTAGACATATCCAGTCCTAGGAATGAGGAACCTGGCTTCTTTAAAAGGCATTTTACTCGAAATCCTCTTCCCTAGTAACTGAGGATCTCTGGATGGGGCAACTCCATAGAGGGCTGTTAATCATCCCAGCAGAGGATACAGCTGCTGAAGAAGAAACTGAAGGAGCCAACAGGTCCTTCTTAACTAGCCCACCTTCCCTGCGTGGAGCTCTAACCAACCATTCAAAAGGTGAATCTTGGCCACCTACATGGTGGCCCATCAAGGAAGTATCACTAGGGCAAATACTAATTAGCAGTATTTCAAAACAAAATTTTAGCATCCCTGACCACGGTTGTTATCCTAACCTGGTTCACCTGGAGAAACTCATGTTCCTGAAGGCATACAGAGTCCATTATCCAGGTACTCAGCTTCAGCCTGTTTAGGAGGGACCTAGTGGGTCTTATCAAACACTCCAATTTAGTCAAACACCAGAAAATTACTAACGTGGTTTACCTGTCTGCTATAAAATCTGTTTTCCTCAAGATGAGGAATAAGAGAGCCACACTGGAACAATAAACCTATCAAAGACTTACTCTATTCTTTGAAGGGAGACCCTAAGGCCCATTGCGGGTAAGTTCATCTATAAACTTGTGACCCGCCACTGCGGCTTCTGCTCTAGGGATTTTCCTCACGGGACGTGACCTGAATGGCAGTCTTACAAAGATAAGACCTGTGCTATCCCAGAGAAACACTGTCTTAACTACCACAAATCCGTTTGAGAGCTTTATTCTTTAGTCAAAACAAATTTTTCTGACTCTAAGTAAATTAAATAACATCCCCTCCATTGCTACTGGAAAAAAAGTCTGCATCACAGCTCTGTCACACCCATCCTCAGGCTCGACCCCAGTCTTCAGAACATATCTTCTAACCCCCTCAGTATGCCTCAGACCACAGAGGACTCCCAGGAAGTCACCAGGAAATCGACACACCCTAATTGTCCCTGTCTAGATTGGTGTCTCCACTTGCTTCTCTTCCACTTCATGAAAGCTTCTGAAAATACCAATTCTCTCTCCCATGCACCCCATGCTCCTGCCGTCCCGCAATCTTCTTCGAGGGGTAAAATCCCTTCTGGCCATGCCTGCTGCTCTGTATCTTTTTTTTTTCTCACTGCCCATTTTCTAGTCATTATTTAGATGAGTGTAATCATGGCTGGCTCCACTTACCCATCCAATAGGATTCCTTCCCCTTTCTCTCTATTTCTGGCCCTTGCCTCTGTCAATGGCTAATCAAATCTATTTCTTTCAAAATTAAACAGATTCAATTCCAAATGGTTATATATATTCCATGGAGAACCAGGCTGGGGTCCCACTTAAAATGTTTCACTTTTTACTTCCCCATTCTGAAGCACAGCCATGGCCTCCATCCTCTGGATGCCACTGGGAAAAGCGTTCTACAGTTCAACCTTTCTGTGTGGGCCCAGCATATATCTCTGCCTCCCAAACTGGATGGGAGCATGACCTTGGTAGCCATCTTTCCTTATATCACACTTGTTCAGGAGAATATACCCTATATTTTCAATACTATTGTCAAATTTCTTTCTCCTCGCTTCAATAGTTCTGATTTAGATGACATTTAGACAAAGCCTTCAACCCCCTTATCACCAAAAGTCACACTTCCCTTGAGCTCCTAGACCAAGCAATGTAGACCTTCTACTAAGACTGACCCTAAATATGGTTCCCTTTTCATGGTACATGGCAGAACCCTTCCTAGGGAGGTTGAAGCAGAGTGCCACCCCTGTTTATTTCAAATAAACCAATAAAGAAAACTCTCCTGATCAACACCCAAGACTGGATTTGTAGCTCTATCATGGGTGGGACAAGCACTTGGAGGGAAGACCAAGACTGAGAGACCAGAAAGTGAACAGGTCCTCCATGAAAATGTGGTCCAGAAGACAACCCTAAACAAAACCATAGCTGTGGTCTGTCTACATGGTCAAACAGCAGAAGGCATGGCCAAGAAAATCAGCCACAGCCGAATAACAGAGTCGCTTCCATTCATATGATATGAGTGATACAGAACACACAAACGGGCTCACCCTCATTGTCCAGGGCCAAACACTGATCTATCTGCAGTCTCCTCATTTACATGGCTGGAGTAGCAGGCTGGGATATTGCATACACAGTGGTTTGACCTGATGGAATGAGGAGTCCTCCAGAACAGAGACCCTCACGGCTCACTGCGGTGACAGGTGGCTCTTTTTTTTTTTTTTTTTTTTTTTTTTTGGTTTTTCGAGACAGGGTTTCTCTGTGTAGCTTTGCGCCTTTCCTGGAACTCACTTGGTAGCCCAGGCTGGCCTCGAACTCACAGAGATTCACCTGCCTCTGCCTCCCGAGTGCTGGGATTAAAGGCGTGCGCCACCACCGCCCGGCTAGGTGGCTCTTTTGTTACCTCCATGTCTTCTGCTGCCTGCATGTACTAAAGAAACTTGGCCTTCTTTCTACACTGGGACAATGGGTGAATTCCTTCACCAACCCGCCCCCCCCCACGCCTATCCCAACACAGACAGTATACAGAATGAGGGGGTTTGTTTTGTAAAGGGGTCTGAGAGTGTCTTAAGTGTGTGGTTGTTTGCATCCACGGCTGTGTGGGTGGCTCACACTGCTGCAGGGACTAGGTGAAGGAAGCCTCCACTGACAGGCACTGATTCTACAACTGCACAGCTCTGAAGAGCTCAGTGGTCAGAGGCCCACCACAGCATGACGTCATGTGTGCCCGGACCTGCAGTCCTAGAAGTAGCTTTTCCATGACTAATCTCAGAACTCTGGGTTGTTCTCACCCCTGGGTTAGTTTCAACTAATCAATTATTCTTTTTCCTTCTTCTTCTTCAGGAGCAAGAAGGAAGAGGAGGAGGATGGAAGCAGGATGTGCTAATTAGTGGGCTTCCAAATGTTTCCTGCCCAGCAGTGTGACTGTCCCTGGACTCCAGCTGCCAGAGCTCTGGAGAGGGTTCCAACCATTCTCAGAAGTACAAAACCTTTGAACAAATTCTTATGGCCAAACTCAGAAGGCGAGCTAAAGCAGAGCTGTTGTGGGCAGCCTTAGCATCTCAAGGTGGTCGCTGCAGGTTTAACCAGTCGGTTTGAAAAATACACTGCAGAAGGAATGGAGTCTTTGCCTTCACAGCCCCTGACAGCAGGAGGGAAGAACTGGCCTTCCCTGGTACAAATCAGTTTTGTTGTTGTTGTTGTTTTTTGTTTTTTCAATACGGCCCATTAGTAATCATGGCGTCCTCTGGCAAAGCACTTACTCAGGAGGCACCGCTGGGCAGGGAGCTGGAGGCGGACTCAGTCACCCTCACAGCAGTCTTGTGAGGCTTTGTCATCTTCGCTCTCCAAAGGAGAGCACGGAGGCCTCGGGAGTCCACAAACTAACCAGGAGTCTACAGGTCAGCAGAGTCGGCGCTCACCACCTCCACTGACTTCAGGACCAACCCACTGGTTCACACGAAGGTCTGAGAAATGATTCAAAATCGCGTCCTATGTAGTTGTTTGAATTGTTCCTTTGTGTGAGATCCCAAACTCTAGTCTTTCTTTTCCACTCCAAAGCATCCTGTGTCTAATAGAACCCTCTGTAGTAAAGGGGTGTCATGGGTTCAGGAGACAGGTGTGAGGGTCCCGAAAGAGAGGGAAGGAAGCAGTTCTTCAGAGTGAATGAATCAACTCTGCCTCAAAGGGCGCAGAAGAGAAGGAGACAAACCACAAACACACAGTAATTCCATAAAGGTCAGCCAAACAGAGAAGAATAGGTTACAAAACAGGCAATTTGTCCATAATGCTATCAGCTGCAAAGAAACAGCAACAGAAGCCGCACAGGGTTTTTATATGGGAAAGCAGACATTGTACTTTAACAACGGAAGTAGGCAGGCCTATCACACACAGCAACAGGGCCTTGGTTGTGTGTGGTGGTCGGTCAGTTCTGTCAGTCTGACACAGTCCAGAATCACCTGGGAAGATGCTCTCAATGAGGGACTGCTTGATCGGGGGTCTGTGGGCATGCTTGTGAAGGATTTTTCTTAACTGGCTTAATTGATAGGGGAAGATCCAACCTGAATATGGACAGCACCATTTCACGGGCTAGGCTTTGAACTGTATAAAAGTGAAAACAAAAACAAAACAAACCTAGCTGATGAAGTGGGCATGCACATATTATTCTGTCTTTGCACACAGACATGCTAACTACATGAGTTAGTTAGTCAAGTCTGCCTTGACTTCCTCAAAATGATGGACTCAGACTTGGGATTGTAGGCTGAATAGGCCCTTTCTCCCCTAAGCTGCTTTTTGTTGGAGTATTCTACCACACTAACAGAAATGATCCTAGGATTCATAGAAAGGCATGACCTTTCTGAAAATTAATCTACACCCCATCTATACGAAAAAAATCTATATTTGAAATTAAAAGCAAGACTGATACTAAACTTATAAATAGTTCAACGTAGAGACTAGTCAACTGGAAAAAGAAAGTGAAGTATACCCATCAGCTTTGCATCACTATGAGAGATTACCTGACAGACAGGCTAAGTCCCAAGTAGAAAGGTGTAATTTGGCTCATGGCTCTGGAAGTTGAAGTCTAAGATTGAGTGGCTGCACTGTTTTTGGCCTATGGCATGGTGGCATATCCTCATGAGAGCACATGTCAGAATGAGTGTCCCATCACAACCAGGTAGAGAAGGGACAGGAGGGGTCTTACCATCCCTTATGGGACCTTGGCCCCAAGAACTTGAGGATTTCCCATAAAGCCCCACCTCCCAAAGTTTTGCAGAACCTCCAAGTACCTCCATCCTGGGGACCAGGTATTTATATAGACCTGTGGAGGACGTTACCCACATTCAAATGATAGCAAGATGGGAATGTCCTTCCATGATCAGGATATAATTTAGATTTCTCCCATAGAAACCACAGTGTTGGAAATGTAACAAACAAAATAACTACATGGAGAAAGCATGAGCAGACCCATGTCTACACATCAATAAAACCGTTTCAGTGAGAAACTAACTCCCCAAGGCAAACGCAGCCTGCTCCCGCCCTCTCTGGTACGGAACAGGGAAGGACTCAGAGAGCCCCAGTGAAGGACAGCGATTACACTGGAACAGCAGATGGGAAGCACGGCCTGGAAACCCCTCCGGGCTGGGGAAGGAGCCCTACAACCCACCCCACAGAGCTCCTACCCGGTGCAGCTGATTCCACGACTTCAGCACACATCCCAACTGCCCCCCTGCTAAAGGAGGCTTGGTTTTACCTGGCCCGGTCCTGGGCCTCCAGTCTGTTAGTGTCGGGGAAGAAGAGAAGTTGATTTAAGTTGGAGTTAGCCAAGTATGAGGAGTCAGAGCTGGAGCTAGCGGAGGGAACTCCACGTGCGCCCAAGGTGATGACGAGATCACACTCCAGGCTCAGTGTGACATGATCACGCTCCGGGTGCATGCCAAGCTGAGTGATTGCACGCCGTGTGTGGGATGAAGGAAGCAGGCTCGATTCTGCTTGGCCTGAGAGGCAAATTTGCATAAGCTGCAGAGTTTCCACAACCATGAAGTTGTTGTCTGCCAGGGGGACCACATTTCCCGGTTTTCTCCACCAAGACAGCCTGGCAGATTCTCAACAACACTGGTGAGCGCAGTGTCGAGTGTCAACACACCAGTGAGTGAAAGTGCTGGTGTCAACACACCAGTGTGCACAGTGCTGGTGTAAACCACAGCAGTGAGCACAGTGCTGGTGTCAACACACCAGTGTGCACAGTGCTGGTGTCAACACACCAGTGTGCACAGTGCTGGTGTCAACACACCAGTGTGCACAGTGCTGGTGTCAACCACAGCAGTGAGCACAGTGCTGGTGTCAACACACCAGTGTGCACAGTGCTGGTGTCAACACACCAGTGAGCACAGTGCTGGTGTCAACACACCAGTGTGCACAGTGCTGGTGTCAACCACAGCAGTGAGCACAGTGCTGGTGTCAGCACACCAGTGAGCACAGTGCTGGTGTCAACTGCACCAGTGTGCACAGTGCTGGTGTCAACTGCACCAGTGTGCACAGTGCTGGTGTCAACACAGCAGTGAGCACAGTGCTGGTGTCAACCACAGCAGTGTGCACAGTGCTAGTGTCAACTACACCAGTGTGCACAAGTGCTGGTGTCAACTGCACAAGTGTGCAAGTCATTTTTTGACCTGGGACTTCAGATCTTCACGGTCCCTTCCCAACAGACCAGTCAGAACTTGTAGGGGACGCCGACCCTCATTTCGTCCTGGACGAGGCAGCAGCTGAGGGAACCGTGGTCCCTGCGGGAACTGCCGACCATCTGCAGTGTCAGTGTTTACTCACGGGGAAGAGAGCAAACGACACTTCCTTGTTCTGTGAACCAGGCAGGTGCTGGGTGTTTTATCAAAATGGCTGTGCTGGCACACACATGGCTGGCACACTCATGACTGGTACACTCATGGCTGGCACACACATGGCTGGCACACTCATGGCTGGCACACTCATGACTGGCACACACATGGCTGGCACACACATGGCTGGCACACTCATGGCTGGCATCAGAAATCTAGCCCATCTTATACTTTGGCTCTGTGGTGTGAAGAATGGGGAAATCTCTCTCTCTCTCTCTCTCTCTCTCTCTCTCTCTCTCTCTCTCTCTCTCTCTCTCTCTGTGTGTGTGTGTGTGTGTGTATTCCCACTAAGATGAGCTGAATTAAAGAAATCAAGTTTTAAAATACTAAAGAAAAATATGGGGTACGGCTTTAAAAACACATAGTCTTTGTTTCCGGCACAGAACTCTAAAGCCTTTGGAATTTCTCAGTCTCTGGTTCTTCCTAACAAGCACTCAGAAGGCCATGAGTCTGTACTGATGGGTGACCACGGAAAAGGCCCTGGGTAGACTGGAGTGGTGTCAGCTTTCAGCCCTGCCCTCTGGGACCAGGGGGGAGAGGAAAGCTGGGGATAAGGCCATTAAAATGACCTTGCAGTCTCAGGGACTCAGGAGTTGGTGCACACACTAGGAAGCTCTGGCAGTCATTCCAGTAAATTATAAAACTTATGGAGGGCAGTGTGGGAACCCCCGTTCTTCCTTTTAGTCATTCTCTCAGAAGTACAAGGAAATGCTGGGATTTGAGCAGGCATCTTAGATGGGAACGCCTGTGGGGACTCTACTAGCCATGGATGCTGAATATCTAAGTAGAGTTAAATTCTTGGATGCCCAGCTAGTGATGGAGAACTGATGCGGAAACCCTTGCATATCTGATGTCAGAAGTGAAAAAGAGAAAAAGACCCCATAGTAGCTTCCATCTACACAGTGTGAGCGGAGCAGGAGGGGCCGACTCTGACATTTTGTATCAACCTTCAGGTTTGCCGCTGCACCCACTGAACTCCGGTAGCATGAGTTGCAGCATCAACTTCAGGTGGCCGAGGAACTCCAGGAGGCAGGATGTAAGCTTAGGAAGAAAGGATACTGGATTCCCTCTAGTCGCAGAAGTGTGGTGGAGAACAGGAAGTGCATGCAACTGCGGGCCATTCTGAAAGGATCTGCTGGCTGGGGTTGCATGAGTGAGCACGCAGACTGGATAGTTTCTAGGAGATCTGTACATGCCACCACCACCCCACCGCCCCCCCTGTATGTGAGGGAGCCGTCTCTCTGTACATGCCACCACCACCCCACCGCCCCCCTGTATGTGAGGGAGCCGTCTCTCTCTGTCCGTGCCACCACCACCCCACCACCCCCCCCCCCCTGTATGTGAGGGAGCCGTCTCTGTCTGTCCCTCTTCCTCTCACTCTGCCCTAAGTGCACGGTATATTCCAGAAGAGTTTCAGGATTCTGAGCTACAAAGACGCCACCCTGAGTTATGGATCTTTTTAAGGATTTAATAGACACTATATTTCAATTTTTGTAATTGTTTAGGATGGATACAGTAGACGTGGAGAATGAATGCACAATCTGCTCCATTTGGATATATTTTGGCAGCTGAACCTCATCTCAACACCGGAAGGCCAGCATTTTTTGACCCAATGGAAAAGCCTTCCTCAGCTTGCAAGGGTGGCGGTGTAGGGTGGCCCCAGGCCCATCTCTGGACATTACTGAGACTTATTTTAAAGAAATTAAACATAAAAGGGCATCTTAGAAAACAGTGCTTTGAATAAAGTTTATAAAGATCTACACTTTGAACTAAAATTAATGAATTCTATGATCAGTTCTCATTTTTCTTCTTGGCAGATGCTGCCTTCAATTTTTAAACATTTGCCAAGGGAAAAAAAAGCCTTTTGCCAACACACATTAATGGGTTTGCCTGTTTCAGACCAGAATTCAGAAACGCTGCCAAGAAATCATTATTTGTCTTTGTTGTTATTTAATCTCAAAATTTTAAGTAAAAAGTAGGACATAAAATTATTTTTAAATCAATTAATAATAATAAGGCTAGGCTATCACTCAGTGGTAGAATGCTTGCCTAACATATGCAACATCCTTGGTTCTATTCCCAGAAACATGTGTGCACACGAGCATGAACACACTCACACACAGAGAGAGAGAGAGAGAGAGAGAGAGAGAGAGAGAGAGAGAGAGAGAGAGAGAGAGAGAGAGAGAAAACAGAGCAGACAGAAGAGAGAAGAGAGCCGGTTGTATCGTCCAATACAAGGAGATGTTCTTACCTGGTCCTCAAAAGAGAGAGCCTGGGCAACATCTCTTGGGAATCCATCAATAACAATGCCTTCTTCATCAGGTATCTGCATCAGTTTTTGTTTTATCTCAGTAATCGTTGTCTCCTTTAACACAAAGATGAAGACCTACAGTGTACTCCAGGCAGGACAATTCCTTTTTGCACAACAACAACAATCATGCGGCAGTACCTGTGGGGCCAGCTCCCCGTTGGTAATTATCTTGGCGATCAGACTCCATTTTCTGTTGCTGCTGGCACTGTGGATTTTCTTCCTCAATAATTCTCCCACTGAAATGTACTGGAATCCGTATCGCTCTGCAATTTTCAAACTCTGAGTACCCTTTCCACTTCCTGGACCACCTGGCATTCAAAACAGGAAAGCCTGTGACCTTGCACAGAGAGACATTCCTTACATGACAACTACTTAAACACGTTCAGTATCTATTCCCTATGAAACGGAATCAGGCTCGTATTTCAGCATTCAACACGGGATCACAGTGCTTTTATCTTTGCTTTTTGCATAATAATCAGAAGTTGCTGGTGGCATAAATCACCATGCTCCTACATCTGCTTGTCAGTAAGATGGAAACTTACATTACTATAGGTACTATCTTGCACTCATAAATACTTCCAATACATTATTATTTCTTTTGCTTCGGTGGTTACTAGGGAATAAAATTTTAATTTGTCAATTAAAGAGGAAAAAATCCCCGTGTTTAAAGAAAGCACCTAATTGACTAATTATCTACATTAAAGATTAAATGAAGAAACCACAGATTCATAAATCTTGAAGGGATTATTTTCAATTCATTATAGAGAACTACTGTGATGTTGTAATGGAAATCTAAGATTGTGAACTAGGTGTTAAATAGAATTGTAATTCTGCTTTAGTGAAAGTTGTTCTAAAATATTTCCATTTACTGTCCCTTGAACTTCTGTCTCTGGTTGGTTGTCATGTTTGCAGATAGGCCACCTAACTGTTATTTCTGAAATGGAAGCCTCCGAAATTAGCAATAGTAGAGAGCCTCAACGCTTGGTGTCCTACCTATGACGAGGATGACTTTGGGTCGAGGTCTCGCTGGGTCAAACACCTCGTACTCTTCTATCAGCTCTGCGGTCTCAGACAGGTCCGTGTCACTTTCTATGGAGAACTGATGGATGGGAGGGAGCCGGTCATATCGTCGATAAGGAAAGTTTGAGTTTTCAGGCATTACTGCAAGAGAGTGAGATAATTATGAAAAGAGGAAAAAAGGGCACAGTGAAACACTTTTCACAGTTGACCAACTAGACCAGAAGTTGTATCAATTAGCCAGTCTCTGGAAGAAGGAAGGCTTCCTTAGTGGTCAGCAAACTTTTTTCTTAAAGGGGCAGATAGCTGATATTAGTACCTTTTGATATTGTTGCATTCTATATTCTCAATATTTAGTGTTGTGGTGGCTTGAATGAGATGACCCCATAGGCTCATATATGTGCATGCTTCGTCCCAGCTGATGAACTGTTTGGGAAGGATTGTTGGAGGAGGTGCGGCCTTGTTGGAGAAGGTGTGGCCTTGTCACAAGGAGGTGTGGCTTAGAGGTTTCAATAGCCCACAGCACACCCAGTGTCTTTTCTCTCCGTTTGCTGCCTGGGGATCAGGATGTAAAGCTCTCGGCTACTTCTTCAGCACCATGCATGCTGTCTGTCTGCTCCCATGCTCCATGCCATGATAATTATGGACTAATCCTCTGAAACTGTAAGCAAGTCCCCAATTAATTTTATAAGAATTGCTTTGGTTGTGGTGTCCCTTCATAGTAATAAGACAGTACCTAAGATGAATATCTTTAATTTTGTTGACTTACAGTGTAAATACATAAATATGAAGATTTAAATTTATATCTACCCTGGCAACAAGCATTTGCCCCTTACTTCCAGATGTGTCTGTATGTGGAGAGTGATTTTAGTAGGAGGCTAAGCTGTAGCTGTTTCCTCAGTTCTGATGTAATTCTAGAGCATATGTGCTTAAATCTGATGGCCACACACCCACCAGGCAGAAAGGCGATGGTTCAAGTCTTTCCTAGTAAACTCTACAGCAGATCAAGGAATGTATAAATCCATCTGGGCTGGAGTCATAAGAAATGATTTTCGAAAGAGGCAATGTCAGAAGTTAGAAAATCAACAGAGGTGATGAAACATGGGCAGCAGACCCCAGTTGGCACTCACACATTAAAATGAAGAGTTGAAATACAAACCACACACGTCCCAGTGGTCCAGAAGACAGACCTGGCAAGCTCCAGACAGGCAGACAGATAGTATCAGCCATTGTCAAAATATAGCTCATAGCTTCTTCTTTTCTCATCCCAGGTGCTATTTTCTCACCCAGGATACAAAGAGAACCCTAACTACCAAACAACTCCTGCAGGAGGGAGATGGGCATCTACACGGCCTTCCACGAGGGCTTTCAACAGTTGATAAAGTGTCTAAGGACAGCACAATGCATCCTCTCCCAAGATGCTCATCAGCTGGAACTTTGCATTCTGTATTGATATAACACACTAAATCATTTCCCCACTGACTTACTAGACTGATTCCACTAAAGTCTTTAGAAAATATGAGGGAAGGCTATGTCATCGAGCATAGTAAACTGCTCTGCCTTAAAGTGAAAAAATTTAAACATGTTTGCCAATAATTTGCCTTTGCTTTATGGAATTTTCATTTAGGAAAGTAATTTGCTTAGATGATGAAAATATTTTATGTTATGCAATAATTTGTCTCAAGACAATTGTATGTTAGTATACCATTGCCAATATGTCTGCAAAAATTCATGAATCAGGGTTGGAGACATGGCTCAGTGGTTAAGAGCACTAACTGCTCTTCCATAGGTTCAGAGTTCAATTCCCAGCAACCACATGGTGGCTTACAACCGTCTATAACAAGATCTGGTGCCCTCTTCTGGCCTGCAGGCAGAACAGTGTATACAAAATAAGTAAATCTTAAAAAAAAAAAAAAGATTTGTTTTGCCGGGCGGTGGTGGCGCACGCCTTTAATCCCAGCACTCGGGAGGCAGAGGCAGGCGGATCTCTGTGAGTTCGAGGCCAGCCTGGGCTACCAAGTGAGTCCCAGGAAAGGCGCAAAGCTACACAGAGAAACCCTGTCTCGAAAAACCAAAAAAAAAAAAAAAAAAAAAAAAAAAAAAAAAAAAATTCATGAATCACTATACTTCTAGAAATATTTAACTTTAGTGGGCAGTTAACAATTTTGTTGAATTTAACAACCTAGTCTACCAATTATGGTTTACACCTAGGAGGAGGTGGAGCTACAACTCAGTAGGTGAAATGCTTTTCTTCCTGGCATGAGGTCCTCCTGAGTCTGCTCCCCAGCATTTAAAACAAAAACAAAGAATACAAAGGATAATTACTTCATAAGGCAAAAATTTGTAATTATGAGATAGATGAACTTAGAAAATATTTTTATCTTCCTAGCATGTATTCCAGGTATAGGACGGCAAGGAGTAATATTTTCTTGACCACAGTCCATAGAAAGGTCTGTCTAATGATTAATAAAAATATAATTAGCAGTGCAGTGGCTCCTTGTGGAAAAGGAAGGATGCTGCTCACTCTGGAGATATCTTTGAGGGTGATATTTCTACTTTCCTCTTACTGAACTTCTTAAAAATTAGCACATCATGACTTTTTCCCATACCACATTCAAACAAAATCTAACTGGGTCATGACTGATAAGACCACACAGACTTAAGCATTGTTTCCTTTTTATATTTATTGAGAATGAAATTGGTTTCATCCTCTGGATATGCCTGAAACTTCTGTGAAACAGTATTTTTAATTTATTTTGTTATTTATTTATGTATGTGTCTGTGTGGGGTATGCACATGTGAGTGCAGAGGCCTGAAGAGGCCAGAAGAGGGCAGTAGATCCCTTGGAGCCAGAAATATAGGCACTTGTGAGCTGCTGGTCCTAAGTACTGGGAACTGAAGCAAGGATCTCTGGAAGAGGAGGAACCAGTCTTAACTGCCGAGCCATTTTTTTCTAATCACACTGTAGAACAATTTTTGAACATAGCTTAAAATTGAAAATATAATTGTCTTGGTCACTGGAAAAGAATTAGTTTAGCTTCCCCTGATTGGAACTAATTTTGCATTTGCATACTATTACACTCACAACTTCCTTCAGCTGAGCAGGCTGATTGACCCATGTCTGACAAACATACACTTCAGAATGAGATTGGATAACTATAAATTTGATCCAACAAACTACAGCTTTCATTTCTCAGCTGCTCCTGACACCGTCAGCAAATTTGTTTCTGTGTCTTTCACCCAAATGACTATGTAATTTGTTCAATAGTCACTCAGTGAATCTTTACTGAATGAACATTATAAGCCATCTATGCACTTGTATAAACACACTAATATGGGCACTGCGCTTGGAAGCAATATTAGTGAGCAACAGCTCTTTCTAACTAATAAAAAAATGTTGAGTTATTATATACTAACTACCAATTTGATCTGCGTTCTACTTGTGTATTTGGAGAAAGCTTATTAGCAATTTCAAAAAATAAAGCCATGGTTCTTAAATGTAATTTATGCTGCAAAATAATGAATTTGGTAATATAAACTTTCATTAAATTTACAGAAAATTGCCAGACTGTGTGTTGTTTTCTCCCTTATCACAGATGATTACAATTAGTAGCAGAAAAAGATAAGTTCTTCCAAAACACTTATAAATCCAATCATTAAAAGTGCTCTCTCCAGTCTGCATGGTGTGTTTTGAAGAGACCTGCTCTCCCATGAGACGCCTACCATTCCACACACACATTACCATTTCTGAGGAAGGATCTCCGAGACTGTCCTCCATTCAGCGGGGGTAATGTCTTCTTCTCCTGGCTGACGAATGTGTCCCACTTCACCTTGTCGCAGCCTCCTAGCTCCTTGACTTTCTGTAAACAACTTTCCAGGTACTCTATGGGGTGTTCAGGCTTGGAGCACATCAAGCCATTCAAAAGGCTCTGAAAAAAACACATACATACATAAAGTACAAATCAACTCTCTGACACCACGTCCTAGGTAGCTTTCTGTTGCTGTGATAAACATCATGACTGTAAGTGTGGGAAAGAAAGGGGCCATTTGGCTTACAGTCCCACATTACAGCCCATCACTGAGTCAAGTCAGGGCCGGAACTCAAGCAGGAACCTGAAGGCAGGGACTGGAGCAGAATCCATGGAAGAAGCCAGCTTGCCCCTCATGACTTGCTCATCTCGATTTCTTATATAATCTGGGATCACCTGCTCAGGGGTGGCATCACCCACAGTGAGCTGAGCTCTCCCACATCAATTACTAATGATGAAAATGCCTCACAGGCTTGCTTACAGGCCAAGGTGACAGAGGGGTTTTCTCAGCTGAAGGATCGATCTTCCTAGGGGACCTAGCTTGTATCAAGTTGACAAAACCACCAGTAAGCATCAGCTTTGTTAAAATGTTGTTATGTCTTATCTCTAAATTCTGGGTTGTCTGTCTTCAGCCTTTTCATTTGTTTTTGTTGTTGTTTTGCTTTGGTTTTTTGTTTGTTTTTTTTTTTCATTATACAAAACAATGGATTTCACAATGTTTTCGTACCTGTATGTGCCTCATTGCACTTTGGCCATGTTTGCACCCCCTCGCCTCTCTTGGCTCCCCCTGTCCCTGGCCCCCTCTTGCCCCACTTTCAGGCCATTTGTGTGTGTAGTTGTCTAGATTGTAGCCACAAGACAAAATGTGCAATGTTGGTCAGCCCCCCTTCCCTCTCCTCCCTCTAGTCTCCTCCTCCCCACCAACAGTTCCTTCTGTTTTCACTTCATTTCTTAGTTTGTTTGTTTAAATCTAGACTTTTACATTAGCAAAGGCCTATGGTATTTGTCTTTTTGGTCTGGCTTAGTTCACTTAACATGACCTCCAGTTCCAATCATATCTCCTGTTTCCCTGAAAGTTAATTTTGTTCTTCTGTATAAATGGTTAAAACTCCATTGTGTATTCATACCATGTTTTTTTTATCCATCCATCTGCTGATTAACGTCTGTCCTAGTTATCTTTAGCTGTCAGTTTGACACAGTCCAGAGTCATCTGAGTGAGTCTCGATTGGAGGATTGCCTAGATCAGATTGGCCCGAGGCCATGTTAGTGAGAGACTATTCTAACTGATTGATGTGGGAGGGCACAGCCCACTGTGGGCAGAACCACCCCTAGGCAGGTGGGCCTGGGATGTAAGAGAAAGCTAGCCGAGTAGAAGCCAGAGAGTGGGCCAGGAAGCAGCATTCATCCATGGCTTTTGCTTCAATTTCTGCCTGAGCTATTGACCTGGCTTCCCTCATGATGGATTGTTACCTGGAAATATAAGTTTAAAACAATCCCTTTCCTTTCCAAGGTGATTCTGTTTATCTTCTAAGCTGAATCTATTTCTTGTATATGGTGAACAGTGCCACATTAAACATGGATGTGTTGGCATTTGTTTGGTATGCTTACATTTCTTTGAGTATCCAAGAGTAGTTTGGGGTTATATGGTAGTTACATTCTTAACATTGTTGCTTTTGAGACAGAGTCCCACATAACCTAAGCTGGCTTTGAACTTGCTATATAGTTGAGGGTAATCTTTTTTTTTTTAAATTTCTACTCACTTTACATATCAAATACAGATTCCCCCCCATTCCTTCTTCCCACTCCCCAGCTTTCCCTCCAACCCACCCCCCATCCCCACATTTCCCAAGTCAAGGTCTCCCATGGGGAGTCAGCAGAGCCTGGCACACTCAGTTGAGGCAGGTCCAAGCCCCTCCCCTTTGTACGAGGGCTGTGCAAGGTGTCACACCCTAGGCACTGGTCTCCAAAAAGCCCACCCATGCACCAGGGAAAGATCCTGATTACCCTGCCTGGGGGCCCTGCAAACAGTTCAAGCTAAACAACTGTCTCCCGTATCCAGAGGGCTTAGTCCAGTCCTATGGGGGTTCCACAGCTATTAGTCCACAGTTCATGGGTTTCCACTAGTGTGGCTGGTCATCTCTGCACATTTTCCCATCATGATCTCCATGTCCCCTGCCCACAGAATCCCTCATCTCTCTCATTGATTGGATTCCCAGAGCTCAGCTTGGTGCCTGGCAGTGGATCTCTGCATCTGCTTCCATCAGTCACTGGATGAAGGCTCTATGATGACATTCCAGTCACCAAAGTAGACCAATTCAGGTCTCTCAACCCTCTTGACAATTGCCAGTAGCCCAAGGTGGGGTCATCCTTGCAGATTCCTGAGAATTTCCCCGGCGCCCTGTGAGGATAATCTTGAACAACTGATTCTCCCAACTCTGCCTCCTTTGTGATAGGATTCCACACATAGGATCTGGCTTATGTAGTGTCTGGGCTTGAACCTAAGGTATTCTGCATTTGAGGCAGGCACCCTACCAACTGAGCTATGTCTTCAAGTCCACTTTGAGCCAGCTCCATACTGATTTCTATAGTGTCTACAGTAATTTACATCCCCACAAGAAGCATATGAGGTTTATCCCCTGCGTCTTCTCCAGCACTTGCTCAATTTCTTTACCACTGCCTTTCTGATGAGGGGGTGGGGGTGGGGGAGTGGAATATCAGTGTGGTTAAGATTGCATTTCCCTCATGACGAAGGGTGTTGACCACTTTTCTCTTTACTTTCTTTTGCTGTTTAGATATCTTTTGTGAACTGTCTATTCAATTCTGTTGTCCATTTATTGATTAGACGATTGGCTTTGTTGATGCTTAATTTTACGATTCATTTAGCCTACACGTTAATCCCTTATGAGGTGTATAGCTCGTCAATTTCTTTCTCCGTTCTGTCTGCTGTGTCTTCACTCCACTGTTTCCTTTGCTTTACAGAGCGTCTTAATTTCATGTAATCCCGTCTGTCAGTTCTTGCTCATATTTCTGGAACTGCTGATTGTTTCTCCAGAAAGCCCTTGCCTATGCCTAGATCATGATGTAGCTCCCCTATTTTTATCTAGTTGTTTCAAAGTTCCATGTCTTCATTACGTGAGGACTTTGATCCATTTTGAACTTTTTTAACAAGGTAAGAGATGCATATCTAGCTTCCTTCTGCACGTGGATACCTAGTTTTCCAGGACCATTTGTTGAAGAGGCCAATGTTAACTTTTGCCACATTTGTCAAACACCAGTGTCTGAAGCTTTGCGAGTTTATTTCTAGGCGCTCTGTTCTATGCATTGGTCTCCATGTCTGGTTCTACGCCTTTATTATGCTGTTTTTGTTGTTGTATAGTATAATTTTAAACAACCAGGTATAGCAATAACCCCAGAATTGCTCTTTCTATTCTTTCATTTCTTTTAGTAAACAACTTGAATTGAAACTGAGATTTGGTTGAGGATTTAAGATAATCCTTTAAATTTCTGACCAGTTAGTTGTGTTTTGTTTGGTTTTGGTTTTTTGAAACAGGGCCTCACTATGTAGCTTTGGCTAATCTGGAACTCACTATATAGACTAGGCTGGTCTTGAACTTATAGAGAGATCCACCTGCCTCTGCCTCCTGAGTGCTGGGATTGAAGGCTCAACCACCACACCCAGCATCAGTGAGTTTTCAGCTCAGCATTCTCTGCCTTTCAAATCGCAAGGCAACTGTGCAATTAAATACAGAAGACTCCCATCACAGCAAGTGTATCATGGGAAATATCCCTGCCATTATTTATTTAAGTCCCTAACATCTTATCCTATCTTTACCAATATTTCCAAGCCTTAGGTCTACTGTGAAGTGGATTTTATTTTATGTAATTTTTTAAATGTGTTTATTAAGAGCGTCACATGTAGCACATGTTCAACAAACATGGGCTTTAGTTGTTATCATGATAATTATCACAATGCCTTTTCTGAAAGCCTGGGCTGGCCTGTGGACCCTTTCTTTCATGTTCCAATGGGACTCATGATGAAATGAAAGGACCAAGCAGACACATAAGAGGCTGCTCAGTCTGCTCTCAGAGACCAGGCCTCAGTTTCAGTTTCCTAAGACTCAAGCAAGCAGTTTCTGGGAGGGCCATGAACAAGACATAGTCCTTGCACTAGCTCCCTTTCTGCATGTACTCTGACTGTTCAAGGTTCAGCCAGTTGTTTACTGTCTGGGACCGCTCACCAACTTAGAGCTACGTGCATTGTCAATGTGAATGTGCAAAGCCAGCCTCCACGGCAGCTCAAGGACAAAGCCTGGGACTTGTCCAGACCTGCCCCAAAATGATAACTGTAACCCCCAACCAGTAAATTCAAAGGTTACATACCCTCACCCAATCATATGATGCCAAGGCCCAAAGCTTGTACCACCCTGTTTGGGTTTTTCCCTTTAAAAACCCCTCACCCTGAGAGCTCAGGGCCGTCCTCCTCCACCCACTGTGTCGAGTGTTGGACATGGACCAAGCCCAGGCTTTGCTTGTTATCAATAACCCCCTGTGTTTTGCATTGGATATCGGCTCTGTGGTGGTCTTGTTAGGGGGTCTCGCAATGTGGCCACACCAGAAACATCTCACTTGTTGTCATTTATATTGGAGCATTGGTTTATGTGTCACTCTCCCAAAATAGAAGATTTCATCAAGACAGAGTGGGCCCCATCCACTTCTTAGTTCCAAGCACCTGATACTTTCCCTAGTACTGAGTATATACATGCTGCAGCTTTGTGATTAGAACTGAAAGATAATTCCAAACTCAAGTCTAAGTGAGACTTAAAATTGAAGTCAGGGGCTGTAAAGATTACTCTGTGGTTAAGATGTCTCTGTTGCTCTTACTAGGTACTCAAGTTTGGTTCTCAGCACACACATCAGGCAGCTTATAGCTGCTTATTCCAGTTCCTGGTGATCTGACACCTTTCGCCTCCACACTCATGTGCACAGACCCAAACACACACACACAGACATAGACAGAGACACAGACACACGCAGACAGACAGATACACAGATACACACAGACACACACCCAAACACACACAGACACACACATAAACACACACACAGAGACACAGAGACATAGACACAGACACACACAGACAGATACAAGACACACATATAAACACACACAAAGACAGGCACACACAGACACACATAGACGCACGCGCGCGCACGCACACACACACAAATACACAGACAGAGACACACACACAGACACAGATGCACACACAGACACACACACTTAAAAATAACAAAAACAAATCTAAAACTTTAGTGTCAGACATTTCCAAAATGCTAATTGATATGCAATAAAGCTCTACAGTATCTATTAAGATTATGGAGGGGAAAGTATGGTCTTATTTGGTTTTAACTGTTCATGCCTGGCAGAGGGCAAGCAGTCCACATGCTCACAGATGGCACTAGAGGAACCAGAACGGTTAAACACTCAGGATTTTTTTTTTCCAATGGAAGAACTGAAACCTGTTCACCCAGAAGGCTGGGGTGGGTGTCATTTGATAACCTGGTGATCTGTTGTTAGTTTATGGAGCCAGCCTTCACCAGAACCCCCCAGGATCCTGAGCATTGTTTCTCTGTCAGTAGACTCCATCCTTATGCTTCTTACAAACCTGTCCTTCCTAGGCCATTCTCCAGAGCACTGTCTCAGTCAACAGAACCCATTTGTGTGGCCAAGGCCACAGGCCTTCTCCAAGAGATGCACTTTGCAAAGGAGTTTGAATGCAGCCATGCCCAAAGCTTTGTTGTGACAGTTGCCATGAGGAAAAAGAAGCCACTCGGCATCACACTCCAGAAGACCGAACCAGCACTGACCAAGTCGGGCTGAACCTGAGTTTCCTTCTTACCTCATTTGGGCTGTTTCCTTGTAAGTCACGGTGTTTGCAGGGGCCCCAAAGTGTGTAAGTAGTGGAAATTAATACACACTATTTTCCAAAAATTCCACATCTTTGGAAATGCTGACTCCTGGGAACTGGTCTGATGCCCCAAAATATTTTCCTTTAGAATGTTTCATGGAAAAAGCGTAAATTATTCTCACCTATACATTACTAACATACAAAGCACACACCCTTTGGGAAAGTTGACAAGCCCCAACATAGTTTTTAATTTTTAAATTAGTATTGTTCCATTTTCCCAAAATGTCAGGCAGTTCCTGCTAGGTACATTTGTTTTCTGAAATCCTAAATGGAGTGGGTTTGGGTTGCAGCTCCATCCGATGAGTTCAGCTGCTGAGGGGGCAGAAAAAGTGTCATCCAGTTTCTGTGAGGCAGGTTAGCTTCCCACACTCCTGCTATTCTCTGGGCCAGAACCAGCCACATCAACACACAAAGTCCTTGTGTCTCACACAGACACTTGTGCACATGCTCACTTATGTGGGGAGCACCACCTCTGTTTTTTGGGGTCAGGAAATCATATTCAGGGGTATTAGTGACTTGCTCAGCTTCGGGACTCCAAGACAGTTTCTCTTGGTAAACTCAGATAATCTTCCTTGTACATCTTAGAAAAACATGGAATGGGGTAAAAGAAAACACCAGATTCGTTGTAGCTCATTTATAATCCAACCAAAATATTAACATTTAAGACCCCAGTCTCTTAATGTTTACTTTCCCAAAGCTTAAGTTGTGTGGGTATATGCAGCGGGAGTGTTTCTGACTGGGAGACAAGCATTTCCAGCTTTCTTAAACAAAACCAACTCCTGAAGGGCACTGGGCTCCATCCACTCTTTCATTGATAATTTAAGATAATTAAGTCCTTTTTTCTAGTAGCCAGCTGCCCCAGGGTGATGACAACTGGTAGATGCTATTTCTTAGTTTCTGCGTTAACCCTCTGAAAATGTGAAGAATCTAATTGGACTTTTGATAGCATTCAGACTAATTGCCAAGCCTTTGCTCTAAGGTTAAGATCAATACTGACATTACAAAGCTCGGTAGAATTAGGAACACAGCAAAACCAGCTGAAAGCGTTTGTTTTGTTTTTTAATTTAATTTTAAAGTGGAAGTACTTTTCAACTATGAATCTAGCAGATATCCTATGCCACTCAAAGAAATCTAAGAAGTCTCCTTATATACTTATATATGTAGGGTTTTTTTTTTCTTTTTTTTTTTGTGGTGCTACACAGATTCATTCATCTGTTACCTGACCTTTAGTGGCATGTGCTATCTGTGACTCTTTGGGGTTTTGGCAGCCACCTGCTTAAACTTTATATACTTAGAACAGTGTGGATCTGGCATGGAAAGTCCATTTTAGAAACCTGAGGTTTTTGATGTTTGTGGTCTGTGCTTGTCACATGGACAGTCAGGTCTTGCTCCCCTCTGGACTGTGCACAGCAGATTCTTCTCATTGTTCATATGGAGTCACGAGGTCATGGACCTTCTCTCCCCTTCCAGCTCTTTGCTGTCCAGAACTCAATCTCCTACACTGCTTGAGTGCCTCTCAGGTAAGCAGCTGACTTCCTTTCGGGTGTGCGCACTATTTTGAGACATCCCATTCATATGCAGAAAAGCCAATGAAGAGATTTGAAGGCTAAACAACTCCTTGCCATAGCTTGTTAGCATACATGGTGTAGAGTTTGTGAACAGGCCATCCAGGGTTCTGTAAGTTACCTGGTACCACAGAAGAGAAACAGTTCCCACATTTTGCAATCAGAAGGCTCTTCTACGGATGCACCATCTATCATTCTTTCAGAAGTGTAGAAATAAAATTGGGTTCAGTCTTAACATTTATGATTAAAAATTTCCGCTCTTCATTTCCATATTTACAAAACAAAGCAAAAACTCTCGAAGCACTGTAATTATGGCAGCCCATGTTAAAGACAGTTTTTTTTTTAGGGGGAGGGGATTATTGCAGACATTATTTTCTTGAGAGATACACTTTTCTTTGAACAGAACAAACAGGGAAAAGAACAATGCATGGCCTTTAGTTTATTATATTAGTCTATCATTTCCTTTGAAATGGGAGGCCAGGTTTTTGAGGGCTCAGCCTATGAAGCCTGGCTTGGTGCCATTCTTCTTTAAATTTTATTTTGTTTTATAATCTAAGCCAACAGCACTTCGTTTTTAGAGGTGTTTTAAAATCGAATGTGGAGAAAAGAAAAGGAAGCAGGACTTCTCTCTGGGAAGGCCGCTGTGGCTTGAGCAAGGTTCCTGTAGAGCTCATACCTCAAGCCTCTTTCTCACATTCTTTAGTGCTACCGCATCCCCTGGCCCCTAGTGCGGGTGCTGCTGCTGCGCGCCAGCAGAGGCCAGCAACAGGAGTCGCGCCTGTCTGGCCGCTCCCAGTCCCACCCAGTCTGTGTAGGTGGGCTGGGGCTGAAGGCTGAAGCCAGGAGGAGCGACCTTCCATGGAACCCACAAACGCGCTCAGGAGTTCATTGACTGGCGGCATAGACCTTCACCAACCCAGGAGGTGGTGCTGCACTTAATCAGCTGTGTGTGTGTGTGTGTGTGTGTGTGTGTGTGTGTGTGTGTGTGTGTGTGTGTGTGTGTGTTTGTTTCCCCTTCTCCATCTTCATCCTTCATCCCTCTCCTCCTCAAGCTGTCTCCCGGGAGAGTCGCCTCGTCCATGCTTCCCCTTCCCTACAGAGTCCCAACTCTTGGCGCCCGAGCGTTTAGGGCTCTGGACCCTTCAGTTTCCTGTCCTGGCTCCGTGTGGGCGACTGTACTCTCACCTGGCTTGACCCTCAGCCCCAGAGAGTGCTGCCAGGCCACGGTCCCCTGTCCACTGTGGGTGCCCATCTCTGAGGGATGCGCTGGGGGCAGCCTGCATCCAGAACCCGGCTTCAAGAGGGAAACTTGATCCCAAGATGCGGGTTTCGAAGCCCACATTTGAAAGGGACCCTAGCAACCTGCGGAAAAGGCGACTTGTCTGGGGCGAGGGGATCGCTAGCTTCTGCGAGCACCTTCACTAGGTACCCCGCACCGGAAGGTGCGGCCAGGCGCTGGCCCTCGGAGCCCCGGGGTGGCCGCTGGGGACCCTTCGGCCACCTAGCCTCTTACCTCGAAAAGCTGAGGAATGTCCCTCCGGGCCAGGTACTCCTTGGCGTCGTTGGTGTTCATGGCTGTACGGCGCGTGCCGTGGGGCGCAGGCGGGGAGGCTACGGGAGCTGGGGCTAGCGGGGCGCAGCCCTCACTTGGATGCGCGCAAGCCGGGGTCTCGGCGACTCCGGGGCAGCTGAGCCGTCCGCGCTCCCGCCGCCCCCGCGTCCGCGCTGGTCCCCCCGCCAACAGCGAGCAGCCGCGGCTTCCCGGGCGCAGGCAGCGCGAGCGCCAGGGGAGGGGCGCGGAGGAGGACCGCGCGGCCGACGCCACCAGCCGCCGCCTCCCGGCTCTGCGCTCTCGGCCCGCGTCTCCCGAGCCCGCTGCAGCGGCCGCCAGTCACGCTGCGCGGGCGGGCGCGGGGGTGGGGACACGCGGGTTGCAGTCGCTCCCCAGCCCGCAGCACAGCCACGGTGCCCGGGAGCCAAGGACCGGGCAATTGGAACCTGATACATTTTCACTTCTTCACACACACCACACAACCACCACCATCACCATCACCATCACCACCACAAACACACACACACACACACACACACACACACACACACACACACACACACACACACACACACACACACACACACACGTTACCCTGAGGTCTCCCAGGAGCTCTTCCCAGGGAAAATCCAAGTCAGAGAATTCACATATTCTTCAAGTTAATAATCTTTCAGTGATAGGGAGTTGGGAGTGGGGAAGGAGGGGGGGTTCATATTAATCATTTGGAGTACCCAGTTCTTAAGGGAAGTTTGGCTAGCTGGTTTCACATTTCCTTAAACACTGGAGTAGAGGGCCTGAAATCATCAGCAGAAGAATTAGTGAGTAGTCTGGGAGAAGTGGAGGAGAGCTAGAGTCTGCTTTACACTAAAAGGGCTTGATGAGTAAAGTGAGTGGACATCAGATTAAGAACCGTGTGGTCCCTGGCCATGGGAACCTCCTATTAGGAGATGGCCAGTGAGGTGTAGTGGTGCCTACCCAAGTTTTTCCAGTTACAGATCACTCTCCACCAAGGTGTGCCCATCCTCCCCACAGTTACCAAGATGACTCATTCCCCACATAAGATGTCTTTTCACTGCCTCTGAGAGATGCTCTGAGCTTCCTGGGAATGTGATCTCTAACTGCTTGCAAGAACCCACTCTGCGGGAGGATATGTGGTAGAAAGGAAGTAAAAGCTACAGGCGATAGGCATGTGGGGTCTGGTGGAAAGCAACACTTGAAACACTCCAAATTCAAAAGCTCACAGTCTGAACATCTGTTTCAAGTTCATCTTAACAGATCTTTCCTTGGTCCTGCTTCTTACCACACAGCCACGGCTGCTGAAGCCTGGGAACGGCTGCCAAAGCCTGGGAACGGCTGCCTGCCACTTTGTTTGACACGAGGGAGGGAGCTCAGAAATTAATTAGCCCAGTTTTGTGAATTAAATGAAATTTGTGAGCACTTGTGAAGCCACATGCGGTAACAATGTGTCTTGTGGTTGCCTTGATGGAGGCAGCTGTTCACTTCTGAGTACAATGGGGTCCTCTGTTAGGACATGTTTTAACATATGTTTCTCTAGCTTATCTGACAGCAGACATTGGATGGAACCAAAGCCACCTCTGCCCTAGGCCGCGGTTGCCACAGTCCTTGGAAAGTCCTAGGGCCCAGTGGCTTAGTGTATGTTGAAGCACAGGACTGAGGAGGTCAGTTCCTGTAGGTCTTCTCCAGGTCATTGTTTTCCTTTGTTGTCATTGTTATGGTTTGTCTGTTTTAAGGTGGTGCATGAGTCTTAGGGTCTTTAGTAAACCCAGCAAGTGACAGCAAGGCCCAGTAAAAAGAGGTCAGATAAGAAACACTGTAGCTAGCTTGAGAAAAGATGGAGCAAGTTTTCATTAGCCTTAGAGAGTGTGCTCTGTGCTCTGGTGTATCCCAGGGTGGAGAGGTTCATAAGGGCAAGACGCTCAGCATTCCTATGGCAGGGTGCAGCCTTCTAGGAAGGCATGTGTGCAGAAAGCACAGTGTTTAGAACCTGGGCTGATGGTTCGGGAGGGAAGGGAGAGCAGGGAGGAGAGTGCATCCTTGCCACGTCTAAGCTGTCTAACAAGCTTCCTGATAGGATTCTAAGGCTACACATAGAAAGAGCTTGAAGGCCCTTGGGCTGCAGAGATGCATTCCTACAAGCTCTAACAGACCGTGATTTACTTCGTGTCTGCTGCATTTCTTAACAATTCACACACCGACACCTTTTCCCATATTATGTTCAGATAAAAATCTAAGTGGGTCATGACCAAGTAAGTTTAAACAAACTAAGGTTTATGTTTTATATTTAATACAAACAGAATTGTCCCCATCCTTTTCAAAATCATTTGGCATGGCTTTAACTTTTTGTAGAATGGTTAAAGTTTTGAAGATCTAAGGAGTTTGGACGTCAGAGAAAAGTTCATTAAATTGTCTCCTGTGTCAGATCTTAGGAGACTGTGCTAGTTTCTGAGCTATGGGAGTCACTAAGGCACACAACATCCCTTGCTGGCAAGGAGCCTCGTTTCCATTGGAGAATGTTAAGAAGCATGATGGGGGCCAGCAGATGCTCAGTGCTGACAAACCTGACGAGCTGAGTTTCTTCCCCAGGACCCACATGCTTGGAAGGAGAGAACCAACTCCCCAAATCTGTCCTCTGACCTCCACACATATGCTGTGTGGTGCTGTGGCACAGGTCCCTCACCCAACCACCTACACACACACACACACACACACACACACACACACACACACAATGTAATAAACAATTTAAGCAGTACCCTGGGGGTGGGGAGCGAATAAACGGACCAATAACATCAGACTGTGATAAGCAAAAAGCAGATAAACCACAGAGGTAGAAGAAAAACAGACACAAGCCAGAGCCTATCAGAGAGCGGCAAGTGTGACAGGAAAAAGTCAAAGCTAACTTGATCTGAAGCAAAGGGGGCGTGTCCAGATCTGTCCTGCGGAAGGGGCAGAGGAAGTGGGCTCTAGAGAGTCACAAGATGATGACTAGGACTTCCAAAGGGCCAGGGATGTGGAGGAGGAAGGAGCTTTTGCAGGGATTTGTCTCTGAGTCATCCTTAAGGAGCCTGCTCCTGCTGACACACAGACTGTGTCTCTCAGCAAAGGGCCAAGCCAGCCAGGACCCGTTCCTCAAGTGGCTAAGGTTGAGGACCACTTGCTCATCCACACAAAGAAGGGTTTCAGACTTTCTGCTCTCTCCACCAGACCCTCGACGGGTAGCAGGACTACATTCAGCCCTCAGTGTCTCCTGGCAGACCTATCTGTCAGCCATCGTCTGTGAGCATGATGCAGAAAACATTTCTCACAGAAGAAAGGGTTTGCCTAGTGGGAGAAGAGAGAGAGCAATGGAGGGAATGATCAAAATAAGATATATATAATTATGTATGAAATTTTGAAAAGCACTTGCAAAAGAAGAGAAAGTCTCTGGGAGGGAACCGGATGGGGAAGGGGAAACTGGTTGGAATGTAAAATAAATAACGAAATTTAAAAAGAGTAGAAAACCTCTACTCATAATATTTAAAGGAATAAAAAGGGAACATTTTCTGTGTTGCAGTTACTCCTCCCCATCCTGGGAGCTGAATGGACTCAACAGCAGGGACTAATCTTGTCGATGGTACTGGCAGAATGACAATTTTGCCATAATATCTAACAATTATGTTTTTATATGTCTGCATTGTGCTAAGAACGTCACAAAGTATACAGTGTGACATACTTGTGCATTTTAATATTTAAAACGACCTGTAAGGTATATGTTATTCTCATCATGTTAATGCAGTCACTAAAAGTCAGAGAGCTAATTCCAAGACTACGGAATGGCAAGCATCAGGCGATTGCGGACTGGGGCCTTATAATCAATCCTTCCCTCAGCAATCATTGTCTACAATGATTTCCTTTTGCCTCTGTCTCTACCTCCCTCCTCCTCCCCGTGTGTGTGTGTGTGTGTGTGTGTGTGTGTGTGTGTGTGTGTGTGTGATTTAAACCACAAGCAATACAGAACAAACTTACACCATGGGTTTTCCAACTGTTCTAAGTTCTTTACTGCTTGAAATGTCTGAGGTTCCAGAGGTCTTGTAGGAAACATATCATTTCTTTCTTTCTTTCTTTTTTCTTTTTTGGTTTTTCAAGACAAGGTTTCTCTGTGTAGTTTTGGTACCTGTCCTGGATCTTGCTCTGTAGACCAGGCTGGCCACAAACTCACAGAGATCCACCTGGCTCTGCCTCCCAAGTGCTAGGATTAAAGGCGTGTGCCACCACTGCCCGGCAAAGTGTATCATTTCTAATCATTAAATTTTAGTGTTGCACATGGGTAGCACAAAAAATATCCATCTTCTAATTATTCTATTTCCTTCACCAATTTATAACCTATTGGACCATTTAGGTCTGTGAGAAATTTGGAAGCTTTTTTTTCCCCTAGAAAAAGTACCAAATATGTAAGACCTTCCACATTTTTGCATACACTGTTTTGATAAGTATGCCTCTAGTTTACAAACAGTCTTTTCAAGGGGTCTTCCCGAGGCTTTGATTTTTGTGGTACTTGGGATGTACATATTAGTCTCTTAAATCTGGGATCAACCCAGAGCAATGTAACAGTGTGTGACACAAATCTTCAGCCTAAGAGAAGTTTCCCTATGTTCGCTTTCCAACCCTCACAGGCTGGACATTGACATTCTAGATTCCAAAGACCACTGGGAATTCTTGGGTTAGGATTTAAAACACTGAACATTCTCACAATGTCTAAAGGAATTAAGAAAAATTCCCAGTTAAATAATTTCAATCTGGCACCAACAAAGACCATGGTTCAGGAGAACTTTACATTATGGTTTCATTAATCGATTGTTGATGCAAAGTGCATTCCTCGAGCCAATGTTTATGAATAACCGTCTACATTTCCAACCCATGTTTGGAGCTAGAAATACAAAGGACAAGACCCAAGGAGTTCAATGTCCAGTAGAAGGAGAGAAATGTGTGCCAATTAGGTTTAGATAAATGCCATATTTTAGTGGTGGGGTGGAAGCAGACATGTGAAGGAGATTTACAGCGAGGACACAAAGTGTAAGAATCACATAAACAGAGGCCGGAAAGGATGGCTCAGTGGTTAAGAGCCCTGACTGTTCTTCCAGAGGACCCGGGTTCAATTCCTGGCACCCACATGGCAGCTCACAACTGTCTGTAACTCCAGTTCCAGGGGACCCAACACCCATGGCAAAAACACCAACACACATAAAAAAACATAAAAAGAATTATATAAACATACATATAACAAGCACTAGACAGAAGCCCCAATAGACTTTCTCTCTGTTTTTCCACCATCCTCAAAACATGACTTGTGTTTTCCTTGCTGATGGCCCCACTTCCTCGGCCCCAGACAGACAGCTTTTCACACACTTTGTCCTCGCCATCCTTATGTGCATGTTCATGCTCTTGTCACTGTCATTTGATGGCTTTTGTCCATTGAGAGGCTTGACAGAAGCCATGTCCCCAGCTTTTCCCAAGGATGCACATTTTGGTTGCTTCTACTATTATGCTACTCTAAGCAATTCTGGTACAAACTCTGTGCATATTTTTTCACATTTTTAATTATTCCTTAGTATAAACTTCCAAAGAAGGATTGCTAGATGAAATGGAAAAATCATTTTGTAGTTCTTACTTAAGTTTCCAGAAGGGTCTGATCTATTTATAGCACCATAAGTCATGTTTTGAGTAGACGAGAGATCTAGTTTTATTGCACTTTCTTTAATAAGGAATTCTATTTTCATCTTTCATTTAAACCAAGATGGATGAAAATTGCTCATTAAGACAATCCCATCAGATTGTTCCCATCTCCTTTGCTAGTTCTTGTCTTCTGGTGTTAGACTATTTCTATCTTTCCCTTGTCTTTCATTGTTTACTATCTCATGATGATACTTTTGTTTATGACTTGATTACAATATTTATTATATTCTGCATTATAGGACAATTTGCTTCCCAAATTGTGGGGGTTGTTTTGTTTGTTGGTTGGTTGGCTGGTTGGCTGCCTGGGTTTTCCATACACAGTTTCTCTGTGTAGCCTTGGCCGCCCTGGAACTTGCTTTGTAGATCAGGCTAGCCTCAAACTCAGAGATCCACCTCACTTGCCTTTGCCTCCAGAGCCAAATTGTGCTTTTAATTGCTATCTGCATCTTTTGGAAGGAAGTATCTTTGTATTGGCCACAACACACAGTGTAGCATCTTATACAAGGAAAACACTAGGCACAGTGTCTCCTTTATTGGCATGTAGCTTAAGGCAGGCACTATATCCCCTTTTGGGGATAAGAAGAAAATGAAGCTAAGTCTCAGGTCACATGAGTAGAGGGAGATTAAACAGTACAAACAAAAATCACTTCCACATGTGCAGATCTAAATGTAAACAGTAAAGCCACACAGCTTCTAGAAGGACATAGAGGAGAACAGGTCTGTCATCAAGAAGTAGATTAAAAGTTTTAAACAGGTTGTTCAAGTTGTTAGAAATAAAAAAAAAAAAGATTAGTGAGACTCACAAGAGTAAGAATTTCTGTTCATCAAAAGACACAATCAAGAGAGTAAAAACACACCTGACTGATCAGGAGACATCTTTTCAATACATACAGCCAATAAAGGACCCAAATACATAAATAACTTCTGCAAATCAATAAGAAAAAGACAATTCAGTGTAAAATTGATCAAAAGACGTAGACATGTCACCAAAGATACTGTTACAGTTCAGATTCAGTGTCTATCAATAAATCAAACTCAGCCGGGTGGTGGTGGCACACGCCTTTAATCCCAGCACTCGGAAGGCAGAGCAATGCGGATCTCTGTGAGTATGAGGCCAGCCTGGACTACCAAGTGAGTTCCAGGAAAGGCCCAAAGCTACATAGAGAAACCCTGTCTCAAAAAAACAACCAACCAACCAAACAAACAAACAAACAAATAAATAAATCAAACTCAAAACTTTATTAGTGATAGAGAAAAATATGATGGATAGCTTTAATTGTTAAGTTGATATGACCTTGAAAGAGATTCTCAGTGAGGGATTGTTCTCATTGGTTGGCCTATGGGCATGTTTGTGAGGGGATAGTGGGAAGACCCCGTTCACTGTGGGTGGCACCGTTACCTACGTAGGGAGGTCCAGAACTGTTTAACAGTGAGAAATTAAGACAAGCACAAGCAAGCGAGTACATATTCTTTCATTTCTTTCTTCTCTTAGTTATGGCTGTGATGTGACTAGTGTGAAAAGTTCCTGCCTTGACTTCCACCTAATGATGGGCTCAAATTGTGAGTTGAATTCAACTTTCTTCCCTCAAGGTGCTTTATCACAGCAACTGAATGAAATTGGGACAAAATGCAAACTAATACACAAGATGACGCCACTTTGTACCCACTGGAGCATTTACCTGGAAATAAAGTAAAAGATGGCAATTACCAGTTAGTAAGCCTGTGGAGCTGTGAGGATCTACCGCACAACCACTCATTATATGGTTGTTCCTCCACAGAAACACTGTCTGAAGTAGCCCCCACTGGAAACTACACCAGTGTCCCCGATACTATACACTGTGTTTCACTCACAAAATGTGATCCCACAAGCACTGAGAATCACTGGCCTCCAGGTACTTGTTGAAATGGATGAAGCTCACAAATACTTCAAGCAAGTGTCAGACAAGAGAATATTCACTCTGCAATTCTATTTGTAAGAAGTACAAAACTAGTCACACGCAAACTCACCTCAGAAACCACAAGGGTGTCTGCCCACAGGAGACTGAAGTGGCCAGGAGCCTGAGCACAGTCTTGGGGATGGCTGTTTACATTCTGTTCCTAGATTTGGGAGCAGGATCACACAGGTGTGATCATTGTGTGGATGCCCATTCAGCTGCACAAGAGGACAGGTATTTTTTCTGCATGAGTATCACACCTCTAGGAAGACTTAGTCACTAAAAGTAAAAGGTGATGGAGCATCAGATTCAAACCCAAGATCATACCATTCTTAAATCCCAACCTTCAACACTGTTCCATGAGGTTTTTGTCATTGAATGATTGACCTCAAGAGAAATTTGTAATCCACAGCCATTTGCTTGGTCCGTTATTATTGCACTTTGTCTACATTGTATTGTACATACATTTTATTGTAGGCAGACCATGATCTGTTTCCAATCTATTCTCTCACTGATTCTGGGCTCTTCACAGGCAGGGAGTGTGTCCTAGAATTCTTTATATTTCTGTGTTTTGGATAATGCTTGTCCCAAAATAGGCACACATGGAGAATAAAATGCCTGTATCTGGAGCTATAATAAAATGCTTAAGACTCAGCCAAAGGGATTTAAAGGCAAATAAGTAAACATTCAAATACCTTTAAAAAGAAGCATATTGAAGCCTTTTAAAATTACAGCATGACAGCTTAAATGAACTCTTATACAGAGTCCAAATTTACCTTTACAGGAGTGCCTGTAGGTGCTAAGGACATTTAGCTCTTACAGTGTCTTTGTAATATCTAGCAGTGCAATAGTTTATAAGTATACAATTAAGCTTATAAGTAAGTATACAATATAAGCATATAAGCCACAGGGAAAATAATACAGGATAATTCCTCGAGTCAACACATTTCTTGAGGACCTACTTGAATACCAGACACCAATGGCAGGAACCTAAGTGAGTATTGCACATCTGAACCAGCAAGGAGGCTGAGCCTGACAGATGACCTGAGTGCAACCCTGAGAACCCATATGATGTCTCCATGACACCTCCCTACAGGCTAAATACACAGTTTGTTTTTACAGAATGCAAACGACACACTGAATTTCTGTCCTTTTATGTCATAATTGATGAATTGCTTTTCTGTAAGCCCCGAGGCCTGAAGTGCTATCCCATATATCTGTATCAGAAACAGCATGTCCTTCTGAGTGCTGACACTGTCTGATTATTATGTCTTTACCTTGTGGCTCATGAACAATGCGTTAGTAATGCGTACGTTAATCACCTAGGGTGAGTAAGACAGAATCTTTGCATCCAAGGAAAAAATGTGATGTTTCTCAACAGTCACAAGTCAGTCACGTTGGTGCGCTAGAATTTTTTAAAATTACCAGAATCTACCATCTGCTCCTGTTTTTTATCTAGTCTGTGCAGCCACATTCTTCTGTTAATTGTCATCCTGCAATATAATTAATTTCCACGCTGCTTCTAACTGGATGAAATCCCACCACTGAAGATGGAGTGGAGTTCCGCCAGCAATGATTGTTTTAAAGGAACCCTTGCCAGGTAAGTCAGCATGCTTCCTGTGTGTATGTGTATATGGGTGCAGGTGACCACAGAGGCCAGAAGAGGGTGTCAGGTCCCCTAGAGTTGGAGCTGTTGGTAATCATGAGCTGCCTCTGACCTATGTGGAGCCAGGGACCTGAATTCTGGTCCTCTAGAACAGCAAGGGCTCTTAACTCTTCAGCCTCCTGTGTAAAAGTTTGGGTACCACATACACATGTCCAACATGGCACCCATTGTCTACCTGTATTTAAATTCAATATGGTCAAATTAGTAAAATGTATTCAATGTAAATACAATCAGAATTTTTATTTTTTTATTTCTTTTTTGAACAAGCCACATTGCAAGTGCTCAACAGCTGTGTGTGCCCAGGGGCTGCCACATTGTATAGGTATAGAACATTGCATTACTGTATCAAAACCTATTGGGTCTGTATAGAGAAAAAAATGTCCAATAGAACTCTAGGCACTTCACAACTGCATTCCAACTTATTTCTTAGATATATCTTTCACTATATTGCTCACACATTAGCTATGTGCCCTAAATTTCTTTGTGTGTTTCTGAGCCTCAACTTGATTCTCTCAGTTAAAATTCAATTCCCTTGTTTTACACTTGGTGAAATATTCCCAGACCATTGAGGCCCCATTTGATAACATCCGCAAAAGCCATTGAGCCCTAATGGGATTGAGCACTTCCTTCTTCAGTCCTCTCTCCTGCCTATGAGCCTTTTTGATCATCTACTAATGCCTTCAAATGTGCCTCTGTGATTGCACCCCTAACAGCTTGTCATGGTGCTGTGTACCTAATAAATGCTCTAAAGTGACAACTTGAGGAATTTCAAATATTGGCCTTATCTTTTGAGTATCTATAAACCCATTGCTTGATGTGCACTGAATTTTAAAATTTACTTGATCCATTATTTTCTAGGATTATTTTTGTTGTTTTTAAAAAAGGGCCTCACTATGTATGTAGCCCTGGATAGCCTGGAACTTGATATGTAGAGCAGGCTGGCTCAAACTCACAGAAATCAGCCTGCCTCTGTCTCCCAATTGCTGGAATTAAGGCATGTGACACAGTGCCCTCCTTCTAGTATTATAATTGTCAAACTCATCAACATTGGCTGGGGCAATAGGGTCAACTAATTACATTGTGTCACAGGCACAAGCTTGTCTTTTTCTGACTGGAGTTGAGGCTGGGGCATTTGAGTTACCTACCTTTGCCATCCTCTCTCATGCCAGCAGCTAGCACATGAGATGCAAGTTAAACCAGAGCACAGGAAAAGTGACTATAATCCCTGATGACTGGTGCTGAGTGCTAGGAATTCTTCCCTGCTAGCTGTTCTTGGTCACTGGCTTTACAGAATACAACCAGGAGGCAGCAAGTGGTTGTTAAAACCATGTGTATGCTTCCTTAGAAACTTACCCATCACTACACTTCCATTATTTAGAACCAAAGGAAGTCTGACATCCATTAATCTATTTTTGAAATGATGAATTATGAATAGATAAACAGAAACCCTCTGCCCTCTCCTTTTGGGAGACTCAATGCAGGATGCAGCATGTGCCTTTTAAGGGTGTTTTGAATTGTATTCCTCTTCTACAACATTCTTATTTATAACTCAGAAAATGACAAGGTTATTTGTGAAAATCATTTCATATTAATAAAGTGCTGGACATCCTAATGATAGAATTACATCATGAAGAGGTATTTGGTTATTTCTGCTACTCTGAACAAACATGTTCAAAAAAAGATGCTTCCTAATATGATCCTGATATCATTATGATATCTTGACCACTGTTATCCAATGAGAGTGGGAAATGAAAGCACCTCGTGCTCATGCTGGAGTCCACACATTCAATAAATCCTCTTAAAACTTATTCTGAACTCCTCTCCACCCATCTGTCTATCCAGTAACCACACCACTGACCTGGCTACTTATGGTTTGCCTAGGTATCTTCATCTGTGACTGTCTCTTGTCCCCAGTTCTCCCAGGACAATGGACTGACCAGTCGATTCTTTCATTCACTTAACACTTATTGATCATTGGTTTTAGTCCAAGTATGTGCTGTGCTTTGAGGAAATAAATTCATACTCATGTGGCAAGATGCTCATGGTCTCCTTAGAAAAAAAGGGTCCTGGACCAAAGCATCCATACAGGGCAGGGCAGAGCAGGGAAGCAGAAGAGATATGGCGCTGTCTGCCTCCTTGATCTTTCACTCAGCTATCCATGTCCACAAGCTCTCAACTCAGTCGGTATTTCTCCTTCAATCACGGTACTTGAGCAAGAGGAAGGAAGAACAGTTCGAGGTCATCCTGAGTTACACAGTGAGTTTAGTTACATAAGGCCCTGTCTAAAAAACTCAAATCAAACCCACAAAAAAATAAGACGAAAAGGACATCGTAACCTCTGTCTCACTGAATTCTTGTGAGGGATTAAGCTGATACATGCAGAGTTGAGTTTTCGTTTTTTAATTTTTTTTAATTAAATTAAATTCTTGATTTTTATCAAGTCGGGTCTCACTATGTAGTTCCATCTATCCTGGAATTCATCAGGTAGATCAGGCTGGCCTCAAACTCACAGGGACCACCTGCCTCTGCCTCTCAAGGGCTGGAATTAAAGGTGTACGCCATTATACCTGGCTACAGAGATGAATTTAACACAATTCTCTACCTCCAAATTACAGTTCATTGCCTCCTGAATTTCTAATTCTAAATATTGATTTAAGATTCCGATTCTAACATCCTCTGCTCTCTCCCTCACATGATAAGCTCAAATTAGGTAGATTTGTTTCCATGGACACCCAGACCTGACGCCTCCATGTCTCAGCTGAGGCACTTCTTCCTGTCCGGATCTCATTCTCCACCACACACAGCTAAAATCTTCCTGCTTCAACAACCTTGATGAACACAATCCTCACCCTAATGTTCCCTTGTTCTATGCACCGTAAAAGAACTGTTTCCCATAAAGTCCCCAATATTTCATTCAAAGTTGTGAAAATGTGTTTTTATGAGACATGACACACCGAGGACTAGAATGAGAATAATTAAAATGTGTACATTGAGAACTTGAACTGTGGATGAGTTTGCATTTTGAACTTGGGGAAGGTAGAGTGGCAAATGAAACCGTAATGAGCCTCACGGCGTGTGGAGGAGGGGTGGCTGGCTGCTGTAGTGTCACCGCGATAAGACACCTAACGGGAGTGACTTCAGGAAGAAAAGTGTCGATTGTCTCACGGTGTTGGAGGGTTGTCTGGCCCTGTGTGCTTAGGCGGAACACCGTGGCAGTGGGAGCCTGTGGGAGAGTGGTCCACTTCCTGACAGCTGGGAGCAGAGGGGGGGCGGGGATGCAGACGCGGCCAGGACAGAGCACAGCCCCAAGTGTTTCTAGATTTCACACTTACTTTCTCCTCCCTAAGAAAGCTGGGGTGTGTTTTAAAGCCAATTAAAACATTAACAATTTATTAGTCATAAAAGTTTTATGTTATGACTAACTTTAAAGTGGCCATTTTCAGTCTGTGGCTGTCTTGGCTCTTGGTTCTTGGTTTTCTTTCCTGACTTCCCTTTAAACCATCTTTCAAAAGAATTGAGTGCTTGAGAAGATGTGTATCTTCAGAGCCACAGAATGTTTTAATTATTGAAGAAAGAGTGGGTTTCACTGGGAACGCCATTTGCTTCATATGCCATCAGATCACTCAAGCAATGAAAAATGTTAAATGTTCATATGTAAGGAATACTTTCTGAGTCAGCAATTTGGTCCTTTTGTGAGGTTTGCTTCAGTGGAGTCTGAGAATGCATAATGAACTAAATTATTCATTACCAAACAATATAACTTCATACTTGTGTTTGTGTAAGTTTGGTGCAGTTTCATGAGCTCCCAAAATGCCTACATTCTCTACGTGTTCCGTATGATTGATGGTGAACCCTTATCACACATGGTCACTGACGAGCAGGACCTAGAAGGCGCTGATACGAAGGCAGTGAACAGCCATTTATAGTTCTGCCAGTCCCACCAATTGTACCTTCTTTTGCAGAAGTGGCCTTAGTCTCCATGTCCCCATGAATGGACACACAAAAATGAAATAAAATGGATATATATCTGACAGCTCTCTGAGCAACCCTGCCCTTAACCAACTCACACCTGTGCTTTCTTCTTTTTTTTTTAGGGTTTTTTTTTTAATTAAGAATTTTTTTTACTCATTTTACATACCAACTACAGATCCCCCTCTCTTCCCTCCTCCTGCCCCTCCAGCTTCCCCCCCCCACCCCCACCTACTCCCCATCCCCTCCTCCAACAAGGCAAGGTCTCCCATGGGGAGTCAGCAGAGCCTGGTACATTCAGTAGAGACAGGTCCAAGCCCCTCCCCCTGCATCAAGGCTGTGCAAGGTCTCCTTTCATGTGGTGATGCAAACATTCTCTTTCTGTGTGTGTTTTTGTGTGGTTTCTACACTCAGATGCTTGCCTTGTTACAAACCCACCATTCCTGCCTCATTTGTCTTGTGGAGTCAGTGAGATGGAAGCCCTGGCAGCACAGCTCCCCAGGGACCGCCGCAGCACTGAGGTGAAAGGACTCACATCCAAAGAACACGGCATGATGACGAGCCGGGTAGACCCAGTCCACAGGGTACCACCAGGGATGACAGTGGGTAGACCCAGTCCACAGGGTACCACCAGGGATGACAGTGGGTAGACCCAGTCCACAGGGTACCACCAGGGATGACAATGAATAGACCCAGTCCACAGGGTACCACCAGGGATGACAGTGGGTAGACCCAGTCCACAGGGTACCACCAGAGATGACAGTGGGTAGACCCAGTCCACAGGGTACCACCAGGGATGACAGTGGGTAGACCCAGTCCACAGGGTACCACCAGAGATGACGAGCCAGGTAGACCCAGTCCACAGGGTACCACCAGGGATGACAATGAATAGACCCAGTCCACAGGGTACCACCAGGGATGACAATGAATAGACCCAGTCCACAGGGTACCACCAGAGATGACAATGAATAGACCCAGTCCACAGGGTACCACCAGGGATGACAGTGGGTAGACCCAGTCCACAGGGTACCACCAGGGATGACAGTGGGTAGACCCAGTCCACAGGGTACCACCAGGGATGACAGTGAATAGACCCAGTCCACAGGGTACCACCAGGGATGACAGTGGGTAGACCCAGTCCACAGGGTACCACCAGGGATGACAGTGGGTAGACCCAGTCCACAGGGTACCACCAGGGATGACAGTGGGTAGACCCAGTCCACAGGGTACCACCAGAGATGACAATGAATAGACCCAGTCCACAGGGTACCACCAGGGATGACAGTGGGTAGACCCAGTCCACAGGGTACCACCAGGGATGACAGTAGGTAGCCCCAGTTCCACAGGGTACCACCAGAGATGACAAGGAGGTTTGAGACTTGAGGACTTACTTCATCAGAAGGGTTTCTGACTCATCCCATTCTGAGAGAGTAGATCAGAAGCCAGGGCACTGGTAATGATCACAGAAAAGTGACAATTCTGCCACGACCTAGATGGAAGTATGATGGAGCCAATTGGGCAACCTGGGCCAGTCAGGGCAAGAAACATTAGTCCCTTTCCCCTGTCTGAGGTGAAACTGAGTTATAGAAAATGCCTGACCTTTGCCATGGCAGTGGGCTCCAGTGCATGAGTTACCCAGCAGCACACCTCGAATTCTAGATGAAGCGGCTAAAGAAAAGCAATCACCCTTACAGGAGGCCAGAGGAAGCAAAGGCTCGCTGAGGACCTTAACTCCTTCCAGTTGCCCCATGTAAGGCATCTGCTGCCTTCAGCACATGGAGATCATCTAGAGAGAGTTCTCTCTCTCTAGATGTCCGGCTTTCTGAGACGCACCCTGTTTATCTAAAGCAGGATTAAATACTTTCCATTTTGCCAAAGAAAATTTTACATAGCCACAGGTATATAGGTATGTAAAATAGGTTTACGAATCAAACGTTTACTGATGATAAACTCATAAAAAATATTTTAAAATATATTTTCACCATTTATTAAATATGAAAGCAAATTCACATACTAACGAGATGAGTATGTTTATTTATTTTACATAGATAATTTAGTCTTGGCTGAATATTTGATACTACAGGACACAGATCATCTATAATGTTTTTCTGAGTTGATCAATGTTTTGATTTATAATCACCAATGCTGAGAATTCTGTACACAAATACATAGTACAAAATGGCAGAAGTGTGTGAAGGGTCGTTTCAGAAACGACCCTTAATCCCAAGCCAAAATTCACCGAATTTCTTTAACATCACTCAAGTCAGCAATCCAAACATCGATTTTTAAAATCAGACATTTTAAGACAATAATATCAGAAGCACACTAATTTGTCACTTAGATGCTGAGGGAAGACTGTGGGACGATATTGTCATTTCTCATAATGAAACGAGTATGCTGCTCTGAGGGCAGGAAAGTTGGCATGCACAGTAAAAGCCCGGCGGTTCATCATGTGTTGGCATGCTGGCGTGCACACGTTGTGTGTTTGGAACCAAGACAGTGGTTAAATCATTAGATCTAACCTGGACAAGTACTGCCAGTAACACCACAGATCCATTATGCATTTGATTTTCAACAAACTGTTGTTAGTGTGTGATCAGAAACCTTTCACTGTTTTTTATGACGCCATACTCAGCTGCACAGGGTCATGACTGAGGTTTAAGAAGTGAGGATCTCCGGTACTAGACACCTCGGTTAGGTATTTAAATGATCGTGTGATACTGAAGTGTAAGACATCTGGACAGTGCTGGTTTTGTTCTTGCTTACCTGTGAATGAGAGGTTTTCAAATCTGGATTTCTGACTTCCAAATATACTGTTATGGGGTTGAACAAATCATGCATGACATGTAGGCTTCATCAGCAATCCTGGTACATAAACGATGCTAAACCTTGGCGGATGCTGTTGGTGTAACCACTCTAGCTGTGGCTGTGTGCCGGAACTGAAGGGTTAGTGCCTGCTTTTTATGAACGAGGCCTTAGTTGCTGATAAACTCATAAACACCTTAATTGTGTCCAACTGCCCTACTATATACTCTGGACAGCCTATGTTTACCAAAACTGCATGGGATTAACATTTTACTTGACATTAAAGTTCTGGAGTAAAACAGACAACAAACAAACAAACAAACAAACAAACAAACAAACTTTCTCAACGAATCAAGAACTAAGTGTGAAATAAACTTCAGTTCTTTGGGTTTGTCTCTTAACAATAAAAAAGGAAAGTGGAAACTTTACGTACTCCTCAGTGGTAGCCAACTAGTTTGTTTTTGGCTCCTAGCCCCTCTTTAACTCAAAGTAGTAGAAATATTTTGTAGTGAAACATCAAAAAGTTACTTTAATTTCCTTTAAAGAGATGTTAGATTGAAAAGGTATACAGAAAACACTTTATGAAAATAATCATAGATAAGAAAATATTCCTGAAATGATAAAATTTACTAGTTTTATAAACAAACAAGTAGCAAAGGGTACAGGTTTTTCCTTTTCTGGTATTTTTTCTTTTTTATTCACAGTATTTCCTCAAACCAAAAGATTTTTATTCACATGCACTTTAAAAACCCACAAGAATGTCCCTTAAAGTTTCTAATTAAAGATGATATGAAGTGTACATATTGGACTGGAGCCTTTGAGATGAAGTGTAGAAACTGTAACACACCCAGACAGTTCTTTTCCAGGAGTCTTGTCTTATCCACGCATAGTTTTGCTTTCTGTAGTTTCAGTTACCTGAAGTTAAACATAGTCTCAACATATTAGATGGAAAATTCCAGAAATAAGCAATCCGCAAGTTTTAAGTTGCAGACCATTCTGAGCAATGTGATGGCACCATGCATTTCTCTGTTTTATCCAGGCCAAGACATGAATTGTTCCTTTGTCTGGTGTATCCATCCTGTATATGCTACCCACCCATTAATCAGTAGTCTCTTGGTTTCCAGGTGGACTGCCACAGTATTGTTCTGCTCATGCTCAAGTAACACTTACTTTACTGAATATGGTACCCAAAGTACAAGAGTATTGATACTGGCATTTTGGACGTGCCAAAGAGAAGCCATGATGGGATTGTCTTAATAAGGAAAGAAAGATACTATGTGGTGATGTCACTAAAATCGGCAGTAAGTTATTGATTTTAATTTCCTGGTGTTTCTAATTGATAAACTAAGCTTTATCATAGGAAGGTACCCACTGAGGTCCTGACAAGTATCCCTATGGAAAATGCAATGTTATTAACTTAGGTATCTTACTGTTTGAAACAAGTGTTTGTGAGGTTTTAATTATTTTTTTGTTTTGTAGTTCATATCGCTATGATTAATTATGCATCATAACTATGATTTCAGCATTGCCCCAGCTTGTCTGCTCTTTGTGACTGCAGTGACCCTTGGTTCCATGGTCCCACTACACTAGTCATGGTCCTGGCTGTCCTGAGACACCTGTGAGTTCAAATACTTTGCTAATCCTTCATCCCCAGTCCGTGCTGAATACTTGTTACTTGCAGGCTGTATCTCACACTGTTGTTGGGATGAAAAATTTATGAATCCCAAAAAGAAGATGAGAAAGTAAAATCAAATGGAGTTCAACACTAATTTCTGGTTCACATTATCAATATATGAATCACAAAAAAGTCTAATATTCAGTTTAGCAATAAACAGAGAGGTGATAGACCATACCTCCCAGTTTTCCTCTTATCTCATTGACCAGGCTTTTTGGATAAGTTTGTTGGGTCCTCCTCTAGTGATAATTATGATGATAATTATGCATGGTGCCTGTACATACTTGCTTTGTGACCTTATCCAGTCTCCTGGCTTTATACATCGAGAGTAGACTCTAAGTATTTGCAATGCAAGCTCTTTGCTTATACTTGATTTAAAAAACTCTCATGTACAATACTTACTTGATAATTCCACTTCAAGTATACTTGCACTTTAATATTAGTACTCTGAAACCAAGTTTCTGATCATGCCCTGTGGCCCTATCCTGGTGAAGTTTTCTCTGTTGCTGTGGTTAGAACGTGCTTTTCCCTCCAAACCTCACATCGTGTGGACAGAAACTTAACTGTGTTGTTCAGACCTGGAAACTTTGGGAGGTGATTAGGATTAGAAGATTTCATCAGCATACTGTAGCAGGAATCTGGCACCCAACGTTCATGGTACGAATTCACGAAAAAGCCTCTTGCCTGTAGCCTTGTGGGCCCTAGGCTCAGTCCTGAGCTACACTCGGCCGGTTGTGATGGTGCATGCCAGTAGCATTTGCTGAAGGAGGCAGAGGCAGGAGGATCCCGAGTTTGAGGCTGGCCTAGGAGGCATGAGAGAAGCTTTGGTCCAGGCCAAACCAAAAACAATGGAGGGACCATGGAGGCAAAAGCTGCTGCTCCGAGTTGCCGGCTCCTTCTCATCGTGTTGGTGACTGCGGTGATGCTGCTACCTGGGACGAAGGATTTACTGCTGCTGGTTCAGAGAAGAATTGCCAGGATCATCGTGTTACAAGAAAACATGGACAAAGGTCAGTTTGGAAAAGTTTGGCAAGACAAATGGTGGGGAGAAATTGCTGTGAAGGTTTTCTCTTCTAGGGAAGAATGTTCATGGTTCCAAGAGACAGACATTTATCAGACTGTGATTGCTCCAACCACAGAGGAGGCACCAAAAAAAAAAAAAAAAAAAAAAAAAAAAAAAAAAAAAAAGTCTTCAGGGAACCATGATCACGCCTAACAGTGACTTTGAAATCTTCAAAAAGATGACAGGAGCCCACAATGACTATTCCACATGGACTATGGTAAAGCCATTAAGCTGATTAACATCACAGAAAGATTGACTTTGGACTACAAACTACTCAGGACAATTTGAGATGGCTAGCTGAGATGATCCAGCCTGACAGACTACTTGAAACAAGCCCTGCACTTTCTCATTATGCAGAGACTGAACAAATGATACAGGACTTGACAATTAACCCAAAAATTTTCTTTTCAGGATTCCTTAAAGATGTCTTCGCCCCTAGAAAGCAGGAAGTAATTTTAAGAAAACGATGCCCATATTTCCAAGAGGTAGGGTGGGTGTTTTTTGGTTGTACAATGACTTATGGATAATTGTCATTGTTTATGATGGTTGGTTACAAGTTGTTAATTGTTAATGGTCAGGAAAAAAAGCTGATCATGGAGATTAGATTCAAAGGTTTTGTTTAAAAAAAAGGAAAAATAAAGAAGAGAATATAGATATGAGGTAGATCACTGAATCTACCCTGAGAAAAAGGATAAAGAAATAATAAGATAAATGGGTAGATAATTGAATCTACTCTAAAAAGAAAAGGGAAGATATAAAAATGACAAAAGGTAGATTACTGAATCTATTATGAAAAGAAAAATACTTTTAAAAGGAACTACTTGTTTTAAATAGGATAAGTAATGAAATTTTTTTTTAGTTTATCAAATGTTACTGGACTGGACATTATTATGTATTAATGGAGGTTTTTTTTGTCTAAATCTGTCAAATGTTAATGGGCTAGACATCGTTAATGTAATCTTGACTGTGTATATTGTATATACTTATTGGATATAATTTTTCTTATATTAGTTATAAGCTTTTTTAATTTTAGACAAAAAGGGGAAATGTGGTGGTATTGTGTTCCCCAAAATATTGTGCACCCTAATAAACTTATCTGGGGTCAGAGACAGAACAGCCACTAGATACAAAGGCTAGAAAATGGTGGCACACACGCCTTTAATCCTAGCATTCCAAAGGTAGAAATCCCTCTGGATCTCTGTGAGTTCAAGGCCACATTGGAAACAGCCAAGCATGGTGACGCACGCCTTTAATCCCAGAAAGCGAGCCTTTAATCCCAGGGAGTGATGGCAGAAAGCAGAAAGATATATAAGGTGTGAAGACCAGGAATTTGGCCTGGTTAAGCATTTGGCTGGTTAAGATTTCAGGCTTTGGAGCAACACAGTTCAGCTGAGATTCATTCTGGATGAGGACTCAGAGGCTTCCAACCTGAGGAAACAGGACCAGCTGAGGAACTGGCAAGGTGAGATAGCTGTGGCTTGTTCTGAATCTGATCTACCAGCATTCACCCCAATAACTGGCCTCAGGTTTGATTTTGTTAATAAGAATTGTTAAGATTCCTGCTCCACCACACAACACTTGGGATTGACCACTGGTGGTTTTGTGGGAGGAGATATTAAAGCGCACAAATACGCACGTCACCCTCCCTTCTCCCTGTCTCCTGGTATGTGATCTCTTATGCTACGTTGAGACTTTGCCAGCAAGAAATGGCTCCTTGACCTTGGACCTCCAGAGTCATGAGCCAAATGAATATTGTCAGTGCACAATGCATATGACAAGTTGCCTCCCCATCTGCTAGAAAGATTTGAAATGAAACAGGTAGACACAAAGTCCAGGCCATACCCTCTGCCACAGAGGAGTTTGTTTCTTCTAATATTTATTTCATTTCTGTGATGATTGATATGATATATAAAGGATTAGCAGTTCCAACCTGTTTGTATGGAAAGATATTTTTAAAAGGTAATTTATCATCCTGAGGAAAAACAAATAAATGCTTAATTTGATAGGACTTAATTCCTGGAAAATATAGGCAAGATAATCAATTACAAAACTTAGTTGGATTTCTTGCTTAACATAGGAAGCCAAAAGATTATTTTTAAGATTTTATTTTTATTTCTGTGTCTGTGTGAATGTATGTAGGCGCCTGCAGAGACCGGAAGAGGACATCAGATCCCCTGAAGCTGGAGTTTCAGGGGATGGTGAGTTCCATCATAGGTACTGAGAACTGAACTCAGGTCCTCTACAAAAGCAGCTAGGGTTCCTAACTTCTGAGTCATCTCTCCAGCCCCTCAGTAGTTTGTTTTTTTCTGAAATCAATAATGCTGTCAACACATTTGTAATTGAATTTAGGAATTTCCTTAAAGTACATTATTGTATTGGAAATGGATTTTTTCCTACCATATATTCTGATTGCAACTTCTCTTCCTCCGGCTTCTCTCAGATCACCCCCTTTTCTCCACCCACCCAAATTCACACCTTTTGTTTCTCTTCTCATTAGAATACAAGCAGGCATCTAAAAATAATATGTTTTATTTCTCCACATTTTGCCACTAACTCAAAGTTGTCAGTGTTACCAGTGAGGACATACTTCGTGTCACTTAGGGAATGCTTTTTAGTTTCCCTGGCCAAAAAGAAAAAAATTGCTTTTGAGCCAATTAAATTATTAGCTCTATATATCATACTTGTTATGCTGAGAGGATATTTTTATGTCACATTAGGAAAAAGACCAAGAATTTCTAATGTCAACCTCTCTTTTTCTCACCCTTTCATGTGCCCTTGCCTCCTGCTCCAGCCTCCGACCCCGCCTGGCTCCAGCCCCGACACTGGATTGCACAGCGTGCTGGGATTGGTCCCCTGAGATCTGCCTGGAGATCCAGTGGATTTTACTGCTGGTTTGTTCTCATGGCAACTATGGTGGGCTTGCACTCAGCTCAAGTGCAGGCACGTGAGTGGACATGAAGGAAAGCAACCAGGACGAATTCGTATCACATAAGCCTTGAAGCTAGCGTATTTAGTAACGTTCTCACAGATTTCTGAAAGCTGTGGAAGGCTCCAAATGGCATTGAGTAACCACAGTCTAATTATAAGTCTTTGAAAAGAGAATGTCTACTAAAAGGAAAATTTGAAGGAGTCTTTTGAGTTCTTGTTCAAGTCAACAGCCCCAACATTAATATATTTACTAGATACAACCAATGTGCAGGTCGCCCCAAAATAAAAATCATCCCTAACATAATGAAAGCAGAAATTTAAGAAGCATAATAAAATAGCATACATTTCAATATGCTAAAACTCAGGATAAACTTCTCTGGGGGAATTGATGAAATAGTGGATGTTCCTCTCTTGGTAAATTTACCCAGATCAAACGCTGCCTCTGTGTGGAAAGTACATTGTGAGGGCTTCTGTGGCCTGTGGGATGAAGATGCCTCACACTGTTGGTGTCTGGGATCTGGGAAGATGGTGTCCTTCCTTTCACATACATGCTGTGGTTTCACAACTCTTGCTTTGATCAGTGCCTGGAGTTATGGGATCATCCAACCAGGGCTAAGCACAGGCAGTATTTCTGTTTCTGTTTATTCCACCAGGATGGCCTTCTGAGGATCCATTTGTCTGAGTTCTTATGTAGCCACAAAACTTACATAGTGCAAACTGGAGGTACTTACCCTATTTTATTAAAATCATCATCTTATTTCTAAAGCTCCTCTACTGAAGAGGGTTCTGGCCCAGGGGACAGACAGAAGCTGTCCATTGTTGGCCTCCAGAGCTTTGCAGGACGTCTGAAGAACCGGATGTCTCATCAGTAACAGCAAAGATACCAGCACAGCTAATATTCTGCCCTTCATCTGTGCTCCTCAGCTTGCTCCCAGGTCACCCCCAGATATTGTTTTCAAGTGAATGCTATATTTATACCATCCTTTGGGATAGTGGGATCTCTTTTATTAAAATTTTTCTTGACAATTCATGCAATGTATACACACTGATTATAACCAATATGGAATAAAAAGTATCCAGCCAAAATCTTGCTTTGAAAAACTCACAATGAAATAGATTCATTTTTAATTTTTATTCATATAAAAGTTTTTTTGTGTGTGTATTTGGATGAAAACAGGCAGCATAACATAGTAGCTAAGATGATAAAAAGTCATTGTAACTCCCAATGCCTTAATTTTCTCACCTGAGCAACAGGGGTAAAGTCACATCACCTCAGAGACTGAGTGGTGAGTTAGCATGTATGAAGTGTTTGTCCATGGGAGGAGGATTGTAGGATATACACAAATACCACAGCATTTTATGTAAGGCTTTTGAGCATCTGCTGGTTTTGGTAACCCCAAAGGATCCCAACACCAATCCCCAACACATTTGGTCAGCTCTTGTTAGTCACAGTGAGAATTTAACCTTTACCCCGGGGCAATAGAAGGGATTTCAGTGTTTGAGCAAAAAGTGCTATGTAGCTGAAGCCAGGCCTCCTGAACCTTAACAGATGGTATCTATCAGCAAAGATTATAGTCGGTCTTCCCAGGACTTGACCATAATTCTTAATTTTCTCAGGATCCCCATAAGAACACAGGACCCTTTGTCAGCAGGAAGTAGCCTAGAAAACTATATCCACATTCCCAAAAAATAGATTATGGATGTTTGTCTTTGTTTAGGTTGCTGGTTACAAATTGTTATTGGTCATAGTCAATCTCTTTCTAAAAGAAGAAAAGGGGATATGGTATAGAAATGTAGAATATATATATATATATATATATATATATATATATATATATTTAAAATGTTTTACATTGCTATGGATTTTAGTTTATTGGTACAAATTTAAAGTTAATTTTGTTATACTGTATGTATATTTCTACTCTTGTTTAAAGTATTTTGTTTGTGCAACTCTTTTGAAATTATAGTGTATAGTTGAGAAATACAGATTAATAATTAGTCTTCTATGATAGTCAAACTTATAGTCATGTTAAGTTTTCTAGGTATACATAGATATAATTCAGTTAGGTAGGTAATCTTCAAACACTTCAAAGACCTACAGAATATGGCATTTAAAAATGTTTTAAAAACTTAGACTTTTTGAACAGTGAGACATATTTGCTCCTGGCAGCACCAATTTACTTCAAAGAGAAAGATGGGCATTGAAGACACTCCATATGGAATTTATCTTCTTGGCAAAAATAGCCATTTGGGCAAGAAACTGTTCTTGCCTGGACTGCTTGACAAAATATTGCATAAACTGGACATGCAGAACCCATAGGAAGGTGGCTACTGAACTTTGCAAGGCAAGATAGTCCTTCAGGTTCCTGCTTCACAGAAAAACTGCCAGACATTCTACAGGACACAGGAAGAAGTGACTGAGAGACTCTAGATCTGTGGGCTGAAGAAGAATGTCCCATACTGCAGACGAACTTTGGATGACTATCCAGGCAGGCAGCTGTCTCTGTCATTATAGATTTTTAGAAGTTGCTCACAATGTTCTTCCTGTTTACTTAGGTAATATTACATACTTCTGAGGTCTTTGATGTAGTTGAAGACTAGATAGTTATAATTATGATTTCCCTGGTTATAATAAAAGATAAATTAGATATGAAACTTTAGACTTACAAATATAGGATAGATAGAATATTTTCTTTAATTTTACAAAATACAAATATACTAAATATTGTAACTGTAATTCTTGCTTGGTAACTGTTTGTCATATGTAATTTTACTATGTTAAAGTTAAAACTTTCCTTTTTGATTAGACAGAAAAGGGGAGGTGCTGTGGGATGTTCTGTATGCTGTGAATGTGTTACTCTGATTGGTCAGGAGACATCACAAATGGATAGTTGGGTTCAAGGGACTGTGTTTTAGTCAAACATGTGCCACTTGCCAGAGAAGGAGGAGATAAAGAGGCAGTCGAGGACCAGTGATGATGTGAAGGGAATGGACAGCAGCAGAGGGTACCAACTAGTGGATGCTGGTGGAGAGCTTACCTTGGGAGACAGTATTATAATAAAACATAAGTTATGGGGAAGCTTGAATGCTAGAAATGTAGATTATATTGGAGTTGCAATTTTTGGTAATAACAAGGTCTAAGACTTTGCATAGAAATGACTGGCTCACATAAGCTGATGGCTACAGTCATGAAGGAAAACAGGCATAGGTCTTAGAAGTTAGGGGACAAGACAGCTCACCTGCACAGCTATGACAGCACCAAAAGTTAAGTTAGCAGTAGTGTTGAAATGGTTGTTTGTCCGTTAGAACTGAAATCTGTGGGTAATTGCAACAAGAAAAGGATATGGCTTGCGCTAGTTAGAAGAAATCATATTCAAAGTCATAGTCTCCGGGAGGAGGGAGGAAATCCTGGTCAGAAGGAAGGGGGCAGCCTCTCATGCTCTGTTCCACTTGCAGGTTTAGTAGTTCAGGGATAGAAAAACAGCCACCACGTGGAAGGGCCCCAGAGAAGAGCTAGGCTTACAGTAAAGCAGGAAGGTGAGAGAAGAGCCTATGCAAATAAGATTCACTGATGATGGACCATGAGCTCTAGAGGGCAACGCCTCCTTCCTCACCCCTGCTTTTGGCTGAGTAGAGAGGCTGTCTTAGGGTTATTATTGCTGTGATGGAACACCAGGACCAAGGCAACTCTTATAAAAGAAGATATTTAATTGGGGTTGGTTTACAGTTTTAGAGATTTAGTCCTGTATCATCATGGTGGGAGCATGGTGACATGCAGGCAGACATGGCGCTGGAGAAGGAGCTCAGGGAGTTTCACACTGGATCCGTAGGCAGCAGTAGGAGAGGGGCTGGGCCTGGCATGGGCTTTGGGACCTCTAAGCTCACCTCCAATGACACCTCCTCCACCAAGGCCACACCTCCTAATCCTTCTCAAGTAGGGCCACTCCCTGATGACTAAACATTCAAGTATATGAGCCCACAGGGGCCATTCTCATTCAAACCACCACAGAGGCTGAGGACAAAGCAATGCCCTTTCAGTGGACATGAATGTTCCAGGTTCAGCAAATCATGAATTTGTGTTAGCAGACTGCTATAAAATGCCTTTGCACCTCAAGGCTGAAGTACTTTGCTATGAGAAGCAGTCAGAACTAATTCCCACATGTGCTATAGGTTCCCGGTAATGAAGGGAAGGGCCTCATCGGAAACAGAGGAGGCCGTGTAGAGGGACAGCGACATTCTTTGATCAGGACTGTTTAGTAAAGAGTTGGGCAGAGCCTTCCTGAACCTCTCATTAAGCCCTGGGTTCGGAAAGCAATTAACGCCGAGTTAGATGAGTGTGTGGGTTCTGGGGACCTTTGGTGGCGCAATGCGGCTGAATTTCAGCTACTCTGCTGAGCGCAGGGTCAAGGTCAAGACTACGTCTTACCCAGTTTCTGCTACCCTCACTTCTAAGTATCTGTTTTCTGAACAGGGTGCTGAGAAAACCAGGGTTGTACAGGTCTCCAATTGATTAATTCTGGCAGTTCTTGGCACAGAAGTACCACGCCACTCTCTTTTTTCTTAATAACTATTCTATGACATTAATACAGAGTGGCAAATGGAGCTAGATTTTCTTCATAATTTTTTTAAAGAAAATATTAGGCTAAATCATCACTACGCTTCACTTATCTTCTTCAGCTGGAATAATGTAATGGATTTTTAAAATCGTTTTCTTCCTTGATGTTACATTTTGGGGGTAAAAACTGATCTTCTGTCCAAGCAATTTCAAAAGCATTTTATTGATTTGTTTCAGGAAGATTTCCATTTTTATATTCTTAGAATAGAAATAAATGATATCTGACTCACTTAGGCAGTATATATTATATTTACTATCTTTCCTAGCCATTACCAGGAAAGCAATAATGAAAATCAATTATATGCAATAAAATGCATCTTTTTTTTTTCTGTTGGCACCCATAGCCTCATGTATAAACCTATGAGGCCATTACATGTTACTTAGGCACAATTTTATCTTCAATTTTTAAAGGACTTTTTGGTGCTTTTATTGGCTCGTATCAAAAGAAAAATATTGTGATTGTTCAAGAATCAAAACTCATGTGGTCAAGGTTGAGGTCAGAGGTGGGGGAGGAGCAGAGGCTCCAGCTGGGGCTGGGCTGGGGCACTGTTTGCAGAACACCCTCCTAGCATGCATAAGGCCCTGGATTCCATTCCCAGAACCCCATAGTCCCCGCAAGGCAGCACATACTTGTAATCCCAGGGTGTGGGAGGTAGAAACAGGAGGATAAAACATTCAAGGTCATCCTCAGATACATTACGAGCTTGAGGCTAGTTTGGGCTACTTGAGACCCTGTCTGAAACTGCAAACAAACTTTCTTTCAAAATATCCAAAAACTCATACATAAAAATAGTGACAATCCTGTTTTTCCTACAACTGAATTTCATTTCATCTCTATCTTGCCTTTGGCAGAAAGCTCTGTCTTTTTGCTTGACGTAAAGGCAAGCCAACACAGTCACATCTCTATCATAGAGGAGTGAGTCCAGCATGCTCTCCTTTCTCCCTTCTCCCCAGAATGGAATGTCATGTTGGGCTGGAGGAGCCACCCTTGGCAAGGTGGCTCAGGTAAGCAGAGAGGCCAGTGTCAGCTCCTGGAGTCAGCTGACGGCTGCACACGCACTCAGATCCACCCAGTCCACGCTGGGATCTCCAGATACGGTCTCTTTGAAGAACTAGGAGACCTTCGGACTAAAGAGTCTTCCTTTGTGCAATTTAATCACTTATGCAAGTTGTGGTAATGGGGAAGTTGGCAACTGTCCCTTACCTTTCTTGTCTTGAAGGAACTCCAGGCTGCTACTGGACTCTGTTCTGTTTCTTCATCTCAGAGAGGCACTAGAAACTTCTGTGAAGCCACTATAGGTTTTCTGCCCCAAATAATAATTTTCTCAGCTGATACATAAGCCAGATCAAGCCAAACTCAAAAGATGTCTCAAATTCATTTTTCAGATCTTGGAATGTTTCTTTCATCTGTTTAATTGTTTTTTCTTGGCTTGATTTGATTTCTTCCCATTTTTTGTTCGTTTTTTTCTTCCATTTCTTTAAGAGAGTTTTTTATTTTCTCTTTAATGGAGTTTTTCATTTCCTCTTTAAGGGAAGTTTTTATTTCCTCTTTAAGAGAGTTTTTCATTTCCTCTTTAAGGGAAGTTTTTATTTCCTCTTTAAGGAAGTTTTTCATTTCCTCTTTAAGGAAAGTTTTTATTTCCTCATTGAGGGAATGTTTTATTTCTTCTTTAAGGGCCTCTATCATCTTCTTAAAGTCATTTTTAGGGTTGATCTCTTCTGTTTCTTCTGTCATGGTATGTTTAGGTCTTGCAGGTGTAGAATCACTAGGTTCTGATGTTGCCATATAGGTCTTTATGGTGTTGCCTGTATTTTTGCACTGGCGTCTACTCATCTTTTCCTCTGTGCGGTGCAGGTGGTGTCTGTGTCTGAGAGTGCCTCTCTTGTTCTAATTTTTAGTCTTGGTTTAGTAGGGGTTCTTGGTTAAATTGGTGCTATTGGGCTGTTTCTTCAGGGACAGCTGATTTCAGTCGGTGAATTATATACTTATGATTCTGGTGATCTGGTTTAGTGACTGGGTAGCGCCTTCTTCTGTGTTCCCAGGTCACGTTTTGTTCATTTGTCAACTCCTCAGCTGATCTTGTTTCTTCAGACTTCAAACTGTAGGCATCTGAATCCTCTCCCAGATGGGTTTCAGCTGAGCAGGGTAGTCTCACCAACACCTCCAAGTTGTTGGGTTTCACAGGATCAGCAGTTGGGCCCTGGGTTGTCCCCAGACTGAGTGTCCAGACTCGCCCTGGTTCCGACCCACAGAGATAGCCTCTTCCCCAGGTGTTGGGGCTAGGGGCGTCCCCGTTCCAAGCTGTGTCCGCCCCTCTCCGTCCCCGGGCCTGTCCACCCCTGTGGCCTGCCGCTGCAGGCCCACCTGCGTCCACTTGTCTCTGCTGCTGGGCCTGTATGTCCCTGTCAGCTGCCGCTGGGTCTGTCTGCCTCTGCGGGCGGCCAACGGGCCTGTACGTCTCTGCTGGCTGCCGCCGCGGGCCTACCTACCTCTGCTTGTCACTGCTACCGGGCCCATCCACCTCTGCAAACTGCCACCGGGCCTGTATCCAAACTCAAAAGATGTAATGACAGTTTTATTGAGGGCAAAGCAATTCCTGGGTGGATTCATTGATCTCAGGGATCAACCACAGAGAAGTCGCATAAGGCAGGGTGGTTTTATAGAGTGTAGGCAAGGGGTGATGATGTGTCTGCCACAAACTGGGTTTTTGCCCAAGTATGGTCAAAAGCTGAGCACTTAGATGGGGACTTGGGCGTCATCTGGGGAGGAAGCTGCAGTGGCCTCCAAGAATTCGGAACTGGGCTTTTGGTGCCTCTCCTTTGTTCAGGGACTCTCTGAGGGGGCGGGGCTTGGAGAGAGAGGGAGACAGGAATGGAGGCTCCAACTGAACAGCCATATGTGGTTTGTTTCCTGAGTTCCAGAGTGGATTAGACACAAGTCTCCTCTAGAGGGCCCTCTTCAGTTCACAGCATAGTCTGCCATCCTCTGAGAGACCAGCTCTTAGAGGGCAAAGGTCTCTCTTAAGACCTTGCTTCCTCTTGGAAGTCTCAGGGGATGACAAGTAGGTGCTGCTTTGGTAGTTTTGGGAAGGGCTCTTGCGTCTCAACTCAATCTAAAACTCAACTGTTTAAAACTCAGGACCAACTGGTTTCTAGAGTCTACTGCCGAATCTGAAAATGGACACTGACTACTTCTCTTTTTAATTTTTATTTACGTTAGACATGTGTACCTCCTTGGCTGCAGGTGTGCCACTTATGTGCAATGCCCACAGACACCAGAAAAATGCATCAGATTCCCTGGTCTGGACTGACAGGTAGTTGTGAACTGCCCAATGTGGGTACTGGGAACTGAACTTAGGTCTTCTGCAAGAACAGCAAGTGTTCTTAACCAATGAGCTATTTGTCCAGCCCTGTTCAATGATTGTGGTGAGATTCTATTTGTGCACCCCAATAAAGCTTATCTGAGGATCAGAGAAAGAAGCCATCCACTATATTAAACATAGAAGTTAGGCAATGGTAGCACATGCCTTTAATCCTAGCATTTGTGAGGCAGAGATCCATCTGGATCTCTATGAGTTCAAGGCCATACTGGGAACAGAGTCAGGCATGGTGGTGCATGCCTTTAATCCCAGCACTAACCATGGAGGTCTGGAAGACAGGAAGTGATGTAGCTGGGTGGGGAGAGGAAGTGAGATGGCAGGGACAGAAAGGCATATAGGTGTGGGTATACAGGAAGTAAGGCCTCTCTTTGGCTGAGGATTTCTAGTGGTAAGAATGTGGCTGGCTTCTTTCTGCTTCCCTGATCTCTCAGTTTTTTAACCCAATATCTGGCTCCAGGTTTGTTTGTTTGTTTTAATTAATAAGACCATTTAGCAGTTCATCTTACGGACTATTTCTTTTGATAGCCTGCTACCCCCGAAGTCAAGGGGTGCCTTGACCAAACAGAGGGGTCCTGAGTGAGGAAGGATGAGGGAATGCTCCAAGGAGGGTCTGAGGAGAGGACTGGAAGAAACCTTGGTCGTGCCTGAAGCCGTTACCCACAGCCTCCACTCTGAGGTGGCAAACGCTGCTGTTTCTTGATTCCTTTTGGAATTCTGTGATAAAGCCTGTCATGACTTTCTTCCTTCCCATGTCTCCACCGTCCGTCTTAGCTTCCCCCCTCCTCTTCCTCCATCCCTGCTTTGCACCAAGCAGAGAAGCTTCAGTTTGGGCTCCTGACTTTTCTTCCCTGCTGGCCTCTGCTCCTCTGAAATTCCACACCTTCCTACCTTCATCTGGAGTATCTGTAGATAGTGGCTGCTGCAGTTCTCACCTCTGCCTTCATACTCCCATGCTGCGGACACATTCCTGCTTGGAGTGAGCACACCTCAAAACAAGACGCCCACAAAGACTTCATCTTTTATTCATGTTTCAAAACCTGCCTCACCTCTCTCTTCACCTCTGTTGAAGGTACGCTCCATCTCCCAGTCACCGTGTCCAACATCCTTTACCATCTTGACTTCTGACTGTCTGAAGCCTATGCCTTATTCCTTTGCAAATGTCTCTGATTTCAACCGTCCCTCCACCTGCTGCCTACCACAGTTTTCTGAGAGTGCTCCCTTTGATGTAAGAACTCCTTGGCTCCCTCTCCGCCTGCCCTGTCCTTCTCCTTTGATCTTTAGCTTACCTGATTTAGCTTTGGGCTTTAGCTCCCAGATTCCATCTGTTTCTTAGAGGGGTGAACAGAGTTTGGACATTATGACGTCCCTCTGACTCTGAGTGTCCTTCAGAATTCTGTTATTCATCCTGTGACCTGGTGATGAAAATTCCGCTTGCCAAGGTTCCCATCTCACCTCTGTGTCACTGGGGACGGGCTTAGATCAGCTTGCCTTGCTGCTTGCAAGCTTGCGCACATGATCTTCAGGTTAATGATTATTTTGTTCTGTTTACTTCTCACTTTCTGGTCCTCAGGGATTCCTCACTGTCTACAAGAGAAGATTAAATACATTGATCCGATTTGAGCCCCTCTGCATTCTGTCAGCCTAGCATTCTGGCTGCATGGCTAACCACAGTCTTAAAAGAATTATGGAGTAAGGAAATGGTCAGTAGCTCCAGGCTCTCATGTGGTAGCATGCATCTATAATCTCACTGCTGGGGAAGCAGAGGTGGGAAGACTCTGGAACTTCCTTTCCACTTAGTCTAGCCACATCAGTGAGCTCCAGGGTCCACGAGATTGTATTAAAAAAAAATAAGGTGATAGAGAAAGAGTAAGATACCTGATGTCCACTTCTGCCCCACCCCATGAACACTTGTATGGATACATGTAACACACACACACACACACACACACACACACACACACACACACACACTTGCAGAATCCTCAGTTATCCTTCTACATGTTCTGATTATTTTCTCTCCAGCACTTCTTGCTTTTGGATATACCTTCTAAGACATCTGAAATAGCATACGCTTGCTTGCACATTCACTCTTGGAAACATACCCTTGTTTAAATTTGAGCTTAAATTACTTCCTGAAGATTTCTCACTGGCTTATTGGTTATTTTTCACTGAAAACACAAATCAATAATAGGAGGTAAAGTAATGGTTTATTATAGTCCTATGGAAGCAGCATGAGATGCCGTGGCACCCTTACAGACCAGCTCCATGTAAGTTTATCATTTGCTACAACAGTCAGTTTGTCAAGATTCTGAGAGGTTTCCGTGAAAACATAAAGATGTTTTTTTTTTTTTTTAATTGTAGAGCAATGGTTGTAAAGACTTCGAGTCCCCAAATTTCCTCCTTTCCCTCAAGTTTCCCATTCCTTGAGTCTGTTGCTAGCCTTTCTCTCTGACTTTCTATGAACCTTGCAATTCTTTGCTTAGCGTCGTCATCAGCCATCCTGTGGGCTCTCTCCTCACCGCATGCTCCCTCTAAGCCTGGCTTTCTATTTCCGTGACCAAACCTAGTGTACAGGTGCTCCCTGAGTGATTCACCACTGCCTTCAAGGGTTCACTTATGAGTCCCAACACTGTTGCCCACTTTTAACCCTTCTGCTAGCTGTCTCATGCAAGAATGCCCAACCCAAAGCCTCTGGGCTTCGTGCAGCCAAGAATATGAACGCAACTCAACAGTAACTCAAAGCATTAAAATTGCGTCGAAAAATTTTAACTTAATTTTCCCATTCTTTAGCATTGTCTACAGATGACAGTACTGTTCCCCAATGTTAAATGGTTGGACACATCTGGTCAACATATGCTTATGGCTTGGAGACTTTCGGTAAGTTGGACTTCAAATGTTCCAAAGTGAATTCACTGCTAGTCTTCACAGTCGGGATTTTCCTCTTCTGTATTCAGCACTTGCAAAAGAAGCTGCATTTTTTCAGCCATCCACTCTGCAATAATCCTCAGCTGCTCCTCCATTTTCTCAGCACCTATTCACACCCTTCCTGAGACCCTTGCAAATCTCATTACACTCTGAGTGATCTCAGACAACTTTCCCATGCTGCTACAAGTCCTGCAAAGTGACTTCTGCTTGATTCTCCAGCCTCAAGTCATGCCACCATTCTCTTCCAAATTCCTCAACTCTAATAGCTCAATTTCAAACCTTATAACACGTTAGGCTTATTGGAATTCTTCACAGCTTGGCTCAGAGATCACCCTTCACAGTCACAATTTGCCCAATTATGGTAGCTTTCTCTCGGTTATTTCCTATTGTTCTCCTCATACCCATTCTTTCTTGCTTCATTCTATTGAAAGAATGGTAGAATGTGCCACTTTGGAATAAGTGTAATTCTGAGCCAACAGCACTTAAAGAAGTAGCAGGTGTAAGGCTCCTTTGATTCCTCCTGTCTCTTCCTGGAGGCCAGAGACAACTCCACTATGAAGGCGCTTTCCCTGTACTTGAAGGGAAGTGACAATCTTAGCTTTTAAAAATTAAATTTAACTAATTGATTTAGTGTGTACATTTTGTGTGTGTGTGTGTGTGTGTGTGTGTGTGTGTGTGTATGTACGCGCATGCGCAAATGGGCATGTGTTTTCTCTGGCCCATGTGTGGATATCAGATAACAACTTGTAGGAGTCAGTTTTCTCTTTCTACCATGTACGTCCTGAGATTCAAACTTAGGTGGTTAGGCTTGGCAAGCAAGCACCTTTCCCACTGACCTGGCTCACCCATCTGGAAAATAATATTTTTGTTATCAAGGACAGGAAGCTTTGGTAGTTAATCTTGATGGCCAGCTGATAGGGTTTAGAATCAGCCAGGTGTGGTGATATTGTGTTCCCCAATATATCAGGCATCCCGGGGTCAGAGAACAGAACAGCCACTAGACAGACATAGAGGCCAGAAAATGGTGGCACTCACATCTTTAATCCTAGCATTCCAGAGGCAGAGATTCACCTGGGTCTCTGTGAGTTCAAGGCCACACTGGAAATGGCCAGGCATGGTGACACACATCTTTAATCCCAAGAAGTGAGCCTTTATTTCCAGGAAGTGATGGCAGAAAGCAGAAAGGTATATAAGTCGTGAGGACCAGGAACTAGAGCTGGTTAAGGTTTTAGGTCTTTGAGCAGCACAGTTCAGCTGAGAGGCATCCAGTCTGAGGAAACTGGATCAGCTGTGGAACTGGCAAGGTGAGGAAGCTGTGGCTTGTTCTGCTTCTCTGATCTTCCAGCATTCACCCATATAACTGGCTTCAGGTTTGATTTTATTAATAAGACATGTTAAGATTCATGCTACAGCCAGGGGACAAATCTCTTGGTATGTTTGTGAGGGTGTTTCCAGAGAAATTTAAATGAGGAGGGAGGACCAGCCCTGGGCTGGAGCCCTGTGCTGAATAAAAAGGACAAATGAAGAGGATCACCAACTCCGTCTGTTGACTAACTGTGGGTAACATACGAAAGTCACCTCATGCTCTTGCTGCCCTGTATTTCTTACGGTCATGATGGAATATGCACATCAACCCAAGAGCCAAAACAAACTCTTGTTTAGATTGTTTTGCTGTGGATACCACTCTATATAAATAAAACACTGATGGCCAGTGACCAGGCAGGAAGTATAGGTGGGACAAAGAGAGAGAGGAGAATTGGGGAAACAGGAAGAAGGAGGAGAGACACTGCAGCCGCCGCCAGGACAAGCAGCATGTGAAGACTCTGGTAAGCCACGAGCCACGTGGCAAGGTATAGATTTATAGAAATGGGTTAATTTAAGATAAAAAAACAGTTAACAAAAAGCCTGCCACGGCCATACAGTTTATAAGTGATATAAGCGTCTGAGTGATTATTTTATAAATGGATTGTGGGACTGAGGGGCTTGGGAAACCTGGAGAGAAGCTCTCCAGCAACATTGTTTCTGTCATGGCAACAAGTAATTGTGGTCAGAAAACTGTGCTGAGGAGGAATTGTGTTGTGATTTGAAAGAAAATGGCCCCCAAAGGGAGTGGCACTATTAGGAAGTGTGGCTTTCTTGGAGTAGGCGTGGCCTTGTTGGAGGAAGTATGTCACTGTGGAGGTGGGCTTTGAGGTCTCATATATGCTCAAGCCACACCTGGTGTCTCAGACCACTTCCTGTTTCCTGTAAGATATGGAAATCTCAGCTTCCTCTCCAGTACCATGTCTGCCTACATGCCTTCATAATCCCAGCCGCCATGCTCTTTTCCATAATGATAATGGACTAAACCTCTGAAAGTATAAGTGAGGCACTCCAATTAAATGTTTTTCTTATAAGAGGTGCCATGGTCATGGTGTCTCTTCACATCAATAGAAACCTACCTAAGACAAGTTGGTTCTTAGGAGTGAGGATGTGGCTATGGTGAGCTTGGCCAGCTGGTGAGGAGTGAGGCTGTGGCTATGGTGAGCTTGGCCAGCTGGTGAGGAGTGAGGGAGGCTATGGTGAGCCTGGCCAGCTGGTGAGGAGTGAGGGAGGCTATGGTGAGCCTGGCCAGCTGGTGAGGAGTGAGGGAGGCTATGGTGAGCCTGGCCAGCTGGTGAGGAGTGAGGGAGGCTATGGTGAGCCTGGCCAGCTGGTGAGGAGTGAGGGAGGCTATGGTGAGCCTGACTAGGTAGTTCCTAGGCCTTTGGAACTGGTTTAGGAGAGGCAGATGGAAGAGTTTGAGGCTGCCAGCAAGAAAAGCCCAAGAATACTGTAAGGAGAGAATACTGGAATGTTCCAGCAGGAGTGCAGAAGACTGGAATGCTTAGCTTGGAACATTTTGAAGGGAAACAGGACTCATTGGGAATGGTAGCAGTGGCCATTCATGCTACATTCTGGTAAAGAACATGTCTGCGTTCTATACCTGTCCTGAGTAACTGAGGCTGAATTCAAAAGTGATGGACTAATTTACACAGTATAGAAAACTGCAAGACAAGATAGCACTCAGAGTGAGACAGACAGACAGACGGACAGAGCCAAAGACACAAAACTGTGAAGTTTGCTGAGGAAAGGGGAGTGTGTGAGTTTAAAGACGCTGACAAGGTGGGCAGAGACAAAGCAGCTGGGCTTGCTGAGGAGAGCAGTGTCTTTAAGGAGAAAACTCACACTTAGCCCTGGGCCACTAGGAAAGTTGGCTTCAGGGCCAGACCCCACCCATCAAAGACCCCAGCTTGTAAAATTTCCAATTCACTTGAAAAGTGAGAGAGTAAACCGAGAATGCTCCAGAGGGGGTTCACTGCTCTAAAAAAGCTGTCCAGGGAATTGCTTCCAGCTTCAGCAGCTGAGATGCACAAAGGGCATTATGACTGAGGCAAAAGGAGCCCAGGTCACATTTGTAGCTAGCAGTAGAACTTGGTAACATCATCCATGTGGTTTTGCAAAATGCAGGCTTCTGAGGCCTGCTGCTGAGGCCAAGGCAGTGTGTGGCAGGGTCAGATTCCCCGCAAGGAGGTCCTGAGAAGCCACTGTGTGAAGCTGGAGAGGTACAGCTCAAGTACAACAGAGACCCAGGCTCAGGCAAGCTGCAGGAAGACAATGGAACTGTCTCAGGAGCGGATACACATGCCTCCGGTGGCAGAATTGGAGGGGCAAGGCTACCCGAGGTTGCGGAGCCCAGATGAGGCCAACTAGAGCCCCAGGCACATGGCATGGAGTTGCAGGGTATGGTGGGGTGCTTATTCGTTTGTTTGTCCTGATGAATTTGGTCTTGCTTTGTGCTAGCCAAAATGGTGAGCTCTAAGTTCAGTGAGAGACATTAACTCAAAACACAGGTAGAAAAGAAATGAAGGAGACTCCTGATGGTGCCCTCTGGCCTTTGTACATGCATGTGCACACAAGGGCCGCAACCCCTCATTTTTCCTTAGTCTACCTTTGCCCGGAATTCTTCCCCCTTCCAAACTAAAAAATTCTAAGTCCTTTTCTCCATTCCAATCCACCATTTCAGTGAAGTCTCCCTCTAATGATAATTATAGCAGTCCTAGGAGAATAATGCTTTATTTATTGAGCCCTTGCTGTATGGTAGACACTTTCCTGAACATTTTTTTTTTAAATACAATTTAACCTTCTTTAACAGCCCCACAAGGAACTGATATTAGTCTGCATATACAAATAAAGAAAAGGGGTTAGAAGGGTTAATGGGATGAACAATTTCTTTGGACTCCAGCAGTTCTCAGACATACCTCCATCGTGACTATAACTCTGTTTCACAGTTACTTATTTGAGTAGTGGCTGTCTGTCTTCCTCCCTGCAGAATGCAGCTAAGACCTGCAGTTTTAGCCTTACACCCACCCTTGATGCTGGCGCAGCATGCTTAGGTGGAGGCTGCTTTTCTCTGCCAGACATGGGTCTCCCCTAAAGTGTCCCAAACCAATTTTAGACAAATTTTCTAATATGTCTAACATTCATCTTGGATCCTTGAAAGTTACTATGTCTGGTGTTTGGGAAATAAATGATTTTAAATTCCTTTTAAAGAAACTATAGAGACAACAATGGTGCATGGGGATGTTGAGATTTCTTTCAGCTATTTGAAAAATCAACTTTGATGTGAAATGATCAAAAGCCTCTACTATAAAGGGAAGCAAAGTATAAGCAAATTTATATTCATTCTATGGCAATGGCACAAAAGAGAAGGAGTTAAAATGCATTTTATTCTTAAATTGATTCTGAGATCTCTATACTAAATGATGCCCCTAAGAATTAAAGTACTTTTTATTTTGTATTATTTGAAACAATGAGGCTGCAGCTTTAGGCATTTACTAACAGAATGACTCTACACGTCTTCCACTGATGGCTCCTTCTCTGTTCAAAGCAGTCTGTTTTTATTGGCAAAAAGCTTCTAAAACAACATATGAAAAAATTAGACTTTTTAAAAAATTATCAATGCTGACAGATAAAATTATAAATTCTATTAAAAATGTAGCTTTGTGAAAATTTTTAGTTTATTTTCTTTCCAGAATATGCCTCTAAAGAGAAAGATGCCAGGTGGTGGAGATTATAAATTAACTATTTTACTATTTCCATGGATTGAAATATTACAACATAAATTGTAGATTTTCTTGAAGTTATTGGGGAAATAAGAACAATGAAAATAGATCCTTTGTGAGTTAAATGAGACTTAGAAGGGCAGTGAAGAGGATTTTGTAGTACAGTTATTTGCTGGACCACTATGGTGAATTTTGTGCCCATAAGCCTTCAATACAGTATTCTATGTGACAGTGATCAAGCTGGGAACCTGCTAAGGATGGGGGATAGGAATCACAATTGAGAATAAAACAAAGACAATATTCACAATTAGCATTAATTGAACGTTTGTGTATCAGATCTGAGGCTTTCTCATGCATATTAACAGGATTTCCTTTAAACCCACAACAATTCCATGGAATCAGCATTTCTGTTATCTCCATTTTCTATGCAGGAAAACCAGAGCAAGGAAGGACTATGTAACTTGTCCAGGGCTTCTCAGGTAGTAATGGCCATGCTGAGAACTAAACTCATGCTGTCTTGACTGCAGGGGCTGCAGACCATCCTGTAAATGACTAGAGACCCATTAGTCTATGGATCTATATTTAACAACTACTAGTAATTAGAAATTTATGATGATCCACAGAAAGAAATTTATGGTGGCAAAGTACAATTCTTGGGTTCAACTTAATTCATGCAACAAACTGGATATCAAGGAAAACATTCTGATTATGGTTGATGACTACTGGTCTTGGAAGGTTTGCACATCTCAAGTGTGCTATTTAGACAATAAAAGTAAATGCACAAGTAGCAAGGTCAAGACCTGAATGAAAAACCAGGAGGTGTTTGGCACAGTGGAGGAAGCTGTGCTGTGGAGATGGTAAAGAAGACACAATCTTTGCGATACTGTCAAAATCTCCAGAAAGGATAGTTTACAGATTCCACAACAACATCACAGTCATTAAAGTTTTCAATGTTTAACCTAAATCTCTCCAATTTCCCTAATCATAAATGATTTATACGTGTTCAAGAAGTGTAACTCTGCAGGGAAATGGTGACATTTGGGTAATTAACTAATTAATCAGAGTAATTCATGGCAAATTTTCTAGGCTAGAGCAGCTGATGAATCTTCCCAGTTTTAAGGAAGAGCCAACCCTAAAGGTCTGGGTCCGGATTACACACTTGGATTCTTCATGCCCATTAACTCTATCTCCCATGTAACTGTTGTTTCTTTGCAACTATTTGTTAGTAAACGTGATCATGAATATTAGTTAGGCACTGAAGCAGAATTTCTTATTCCATCATCATTCTAAAACAAACCATGATCTCATACTTCATGTTAGAGTCCTGTATCCATTATTTCCTTTTTCCTTGATTTAAAAAACTACCATGGCCAAAAGTGACATGAGGGAAAAAGAGTTCATTTTGGCTGACTCTTCCAGAGGGCTAGTCTAGTGGTCAGGAGGACATGTCATGCTGCTAGGAGCAGGGAGGCTGGTTATATTTTTCATCTATACACAGGAAGCAGAAAAGGAGAAGAGGAAGAGGGTGATGTTACAAACCCTCAACACCTTACCCCAGTGATGTACTTCCAACAGCAAAGCTTTACCTCCTAAGGGCTCCATAACCTCCACAAACAGTACAACAGTACCCCCACTGGAGACTAAGTGTTCAAACACATCAGCCTGTGGGAGACAATTCATCTCCGTGCTCTCAATAATCTCTTGGCCTTATCTTGATACAAAATGCATTTAGTTCTCTCTCTCTCTCTCTCTCTCTCTCTCTCTCTCTCTCTCTCTCTCTCTCTCTCTTTCTTTTACTGCGTGTGTGTGTGTGTGTGTGTGTGTGTGTGTGTGTGTGTGTCTTGACAGGGTTTCTTTGTGTAGTCTTGGCTGTCCTAGAACTAGCTCTGTAGACCAGGCTGGCCTTGAACTCACAGACATTGCCTGTCTCTGTCTCCTGAGTGCCAGGGTTAAAGGTGTGCACCACCATGACTGGCCTCAAGGCAATCTCTTAATTTTGACTCCCTGTGAAATTAAAAAACAAAACCAAACTATTTATGTATTTTCACCATACAAAAGGCACAGACACATTACCATTCCAAAAAGGAACAATGGGGGCATAGTGATGGAAGCCTGGACCAAGATGAGACCAAAGTGGTGTAGGACAAACACCATGTCTTGTGGCTCCATGTGCTGTATCTGGGACTTCCGTTTCAAAGGCCTGGATGGTTCTGCCTTGTAGTGGGTATTTGTTCCATCTATGACCTTGGGGTACCAGCTTCTAGGGTGTGGCCTCTTGGCTAGAGTAAAACCTGAAGAGCATGTACAAGGGACCCCTTCTCTCTCTCTCTCTCTCTCTCTCTCTCTCTCTCTCTCTCTCTCTCTCTCTCCTCTCTTTCTCTCTCTCTTTCTCTCTCTCTAGTTCTCGAATGGTGGAGACTGACTCAGGCAGCAGAAAGCAGCATGGGACCAGCTCTCAGCTTTCCAGGACTCTGCGGCGGGTTTGCCCTCTCCTGTGTTAGTGAGTTTTTCTCCTCAATATAATCCCTTAATGTATAATTCCTTTATCAGTTATCTGTGGACTTTCTGCATAATCTGGCACCCAGTGTGGGACAGGTCCAAGATGAGATGGTCTCATTACATATTACACTTTTAGCCAGAACTTCAGATAAATCTTACCCATTACTCTGAGACTGGCTACGAATGTTACAGCTAGTCCTAATGATACTTAACCATTGTTTTAGTTTTTTCACAGGTTCCTACTGAGATATTGGCAACCCCTAGACATCAGGAAGCAATTCTAAGAAAATGATGCCCCCTCTTCCAACAGGTTTTGTTTTCTCAGGGTTATGGATAATTGTCATCTGTTAGGGGTTGGTTATAAATTGTAATAGGGTTGGGGGTGGAACAATAAAGTTAAACTCAGGAATCTCTTTAGGGAAAGAAAAAAGGGGGATAGATAGTATAGGATATTAAGGTAGATTATTGTATCTACTTGTAAACTAATTTAGCAACTATCAGCTTTAGATTTATATGGATTCTTATATACTGATACAAATGTAAGCTGTTTTTCTATTTCTGTGTAAGTTAATTTGTATACTGATACATATTAAGTATATTGCCGTCATATTGTACTATACATTTCTACCTCTGACTAAGATATTTTTGTATATTGTCACAATTTTGAGGTCATTGTCCTTATACTGTACATCTGTTTACAGATAGTTTATTTTTATATAGTGAAGCCTTAGTCCTTGAGTTATTTAGGTTGTTAAGAACTACAGGTTTATAGTCAATCATGCTTATAATAAACATAGTCATGTAGTCAGGTTATCCAGATATACAGAAATGTGTGTCAGATGGATAGGTAATCTTGAAACACTTCATAGACATAGAGAATATGACATTTAAATGTTTTGATAACTTAGAATGCTGTTGACATGAGACATGATTACTCCTGGCAGCACTGATCTACTCCCAAGAGAATGTTGGGCTTCAAAAACACTCCATATGGAAGTTTGTCTTCCTCTTGGCAAAAAAAAAAAAAAAAAAAAAAAAAAATTGGCCTGCTGGGCAAAGAACCACCCTTGCCTTGACTGCTGACAATATGCACACTGTCTTTTCTGGATGAGCAGGACACAAGGAAAAGCAACTGCTGAACCTTGCCAAGACAGGGTAAGACAGTCTTTCAAAATTCCTGTTTCTGAGCCAGGCAGTGGTGGCGCATGCCTTTAATCCCAGTACTTGAGAGGCAGAGGCAGGTGGATCTCTGTGAGTTCGAGGCCAGCCTGGGCTACAGAGTGAGTTTCAGGAAAGGTGCAAAGCTACACAGAGAAACCCTGTCTTGGAAAACCAAAAAAAAAAAAAAAAAAATTCCTGTTTCTGAAAATTGTTTGTTAGATGTTCTAGGCCTATAGCCAAAAGTGAACACCCAATGGTGCTGAGAAACAGAAACATTAGGTGACTATCAGGTGCCGTCTCTGTCAATTCTTGCAATTTTTCAGAAGTCACTGCTTGCACTTCTTGTTTACTCAGGTAATATTATTTTCCTTCTCAGGTCATTGATAGGGTTGAAGACTAGGTAGTTACAGTTACAATCCTCTTGTTTCTTAGCTAAGAACATATTAGGTACTAGAATTAGACTCTTCAGGATAGGACAGCTATTGGAGTAATCTCCATAATTTGCCATCTACCTATGGTCTGGACATTTAATATGTGTTTCTAATTTGATGTTATTCTTGTTGGTTGTATTTCCATTTTTGTTATTATGTTATTACCTTTCCCTTCTTCTGGACAATACTTGATAATCATCCCTGTTGTATATAGTTTTGTATTAGATTTAGAACTTTCTTATTTAGATAAAAGGGGGAGATGTAGTGGGTATTAGTTCTGCCTATGACCTTGGGGTACCAGTTTCTAGAGTGTGGCCTCTTGGCTAGCTTAAAACCTGAAGAGCATGTACAAGGAATCCCTTCTCCCCCCCACCCCCCCAAGTCTTGAATGGTGGAGACTGACTCAGGCAGCAGAAAGCACCTTGGGACCAGCTCTCAGCTTTCCAGGACTTTGTGTCAGATTTGCCTTCTCCTGTGATAGTGAGTTTTTCTCCTCAATATAATCCCTTAATAAATAATTCCTTTATCAGTTATCTGTGGACTTTCTGCATGACTGTAACTGCCTCTCTGGCTTGGCTGCCTGTAACAGAACTGTTCTTGGGTTTGTTTGCATTGTGTGGGTTTTGACAAATATGTACTAAACTGTCTTCACAAATGTATTATCTCAAATCTTCTCACTCCCTAAAATTCTCTCTGTGCCTTGCTCTCTCATCCCTCCTTGCCACTGATCATTTTGTTTTTTGTTTTTGTTTTTCGAGACAGGGTTTCTCTGTGTAGCTTTGCGCCTTTCCTAGAACTCACTCCGTAGCCCAGGCTGGCCTCAAACTCACAGAGATCCGCCTGCCTCTGCCTTCCCAGTGCTGGGATTAAAGGCATGCTCCACCACTGCCAGGCTATTTTTTTAGAACTTCATACCACTGGAATCACACGGTATGCAGCCTTCCCAGTTTGACTTCCTACATGTAGTAATAAATGTTTACGACATTCTAGTAAGCATGAAGAGAATTTCCTCAGCTTCTGCAATGACAGATGAGGTGAAATACTGCTGTGGGATGTTCTGTATGGCAAATGTGTTGCTTTGATTGGTCAATAAATAAAACACTGATTGGCCAGTGGCTAGGCAGGAAGTATAGGCGGGACTAACAGAGAGGAGAAAAAAAAAGAACAGGAAGGCAGAAGGAGTCACTGCCAGCTGCTGCCAGAACAAGCAGCATGTGAAGATGCCAGTAAGCCATGAGCCACGTGGCAAGGTATAGAATTATGGAAATGGATTAATTTAAGCTATAAGAACAGTTAGCAAGAAACCTGCCATGGCCATACAGTTTGTAAGCAATATAAGTCTTTGTGTTTACTTGGTTGGGTCTGAGTAGCTGTGGGACTGGTGTGTGACAAAGATTTGTCCTGACTGTGGGCCAGGCAGGAAAACTCTAGCTACAAAATACCTTTCCACATGCTCACCTGCTGTCAGTTACGGTTGGAATCTGAATCCCCCTGTAGGTAGACCTGTGTTCTGAAGCTAGTTTCCCAGTGTGGGGAGACTGTGGAAACTTTAGGAGGTGGAGTCCGACTGGTAAAAATAGGTCAGTAGGGCAGGTCTCAGAAGGCTGTACCTATCCCTGACTCCAGCCTGCCATCTCTGCCTCCATGTCTCTGCTGTGTAGAGAGTTGAGGCCTCACGCTCTGGCCACAGGGGACTGCTCTGCCATGCTTGTTCCACGTGAGGAATGAAAGCCCTCTGAGACAATGAGCCACAATTAAACTTTATTTCATTTTATATGTATGAGTGTTTTGCCAGCATGTATTTCTGTGCACCACATGCATGCCTTGCATATAAGGACCAGAACAGGGAATTGAATGCCCTGGGACCAGAGCTACAGGTGGTTTTGAGCCATCATGTAGGTGTTGGGAATCAAACCTGGGTTCTCTAGAAGAGCAGCCAGTGCTCTTGACAGCTGAGCCATTTCTCCAGTAACTATTCATTTATTTTGGGAGCAGTGTTGGGATTTGAACCCATTCTTTTGTCTGCTAGACAAGTGCCCAACCAATGTGGTAGTTTGAATAAGAATGGCCCGATAGGCTTAATAATCTGTGAATGCTTAGTCACCAGGGATGACACTATTTGAAAGGATTTTAAGGATTAGGAGGTGTGGCCTTGCAGGAGGAAGTGTGTCAGTAGGGAGTGCATCAGGCTTCAAAAGTCCTCTCCAGGCCCAGTCCCTCTCTTTCAAGGTGCAGATCAGGATATAGCCCCCCCCCCCCACTGCTCCAGTACCGTGTGTGCCCTTGTGGTCCCTGCTGTGATGAATATGGACTAAGCCTCTGAAATCGTAAGCAAACCCTAATTAAATGCTTTCTTTCCTACAAGTTGCCTTCATCATGGTGTCTTTACAGCCACAGAGCAGTAACCAAAACATCCACTAAGCTTCTTAACTAAAATGAAGTGCTGACATGGTGGTTCAGTGGTTAAAGTTGCTACCACATCTGGCAGCCTACGTTCAATCCCCAGAACCCACACAGAGGAAAGAGAGAACCAGCTCCTGTAGGCTGTCCTCTGACCTCCACATGTAGGCCATGGCATCCATTCACATGAATAAATAAATAACAAATAAATAATAAAAGACATTTAAAATAGAGTGATAGAATAATCAAAACATTACTAAGTGAGAAAACTAGAAAATTTTGCATAGAATAATGTTTTAAAAATAAGAAATCAACTATGAAAATGTGTTATTTCCTATTTGCACACAAAAAATATAGGCATTCCATTCTCATTCACTCATGTTATTCATTAGTTATCTACTCTGGGCAAAGAATGTTTTAGGAACCAAGAACACAGGAAGAAATTGATAAACTCCCTGCTCTCACAGAACTTCTAAGTATTGCAGAGAAGGCAGCTATTAAACAGACAATCGCATGGATTATTAATTAATTACATAATGATGAGTTGAATAAAAGGCGGGTACAGGGTGACATCACCATGTGCCAGGGCAGTCTAACCTAGGTCAATGCTTCCTTACAAGCCTTAGCACGGAGCTGAAAGATGAGTGGGAACTTGCAGGGCAAAGACAGGAAATAAAATTTCTATGAAGAGCATATATCATTTTCATCGGAAGATGGCATTTTGAACTTTTTCAAAAGAAATAACTTACATCTCTCCACCCCTTTGTACCTGCAACCCACAGCTGCACGGCACCAGAAGTTTCTTCTCTCTGCTTGCTTTGTGCAAATCAAGTTCAGTGATCAGACATTTTCCTCTCACATTCTAATCCATCAACTGAATGAGGCAGTTAAGATAAGAAATTTAGACTGCAGAACAAAAACCGTAAAATAACATCATGATTGAAGAGTCTCTTTGCCTGGGGCTTGTGTTAGGGAACAGATTTGTGACCTTTGATAGTCAATCCACCAAAAGCTTGTGACATAGCCTTGCTGTTGACCTCGAGGAGAAGCAGGGCCACTGTCTATTCTGGCTGAAGTTCTGTTTTTATAGGTTCAAAGTTAAGGACCACAACAAATGAACAAAGGACAGAGGACAAGAATTATTTTGAAATCCATATAACATGTATCAATAATGGAATTTTCCTCAACTTTCATGAATGAAACAGCTCTCACTGGATGCCAAGGAGTAAGACTCCCCTGTTAAAAGTATTTTATCTCTTTGAAACACTTTTGCTACTGATTTAACCAAGACGTGTTGGCAGTCAATATTTTTCTGAGTGTTAGGAATACAAGGTGAACGAGTTGTTTGCTGCTCTTGGCTTCAAAGCCTTCAGTCTTAGTGCCTTAGGTGCTACAGTAGAAATACATGTGAGATGTGATGGTGTGAAAGTGTACAACTTCTTTGGAATTGCACCTTTGGTGAGGATGGAAGAGGAGCCACCTCCACAACCAACATGCACCAATGGTGAACTTTTTAAAACTTCATTTATTGATATTATTTGTTATTGTTGATGGTGGTGGTAATCGTGTGTGTGTGTGTGTGTGTGTGTGTGTGTGTGTGTGTGTGTGTGTTCTGGTGCGTGCCTGCCCTGATGTAGAAGTTAGATGACAGCTTTCAGGAGTCAGGTCTTTCACTGTAGGTGCCGTGGACTGGTCAGGTCATCAAGTTTGTTTGATGAGCACTTTTGCCCACAAAGCCATCTCATCTGCCACATTCATGAGTTTTATAAGAAAATTTAGAGAGACTATCATCTCTAGGAAAACCAAGAAGAAAAAAAAATAACTAGGTATATTTAATACTTAACCATGCCATGAAAACAATCACCAGATATTCAAGGTGTAAGTACTGTATATGTTTCCTATTGTTACTTAAACAAATAAGCACAAATCAAGAGGCCTAAAACATATGTCCTGTTCTATAGCTCTGTAGTTTAATAAAAGTCCAAATTAGATTGGCAGGATGGCGTAACTGGAGGCTTTGGGAGAATCCAGTTCCTTCTTCCAGAATCTTTTCACAATCCTTGGCTCACAGCCTGTCCCTCTGACTACGGCTTCAGTCTTTGCATGGCTTTTTATCCCTGTTCTTCATCTTTAAGGAGCCCTATGATATGAGTTCCCTCAGTGATTCAATTGTGTCTCCCCTTCTCAATATGCTGAATTTAATCACATCACAAAATCTCCTTTCTCATGTGCTATGTTCTCAGGTTACAGGATCAGTACATACATCTCTCTAGGGAGCCATTGTTCTGCTTGCTAAGACATCCTTACAGCAATTTTCTACAAAGAATGCTCATTCCTCTGTCCCTTCTCCCCCATGTCCTCCTGTGAGGGTGTACTGTTGCTTTTCACTGCTGTTATAAACACACCATGACCAAGGCAAGTTATAAAAGAAGATGGTTTGTGGCTACAGAGGGAGAATCTGCAATGTCAGGGAAGTCATGGCAGCAGGCAGGGGGGACCCCAAACAGAAGCAGAGAGAGCAAACTCTCAGAGCCTTCCCCACCAAGGGGCATGCTGCCTCCAGCAAGGCTGCACCTCCTGAAGATTTCATATCCTCCCCAAATAGCACATCAATTGGAGATCAAGTGTTCAAATACCTGAGCCTATGGGGGCATTTCTCATTTAAACCACCACAGAAGAGGCATTCAGGATGTCTTATAGTTCACAGGACATGGTGTAATTCAAAGAACTGTTAAATGTTCCTGAGATTTCTGAGACTTGCAAAGGATATTTAGAATATGTACAACTGAATAAAAACAAATTAAGAAAAATAAATTGCAGCTGTAGGGAATTCTCAGCTCACGGAGAACTGAATTTTCCATCAGTCACCGTTGTGTTGAGAGAAGTGGCGGCGTCCTGGTTGACATGGGAGGACTTGAACCATTTTCCAGTTGCTAAAGAGCTTGCCATGACTTTATGACCAGGTCACTGTGGCATTTTAGTAGCAACACAAGGTTTCAAAACAGAAGATTTTGAAGGGCAGGTGATCTCCTTTTGCATTATAGTTCAGTCTGCAGCTAATGAGAAGGTCAGATGGAAGTGGGTTATGGCGGAATCACAAACCACTGTTTGGTAGTGCTTTGAAAAGATGGGGGGAGCATTTCAGGCCAAGACAAATGGAACCAAAGCTGATTCACTATCAAAATCAGACTGAGAAATGGTGCAGAACCCAAGCCTGCTTTATTTCTGTTTGCATTTTATTGTATATGTATGATTTCCTTTTATTGGATTTCCTGCTCAAAGAAATATTTTGGCTGTTAGATATGACAACCTTTAGCTAAATACTTTTTATTCTGATTATTATAGCAAATAGATTTGCCTGAGGCAATTAAACTACATGGTAAAAAGTACATTGGAAAATTTCAGAAATTGAGATTGCTCCTTCCTGTGGGATGGTCTTTCTGTACGCTATAAATGTGTGGCTCTCATTGGTTGATAAATGAAGCTATTTTGGCCAATAGCCAGGCAGAATAAGTTTAGGCAGTACATTTAAACTAAAGACAGCAATGCAGGAGGGTGTAGTTGAGAGATGCCAGCCAACCGCCCAAAGAACAGTAAGCCAGGGAACCAGTAAGTCATGGACCATGTGGCAAAAAATAGATTAATAGAAGTGGGTTAATTTAAATGTAAGAGCTAGTTAGTAATAAGCCTGAGCCATTAGCCAAACATTTATAATTAATATAAGTTTCTGAGTGATTATTTGGGAACTGGTGGGCAGAAGATAACCTTCTGATTACAGGTCTTGATTAAACTTATCCCTTCCATACATTTACTTTGTAATGTTTATTTAGTAGTCACAAAAGTATTTTTAATGGATGTATGTGCATTTGTCTTCCAAATTGCTTTAGGTAATATTTAACCCAGACTTTACCCACTCTACTTCCTGTGGTCTCAGTGTTGAAAGAATGGTAGGATGATGCATTCATTTGGACAGGCCAGATAGCCAAAAGATATTGAGTCTTCTCTTGACCTGAGTTTAGTCCCCAGAACCTACATAAAAAGCCAGGTGTGCTGGTATGGTTGCAATCCCAAATGCTGAGAGGCAGGGGCAGGCCGATTGCTGTGGCTGACTGACCAGTCAGTCTATCTAAATTGTCCAGCTCCAAACCAATGAGAGACCCTGTCTCACAAAACAAGGTGGCTCCCGAGGAATGACACCTGTGGATTTTGTCTGGTCTCTGTTACACATGTACATACATGTGCACATGTATCTCTTGCTGTGCACCCACAGACATACACTTGCACAATTACAAATGGATGTATGCATGTGTACCCTTCTAAAATTGGCCTCTCTCTTGTTCCAAAATATAACCCATCACTATGTTCTTTTGGTTGCAATTTACTTTAAAGCCCTTCTTAATTCTCACCATTTTCCATTACCTCTACGTTTAACGCTCTTGTCTAAGCTACAGTTGTCTGGACTGTAGCAGTGGTATTCCAAATGCTCTACTTGTAACCATTCTTCTTTTTGGAACTGGTATGATCACCCCCATTCTGAAGGTTTTCAGGCTCACAGGATACACATCAGAACTCACCCTTGGACCCTCAAAGCCCTGAGGACAGGTGACACAGCCTCCTTAGTAACAGCCTGTGTTTTGTTCTCTGGACTGGAAGTCTGATGCCACTCTAGTAGTCCTCTGCTAAGCTAAACTCCTTTCTACTGTGGAGTGTGCACACTGGTTGTTGTACTTGTTCTGACACTTTCTGTACACATATTTGCTACATTACCACATTAATCTCAGCTTGATTCTTTTCCACTGGGAAACATACTCTGGCTTTTCTTAAGTGCTTAGATCTTCCTCTAGAAATGCCCACCAGTCTTTTATACTCAGTTAAATGCTTCTGTCATCAGTGTCTAGATCCTCTAGGTTGTGAGGTCAGGAACCTGCTCAGTTTATGTTCTTTCTTGTGTTGCCCATGTCAGGCACAATGTATGGTACATAGCTGATGCCCAGTAAATATATTTTGATAGAAAGAATATTACAGCCACGTCCATTATCTACCTACCTACCTGCCTACTTGGTGTAAGTATGTGCATGCATGTGTATTTGTATGTGCATGTACAGGTGTGTGCACACTGTGGAGGCCAGAGGAGGACATTATAGGTCTTCTACCACTTTCCACCTCATCCCCCTGTGTGGTGGTATTGTGTTCACCAAAATATTGTGTACCTTAATAAACTTACCTGGGGTCAGAGAACAGACAAGCCACTAGTTAGGCAGTGATAGCACACGCCTTTAATCCTAGCATTCCAGAGATAGAAATCCCTCTGGATCTCTGTGAGTTCAAGGCCACATTGGAAATAGCCAAGCATGGTGACACACACCTTTAATCCCAGAAAGCCAGCCTTTAATCCCAGGGAGTGGTGGTAGAAAGTAGAAAGATATATAAGGCGTGAGGACCAGAAACTAGAGGATTTGGCTGGTTAAGCATTTGGCCTGGTTAAGCATTCAGGCTATGGAGCAACATAGTTCAGCTGAGATTCATTCCGGATGAGGACTCAGAGGCCTCCAGTCTGAGGAGACAAGACCAGCTGAGGATCTGGCGAGGTGAGATAGCTGTGGTTTGTTCTATCTCTCTGATCTACCAGCATTGACCCCAATAACCTGCCTCAGGTTTGATTTTAATAATAAGAACTTTTAAGAATCCTGCTACACCCCTGGGACAGGGTCTCCCACTGAATTCGGAACTCACTGTTTTGGGCTAGGCCAGTGACCAATGAGTCCCTGAGATCCTTTTCACTCCCCACTTCTTACCCAATGCTGGGGTTACAGGTACATGATGCCTTTCCCAGCTTTTTACCTGGGTGCTAGGGTCTCAACTTAAGTCCTTGTGCTTACACAGCAAGTGCTCTTGCCAACCGAGCCATCTCCTTAACCCCACCGTCATAGTTTTTGTCTTAGTCAGGAATTCTATGGCTGTAAAGAGACACCATGACCATGGCAACTCTTATAAAGAAAAACATGTAATTGGGTGGCTCACAGTTCAGAGGTTTAGTTCATTGTTATCATAGCAGGTAGCATGGCAGCACACAGGCAGACATGGTGCTGAAGAAGAAGCTGAGAGTTCTACATTTTGACCCACAGGAAGTTGTCTGAGATACTGGGTGTAGCATATATGAGACCTCAAAGCTAAGGTCCCACCCCATACTGACAGACTTCCTCCAACAAGTCTATCACTACTCCAACAATGCCATACTTCCTAATAGCACCATTCCCTATGAGCTTATAGCACCAATTACATTCAAACTACTATATTTAATTCCCTGGCTCCCATAAGCTTGTAACAATATCACAATTCAAAATTCATTTAGTTCAACTTCCAAAGTCCCCATAGTTTATCATAATCTCATTAATGTTTTAAATCCAAAGTTAAAATCTCTTCTGAGATTCATGTGATCTCTTAACTGCAATCACCTCTAAAATCAAAGTTAAAAAAAAAAAAGATTGTAGTAGGTCAGACCCATATGGTTGAGGAAATTGGCTCAAACCAGTTGTCAAGGCATGCATATAATGTATTTCCTTATGAGCCAACCTGGAGTCTGCCTGAGGGCCTAGCAACAGGTGCTGTCAGAGTTCCTGATTATCCCTAGCTCATGAGGGGCAACCATGCAATGTCACCAAATTGCTGTCAGGGTTTCTGACCATGTCCAACCAATGAGGGACAACACACAATGTTACCAGATTGGGACACAGCCTAGGTGCTGGGAGGAGGGTATATAAGGCCTTCCCCATTATTGAATAAACAAGTCTGCTGTTTGCCTTCACCTGATTTCTGGTGTCTGTGCCATTGACGCTACACCTTCTCACTTTCTCCACTGAGGGAGCTGTTAGGATCCAGAAACAACAGATCACATACTTCCAACATATAATGACACAGGATATATGTTACTATTCCAAAACTTAGGAAAGGGAGCATAGTCAGGAAATACTGGACCAAAGCAAGATTGAAAACCAGCTGGAAAACTCCAAACTCTGCATCTCCATGTCAAAACGTTCTTCAGATCTCCAACTCCTTTCAGCCTTGTTGACTACAACACACTTCTCTCTCTGGGGCTGGTTCCACTCCCTGTTCACAGCTCTCCTTGGCAGGTGTCCCATGGCTCTGGCATCTCCAACATCTTGGGTTCTCCAAGGCAATCCAGGCTTCAACTTCTCAGCTTCACACAATGGCCTCTCTGAGCCTCCATTCAGGGACATCCCTGCCACATGCCTGGTCACAGTGCCTTTCCTTAGTTGTGGAGGCAAATTCCATAGCCTCTTTCTTCTATCCTTAACTCCAGAACCACCTGGTCCAAGCTGCCAAGTTCTGCTGCTTATTGGGGCTGGAACATGACCCCTCATTCAATTACATCTTCACCAACTTTCTGGTGTTTTTTTTTTTTTTTTTTTTTTTTTTTATAGTTTCTTTCACTGTGGAAGCTTGGCTGTCCAGAAACTGGATCTGTAGACCTGGCTGGCCTCCAACTCATAGATCCATCAACCTCTGCCTTTTGAGGGCTGGGATTAAATGTGTGCACCACCACACCCAGCTCTGAGTTTTTCTTTCATTCCTTTCCATAAGTTGGAAATTTAGCTAGGCGGGATCTTGCCCTGAGATCACCACTCCCTTTATTCCATTTCTTAATCTTTTTTTTTTTTAATCTCTTTGAACACAGGACTTATCTCCATCCCCCTTCCTGGTGCTTCTCTTCTCAAATTTCACATTTTTAATTTTTTTCTTGCTCAGCTTGCTCTTGTTCACTATAAATCTGCATATAAGAGTGGACACTAATAACCATATGACTGAGTCTACACTAGGCTGTTTTGAGATTTCCTCTGTCAATGTAATTTATCCAAATCTCTTCACTTTATCCTCAGGCAGGCTCTTGGGACAAGGGCAAAAAGAAGCCACATTCCTCACCAAAATATCACAAGAACAGTCCCTAGGCAACATACTAAAATTCTTCTCCAAAACCTCTTGAGCCAGGACCTATAGTTTATCAAATCACACTCCGCGCCACTGTCTTCCATGCTCCTACTAGTCTGGCCCATTAAGCAGCACTTAAATCATTCAACTGCTTTTCTAATCCACAGTCCCAAGGTCTATATTCCTTCAAAGAAAAACATGGTCTGGCCTATCACAATAATACCCCAGTCCCTGGTACCAACTTCTTAGTTAGGGTTTCCATTGCTGTTAAGAGACACCATGACCACTCTTATAAAGGAAAACATTTAATTGGGTGGCTTACAGTTTAGAGGTTCAGTCCATTATCATCATGGTGGAACATGGCAGCATGCAGGCAGTCATGGTGCTGGAGAGGAAGCTAAGAGTTCTACATCTTTGATCCACAGGCAACAGGAAGTGGTCTCAGACACTGGGTGTGGCTTGAGCATATATGCCCACCCTCACAGTGACACACTTCCTCCAAGGCCATACTTACTGAAAGGATAAAAACACAGCAAGAGGGGTACCTCCTGGGGGTCCTGCCAAGGTATGCCCCTAAGAGAACATGCCGCGTGAAACAGACTTAGTGTAAGAGGTTTATTGGGGGAGCAGGGCAGGGTGGGGAGGGGGGAGTGAAAGAGTGAAAGCCCATCTAGGAGTGGGTCCATGAGAGAGGTAGACGGACAGACGGATAGACAGATAAAACAGGCAAGAACAGAAAGGCAAGAGAAGGAAGAGAGGACTGTGTCACACACACACTTTTAAGGGGTGTGCATGTCACATAGCCGAAGGTGGGAAGGCACCTGGGGACAGGTGATGGTGTAACCACTTCAGTGTGGAGGCAGGCTGGCCACTGCAGTGGGAACTAAAGCCTACTCCAGCCAAGCTACACCTCCTAATAGTGCCACTGCCTATGAGCTTATGGGGAGCCAACTATGTTCAAACTACCACAGTCTTGATGCCTAAGTAAGAGAGATATATCCTGTACTTGGAAAGCAGAGGTTTGATGAAAAAATAAAAATAAAAATGGAGACCTTCTTCTTCTTCTTCTTCTTCTTCTTCTTCTTCTTCTTCTTCTTCTTCTTCTTCTTCTTCTTCTTCTTCTTCTTCTTCTTCTTCCTCTTCTTCTTCCTCTGTATCTGGTCTGTTTGAGATGCCCCTGGCAGTGTGATCAGCATCTATCCCTGGTGCATAAGCCGGCTTTCTGGATCTCCTTACCTATGGTCGGACACCTTGCTCACCTTTGAGGCAGGGGAGAGGGGCTTGGTCTTGCCTCAACTGAATGTACCAGGCTTTGCTGTCCCCCCAAGGGAGAACTTACCCTTTTGGAAGAGGGGATGGGGGGTGAGTCGGGGGGAGGGTTAGGCTGGAGTGGGGGGAGTGGGAGGAGGAATGAGATGGGGGGATCTGTGGTTGATATGTAAAATGAAAAAAATTTAAAATAAAAACAATGTGGTGATAAACCCGCTAATTTTCAAACAAAACAAACTAGTAACTGCTGCTTCCTACTAATATTACTAATTAATCAAAACATAAAACATGAAAAAGAAATGGAAGAAAACATACTGTAGAGTCAAAAGGCAATTCATGGATTTTTATTAAGACTAAAAAAGTAAAAACAAGTGACAGGAGACTACTTCCTAAATATAACACCAGTAGCACAGACACTGAGAGCAACAATTAATAAATGGGACCTCCTGAAACTGAGAAGCTTCTGTAAGGCAAAGGACACATTAAATAAGACAAAACGACAGCCTACTGAATGGGAAAAGATCTTCACCAACCCCACATCTGACAGAGGTCTGATCTCCAGAATATATAAAGAACTCAAGAAACTAGACATCAAAATGCCAAATAATCCAGTTAAAAAATGGGCTACAGAGCTAAACAGAGAATTCTGAAAGGAACTATCTCAAATGGCCAAGACATCTAAGGAATTGCTCAACATCCTTAGTCATCAGGGAAATGCAAATCAAAACAACACTGCGATACCATCTTACACCTGTCAGAATGGCTAAAATAAAAAACACTGAAGACAGTTTATGTTGGAGAGGATGTGGAGGAGGGGAACACTCCTCCACTGATGGTGGGAGTGCAAACTTGTACAACCACTTTGGAAATCAGTATGGTGGTTTCTCAGAAAATTGGGAATCAATCTTCCCCAAGATCCAGCTATACCAATCTTGGGCATATACCCAAGGAATGCTCAATCATACCACAAGGACACATGCTCAACAATGTTCATAGCAACATTATTTGTAATAGCCCAAAACTGGAAACAACCTAGATGCCCCTCAACTGAAGAATGTATTAAGAAAATGTGGTGCATATACACAATGGAGTATTGCTCAGCAAAAAAAAAAAAAAAAACAAAAAACAAAAAACAAAAACAAAAAACAATGATATCATGAAATTTGCAGGCAAATGGATGGAACTAGAAAATATCATCCTGACTGAGGTAACGCAGACTCAGAAGGACAAATATGGTATGTACTCACTCATAAATGGATACTAGATGTAAATCAAAGGATAACCAGATTACAACCTACAACTTCAGAGAAGCTAGCTAACAAAGAAAACCCAAAGAGGGACACGTGGACCATGTTGGGAAGGCGAAATAGATCAGATTTCCATGAGTAAATTGGGGATGAATGGTGGGCAATGGAGAGTAGGGGATGGAGGATGAAAACATAAGGGAACAGGATGGTTGACCTTGAACAGGGACGGAGTGGAAAGGCAATGAGAGAGATACCATGATAGAGGGAGACATCATGGGGATAGAGAGAAACCGTGTGCTAGGGAAGATCCTAGGAATCCCCAGGAATGACCCCAACATGGATTACTAGAGATAGTGGAGAGGGTGCCTGAACTGAACTGGCTTGCCCCTGTGATCAGATTAGTGAATACCCTGTCATCACAGAGCTTTTCTCCAGTGACTGATGGAAGCAGATGCAGAGATCCACAACCAAACACCAGGCAGAGCTCCAGGAGTCGGGTCAAAGAGAGAGAAGAGGGATTCTATGAGCAAGTACATCACAATCATGATGGGGAAACCTGCAGAGACGACCAAACCAAACTAGTGGGAACTCATGAAAGTTGGATCAATGGCTGTGAGTTTGCATGGGACTGGACTAGGCCCTCTGCATGGCAAGGCAGTTGTGTAGCCTGATCTGCTTGAAGGGACTTTTTGGAGCCCACTACCTATGGGACACCTTGTGCAGCTTTGAGGTCGGGGGGGGGGGGCTTGCCTTCTTAGGCGGGGAGTGGGGACTCGGGGGACGGGAGGAGGAAAGAGGAGGATCTTTGAATGGTATGTAAAATGAATGGAAAAATTTTCTTAATAAAAAAATATAAACAAGTGAAAGTTTTAATAACTTTTATTGTCAAGATAATGAGGCAATCTTTATTATTAAAATAATGAAAGAGGGGCTGGATAGATGGCTCAGAGGTTAAGAGTACTGGCTGCTCTTCCAGAGGTCCTGAGTTCAATTCCCAGCAACCACAACCATCTGTAGTGAGATCTGGTGCCCTCTTCTGGCATGCTGGCATACATGCAGGCAGAATACTGTATACATAATAAATAAATTAAAGTTAAAAAAATAATGTAAGACTAGTGGGACACAAAAGAGAACCTGTACATCTGAATGCATAATGACTATTATAGATGTGCATATGTATTTATTACATAATGAAAACAGATCTAATAAGGATTTTAATAGATGTTGAAAACACCTAATTATAGCTTAATTTTTTCTGATAGTTTTGTGACTATTAAATTTTTAATCACTGATTAGAAAATACAAATAAATAAGACACAGTTTCATATGGAAAATATATTTTAAAAGATGTCATTTTTTTCTCCACGTAATTAATAGATTTTTTTTTTTTAAATGACAACAGTAAAACTACAGTTAGCATTTCTTTTCTGATAGCCTGGGAAAAGTTACAAAATTCGATGGGAAAAGCATTGGTTACAAAAGTTTCTGTGAGGAGTGAAGAGATGGTTAAGAGTGTTGGCTGGTTTTGCAAAGGACGGGGGATTTAGTTTCTAGTACCCATGAGGTTCTAAAACTGTACCATCTGTAACTCTAGTTCCAGAGGATCTGATGTCCACTTCTGACCTCTGCAGGCACTGCACACACATTGTAGGCAAAACATTCATACGCATAAATAAATCTAAAAGTAAAAGCTTTGTGTGTTTGTGTGAAACAAAGGATACTAAAATACTTAGGTCTCTGAGTTCAAATCTAGTCTAGCTCTATACAGCTAGTTTTAGGTCAGGCACGGCTACATGAGACCCTGTCTCAAAAAGACAAGTTAATATTCAAAAAAAGAATAATTAAAATAGCACAGTACTAACCGTAAGATATGTATTTTTATAGAGAACAGAATGACCAGAGATACTGTATTTTGCCCCATCTGTATGGTGTGTGTGTGTATTGCATGGGCCCACTTAGGGAAGGTAGAGGTTGATGTCAGGTGTCATCTACCTCTTTCTGCTGGGATCTCTTGAAGCACCATCTCTCACTGAAACCACAGTTTGTTTGTTTTTTGTTTTTTTTTTTTTTCCCTGCTAGGTTGCGCAGTCGTCAAATCCCAGAGATCACTCTATCATCCTTCGATAAAAGCTTGTTTCATATATAAAGAATTGACAACACCATACAAAAGGGAAATAGCAAATTTTGTGGATTCACAGTTTCTCGTCTTAACTTTAAAAAACTTTCTCCTCAAATATTGTGCCTTACTTTATAAACAAACCTAGAAACACATCTAAGTAAACACTCATCAGTTACATTGTCAAAGCGTTTCTGGAACGAAAAGGGAGGAAGGTGCACGTGTCCTCGCAAAAAATCAAAAACAAAACAAACAAACCAAAAAACCAAAACCAAAACAAAATAAAACGAAAAAAGACTGCTACAAAAACAAAACAAAACAACAAACAAAAAACGACAAAACCAACCCACGCACGCACGGCAGCGCGCTGCTTTACGGCACTCGCCCCGCCCCTCCGCAAGGACGGGGCGTGAGAAGCCAGCAAACATGGCGGCCCCCTGTCTCCTGGGCCTGCCGGTGGCTACCCTGGCCGCCTTGGCGCTCTTGTCCCTCGGCAGCTCCGCCGCTGGTCACGTCGAGGTAGGCATCGGGCCGGTGAGGAGTGAGCCCCGGGAGGACGGTGTGTGGCGGCTGTGCGCGCTCGGACGACCCCGGTCCCGCGTGTGGACTGCCGTGGGGGCGGGCCGGGCCCCCTGACCGGGGTGGGGGACCCGATCCCCTCGGTCTCCGGGCGGTGTCCTCGGCCCGCCCTCCCTCCCCGAGGCCACGGGCGCCCGACTCCTTTCTGATGCAGACCGGCGACCCTCCCACGAAGTGATTTGGAGTTCCAGCATTATTTTCAGAACACTGTCCTGCTGGCCCGGGAGCCCGGGAGTCGGCATTTGAAAAACGAACGCCACGCCAGGGTTTATCTCTCACCTATCTTGCAGCTGTTCCCTAACTGGGCCCGGAGTTATCCCGGCCCTTACTTTGTTCTCTAAGCTGTGGTAGGAATAACTTTTAAAATGCTACCCTGATCGTGCCTCTCAGATGTACCTTAACATTGTCACGACCCACGGGGTCCCCCTTCTTGAAATCTCTTGCTCCCCTCTTTAAATGTCAAGATGTATTAAACTTCAGTTTCTCAAACCATTGGGACCCCTTCCTCTATTGGCTCAGATTTTCTTTGTCTGGATTTGTCTTTCATCTTTTTTTATCCTTTGGGTATTCACCCCAAATGTCACTTAGGTAGGCAGATATTCCCTGACAAAGTCATATCCTCTTGTTACAATTAGACCACATTTGGTGGCTTTGTAGATTGTGTGGTGGGCTCTTTGCTAATGTGTGACTATTCAGCTGGGCAGTAATCTGTTTAAAACAAATAGCCCTGCAGTAGACATCTCCTGCAAGAATAGCTACAGTAATTGAAAACTTGAAAGAAAAACTCAGCGGTGTTTATGGGTGTTTTAGCACATTTTCTTCTTCTGACTGTTGGTATTTAATGTGGTGACCAGTATTAAAGAGTGGTCATATTGCAGAGACCTTAGAGAAGCAGAGGTAGTGTTCTTCGGGTGACCTGGCCAGGGTTAAGGAGAATGGCAGAAGCGCAAGGGTGCTGACTCTGTTTTGGTTGAGGAAGTAGGGAGATGATGTGGTGTCTCATACTTAGGATCAAAGCTATCTTCAGGATACTGTTATCCTCAAAGTGGAACTAAATGTTGAGAGGTTCTTGGCATTACCTTTTCACCTTATATTTTCATTGCACAGAGAGACTATTTTAATAGAGAGATTATCAGAATATAACCTGAATTTTGAAATTTAATGATTTAGTTACAGGTTTTGCATATGATTCTTTTTTATTATGAACTCATCATGAGGCTTCAGTTTCCTGTGAGATACTCGAGCTTTCGTCACTGGCATAAAGTCATGTGAATCATATATTCATTTATTCAAAAATATTTAATCACAATCCACTCTATTCCTAGTTTGGATTACAGTTGTGCATCTACTTGATGAAAGGCCCTATGCCATTGGAACTTAAATTCTGCTGGAAGAGGGGGTTGTAATGTACACAGTAAGTCATTGGTTCTCAAGAAGATGAGAAGCACAGTGGTAAAGAAAGTGGCGGTGTGAGGCTGTGGTTTTAAATGATAACTTGGTTAAATGTTTTAAACAGACAAAGCCCATTCAGAAAGAGTCAAATGTGACTTCTTTGTTTAATTAGTGTCTCAAGCAAGACTGCAGCTTTGATCTCCAGATTTCTAGGTTAGGGCTTTTTTTCTCAGCATCTTAAACTAGGGCTTTTTGTGCTGAAACAGTGTCTTTTAGAAACTACATGAATTAGCATTAATTAATTAACATTAGTTAATTAATTTGTGTTTGTTTATCTGTGTGGGTGTGTTTGTGCTATGGGATGCTGTGGCGGTCAGAAGACAACATATGGGAGTCAGTTCTCTGCCACGTGAGTCCGGCATTGAATGTAGGTCCTCAGACTTGGCTGCAAGCGCCTTTGCCTGCTGAGCCATCTTAAAGTAGTTCCTAGTTTATATTTGGTCATTTTGTTCGTAAGGTCAAATACAATGTCTTCATAAACTGATCGTGACTGCTGTTACAGTTAAAGTCCACGAGTGGCTGGAGAGATGGCTCAGTGGTTAAAAGCACTGGAAGCTTTTCAGAGGACCTAGAGGACCCAGGTTCGGTTCCCAGTTCCTGCGTGGAGGTGCAAAGCCAACTATTACACCAGTCCCGATGCTATCTCCTGACCTTTGTGGACACTAGGCATGCACTTAGTGCACATACATACAGGCAAAACACACATACACATAAATCTAAAGATTATAATAAAAATGCCCATGAATCCTAGATATCGTTTATCACTCTTTATTCTGGGAAATTGCATGTTTTTTAAAATGTGTGTATGTGTGAATCATTTTGCCTTTATTTGGCTTGTAGGATCAAGCAGAACAGTTCTTTAGAAGTGGCCATACAAACAACTGGGCTGTTTTGGTAAGTATGCTCTTTAAAGATATATCTTGCTGCTCATATTAGATATGTATCTCAAAACCTTTGTGAATTAAAATTTTGAAAATTTTGTCTTTTAAAATAAAAATTTTGATAGAAAAAGAAAATCCTCCCCCATCTCCCTCTTCCTCCCTTTCCCATTCTCTGTTCTCTCCCACCCCACCTTGTCTCTCTTTGAGATGGAGTCTTACATAGCCCAGGCTGGCTTCAAACTCACTATGTACCTCAGGCTGGCTTTGAACTGGTGCCTGTGCCTCGCTTCCTGAGTGCTGGGTTTACAGTTGTGTACTACCATATGTAAGTCAGCAATTCTTTTTCTTTTTTTGACTTTTTTTTTTTAAAGTTGACAAATCACTAATATTTCTTACTTTTAATTTTTCTTATAAGAGGTGAATTGTAAGTAAAGACTGCATTTGAGGTACTGTTGTTGAAAGAAACGCTTGCAAAACATAGAATTATTTTAATACTTGAAATGAATAATTCAATTTCTCTGTAGTACTAGTTAATACTCTCCTTAGGATGATTTATACTTGATTTTATGTGTGCAAAAATGATAACTAGAAAATTGAAATCATACAGAAAGATTTAGAAGAAGAAAAGGAGACAGACTAAATACACGTGTGAATTTTACCTCGGCTGACAGGGAGGAATGTTTTCGTGCCCCATATTCCAGAATCCCTATTTAGTGGTACACCTCTCTCTTCATGGAGAAAAGAGAAATATATAGCATAGAGATATATTTTTCTGTATTTATCTATTATTGTTTCTGTAGCTGGGGCTATCCTTAGTTTGTTCTTCTACATTGCCTTGACATAGGCTCTTTCCTTGTTGGTGGTTATATAGGTTTTTATCTTTTCTAAATGCTGTAATGTTTCCTGTGTTTCAATATATCCTTTAGTTTGTGGATGTGAGATACTAAGTTTTTATTATTTTGTTAAGAGTTATGTTGGATGTTTGTTTGTTTTTGAGATTGAAGATCTCACTCTGTAGCCCAGGATGGCCCCAAATGTATATCAGTCCCGCCTCAGCTTTTCCAAAGCTGGGATTGTAAGTGTTCATCTGCTTGAGTGTTCTTAAACATGCATGTTTGTGAGCTTGACTGGGTTTTGCTCAGGAGGATAAATCTCTCAACTTCAGAGTTTGAAGTTGCTTTCCAGGAAGGCTGGGCTTCTCTTTCTGAACTCAACTTGTATTTCATTAGCTTTTTTGATTGCTGGGCTAGAAATTAATGTATGAATTTGCATAGTTTCATTTCTGGACAAGGTTTGCTTCCTGGCCTGGTTTTTCATTACCTTCCATCCCTTGCATAGTGTGAATTAATATCTTTAATATATATGGATTTATGAGTTTGTGCTCTTTATTCCCTAAATAGAATCCACATTTTTAGAACTTTAATAGAATCCATACTTTTTCTGTGCATTGATAATTTTTACTACCAGAGTTTCATTTAACGGCAGATGACTAGGAAAAAGACCAAGTGCTTCGGCAAAAAGCAGAGGCTGTTGACTCTAGAATTTCTGTTGCCGTGAAGAAAATCTGAGGCTAAGTGCATAGAAGAAACACAGGTTTGTTTAGCTCTGATCTCTGGAGGCTGGAAAGTCCACGCACCTGGCGCCAGCCTCTCTGCATCTGCCAGGGCCTTCTCACCGCACCTTTATCCAGCCAGGGACATCACCTGGTGAGGCTGGAAGTTGGCCAGGCTGGATCTTGTTCTTACGAAGCCACGAATGCGTGGGGCCCCGACCTGATGACCTTAGCTAGTCTTCATTACTGCCCAGAGGTCCCACCTCCAAATCTCATCAGTATGTGAAAATGGGGGCTAAATTTTGAATGCATGAAATCTGGGGATCGTTTTTAAATGCTAGCAAGGAACAACTAAGAGAAAGGGTAAGAGGAGAGCGAGGACAGGAAGGGCCAAGAACGGAGCAGAGGCTGCGTCACCACCGTCACCGCATGCTGAAAAAGGAGGAGCACTAGGCACCGGGACTTGTGGGAATCCCGTGGGACTGTAGTGGAGTTGGAGAAATACATCCAAAGTGTAACATGAAGAGAAGGGTAATGGCTTCCCCTCGGCTTCCCAGGGAGCTTGGGCAGGGCTGTTTCCTAAGAGCGTGGGGTTATCTACAGGTCCCTAGAAGTGAAGTGCACTAGTGGTGAATGTTGTGTAACTGCAGTTTTAGTTTGTCCTGTAGAAAAGGATAGCATGGGCTAACCCTGAGAATGATTGCCATCTCAGGAGACCATGGAGGGACTGAACAAGAAGATGTTGAAGACAGAAGAGAGGTTTTCTGTGGCTGCAGAAGCGACAGTTACAGAGACCCAGGCTGTGACACACCGGCCAGACATAAGAGACCACTGGCCAGGAGAGCAAGGCTCTTCAGGAGTGATCCTGAGCAGAGTTCTTGGATGAGGACTGGGGAGCTGCCAGTGTGCAGACAGACCCTCGACGGGCACACGGCTCCCCTTAGGACTTAGAGCTCTTAGCTTAGGCTACACACGCATTCAAGTCTCAGTGACTTGGGTTCCAGATGACGATCAGGGTGACAGAGAAATTCTACTGCACTAGGGAGACCTCAATAAATTGTACTTTCTAAATGAAAAATTATAAAATTTGCCCAGGCCCCATTGAGAGTACCAGGTAGGGGGCAGGGAGATGGCTCAGTTGGTAAAGTGGTCAGATTCCCAGACCCACACAAGAACTGGGCAAGGCAGGGCACTGGGGCTGGGTGGGGGACCAGTATGTCCTTGAAGCTCCCTGACCAGCCAGGTTAGCCAACTCCAGATTCAGCGGGAGGCCCTAATCTCAAAACGTAAGGCGGAGAATGATGGAATGTGACACCTGAACTTGACTCTGGCATGTGACATCTACAGGCCACATCCACCTACTGCACATCTGCCTCTCCATGAACCGCCCCCCCCCAAGTATAAGAAGTGCATCATGCTAGTGCTGTTACTCGTATTTTCCCAAGTCCGTATTTGTTGCCAAGTTTGAGTTAATTTGCTTTTAGTCTTGAGTAGAGGATGAGACAGACAGAGGAGGAAAGTGGGATGCTATTTTGGCTCTGATCTGTTTGATGTAAACATTTTTGCCCCCTTTTGATCAAACAAACAGTGAGGCATTTCCTCCTCACAGGGAGGGAAAACAGTGCTGAAGGATCCAAACTGAAGTCACCCCCACCCCCCACCCCCTGTCACCGTTGCCCTGTAGTGCCTGTGTAGTTCCTTTGTGTCCTTTTAGAAGTTCCCAGGAGGTGCAGTCACGTTGTATTCCACTTCCTCTCTTGAAAAACAAACGGTTTATATGTACACCCATTTGCCGCATGTCATCATGCACTCCAGTTGGTAGATATTTGATAATAAATGGTTTATACAGACACCCCTTTAGTGCATGCTGTAGCTAGAGTTTTCCTGCCTGGCCCACAGTCAGGACAAATCTTTGTCACACACCAGTCCCACAACCGCTCAGACCCAACCAAGTAAACACAGAGACTTATATTGCATACAAACTGTATGACCGTGGCAGGCTTCTTGCTAACTGTTCTTATAGCTTAAATTAATCCATTTCCATAAATCTATACCTTGCCACGTGGCTGGTGGCTTACCGGCGTCTTCACATGCTGTTTGTCCTGGCGGCAGCTGGCAGTGACTCCTTCTGCCTTCCTGTTCTTTCTTTTCTCCTCTCTGTTAGTCCCGCCTATACTTCCAGCCTACCCATGGGCCAATCAGTGTTTTATTTATTGACCAATCAGAGCAACACATTTGCCATACAGACCCTCCCACAGCAGCATGTCCTCATGCACTCTGTTTGGTGAATAATTTATATGAAAAAGTTAATAAAGTTATAAAACTTTATATTATAAAGTTAATAATTTATATGAAATTGGTATTTCCTTGTCTCTATTTTTTCCTGTTAATGTTCTTTATATTCCCTGTTGATTTTCTATTCTCTGATAATTTGCTATTGAAGGTGAGGGCAGTTTCTTACATTTATTAAATAAAGAGCTGACACAAATGGCCTTTGGTTCTGCATAAAGTGCAGTAGAAATATGGGCCTTCATTGTGGTTAATTTCTTATAAATTGTTGTATACATTTTTTTTTTAATTTAAAAACTCCAGTTAGGGAAACAGTTGGCTTTTGCTAGTGATTTTATCTATCTTATTTTGTTTTCTTTTTTTCTTTTTTCTTTTGCTGAGGAATGTTCTATTGGAAAAGTCATGAATACATACCTAAAATGAATGTAAATATGTACATTTTCAGACATACTGAGTTATATATATTTTAATATGGTCAGAAATTTCAGTCTTTTTGTTGCATTCTAGGATGAAAATTCACTCTAAGTATTAAAGAAACCACAACAGCTGTGTAGAGGCAAGAGCTCCTACACTACCTTCATATTTGTTACTTCTACTGTGGTCACAGGCATGTGGCAGGAGGCAGGAGTGTGCATGGGAGATACACTAACTGACCCTAATCTCTCTGTGTATCTCCTAGGAACTAGATTTCCAAAGCTTAGCTTCTGAGCTATAGTTAGATTTCCCTAGTATCTTAAAAATGATTTTTTCTTTGTGTGTGTGTGTGTGTGTGTGTGTGTGTGTGTGTGTGTGTGTGTGTGTGTGTATGGTTTTGTACATGAGTGCACTGCCCATGGGGGCTGGAAGAGGGCAGTGGTTCTCCTGAATCAAGAGTTACAGGTGACTGTGAACTACTTTCCCTGGGTCATGGGAACTGAACTTGGGTCCTCTGCAAGAACAGTAGGTGCTCTTAACAGCGGAGTCATCTCTCCAGACCCTTTTTAGTACCCTTGATATTTCTAGTGATCTTTATTTTAAGTAAAAAATTTGGTTGACTCGTTTGTAGTTTTTGTTCAGTGACTTTATAACAGCTCTTTTCGTGTGTTTATGAAGCCGTCTCGTAAGTTTTCTTTGGTGTCTGTCTCACTTCCCACAGTGAGGGAAAGAATTAAATTGAGAAACAGATACTACATCCTGGAGGGCAGCTGGTTTGTGAGGAGATCATAGGCATTTTCTCTGATCCTAAAGAATTGAATCTTTTAGAAATAGGGATGTTATAGAGGCACAGAAGTGGAGTTGAACTGTGTTTATTTGGTATTTGGTTATATTCTGTGCAGATTGTTTTCTCTTCAGCTGGGTGATCTTTTTATTTAATATGTTACAAAAGCCTCTCTTTAGGGACATTGGTTTTATTGACTGTTCTTTGATGTTTCTAAGCCTGGCTGAAATGCTTTTTTTCAGGCATTTCCATATAGACTTCAAGGGAAATAATCCTGTAATCCACAGTTTGACTCATACAATCATGTAATCGTGTTTTTGTTTTAATTCTAGGTGTGCACATCCCGATTCTGGTTTAATTACCGACATGTTGCAAATACCCTCTCTGTTTATAGAAGCGTCAAGAGGCTAGGCATTCCTGACAGGTAAGCCATCGCCACTAACTTTAACTTGAAACCCAGGGAACACAGCTCTCAGGTGAGTTGCTCTTGAAAGAGGTAAAGAAACCGGATTTCATTTGTTGTTGTTGGCCCTACTGTCCAGTGTAGAGTAGATGTTAACTTAGGACCATGGTGGCAAGTGCACATGAGAGCTATGAAATACCAAGGCAATAGGATTTGATAAGTGTGGTTGTTTAGTGTTGTGTATTAAATGCTTTCCTTAGTATTTTTTGTTTGTTTGTTTTGTTTTGTTCATTTTATTTTTTTTGGGGGGGGTAGGTTACTATTTTTAATCTGAAATCAGAAAAAGGACTGATTGAAAGCTTATTGATTTTTGTTTTGTTTTGTTTTTTTGAGACAGAGTTTCTCTGTGTAGCCTTGGCTATCCTGGAATTTTTCCTGTAAACCAGGCTGGCCTCAAACTCACAGAGATCTGTCTGCCTCTGTCTCTTGAGTGCTGGGATTAAAGGTGTGTGCCTCCACCCAGCAAAAGCTTATTGATTTATTCACCAGATTCTTGGGAAAGCTATAGCCTTAGCTAATGAGGAACAAGAAAAACCAGATAGTAGAAAAGGAAACTAAAAACCCTGACATGAAACTAGTCTGGTGACAGATGCCATGCTGTAATTGCTAGTTCTGGCTCTGTTGTGCTGCTCGGTGGCAGGGATGGCCGTGGGTACTTCCTGTTGCTGCCGCCGCCACCGCCGCCGCCGCCCGCCCGCTGCCCAGACCCAACCTTGGCATTCTCTGTTTGTGCTGTTTCGTGGGAATGCCATGTTGGTAGTAGAGCTTAGATCCACTCTCTGTGCAAGCTGCAAGGACTGTCGAGAGGAGTGTGTGGCGTTGTGTTTTCTCGGTAAAACAGTGGGCTCTACTTTTGCTGGATACCCCTAAAGCAGGACATTTCCTACTCGGAGGGAGGCAGGTACCTCTACCAGACCATGGCTTTGCTTTATTATGGTTAGTTTGGCTTCACTGCTACCAAAGGAGTGACCACAGAAGATACAGCTGTCTCATTTTAAGGCAGATTGATTCAGTGCCCTCGAGGGAGCGGAGCATGTGATGAGCTTTGTAGTGAGACAGGAGTTTGAAGCCTGGCTTTTGGGTAATTTTGTTTGTAACTTCACCAGACAAAGCAAGAGTTTTCCTCATTTATGACATAGTGCTAATATCATGGGACCAGTGCAGGATTCAGACAAAAGAGAGAGATAGAATAAAGCACTGTGGAGGTATAAGGGACACAATACATGGCTCGGGAGACAAAGCTGCTGTGTTCTATGTAAACATCATTTTAGTCTGGAAAACCACAAAAACACACCTCAATACCTGCCTGTATTCCATCTAGAAGTCAAAGCAACCAGATGATATTACTATTTTTAAATTAAGTCTGGAAAGAAGGTTAGCTTATGTAAGTATGCAGGTGTAATTCTTTTTTCTGTCAATGGGTCCTTCTCAGGTAGTCCTTTGGTTTATAACTTTCCCTCTCTGCCCTTAGACTCACTGTGCATGGATTCACCCTCTGCCCAGAGACTCACTGTACATGGATTCACCCTCTGCCCAGAGAGAGACTCACTGTGCATGGATTTACCCTCTGCCCAGAGAGAGACTCACTGTGCATGGTTTCACAGTAGCCTTTACTTTGGAAATATACAGTCATGTTGTGTGAGTCAGTCATTAGGACATGTTGCTATGGTTTGAGTAAGATTTGGAGGGCCCTTGTAGAAATAGAGGATACGCATGTATTTATCTGTATACTGAGTTTGGCAAGTTTGTCCTTGAGTTTCTGAAGGATTTCTTTTGAAGTTAGTTCTGTTTCAGATGCTTGTTTGTAGCTCTATTCATGCAGCCTTTGTTCTAGACAAGAATTGGGGGATTCAGACAATTTTGGTTTCATACTGTTTATTTATTGAACAAAGAGAATTTAACACAAAGATGGTTTTGTCTTTAGCTTAGTATGGTAAATGTTCCTTTATAGTTACAGCATTTATAGTTAGAATTCTTTTAATGTATATTATCTTGCTTTATTGTACAATACGCCGTAGAGATTGGTATAATTATGCATATGATTTGAATACCTAATTAAATCCTAAAAGGTATGTCTGTGTATTGAAAACCGTAACTAGGTGGTCATGGGAACAGTATGAAGTATAACCCTAAGGAACGCCTCTCTGGTTCTGCCTTTTCTCTTTACGAAAGGCTGCTGCTGTCTGGTTTGTCTCTCTCTCTCTCCTATGCCTTCCTGCTGCAGTGTCTCAGCAGACTCTGTAGATGCAGTGCCTGTTGCTCTAACCCCCAAACCTGAAGTCTCCCAAGATCTGACACTTTCACATATTTCCAGAGGGAACTTCCGCACTTGACCTCATGTGATAGACTGCAGGTAAAACACGGGCGTCTATGGAGCATCAGTGGGTTTCCTGTGCAGACCGGGTCCCGTCTACAGGATACTGCAGTGTGTGTTCTGAAATTTGAGCCACTCTCGAGTATTTCCTACTCAAGCTTCACGTGCCTCTGTACTGTGGTAGCTTTTGTTTGTTCCTGCCTCTCATCTCTTTCCTTTCCAGCTCATCCTACACACAGCTGTTAGCTGCCTTCCTCAGACACTGCTTTCATCATTGCCCTCCCACGAGCACTGTGGTGAATCTGTCTGTCTAACAAACCTGGACATTTCTAGCTTCAACTGTTGCTTTGTTAACTCTGACTCACTGTGTTCAATTTCTTAACTTGTTTTGCTCTTTCCGGCCTAATATTTGGTCTTTCATTTCTAATTTTGACCATTTATCCTACCGAATGCCCTGTGTTCGCTTCCCTATTTATATAGTTTTTTTCCCCTTTGTGTAGAGTATTCTATATAAGAAGGTGACTCTGATTTTTGATAATTGACTGATATGCTAAAGCCATTCTAATTAGTTTATAAAAAATTAGTCAATATGTTTATAGCATTAAGTTTTTGTTCCATGATTAGTTTATGCTTTTATTTTATTATGCAGAAAATCATCAGTTTATAATTTTGCGTTATTTGTAAGGAACAAAAGGAGTGGAACTATATAAATCTGTTTTGTAAACAGTTTCTAACATGCTGCCATAGTTATGATCACCATAATTAGCTCATGCCTGTGAATGTTCTTTCTCTTGTCTCCTGTCACTTTCTAACAGTTTTCTCATGCCGCCCTTAAACATGTAAATAATGATATTTGAATGTAGACACTCTACATTCCGAACAATCTGTCCTTCCATTCCCACGTTGGCAGCTGATCCGTCTCACACTCTATGTGATATTCCTGGTGGAGCAGTGTGTAAGATCTTGGGAGGAGCATAGGAAACAGAATGTGCTTTAAGGAGAAATGACCCAGGTAACAGGGACATTTTAGCCACTACCTTCATATTGTTGTGTTTAGAAAATAAAAAGGATCAGTTTGCAAGCCTCAGAAGGGTTTTGTAGAGCACAAGGGAACGTTCTGTCTTGATTTGTAGCTAGATTGACATGTATTGGGTGCTTATTCCTTCACCAGTACCACAGTGTGTCCATTACTGCCACTGTCTTCCCGTCTGGTAACCTGATTTCCTTGCCTTTGTTCTTTAGGATCATCTATTGGTGGACCTTGTCCTTCACATGCTCTTTTCTGTGTGTGGTAATGGGGATGGTACCCATGGCCTGGTAGGCAAATGCTACATCACTGAGCTGTATCTCTCAGCCCTCCTACACTAACTTATTTTCTAAGGGAAGCATAACTATTCAAATAATTCTCTCTCTCTCTCTCTCTCCCCCTCCACCCCTCACCCTCACTCTCTTTTTCTCTCTCTCTGACACACACACACACACACACACACACACACACACACACACACACACACAATGTATTTTGATCCTGTTCAACCCTGTATTAGATATTGTTTCTCTTCCCCTCCCACTGAACCCTTTCTTCCTCAGTAGCCTCCCCCAAATCTACTTTCTTTTTTTGTGACACTTTGAGTTTGATTAAAGTGGCTTGCGTGAGCCAAGGTGGAGGGTTCTATACCAAAGGATGGATCAGCAACTCACCAGTGGCTGTACCATTTAGTAGAATGTCTCTTCTTCCCTCAGCAAACATTCCTAGCCAGTAGTTCCCCAGGGAAGAGTGGGCTGCCTGAGCCCTTCCCTAACCATGACAGGATACTAACAGACTCAGATAATGCAAGGAACTACAGCTTCTGTGACCCAGAAGACAGCAGTTCATAGTGCTCCTCCTCACATCTGCCTCTTACATTCTTTGTCCTTCTTCTGTGATGATGTTCCCTGAGTCTGAATCTTGGAAAGGTGTTCTGGTTAGGATTTTTTTTTTTAATCAAGAGTCATCTGGGAAGGAGAACTTCAATTGAGAAAATGCTTTAATCAGATTGCCAATAGACATGTGTGTAGGATGTTATATTTTCTTTATTAGTAATCGATGTGGGAGGGCCTAGACCACTGTGGGTGGTACTATCTGGGTGAGGTTCTCGGTTGTATAAGAAAGCAGACTGAACAAGCCATGGGGAGCAAGCCCGTAAGGAGAATTCTCTATAGCCCAGTTCTGCCTCCAGATTCCATCCTCGGACCTGCCTCGGCTCCCTCATGATGGACTGGGAGTTGTCAGCCAAATAAACCCTCTCTTTCCCAAGCTGGTTTTGGTCAGTGTTTTATCACTGCAGCAAAAAGAAACTAAAACAAAGGGGGTGATAAAGATGTCCTGTTTAGGGGTGAGCACCCCATATTCACAGATTATCTGCACATTCATCCACTATGAGTTTCTGCAGTGGGTGGTGCCACATAAAGAGAAATTTCCTCTTGGAGTAATTTAAATCAAGAATTAGCCTGACCTTGTTCTGTCAGCTTCTCGATGTCTTCCATCTGTCCTTGACAGAGGGCTTTGTGCTATATTTATTCAATAGCAAATAAAACATGCCTTGTAGTGAACTGGTAGATTAATTACTTCAGAGGGATTTCTGAGTGTTGGACCCTTCCATGCATGAACAGACTTATCTCCACTTAATAACTTGTGGCATTAATTTAATTATGTCTCACAATTTTCAGTTATTTTCTCTTAAGCATCTTTGATACAGTGTTTCTTTCTTGTTCATATTATGAACAGTACCTTTCTCCAAACATGCTTTTCTGACTTGGATTACCATGTGTGCAGTTTGGCTTTTGTGTCTTGTTCTAACAACTTGCTAAACTTTAATGACTTGATGATAAATTAATTTCTGAAAACTATACACAGCTTCTTCCTTAAACATCTTTGTACCTGGGGAGGAAACAGGAGGGATGGAGATGACTGAGTTGGGGGAGGGATGGAGAGGGAGAGCAATGAAAGAGGTCTTGATAGAGGGGCCATTTTGGGTAAGGGAGAAACCTGGTGCTTAGGGAAATTCCCAGGAACCCACAAAGATGACCCCAGCTAAGACTCCTAGCAACAGTGGAGAGGGTGCTTGAACTGGCCTTCCCCTGTAATCAGATTGGTGAATAACCTAACTGTTATCATAAAGCCTTCATTCAGTAACTGATGGAAGCAGATGCAGAGATCCACAGCCAAGCGCTGGGCTGAGCTCCTGGAGTTCAGTTGAAGAGAGGGAGGAGGGATCATATGAGCAAGAGGACATCAAGAGCATGATGGAGAAATCTACAGAGACAGCTGACCCAAGCTAGTGGGAGCTCATGGACTGACAGCTGGGGAGCCTGCATGGGACTGAACTAGGCCCTTTGAAAGTGGGTGACAGTTGTGTGGCTTGATCTGATTGTGGGGCCCCTGGCAGTGGGACCAGGACTTATCCCAGGTACATGAACTGGCTTTTTGGAGCCCATTCCCTATAGTGGGATACCTTACTCAGCCTTAATGCAGAGGGGAGGGGCTGGGCCCTGCCTTAAGTTGGTATGCTAGACTTTGACTACCCAAGGGAGGCCTTATACCCTCTGAGGAGTGGATAGGGGTGGGATGGGGGGAGGTGTGAGGGCCGGGAGAAGGGGAGGGAGGGGGAACTGGGGTTGGTATGTAAAATGGAAAAAAAAATTTAAATTAAAAAAATCTTTGTACCTATAAGTTAAAAGAAAAAAAAGAAGAAAATCTTAAGAATTTCCAAAATTGAAACTTTGGAGTAAAAATTGTCTTTGAAGCCCTCCGAATTTATAGTCCAGTTTGAAATGCTTTTATTTTGAGAACATGTGTCCTTGAGAGGGAAAGTGATTTTTGAGGACAACAGACTGCATGTAGTGGGCCTGGTAGTAGGAGCTGAGCCAAGTGTTTTAATATACCCTGTTGCCCAATTCGTTGTCCAGATAGATGAAGCAATAAAGACGAAGACTAAGTGAATGCGATTAATTAATGCTACAGAGAGATGCTGGGAGGGCTTATGAAGTTCGTGTTTGCACAGACTTGATTTGCTGTCCTGAGCAAAAAAACCACGAAAACTTTGGCTGCCAGTCTTAGGAGCTTTGCTCTGTAATAAACTTTCTGCATGGTTGGCTGCTTTTTCAATGAGAACAACTCAACAAATTATTTTTGTTTTCACTCTGGTACAGTCCTGCTATTACCTACTGGTGTTTTATATCAGTGTTTTAACTTGGTTTTCAGAGCATTTTAATGATCCTATTAAGTAGCCTTATATGATGTTTATTTAATGATTTAAAAAATAAATTTAAGCTCAGAGTTTCCAACTATGTAAAGCTAAGGGTGATATAAGCAGTGAGGCAGCTAGCAGGTGGTTGGGGTTTAGACCCTAGTGTCCAGTGACTTGTTCCAGTTGTTGCTCTGTTAGTGAGTTAGGCCAGACTGGAAAGTGGTGAGCAAGGATGATGACTTTTCTTCAGCGTGATATAAAACCAGCAAAGAGACAATGCAATGAGCATGTGAGCCAAGGAGACGAGCGAGTGGCTCACAGTTCTCGCTCCTCATTGCTCACTGTGGTGCGCAGTCAGCAAGCACAGTGAGAAGTCAGGTTGCACCGAGGAGACCCAGCAGTCCTCAGGAGGATTCCACCTGTCACTTAAGGTAATTCCGTGCTGTGTCTGCTCTAAAGATGTTTCTTAAGTTTCTTTCTTCTGACAATATCATCAGGCTTCAGCGAACCTGGAAACGACCTGTGGATCATGTTTAGTCTTCTTTCATCTTGGGCAAGATCTTCTCTTTCTGTCTTAGTTCCTCATGGATATTGATGGGGTGGGCACTTTTGGTTACCTAAAGCCCAGTTCTGTTTTTTTCTTTGAAGTATCTTGGGTCAGCCTGTCATGTTTTCTAATATAATTGCATTACTTCAGCATTAACAGACTTGGCACTGAGTAATTTAGTTACATTATTACTTTTGGAGTCTTGATGTTGAAGGAAAGGTCATGAAAAGGTGGAAGGGTTAAGCTGTGCTGTTTTCAGTGATGCCTGTTGCCTACTTCCAGATGTGACAGGAGTGTGTCTGTGTAGGCGGCAGAGAGAATATGGAGTAACCACGTCACGTCAGCCCCCAAGTGGAGTCTGATGTTCCACCAACTTGTGTTGGTATAAAAACTACTCTGAGTCCAAATCCCCGCAAGACTTTATTCTTTGTGTACTTTTCCTCTCTGGTGCCAGAGATCAAACACAGGGCCTCTCATGTTCACTAAGTACCCTGTGGCTGCACCCCCATGCTCAGTAATCACCTTGAGACTGCACACCTCCCCGATACTCAGTAAGCACCTTGTGACTGCACACCTCCCCGATACTCAGTAAGCACCTTGTGACAGCACACCTCCCCAATACTCAGTAAGCACCTTGTGACAGCACACCTCCCCCAAGCTTAGTAAGCACCCTGTGGCTGCACACCCCCGTGCTCAGTAAGCACCCTGTGGCTGCAGCCCCACATACCTTGATCTTGATTTCCACTAAGTTGTGTCACATTTTTATGTTTTTCCTTTCCCCATGAATGGATTTCCTGATTCTCTGATGTGTGGTGAAGAAGAAAAACCAGAGCTTGGCTTGTGCTTACTTTCTGGTTATTGCTCTGGAAATCTGTTAAAGGCAAGGTACTTTCTTCATGGTAAAGATATATACTTAATTATGTGACTATAATTAGACTGAGATATGGAAATGGTAAACATTGAGAGGAAAGATAGTGTCTTTGAGCTTCTTAGGGTCATAATTTTTGAATTTTGTTTCTTCGTTTTAAGAACCCAGAAAGCTTACATCTAAGGAATTGTTACATAGGATGTCAGCTCCATCCATGGGCCATTAATGGTTTAAGTGAAAGTGAATGTTCTGCATACCCAGTGTGAACCTTAATACCTCATCCCTGAGCCGTCTCCTGAAGGACCAAGGAAAATAGTTTTGGAAGATTATAATTTCTCCTCCTCTTCCCCTCCATCCCTTCCCTCTCTCCTTCTCTTTCTCCTCCCCACACTTCTCTCTCTCTCTCTCTCTCTCTCTCTCTCTCTCTCTCTCTCTCTCTCTCTCTCTCACACACACACACACACACACACACACACACACACACACACACTCGTGAGTGCTTTCTCACTGGCTCATTCACATGGGCACACATGTGTCTGCTGTCAGCGATGACTAGTGGTCCTGTGTGCTCGGAGCCTCTGCTATTTACAGTGCAGTCTGTAATTCAGCCCAAGTGGGCATAGGTGGCAGGGAGGAGGTGGGGAGTAAATTACAGTCCTTCAAAGGACCTAGGCTTTGATGGAAGTGATGGCAGTGACTCAGAATAAGTCAGACTACCTTGACATGTCACCGTAGAAAGTGGTACTAATTATTTCTAAGAAATTTTGGGGGATTTTTCCTGGAGAATTGATGGCATGTTCTTTTTCTGGCATGTTATATCTGACACTTTGGAGCATTGGGAGGATAGTGAGATTAACATGTATGAATATAATTTGATCTCCTCAGAGCAAAGAAAGATATTTCACAAAATTTTATGTTAATAGTTTCTAAGAATTTGAGTATGAATGAGAAGATATCAAATCATTAGATGTCCTGATGTTAAGTTCTTGTGCTAATCCATTAACTCTCATTTAAATTGTGTCTATGACCAAGGCTTTAGGTCAGGGGATTACTCTGGAAATACAGATTAATCAGCTGTATTACTCTGGAAAACTCCGTATGAATCAAACTTAATTCACTGTGAACTTGAAACTCTCCTGCCCCTGCATTCCTGTTCTAGGCTTGCTGGTGTGCTCTGCACACCCAGATAACCCCAGTGTGCTTCTGAAGTGTAGAAGCCGAGGAAATAAGATCTTTAAGGGATGACTCACTAATATGTTCTTGAAATTTCTTTTCAGAAGAAAAAAGTTCAACCTCATTTTTAAAAATACATATTTCAGCTAATTCTGTCTATATTCCTCTGCTTGTTATTATGCTAAGTAAAGATATTCAAAATACTGCTTTGATTGACTGATCAAGACTTCTGTGTAGTAACTGTACTTACTCAGGAAAGTCCTTCAAGTCCCAGGGATAGCTCTGAATATGAAAGCACCCCAGTGGTGACTATCCTATTTACTGGGCTTTACTGTGGCCAGGCTCAAAGTGTGTCCAAGTGCCTGACCTAATTAGTGTTTTCTAAGCAGTGCAATCAGGAGACTTGTCCAGCTCTTCACCCACAACTCTACTGTCTCTTTTATTTTTAATTTGGTTTATTACATTCACTGTTCAGGATCTTATTAGACGATCAAGATAATATTTGTTTCTCAACTTAAATCAGTTTTCTCTTTTACTGCCTGGAAATAATGTACAGTAGTTAATTGTATACTCTTAGTTCCATTTTTATGCCACATGTAATCCAACCTTTCTATACTCTTATTAAAATGGGGAATCCAAAATTGATAATTAGGATAAAATTTTGTAGCAGTGCTGGAATAAATACTGTGGGATAGTTATGTTACATTCATGTCTATGAATATAGTTATATCACTTAAAATGTTTTGTTGAGTTAACATTTAATTGGAATTAGTCTCTGTCGGGGTTCCCATTCTATATTGTTCCTGCTGAATTTTCTTCTACTTGACATGTATTGTTACATTGACCAGCAGGTCAGTGGCTCAGTGTCCTTCATCTCTAGTGTTTTCTGTATTCTGTCTTATTTAAAAATTAATAAAAGAAGCTGGGAGGATGGTTCAGTGGTTAAAATACTTGCCATGGGACTGGAGTTCAGATTCCCCGGAACCCACATAAATGTGGGGTGAGCATGGTAGCCCACCTGCAATTCCACATGCATGCACACATACATGCTTGTATACCTACATATAGATGCTCGGGTATGTGCAAACATGCACATCTCACACAAATACACATGAGAAGGAGAAAAAGATTTTTTTAAAAAATGATGTGCTATGAGAAGCAGCTATTGAGACTCTCAGCATCTTTATACCTAGAGAAAGCCAGGAGGACCTCTGGATTTTCTTGCTGTTTGAGAATAAAAACAATGACTGAACTCCTGACTTTCCTGCCACCACCTCCCCAGTGCTAGGATGACAGGTGTGTGCCACCATGCCCAGCTTCAGTCTTAGAATAGAGAGTTTGCTAAGACCTGTGGATAGTTCCACTTAGAATTTCAAGGGCCTACATTGTTTTCATTATGTGTTGTGAATAAGTAAACGGTGATAATGAGTATACATCTAATGTAGTCATCTGAGTCAACTAAGTTGTCAATATAAGATGAAACACTTGTTAAATCTTTCTAAATTCAGTTAACAGAATTTCAGGATATTGCCAAGTTGTTGTGTTCACCTTAACCAAATTGGCGATTGACTTAAACTGCTTTCTGGCTGCATGGCCCATGCATGCTACTTAACACTGTAGCTTCGAGGCCTTCAGTGGGATGACAGCACAGAGTTCAGAGAACAATGGACTTGTATTAATGCAGTGCTTGAGGTATACCAGGCACCTCATGAATGCTTGCTGTCGTCTCATTAAACTAAACTGCATTATGCCTTGATCATAGATGAGCATGGAGCTGGCTTGACCCTCATGATAGCATGTTTGCTTTCTTTCTGATACTAATGAGATCCTGTCTGCCATGTGTTTTGAGACTCTCCTTTCTCTCTCATTCTCTGTTTCTCTTCCTCCCCTCTTAAGTTTTCTCTTTCAGAGTCTCTTGTAGCTCACAGTGTCACTAACTTGATATGTAGCTGAGGATGATGTTGAACTCTTGGTTTACTTGCCTCTACCTCCCACATGCTGAGGTTTCGAATGTGCTGCCACGCCTGGCTTTACATTCTTACTTCTAATACTGTCAGTACAAAATAGCTGGTATTATACAGTCTAGGAATGCAAGTAATTCAGAAGAGCCTTGGTGTAGATGTAACCATCTTAATTAAATAAGGAACACAGAGCCAAATGCAGAGTTAAAAGCCCAAGAGGTCAGAGCAGTAGCTAAGAGCTGATACTAAAAACCCTTTCTTACCCTTCACTGCCGCTGCTGTCTTTCCCCTCCAAAAGAGGCCTACTTCCTGTGTATCTGTCTTTTTATTGACTTTCTATTCTGCCTTCTCATTGGTTGTAAACCCAACCACATGACCTCCTCGTCACTGCCTGTCTATACAGACCTCTAGGTCTCTATGATTGGTATTGAGATTAAAGGCACGTGTGCCACCATTTTCTAGACTCTGTATCTAGTGGCTGTTCTGTTCTCTGACCCCAGATAAATTTATTAGGGTGCACAATATTTTGGGGAACATAATACCACCACAGTCTCGGTTGTTAGAGCCATGTTATATTGGTGCTAAGAGATATTAGTTTGGAGATTCTTTATGGTATGGAGGGGGAAGAAAAAACATGAAAACAGATACTTTGAATTCACGCTCCCAAACTGCTGATTTTTAAGTGTTCTAGCAATCATTACACTGAGCTGAAGTGGAGTGCCTGAGTGATGGCCTGTGGGCCAGTGAGCTGGATCAGAGGGGGCTCTGTGGAACCATCAGCTCTTATTCCAGCCCCAAGGAGTAGTGTTGAACAGAACCCCAGCTCCAGTGCTTACAGATTCTCTCCAAGGAAGTACTATTTGATTGTACCATGCCTATAGAATATAAAGCAATTTTAAGGAAAACATTCCAAATAATTTTGAACAGTATCAATTATATGTTTCATTCAGTGAAAACATTTTAATAAGGTAATACCAGTCTATTATAAATAAAATTTTATGTTTTTTTAAATTTCATACTCATATTCCAGATTGATCTGTTTAAAATGTCATTTATACCCATTGGTTACTGGTTCCATTTGGGCTGAGCAATGCTTTCAGTAAGGAATACCCAGCTACCCCAGCAGGACGCACTGGTCCAGTGTCTGGTGAATATAAGAGCAGGAAAAGCACTATTTTAGGTCATCATCCCACCACCATGTTTGTCAAGTTGGATCTCTTCCTTTTTTTATAAAAGAAGTTTTAAAATTCAATTTTATATTGATCATGATTATTAAAAAGTCTACATAGCTTCAATCAGGGTGTTCACTTTAGCTGAGACCAAATATGGTCAGGTCAGAGGTTTCAGAAGTTCACCTTGTGTTTTCCTTTTCATCTGAACAAACAGAAGTCTTGTGAGTGTCAGGCACGGAAAGGCACAAGCACACCTGCTGGCAGGTGAGCGGATGTTATGAAGGTCCCTCAGAATTCTGATTTTACTGACCAGAGAACATGGCTGTAAAAAGCAAAACAGGTCCATCCATTTGCCTGCAGATTTCATGAGGTCATTGTTACTTTACTAATTTCCTGATTTCCACAGTGGCTGTACAAGTTTGCACTCCCACCAACTGTGGAGGAGTGTTCCCCTTACTCCACATCCTCTCCAACATAAGCTGTCATCAGTGGTTTTGATCTTAGCTGTTCTGACAGGTGTAATATGGTATCTCAGTCATTTTGATTTGCATTTCCCTGATGGCTAAGGATGTTGACCACTTCCTTAAATGTCTTTCGGCCTTCTAGATTCTTCTGTTGAGAATTCTTCGTTTATATCTGTACCCCATTTTTTAATTGGATTATTTGGTATTTTGACGTCTACTTTCTTGAGTTCTTTATATATTTTGGAGATCTGGATGGAACTAGAAAGAATCATCCTGAGTGAAGTAATCCAGATCCAGAAAGACAAACATAATATGTACTCACTCATAAGTTGATATATTAGCAAAATAAAGGATAACCAGACTACAATCCACAGCCCCAGAGAAACTAGGTAAAAAGGAGGACCCTAAGAGGGACACACATGGAGGGCCCCAGGAAGGGAAAATAGTTAAGATTTCCTGGGTAAACTGGGAAGGGGGTGTAGAAGGGATGGGGGATGGGAACAGGAGGGACTGAGATGGCCCAGTGAAGGGAAGGACAGAGAGGGAGAACAATGAAAGAGATATCTTGGTAGAGGGAACCATTGGGGGATTAGGGAGAAACCTGGTGCTAGGGAAATCCCCAGGAATTCACAAGGACAACAGCAACTAAGACTCCTAGCAATAATGGAGAGGGTGCCTTAACTTACCTTCCCCTATAATCAGATTAGTGACTACCCTAATTGTCATCATAGAATCTACATCCAGTAATTGTTGGAACCAGATGCAGTGATCCACAATCAAGCACTGGGCTGAGATCCTAATTTTCAGTTGAAGAGAGGGAAGAGGGATTAAAGGAGCAAGTGAAGTCAAGATCACGATGGGAAAACCAGAGACAGCTGACCCAAGGTGGTGGGAGCTCATGGACTCTGGCCTGTCAGCTGGGGAACATGCATGGGACTGAACTAGGCCCTCTGAATGTGGGTGACAGTTGTGTGGCTACATCTATTTGGGGAGCCCCTGGCAGTGGGACCAGGACTAATTCCAGGTGCATGAAATGGCTTTTCGGAACACATTCCCTAGGATGGGATACCTTGTCGGCCTTGACACAGCAGAGAGGTGCTGTGGGATGTTCTGTATGACAAATGTTTTGCTCTGATTGGTCAATAAATAAAATACTGATTGGCCAGTGGCTAGGCAGGAAGTATAGGCGGGACTAACAGAGAGAAGAAAAGAGAGAACAGGAAGGCGGAGAGAGACATTGCCAGCCGCTGCCATAACAAGCAGCATGTGAAGATGCCAGTAAGCCACGAGCCACGTGGCAAGGTATAGATTTATGGAAATGGATTAATTTAAGCTGTAAGACCAGTTAGCAAGAAGCCTGCCACGGCCATACAGTTTGTAAGCAATATAAGTCTCTGTGTTTACTTGGTTGGGTCTGAGTGGCTGTGGGACTGGCAGGTGACAAAGATTTGTCCTGACTGTGGGCAAGGCAGGAAAACTCTAGCTACAGGGAGGGGCTCAGCCTTACCCTCTCTGAGGAGTAGATGGGGGATGGAATGGGGGAGATATGGGGACGGGAGAAGAGGAGGGAGGGGGAACTGGGATTGGTTTGTAAAATGAAAAAAACACTTTAACAACAACAACACAACAGCTTTTTCTATAAATAACCTCAATTTGCTGACTTTCTCTGCCACTTGAGTGCTCACTTTTCTTTACACTTTTCCCACATTACATATGTTTTGTTTTGTGAAGAAGGGTTTGCGGGGACTAGAACAGAGTCAAGTATGAGAGTCGAGTCATCACATGTGCCAGCAGTGACTTCCAAACTGTGAGATGCATTCTCCTGGAGATTGCTTATGTTTGATGAGTTTTGTATTTGTTTTCATAAGTCATAAAGCTCCTTGCTGCTCACAGAAGCTGGTCTTCAGTGTAAATATCTCTCTGTGTCTTGGACCCATACTGGTTGATCTTACTGATCCAGTAAGTGCAGGTTTAAGTCTGTGCTGTAATGCTAGACTGGCCCCAAAGAAAGAAAGACACCATAAGGAGTCAACAAGTCAGCTGTCAGGTTACAGCTGTCACTCAGGGATGCTGATGGGCAAAACTTGCCTGAATACACACCTTGATTGTCCTGAACAACAGGCACTGAGGATTCTTAATTACATATTCTCTAGTAGATTTGTGTGGAGAGACACTGCTATATCATCAAATTATATTTGTAGAGTAGTTGTCCAAATAAAGCAAAAATGAAGTGTAGAACCAGACCTGAAACACCTGTGTTGTTCAGAACACCAGCTGTTTTGTTCCAGGAAGTAGTGTCCTCATCCTCCAAAAGGATTGATGTTTTTAGAGCACTGTTAGTGTGCTGTTCTTCTTAGGACTTAATTCGAAGTTTCCATCTTTAGCCTGTCATTTTATAGGAATTGTAAGCCCAAGTAGTCCATATGTGTGGTTAAATAGTGTTATATAGTCTGTGTGTGTGTGTGTGTGTGTGTGTGTGTGTGTGTGTGTGTGTGTGTGTGTGGTTAAGTGTTGTTATACAAAAGATCAAACACCTGGACTAAGGAAGGATTTTTATTTCATCAGAAAAACAGTTTTGAACATTTTCTAAGCTCTAAGAAACAGTAAATTAGAATGTGTAGTTATACTTCTAAATCTTTGTAATCCATTGTTTTTCAACTTGTTACTCATTTATCTACATTATTGCTACTAAAATTATATTATGATATATTGATTATATTTAATCAATGGTCATAGTATACACAGGCTCAAAATTAGCTCTAAGAAAAACATGGATTAAATGTACTGTGATTGAAATGGCAATCATTTCATTTCATAGACATTAACTCTAAACAAAGCATGGCCTAAAGGAAGATTCACTTTTATATATTTATGTATCAGTTCTGTCTTGTTTAACAAAAATTATGTGATTTATTAATAACTTAATGTAAACTAATGATCTTCCTAAGTTATAAGGAGAAAGAAAACATAGTTTCTACTTTAGAGGAGTAACAGGTGAAGGTCTGTATTTGAGCATGTAGGATTGGACCACTTCCAGAGCAGAAATCCAGCCAATTTTCAAGAAAAATCACAATGTTTCAGTTTTGAATTTTAATGCATTTGGAACATATGCAGCAGAACATTTTCTTCTTGCTGTCTCCTGCTAAACTAATTATGTATACTACCATGCTGGTTTCCCTGTGCTGGGGAGCTCAAGTATACGTAGAACAGAGAATTCTCCTGGTTCATGGTCCTCATTCAGTGGTGGGACCAGTTTCCTCTTCGGTTTTTCAAAAATAAAAATGCTTGGCTCATTTAAATTATTAAGTAGCGACTGTGTATTCCAGGCCTGAGTGTGGTAGCAACCAGGACAGGTACAGATCCGTCTTCTGGCGGCTTGTGTTCCCATGGAGTGGGGACAGAGTGTGATGCAGGTTCCTGATGCATTAGTGTCCTGGAGGCAATAAAGCACACCATGAGATAGAGTGCTGTATTGGGGACCAGAATGATTTGAAGTCTCATTGGCCAGTGGCCTGGGAGGTGTGAAAAGATCAGAAAGGCCAGTGAGGATGAAGCGTTAGGAAAGTGAGCAGTAGGGGTTGAGTCCAGTAGACATTGTCAAGAGCCTCCACTCTAGTCATAACTGGAAGTTTTTAAGTGGAAAGTTTTGACTAATTCATGGTCGGTCACTCTGGAGACTCCACGGGCAGTGAAACAGGGTCGGTTCCGGCAGGACTCCAGAAAGAAGGAGAACCCGGAGGAGACTCATCCCAGCGTCTAGTGGAGAGAGGATGGCGGCTGGAATTCTGGAGGGCTGGGAACTGGCGTGGTGCAGTTTGAATGGGCTCTGTGCCTGGCCACACTGCTTGTACAGGCTCCTGGATGACAAGATTTCATGCTAACATGGCTGAAAGTTCAATTCCTTGAAAGATCATACTTTAGTGAGGACTCTTCCTGTCTTGAGGACGTTAGCTATTCTGAAAAGTTAATGGGCTGGGGGGAAGGGGAGGGGGGCAGGAAGGGAGAGAACAAGGGAATCTGTGGCTGTTATGTAGAACTGAATAGTATTGTAAAATAAAAAAAAAAGTTAAAATGTTTGTCTGCGATAGCTCCTTTAGCTTCTTTTTGTTACATGGAAAGTGCTGACTTAGCCCAGGTTCTGTGGCAAGTTCATGTTTAAATGCCTGTTCTCTGCTTTGAGTTTACCCAACTAATGTATACTATAATGAGAATTAGTTAAGGTTTTTTTAACTGCCTCAATGAAAATTCATGTTTTTTAAATGAGGAAAGGTTGAATAGAATTTCTCTTTGCTATATATGAACTATATGTATTGAACTTTGGGCCTTGTGTAAAGTTTGGGTTTCTGGAATTCTTTTGCTAGTCACATTGTCCTGATGCTTGCCGATGATATGGCGTGCAATGCTCGAAACCCCAAGCCGGCCACAGTGTTCAGCCACAAGAATATGGAGCTCAATGTGTATGGAGATGATGTGGAAGTGGACTACAGAAGCTATGAGGTTCGTTGTCAGAAACTTGGGAAATGTGGTAGTCATCTTCTTTCAACCCTAGCCTCGGTTGTATTGAACTTTGGTGGAATTACTCTGCTTTTGCAGTTCCCACTATGGAAGTAGTGACACATGAGTAAAACTCTTAATGCATAACGTCAGTGACAGTTGTGTCAACTTTTTAACAGGAAATTTCTGGTTTTCATACTTGATCTAAAATGTCAAGTTCAGCATTTTTATTAGGTCTGTGAATTGAGGAAGAACCCCATGATTAATGAAGACGCCCCCTATTGCCCAGTGGTGGACTTGTCCAGTCTGTGGCCTGTGGGCCTTTTTTATCCTAGGATAGTTACAAACATAACCCAACACAGGACTGTAAACTTACAGAAGCATTTTGAGACTTTTTTCTTTTATAAACTCTATTGCAGGGTTCCCAGGCCGACTGTGTAGATGACAGGGTTGTGTTGCAGTGTAAAGGTTAGGCACACACACCTGTTTGACATGAAACCACCTCAAATAAGCTCCCACTGTCTTACACTTACCCAGTTAGAAGTAATCTGCTAGCTAAGACAGGTATTATACTATATTTTCATTCTTAGAAACTTAGTTTTTAATAGTTCAAGACTGTTTGGAATTTGAAGCTGTCCTAGAGAATCCTTTTTTACCGAGCCCACGGAGAGTAGGACACCATCTCTTGTGTGTAGAATTCTTCCACCTCAGTTGTCAGATCACATCTGTCCCAGGCTGCGAGTCCTTTAGACCACATCTTTTGTCTGCGTGTCTTACGTCTAGTGAGACTGCTCGGAAATATCTGTGGATTGAATGTGTATGAATGTTTGACTTCTTACTTATTTGATCATCTGAGAATGTAAAATGGTCCCCTACCTTGTTAGCCAATAAGATTCTATTAAAACCATCAGCATTTTGCTGTATTCTGGGAAAGATTGTAAGCTAAACAGCTTGTGCACATATGTTTATACATGTTTCCCATTCATGATCTAGGGAAAAATCTATTGAAAAAGCTGACTGGATTTTCTGCTTTTTATTTTTTATTTTTGGTTTTTCAAGACAGGGTTGTAGCTTTGCGCCTTTCCTGGAACTCACTTTGGAGACCAGGCTGGCCTCGAACTCACAGAGATCCGCCTGCCTCTGCCTCCCAAGTGCTGGGATTAAAGGCGTGCGCCACCACCGCCCGGCTGATTTTCTGCTTTTTAAAATAAGTATGGAAAATAGATGACTTAGCTGTTAACTTCATATCAGTATTTTTCCCCTACAACTTTAAACATGACTTCAAAGAACCTCAGACACCTAGAAATTCTAAGTTGGGAAGATCTGTTCCAAGTGTGTTTTACAGTTGAAGACATTGCTATGGAAATCTAAGTGACAGGCGCATCCAAAATTAAATATGCATGATTTGGCAGGGGTGGTGGTGGTTGTGGCACTGTCCTCTTCTGTGATTAACCTGTAATTCACTGAGTGGTGGCATAGGCTAGCTGCATGATTGACTAGTTATTCACAAATGTTTGTATTTCATCTCCTCCCAAAGAATTGCCTGTATAAATAAGTCAGTAAACTTTGGGGTCAGTTTTTAACACATAATTGAAAACTCTAAATTGGGAATTAAATTATTTTGCTCCAACATAGCTTTCCTTGTTAGTTTTTAGTACTTAGACTTTTCTTTAGGTCGTGTCTTGCTGTGTAGCCCAGTCTAGCGTTGAGGTTACACTTCTCTTGCCTCAGTGTCCTGTGCCCGCACACCCCGCTCCCCATGCCGGGTCACAGGCACACATACCACATCAGGCCATCTTTTACTTTTAGGAGCAGAGTGACATGAAGGTGCATGCTTAGCTTTAGGAATCTAAAACAAATTGCATAGTTTGTTTTCTGTTTCATTTTCACTTTATGCTTAGTGTAAATGGTGGCAGAGCCTTCTGTCCCGACTGACCGGTCCTAAATAAACCACAAAAGCTTATATTAATTACAGAATGCTTGACCAATAGCTCAGGCTTATTACTAACCAGCTCTTAATTTAAATTAACCCATTTCTATTAATCTATGTATTGCCACGGGGTCTGTGGCTTACTGGTTCTCCAGCATCCTGCTTCTTGGGCGGTTTTGCATTTCTATCGATTCTGCCCCCTTCCTCTGAGTCCTTAGTTGGATTGTTCTGTCTAACCTTATCCTGCCTTGCTATAGGCCCAAACAGTTTTATTATCAACCAGTGAAAGCAACACATATTGACAGTGTACAGAAGGATCATCCCACAGCAGCTGAGTAATACATAGATAGGAGGAATGTTGAGTTTTTTCAGGTTCGATTTCATCAGATTGCTCTTTTTTTTTGAAAAAAAAAAAAAATTCTTATTTTCTTATTTTTTCAGGTAACCGTGGAGAACTTTCTACGGGTATTAACCGGGAGGGTGCCACCTAGTACGCCTCGCTCAAAGCGTCTTCTTTCTGATGACAGAAGCAATATTCTCATTTATATGACAGGTATTTCAGAACTTCAAGACTCCATAGTAGATTATGTTGAAACATGTTGAAATGAAACCCTGTGTACAAATGCTAAAGTTTAACTTTAGCTAAAGTAGTATGGTGTGTAGTTATTTATTCTCATGATACAGAACTACTTGAAATGATATTTAAATGGGATATGGGTTGAGGATCTTTATTCTAGAGTCTGTAATTGTTGCCAACCTGTGCAAATGTCACAAGTAGAAAAATTCCCATCTGATGTCATGTGGCAGGTGAGAGTCAAAATGCAGCTTTTCTCACTGAAAACGGACAAAGTTACCTTCAGACTCTGTGCATAAGAAACCTCAGTTAATTTCCTGTTTATACCTGGGTTCTAGCCCCGGAATGTCTGACTGTGTGGAAACAGGTATTCCATAGCCAGCAGCCTCCTGGTCTCCCACTGTGGATGAGGACAACACACGTTTGTTCGGTTTGTGTTGGCTCCTTGCTCTACACAAAGCTCTCTGTTCTGTTTCCTTTCCTTGCTCTCAGACCGTCGCACCCCACTTCTGGTTTTAGGCTCCTCTTGGTCCTCGTACTCAAGTACTTAATAGAAATTGCAAACCTGTCCCTTCTCTGCTGAACAGTTATAGTCCCAGGTTTTACTGCTGAAGGATTCACTTAGTGTAGAGCTCAGACTTCTTTGTTTTGGTCTGGGGTAGGGTTCGTGTAGGTGAGCATGTTCCCCCAATGTTGTAATTTGTAGGCTAGCCTCAGTTAATGTACTAAACCACACAATTTAGATATTTTACATTTCTTTTCTGGATGTATTGCCATTTTTTGAAAATAACTCCAGCCTTGAAGGAAATTCCAGTGGTTTTAATGTAGAGTCTGAGGCCTTCCTCTTCTGAGCTGCTGCTGCTTGCGTGGGGAGCATGGTTTTTGAGGGTACCATTGTCTCCCTTTGTTCTTGTGTCTTCTGCCCTGCTTTCCGCTACAACAGAAGTCTAGCAGTTGTGGCAGAGAGAAGCAAGCTCACAGTGTCAACGTTTCTGTCCAGGCTTTTACAGGGAAAGGTTGTGGACGTCTGCCACAGAGTGGGATAGCTGTTAGGATTATGATAATTCGATGACGACAGAGCTGATCTCCTGGAGGCTTCTGTACACGTGAACTGTTTTAAGTCACTGCCTCTGCCCCCACTTTCCTCCTCCAGCAGCCGGGGGATTTCGGTGCTGCCGCCCAGAGTCGCCGTGTGGGGTTGTGCAGATCGTCATCCTGGGCACACGGCACTTGGCTTGGTGTTAAGGGGACCTGAGGTCTAGTGTGTTCTGACTGACTTGTGTCGTCTGCTGCAGGGATGTCTCATGGGAAGGAGATACACCTTTACCCGCCAAGGCTTAGTCGCCACTCGCTCCTGTCCCACGGGGCTGGAACTAAAATAGGCCTTTCCTTCCCTCATTGCCCAGAGGAAGGCACCTTTAACAGTCTGCACACGGAGCTGCACCAGCTGGTAACGCACGCGCTCCCTTTATGACTGAGGAAAACGAGGCAGAGATTAAGTTATTTACCTAAAATAGCACAGTCTGTAAGTGGCACAGCGAGTGGCTGAGTCCAGACAGACTGGCTCTTTCTTGTCACCACCCCCTGGTCAGCTCTAATGGACTGTGTTCAGTGTTCAGGGAGAAAAACATCAGTTTTTAGTTGAGAACTGCACTCCCTAGTAATAATAGCATGGAGTGTACACTGAATGAACAGCGCACCAGGGACCAGGCAGTGTTTATAGCTTCTTTCTCACAAAAATGTGAACCATTTTATGGGTAAGATAAATTTCAGACATAGTGGAGGCCAGTGGGCTTATGTAATTGAATAATAGAAAAACTCTTAAAGAATTATACGTACTGTTCTTATGCAGTCTAGCACTCCTTTTTTAGTTTACAGGGAAAATTAAATTTGTTTTCCAGTCTCGATTTTAGGTAAGAAAATAGTATTAAAACATTGCAATAAGTGATGTAACTGTGTATATCTGGATGCATTTATTACTGTATGTATTTCTGTATGTACTAGGAAATATGTGAGTATTGTCTTTTTGGCTTTCTTCAAGGTCATGGGGGAAATGGTTTCTTGAAATTCCAAGATTCTGAAGAAATCACCAACATAGAGCTTGCGGATGCTTTTGAACAGATGTGGCAGAAAAGACGGTAATCAGCAAGTAACTCTTCACTTTATTATTTAACATCTCCCGTATTTCTCCTGCAGTGTGAGGGTTGAACCAGGGCTTGGGCACACCAGGAAAGTGTTCTGGCCTGCGCTACACACCCAGCCCCAAATAAATGACTTCTTATTGCAAGATGCACTAGTAATCACATTTTCCTGTGCGAGATGTATAATTATTTTACATGATTTTCAAATGATTTAGCTTGCCCTAATCATTTCTTCTACCATGAAATTTGTATTTGTTATTTCATTGAACAGAGCCTTGTGAAAGAAAAATTCAGTTATTATTTAACATGAATGAGTTGACTTGAAATATTTTTTATTTATTCAGTTAGTGTTGTGTTTATGTGTGCATTTGTGCACATGCATGTGTGTGCACATGTGTGTATATGTCCTTTTACTGTGTGGGTTGTGGGGACTGACTGAACTCAGGTTGTACATCTTGGTCAGCAGAGTCTTTTCCTGTAGAGCCCTCCCGTTGGCCCTGGCTTTTAAGATGACATTTCATGTCATGTAGCTGTAGGGTGTTCTTGCCGCCCCCACTCCTTACACTCACGACCTTCAGCTTCCTGAGTAGCTGAAGTTACAGATGTGTGCCGCTCGCTACATTAGTTCATTATATTTGGTTCAACCTCACTAAAGTTTCAGAGCACAGGCGAATGCCGCCAGATTCTTCGCCAGAATACAGGTGGAACGTCTTTAGTTCCTGGTGTTCTGAGACCTGATGAGCACAGACTTTCTTGTCTGTTTCTGTCGGCATGCTGACCTTCTGCTCCCTACAAGAGCACTCTGAGGCTTCTCTAGGCCACAGCCCCAAACTCTTCCACACTTTTCCCCCATGTGGCTCTACCTCTCAGTGGCAGGTTTCTTGTTGCTAGGACACGAGGCAAGAATGTTCGGGGAGGAGAGGCTTACTCTGGCCCTCAGTTCTGGAAGGGACGGTCCATCTTGGTCAGGGAGGCACAGTGTGTGGGGCGAGTCGGTTGTCAGTGGCAGGAGCCTGTGGTTGGCCTGTTCGTATCTTGGAGGATGAAGAAGTGGAGACAAGAAGCCAGTACCACAAGTCCCTGAGGGCAGCATTTCTAACTGGTGGCCCTGTGTTGAGAGGCTAGGACCCTGGGCACTGTGGCTGAGCTAACAGAAACAGCTCCCTGGGGTGGACTGTGAGGGTGGCGGCAGGATTTTGATTTGGCCAGTGCTTTCAGATTCTGAACCACAGAGATTTAATATGTCACAGGCTCCTGCCACCACGGATGGAGCCAGTCAGCCACCATGCCTTCCCTTCCATGGAGTGGAATGTAAGTTAAACGGACGCCCTTCGGTTGTATCTGCTGGGATTTTATCCCAGGACGACAGCGACGACAGCGGTGGCACAGACACCTGTCTCAGCGCTTGTCTCCCTCCTGAGTTACAGATCTGCTTTCTGTACATGGCCTGAGTGTGGTGACTGAGGCATACACGCGAATATAGGAAATATGGGCATCATCAGAACCTCTCTACACATATGTGCTGACATACAGAGTTACAGCTCTGTGTGTATGTGTTAAGTTTCCAAGAAAACTTTCATGTCAAGAGTTCTTGAATATCTGTCTGAGTTCTGCATCCTGTGGCCAGGATCAGAGGGCACACAAATGGACACAGCTGCCCTGGGGTGTGCCCAGTGTGCCCTTCTGGAGTGTCTTCATGAGCAGCATTCTTCTTGTAACTTAGCTAGTGAGATGACTCAGGATTACATCATTGAATTATTGGAGAAATGTTAGTGTGCAGTTAACAGTGTGATTCATGTCAGGTTTTGTCACTTTTCTTTCAGCTACAATGAGCTGTTGTTTATTATTGATACTTGCCAAGGTGCATCCATGTATGAGCGGTTTTATTCTCCCAACATCATGGCTTTGGCTAGTAGCCAAGTGGGAGAGGATTCGCTGTCAGTAAGTGTCTGCCCGTTGCTGTTTCTCAAATCACTTCATATGTTTTATGGGTAGATGTGCTGTCCTTGGACTTTATAAACAGGACATTTCGGTATTTTAAACCATGTGTTAAGATGATCCTGTTTGACAGATCCTTTCCCTACTTTGACAGCATCAACCAGACCCTGCCATTGGAGTGCATCTTATGGACAGGTACACATTCTATGTCTTGGAATTTTTGGAAGAGATTAATCCAGCTAGCCAAACTAACATGAATGACCTTGTAAGTATTCCATTCACTTGATTTCAGCATGTTGGTGTGCTAGCTTTAGTGTGATGTGTGCAGTCTCTTCTTCCCAGGATTCCAGGGGTGCTGTCTTTGCATCATGGTGTGGCCTTTTCAACTGTTTTGAATCTACCTTTTTTTTTTTTTAAATTAGTATCTTCTTCCTTTAAAAACCTTCAAAATTATGCTTATCTGTTTGTGTGGGTGTGCATATATGTGTGCATGTATATGCATGTGTGTGCATATGTTTACATATGTGTGCATGTGTGTGCATATGTGCATGTACAGAGGCCAGAGCACAGTCTGAGGGAGTCAGGCTGTGTCCTTCTGTCATGTGGGTCCTGGGGAGGGAACTGAAGTCATCAGGTTTGGTGGCATGTGCCCGTACCTGCTAGGCCATCTTGTTGTCTCCCAGTGTGCCCGTTAGCACGCAGGGCCACAGGCTTTAACCCTGTCACCCTCTTTTCCTGAGGTACTTGGCTACTTGGTTTCATTTGTGTATTATCTCTTACCTGCTAGGTCTATTTAAAACCTGTCTGTTCACCTTTTGAAGTTCTGCCCATTCTGAGTCAAACAATACTCTTCCAGGAAAGCTACCTGACTTCTTCCTTGGAATTTATTTTACCATCTCAGAACTTCCATAGAACTTAATTTCTCATTTGTAACATTTACCACAGCCTGTCTTTTGTTGATTTCAGGCAGTGAGTGAAGTCTTTGTCATTTAATGCGAAGCTCTTGGAAGAGAGACCTTATCCTACATAGTGTTTGTAGACTATAATTCCTAGTAGAGTCTCTTAGTATAACTTGAGTTTAATTAAAATTTCCCTTCTTTCCTGTGCTGATGGGGCCATTTCAATCACAGCAGCTTGAAGTTGCTGTTGAGTTGGCAAAGTAAGAAGCTGCAGATGGTGGTTGTGTGATGACGTCACTCTGTCCACCTGCTTACCCTGTGTCTGTAATTGAAAGTTTTCCTGTGCCCACCCGGCTCTGGTCCTCACGGTCCTGCAGCCACTCAGACCCAAATGAACACACAGATAATAAAGCCACAGAACACATGACAACATATAGATAAAGAGAAATGGACTGAGTTTAAATGTAAGAGCTAGTCAGTGGTAGGCCTGAGCCAATGGCTGAGCAGTTTTAATTAACATAAACTTCTGAGTGATTATTTTATGAGCAGCTGCAGACTGCAGGGTTAGGTGGGACCTGAGGAAAACTTTTAGCTCCACGTGTCTGTTCATCTGCACACACTCGCCTGGTCTTCTTGTCCTGCCCTCCCTGTGCCAGTGTCCTGCCCGCTGTGACCCCTGGCTTAGGACGCTCCTTCAGTGTTCGATCAGTGCCGTCGCTGGCTGTGCACAACATGGGGCGGACACTGCTTCCGCTTTCCTGGAGCTTAGGAACAGAGGGTGACCGAGCAGATGGCTCTCTTCCTACCCTCTGCACTGGGCTCTCTTGAGCAGAATCCTTTGGAGTGAATTTTCAGTATTGAAGGAGTCCTGCCAAATTCTGAGAGCTGCTGCTGTTGGCTGCCAAGTGTGACAGGCATACTTGCTAATACCAATTTGAAGATTGTGTATTTTGATGCTTGTTAAATCCTGATAGGAACTTGAATATTTTTTTTTTTTTCCATCACAGGCAATTTATTTTGTTCTATTCATTCACAGTTAATACAGAAAATACTTGGAAACATTTCCATATAATGTTTGACACAGAAATCATCAAATAGAAGTATACAATGTTGACAGGAGGCAGTACATTTATAATTTATAACCCCAAATGTATTTATAAATTAGAAATGGAAAGATCCAGAAATGAAATTATGAAGGTTCACCAAAGTCATTTAATCTGTCAGTTTCTCATTCATTTTTATGTCTTAATAATATTCTATTGTATGAATAAGCCACATTTTATTTCTCTCCAGTATTTGATAGCTATTTGAGTTGTTTTAACTTTTTTACTATTAGCAACACACTGCTGTAAACCTTCATGTACATGTTTCATAGGTGCACATTTTCAGTAGTTTGAGGATATATTCCTAAGGGTAGAATTGTTGAGTAACAGAGTAACAATGTTTTGCATTTTGACCAACCACCAAACTGTTTTGCCAAAGTGGCACACCATTTTACAATCTCACCAAATCCTTGTTTTTAAGGCTCTGATTTTTGTACAAAAGCATTCAATCATTCTGTCAGACCAAACCAGGAAAAGTAAGCTATAGTTCAGAGCTGTTCTATTCCATTTACTATGCAAAGCCATTCTTGGCGTTTGCAACTCTCAGCCCTTTTGAGTATTCTTGCAGTGTTCACCTTTTCCTCCACCACTTTTTTTTCTTCTTTTTTTTTTTTTCTGGTTTATTTCTATCTATTACAAATGTATAAAAAATCCTCCATCAACCCTGCCGATAGAAGCAGAACCTTGAGAAATATACCTTTGGTTTGCCTCAGAAAAGGAACACATATTGCACTGTAAAGTTTATAAAATTGGCGCAAAACATTGTGGTAATGTTACAATACCAGTTTTAAGAGTTCAGTGACTAATGGGGAGCCGATGGGATACATGCAGAACTGTGAAAGCGATCTCACTTAGCCAGCTGTACACGTAGACTGTAAATCTACATTCAGATCAATTCTGAACTAAAACTATCATCTCAGTTTATCTGTTGAGGTCAACCAGGAAACCCTAGAATATACCTTGATTTTTGCAAAAAACAAAATAGGGGGAGGGGTTTCTTCAGCATTTCAGTCCACGAGTAACAGTATCCTAACAGGCAAAGTGTTTTCTCACTGTCAACATAGAATGAACTGCTGCTGGAGGTCAACTTGGGCTTTAATTTGCATTAGTACTTACATGCATAGTAGTCCAAGTTGTTGATCTCATGACTTTAAAAAGTAACTCTAAAAAAGTAAAATGGTCCTTCTTGGAAGACTAAAGAAAGACATCCAGCCACAGTTGTAGAGAGTCTCATCAAAACAATATACCCTTTTATGGATTATGCCTCAATTAAAAAAAATAGCCCCAAATAAGAAGCAGCTCTGAAAAAGAAAATATAACTTAAGATATTTGAAAAAAACAAGGTGAATACAGGTTCAAAAATAATTAAGATACATTTTCTTAAGACTACCTAGAATTAGGCTTTAAAGAATTCTACCATTTCAAGTTTACCACTAGCTACTAGATACCCATTTACAAACAAGATGTTCACTTTTTTTGTTCCTTTATCGAAAGAAAAATCTACCTTCAGACTATGAGGGTGGTGATGGGGAGGGACTAGAAAACAAAATTCAAACAATCCCATGCAAATATCACATTTTTCAAATGGAAGAACTCCAAACTGCACTAGAAGTTCCAATCACTAAGACACTTTCCATTGAAATGATTTAAGGAACTTGAATATTTAAATAAACTTTTTATAATGCTAATTTCACTTAAAAAATCAACTAATTAATTGATTTTATATCCTGACTACAGCTGCCCTCCCTCTTCTCTTCTTACTCCCTTCCCCTTCCTCATTGCCCCCCCCCCCCATCCACCCCTCTTCTGTATTCGCTCAGAAAGGGGCAGGCCTCCCCTGTGCATCAGCAAAGCATGGCCTATTAAGCTGCCATAAGACCAAGCTCTTATTCAGTCTGGGCAGGGCACTCCAGCGTGAGGAATTGGTTCCCAAGAGCCAGTCAACGCACCAGGGACAGCCCTGCTCCCATTGCAGGGAGGCCCACAAGTCAACCAAGCTGTGCAGCTGTCTCATATATACAGAGGGCCAGGTCACTCATATTCAGGCTCCCTGGTTATTGGTTCAGACTGTGAGCTCCCGTGAGCCAAACTAGCCATTTCTGTGGATTTTCTTTTGATGTCCCTGACCCTGCTAATTTCACTTTTTAAGGAGACAAAACGCTCCACCTTATGTCTCTCCCTTAGGAAAACATGCTTTTCCCTTAGAACTTCTGCTGTCACAGAACCTGAGCACAGCAGCTCCTGTGGCCGTTTATCTCATGTGGGAATGTGACTCACATTTATTCTAAAAATAAAATGCATCACCTGGCTTATAGTGCTTAATTTTAAAATCTTTTTCTCAGTTTTTGGAATGCATGGCATGCCATTTCATAAGTTTAAAATATGTATTGTTCTTTGATGTCTAATAAATTTAAAAACTACTTTTCCCATTGAAATTATGAGAAATAATGAGACTTTTAATTGATTGCAGTATATGTATATACACACATATACACATACACACACACACATATATAAAATCTATCAATCGTCTATCTATCCATACTCCTTATTAATATCTTAACTTGGTTTCTTACTTCCATTTGAAAATTCAATGATGTCTATTTTAATGTCTTTCAATAAGAATGATCCATAAGTGTCAGGTGTGATGGTGCACACCTTTAATCTCAGGACTAGGGAGGCAGAGGCAGGTGGATCTCTGTGACTTTGAGGCCAACCTGGTTCCAGGACAGCCAGGCCTATGTAGAGAGACCCTGTCTCAAACGCACACACATTCATGTATGCATGCATGTGCACACACAAAAAATGATCTGTGGTTATCAATAAGAACTTTTAGGTATAGTGATTTGCTATATCTCTAAGTCATAATAATATTTGTTTTGTTTTCTGTTGGCTAGAGATAAAGTTTGCTGAGGAACTGTGGTCATAGGGCTGTGTAGGGTCCTGGAGGAGCAATAGACTATCTCGTCCCCCTTAAAAGTACACTGTGCCCTGGTGACTTTCCTGTTTTATAGTCTCTGGCACCTCAGGTCATCTTTAGAAGGTGACTGTGAACTCCAGTAAACACTCCTTTTGCTTTTCACAGTGAGTGAGCATGTGTCTGTCCTTGATAATCACTAATGTGGAATGTCACAGGGAAGATTAACACAGAAGTTACTGTGACATCTGTGAGTGGGGAAGTCATGGTTTTCACCTGTCTTTTTGGAGGGACCTTGGTTTCATTTCCACCATGGTTAAACTAGTTTAATTGGTTATAAAGTAGCACATAGTTTCAAAGCAGTAGCAAGAGGTATGCTGTAGGGGGTGATACTTTACCTTCCTGGAGTACAGTAGGGCTCCCCTTTAATCTTCTTTACACCTTGGACTACTGTGGCGCATTGTACCTGACAGTCATGTTAGAGTCAGACGGTACTGTGATGGATTCTGACCAATTTCCTTATAGCACTCTTCGGATGTCTGTATGGCTTCCTTATGTCAGATACTGCAGTAAGAATGAAATGCTAGTCTTAACCCGTCTGTACCTTATCTTTAGAATACACTATAATCTAATGTATTGTTTTACTTGACTTAATAGAAGTTGTTTGTTTATGTGCTTATCACTATTACTAATATTGTTGTTATTGTTTTCAGTTCCAAGTTTGTCCCAAAAGTCTCTGTGTCTCTACTCCTGGACATCGTACTGACCTTTTTCAGCGAGATCCTAAAAATGTCCTGATAACCGATTTCTTTGGAAGTGTTCGGAAAGTGGAAATCACAACCGAGACTCTCAGTCTGCAACGGGATTCACAAGTTGTGGAGAGAAGGTATTCCTCTTAGTTGCTATGTGAATAGAAAGTTCTAGCTCATGGTTTGTGAATTTTTATAAGATGTACTAGGATCCACATTAGTGATTATCAAGGACAGACACATGCTCACTCACTGTGAAAAGCAAAAGGAGTGTTTACTGGAGTTCACAGTCACCTTCTAAAGATGACCTGAAGTGCCAGAGACTATGAAACAGGAAAGTCACCAGGGCACAGTGTACTTTTAAGGGGGACGAGATAGTCTATTGCTCCTCCAGGACCCAAAGTTGGTGTTTGTAAGTAGTTTCGAGTTCCTGTCTGGTCTTCACCCTTCACAAGCTGTATGCTTTTCAGATTGTGGACGGAAGTTGTAAATATGGCTGGGAAACCGTGGTTGTGACTGGATTGTGATGGTTTCCAAAATACAGTATTGGTCATATTGCAGGTTGGGATGTGTTGAGACTTGAGATGTCCACAACAGTCTGTCCTTGGTAATCAGTTAGGGAAGGTGGGAGAGAAGCAGAAGGCAGCTGCAGCTCTGTAGGGCAGGGGTTTATGTGTGTGTTTGTGTGAGAGAAGGTGAAGGAACTTGGTTCAGGTTGGGGGTTTGGAATAATTTATAATGCTCATTTTTTTTTTTTTCTGTAATTATTTTTGAAAGGCAAAACAGAAACTTTTGTGGGAACTATTGCAGTTCCCCTTTCTAGGATGTAACTTGTCCAGTGCTGCCCGATGTCTGGGCAGCTCGTACTGCAGGGCCTTCCCAGATCTCCAGTGGCAGCAGCATGCACTGTTTCCAGGATTTATAGTGGCGGTGCTGAAAGTAATAGAAGCAAGTTAAAGATGCAGGAACGACTTCTCCTGGGAGGACTTGGGCACAATCACACTTCTCGTTTCAGAATTCAAAGCCTTAAGTTGTTTTTTTTTTCAATTTCTTATGACTGTTAGCTTATAAAACTATGAAAGCAGCAGATAACAACAGAAGTAACAATTTTATTAATTTTTTAAATAGCAGCTTTTAAATTACCTTTGTAAAAATTGCTAAACTACACTTTAATACTTTAATGAACTGGATATAATTTGATACACTAACATCATGTCTCTTAGCAGTTGGTTTTAAAATTTCTCAGACTTTAACCTGGAAAGCTGTTCACTCCCATAGAGCCCCCTGAACACTGATGTAATCTCTCTTGGAGACAAGGACGGCTTTGCACTTTGTTTCTCCCAACACTGAACGAACGGTGTGTATTAGTGTTACTGGATGCTGAAGAGGAGTGCAGTGGGATTGTAGTGAGTTTTGTTATGTATTCTGGAAGAGTGGATTTTTGCCTTTTCAGTTTTCTCTGTGTATTTGTTTGAAAGCAGAATTCTTAGTGCTGACAATTGTCTCCGTTTATATCTAAGGATAAAACTAAGCTCCGCAGCTGCATTCCACCGTCTGTTGGCTTAGTGCACCCTCTAGTGTTTGCAAATAGGTTTTATTTAGGGTGTCGCTGTTTACCTGGAGCCCTTATAATGACTGATGTAGACAGGGCATAGTGGTGTGCACTGGTGTCCCTGCCTTCCATCTGTTTGAAAGGTTCAAGCAGGAAGACTGCACCCAAGAATTAGCTATCCCATGCAACATAGCGAGACCCCTCTCAAAAACATTGCTGGTTCCGTCATTCAGCTGACATGAGAATTTCATTCCTGTTTTGCTCCAGGAATTTTTACATGTATAAACAGATATTATCTCATTGTGTGCAGGTGCTATTCACATGCAGATATGAATGACAGTCTATGTAGAGAAGAGTCTGTTCACCAGAAAGTAGATATCACAAAAAACTGGTTTTGTGAAGGAAATACTGGGTGACGTTGTATTATTTACTTTTTCAAATTTTAGACCAGCAATATTAATACAGTGTTACTAAATTCTAGTTACATTTCAAAAAACACTTTCACATAATGGAACAATGCATTACATTGGTTCAGACTGGCTTTTTTATTTTTTATTTTTGTGTAGTCTGAGCATACACCCTTAATCATATAGAATGAAATCATTAGTATACAAAACTAATTGGAATTTTTATGTGTTTTCTGAAACTTAGGCAGGGGAGGGTGTCGTCATGGAGCTCCAGTGAACATAGGAGTGCAGATTGCTCTTTGACTCAGTTTACTTCCTTCAGATAGTGTGTTTTGCCTTTTGTGCTATTTTACTTGTGAAATTTATGTATATTGACCATGGCTATAGTTTTTCATTAAGAAGATCCATTGTATAAACGTATGGGACCTTCAAAGAATAAAATATTATTGAACGAAGGATAATTTACTTAAATGGAATGCCTTTTAATGTATATTTCAGAATTTTGACAAACATTCAGTTGGTATATTCAGTCTGTCATGCTAAGTACTTTATGACTCTTCTCTTAGCCACCTTGACTGTTTCCAGACCCAAGGCCTCCCTTTAATAGACCGGCATGCACATGCAGCCATGCAGTAGAGCTCTTGGCTCTGCCTCGTGTGATAGGCTTGTGTCTGGACAGTTGTGTCAGCAGCACCTGCTGATGGTTACCCCACACACTGCCCATTTACAACAAAGGACCTTTCGCCCCACCCCAGAGTTTGGAGCTATTTAGAAAAAACTGCTGTAGACATTTGCATATAAGCATTAAGATTTCTTTAAATCTGCGTGCATATCTGAGTGTGGGGTTGCTGGCATGGGAACTGCAGGCTTGCTAGGAGACTGTCGTCAGCTGGTCTCCACGCCACCTTCCTTCAGAAGTCTCACAGATGACCACCCACACTCTCACTTGCTCCTGCTGTTCCTTTTAGCTGTTCTGGGTAGGAAAGCTCATGGTGGTTTTAATCTGAATAGTTAATGCCTAAAGATGCTGAGCATACTTTTATTTACTGGCCATTCATTCATCTTTCATAAAGTATCCTTTGAAGTCTTTTGCTCATTTTTAAAATATTGATTTGTTTTTTCATTAAATGTTGACAGTTCTCTGTATGTTCTGGATACAAGTTCTTTTTCAGATACATGAATCACAAAATGTTTTTTCCAGTCTGTGGTCTACCTTTCATTTTGGTTCACTATTGGTTGGTTTATCAACTTTCTCTATGTTTAGTGGCTTCTGGGAGTCATTCTTTGCCTAACCTAAAGTCACAGAGACTTTAAGAAGTTTATAGTTTCAAATTTTTGATTGAACCTCTGTTTATTTTCAGTCAGTTTGTGAATATGATGTGAGTAGTGGTTGAAATTCATTTTGCTTATGAGTCAGCTTGTGAGTTTCTTAAGGGAGCCTGCTGGATTTTGATTGAGATGGGCTTGACTGTTGATTAGGGGAGTATATAGCAACATTGGGTCCTACAGTCTGTGAGCATATCCCAACAGTTATCTGGATAGTTATTTTCTAGGTGATAGTTATACAATTTATTTTTCTAATGATCCCTTGTTTGGGGGTCATATTGACTCTGGTGTTGCTGAACCAGAAACTCCAGAAGATGTCTCTTTTGACCAGATATGGACAGCTTGATTCCACAGTGAAAGTGACTACCACATATATAATTCACCACATGCATTCCAGTGAATGTGTATTTACAGGAATTCAGTCAGAAGTTAGGGGATGTGTTTCATGGAGACACCTGAGTGTTGGATAAATTCATCCGAATATTGTGGAATCTGTGACCACACTGTTCTCTGACTGCTACTCATAGTGAGTAGGTTAGACTGAACCTTGACCCACAGGTCGGGTGAGATGCTCCAGTCACAGCTGACAGGGTTTGTGCCTGACTTGTGCACACTGCATGTGGTGGCTAATGTATTTGCTTCACTACAGCCTTCTATTACCCTCAGCATCTTACTTGGCCATCTGCTTTATTATCTTATGACAGTTTGCCACTCTAGTTATCTCAGAGTCTATTAAAATAGAATGTGAGAAATTAGGTGATTCATTTGATTTATAAAGGCACAGAACTACTATTGAAGTTATCCATTTTGTCATTTTGCAAACATAAAATTCTTATAGCTTCAAAATGCATTGATTGTTTCTTTTTTTTTTTTTTTTTTTTGTTTTTTGAGATAGGTTTCTCTGTGTAGCTTTGCGCCTTTCCTGGATCTTGCTCTATAGCCCAGGCTGGCCTCGAACTCACAGAGATCCGCCTGGCTCTGCTTCCCGAGTGCTGGGATTGAAGGCGAGCGCCACCACCGCCCGGCCTGTTTCGTAAACTTTAGTGATTTATTTTACCCTGTAGAGAGGACTGAAGCATACGTGGAACTGCTCTGAGATTTCTGAGGTGGCAGTGTGTGTGCACAGTGCAGCTCCACGTGTTCCTGTCACGGGAATTCAGCGTGCTCGAGCGGAAGTGGCAAATCTCCTGTGTGCCAGAGTTGCAGACCCCGTGTTCGTTCACATTTCAAACTATATCACAACAAGCGGTTCTTTCTTCAAACGCTAAATGTTAGAGTTAAAAATGTGCAATTGTATTCAATCTAGAAATGGTGTGGTTGTTGATATATCCATGGGGCGCTCAGAGGGTGAGTGTCTGATTTACTCACAAGCGTGCTGACGTTTCTTTTAGACCTTTGCCTCTGTTCCCTGACACTCCTGATTGTCACATTGATTGTGGTACTGCTTCACCCCAGTAAGTTAAGCCTGGGTTAATTTTTTTTTCTGCATGATGGAGGAGGGAATATTACAGCTAAATTACCACCCGGAGTCTGCTCCTGTGTTCAGACCCCTAGCACTCACTCACCAGCCGCATTACCAGGGGAAGACTTCGTGAACTCTTCTTGGTCTCCGTGGCTCAGTCTCATATGGTCTCTCGAGAACTAACTTTGCCTGTGCTTATAAAGTAAAAGCAAGAATTTATGCTTCATGTATTGCTAAGTTGCTTGGTCACATTGGCATTGAGAAGCCGATCACAGGAATGAACAGAAATTCACTTTGGCTGCAGTGGTGTCTGGGCCCCATCCCACCGTTTGTTTAATAATCTATTGTTAATGCCATCTAGTCATTTCCTGTTTGGAGGGCTCCTGTTTGTAGACCTGGATTCTTTGCACCAGAAGTTGGCAGCAGAATTCCATGTTGGCATATGTGTAACAGACCTTTCCAAAAGTACTGGAGGTTGAGGTAGATTGTGGCTTTAAATAAACTGGATGCTTTCATCTCCACCTTGCTGAAAACAGCAGCGATGGACCTCATTTACTTGGCTAAACTGCGTTGCCAACCAGAGATTGAGGGTGAGTTGGTGAGCAGTTAACCGGGGTTATTAAACTAGGATATCTAGTTTTTGATGAGGGCATTGTAAAGTCAGCAAAGTTCTTGTGTTAGTTGGAGCTCTTCTCGCACGGCGCTGTCTCTGCCTGTATCTTGAAGTGTTTTCTCTGCATTTTCTTCTATTGCTTTCAGAGTTTCAGATCGTACAGTGAAGTCTTTGGTCCATTTTCAGTGAAGGGCTGTACAGGGTTGAGAAAGGGCTCCTGTTTCATTTTCCAACGTTTGGATGTCTGCTCCCCAGCCCCGCTTGCTGCCTTTCCCAGGGCTTTGACACTTTTGTCATAGATGTGGTGGCTGTGTCTGTGTGAGTTTATTTCTGGATCCTCTGTTGTCCTTCACTGATCTGTCTGTCTGTTTCTGTGCTAGTGCCTGCCATGCTTTGTCCCCAGTGGGCTGGGGCTGACTCCTCATGTCAGACTCATGTGGTTCAGGATGGCGTAGTTTCCTTCTGGATTCAATTCGTGCTGTGTCCAAATGTACTTTATCTAAATGTGCCTCCATGGGGCCACCCCCGTCTTCCTGCTGTTGCCACGTTTGTGAGCAGAAAATATTTGCAGTAACCAATTGCTAGAAAGTTCCTGTGAACAGGAAGCCCTCAGAGAGCTTCGCCAAGCAAGGAAGAAAGCTCCCGGGAGAAGTCACTAAGGAGCTGAAACCCAAGCGTTCTGAGAAAGTGCCTAAGTCATGTTCATTAGATGACCGAGGTAGACTGATTCTATCTGAGGGCCAGGACCAAGAATTATGGGTCCATGATCTGTCATGCAGTATGTTTTATGTCTTGTATATAGTGCTTATTATTTGCTAGAAAGCATAAGCAACAGCGGCTGATATCCACCTGGACATATCTTTAAAGATGTCCATCATCTTTATGGAGATGATAAATTATTATAAATTTACATACAGAACATAAAGAGCCATGTAAATGATGGCGGGGTAGATCATCATCTTGTTTAATCCTCAAAACAACTGCAGAGTATAGAGCCACTTTACAGATGATTCCAGTGCAGAGGTTAATCACAGAAGCGCTAGCTCTTGGGCTCTTAGCCATTGTGTATACGTGTTCTGACTGCATGTATGCCTGCATGCCAGAAGAGGGCATCAGATCCCATTATGGAGCGTTGTGAGCCACTATATGGTTGCTGGGAATTGGACTCAGGACCTCAGGAAGATTAACCAGTGCTCTTAACTGCTGAGCTGTCTCTCCAGCCCTCAGTCTTTTTCTTAATCATATTAATGATCTAAATGATCTATGTGGCTCCTCAATAGACTCATGTGTTCTAGCTGTGTGATACTTCCTTGTTTTATTTTTTATTATCAAAACTCTGTTTAAACTAACATTATTATTATCAATTAGACAGTACAGCTTAGGGAGGAAATCTTCTTCATAATAATCCACAGGTAAAAATGCCCAGTAGAATGACATGTTTCCATGAGATAAACATGCTACATTACAGGCAGTGGGGATCTCCCCACACCCATTCACACCATACCAGATACCAGAGACAGATGGCAGCAGCAAACGTGTAGACACAGCAGAAGCAAAAGACATTCCGGGGTCTGTGGTCTTGGGGACCTTGCCTAACGGAGAGTCACCAGTCAGGGGATTGCCTCCTGATGTGCTGACACCTTGAACTTCAATTGCCACCTGCTGCTCCTCTGACATGGCCACTAGCAGTGGTGGGTTGATACGGTGGGTTGACACAGATGCTCACCTAGGCTGGGCACTCAGCACTCTGAGCAGCTGTGTGCCTCCACTGACTGCTACCCACCGAAAAAAGAATCTGCCCAAGGCTAGGAGCAGCCCAAATGTATGGGGAAAAGCATAAATGTCAGAAAGCAATTTGACAAATAACAATGAAGGTTCTCCCTGAGGGCCCATGACCTCTCTAGTCATGGGCTTTTAACCAAGGTTATAGTATCAGGCATGAAATTCCTTCCCTCCTGTGGAGCATGCCTCAGATCCCCACAAAAGCCACACCACTAGTGCACAGTGGGAATATCTTGCCTTGCAGGTCAGTACTGTGACAGGCAGTGCCTGGTCTCCCTCAGCAGCCCGTGTAGCACCTTCTGACTGAGCTGTACAGCAGGTAGGAAGTTTCCTGGTCGCATTGAGATTGACTTCTCTACATCTTGCAGCCACAGTGTGTGGTGTCCTCAGGAGTAGGGTCTTTGTGACCTTATGCAGGTAACCAAGGGCAATGGAGATACCTGCAGCTCTCTGACCAGTAACTGAGGGAGGTATCCTACACCCTGTCTGCCATGCAGAGTAGTTGCAATTTATTTTTTCATAAGGTTTCCATATATTGTTACCCTATCTTTGGCCAGCACTCCCCACTTCCCTGTGCTCTTCCCCTCCCCCCACTAAAGTCTTCCTTTCCACTTTGGTTTCATGCACCATCTACTGTGCCCTGTCCCAAAGGCCTCTTTCTAGTTTCCTGGCTTCCATTTGTGCTCAAAGTTAAACACAAGGGAAGCCTTGAAGCTAGAGTCAGCAGGAAGAGTGATCATGCAGGTTGTTTCCTTCTGGACCTCAGTGACTTCACTCCGTTCACTGGGAGAGTTCGTGATTTCCTTTATCCTGTCATGAGTGATAATCTGTTGGGTATATGTACCAGTTTTCCTTTTTTTTTTTTTTAAGATTTGATTTATTTTTAAGTGTGTGTGTGTGTGTTTGTGTCTGTGTGTCTGTGTGTGTGTACATGCGAGTGTCCATGGGCATGTGTTTGCTTGTGCTAATGAGTGTAGGTACCCACAGAGTTCAGAAGAGAGCATCAGGTCCCTAGAGCTGGAGTACAGGTGGTTGTCAGCTGCTTGAACTGGTGCTGGGAACTGGATTTGGGCCTCTGCAAAAGCGATCTATGCTCTTACCTGTCGATTCCTCACTGCAGCCCTTGCGCTTCCTGTTCCGCACGTCTTCATCTGTTGATGGACAGTTGGACAGTAGAGATGTGCAAGTGCCTCTAGAGCAGCCCCCGGAGGCCTTTGGGTGCATGTCCGTGAGCAGGACAGCGGGGTCCTGCCACAGTTCTGGTTCTGCTTTGGGGGCAGTCCTCCAGACAGGTCCAGATGGACACTGCAGTTGACACTCGACACTCCCACTAACAGTGTAGACGTGTTTGTCACTTTGTCCTGATAATGGCCATTCTCTCACTGTTGTGAGATGGGATCTTAAAGTGGTTTTAATCTGCATTTCCCTCATGTTGAGTACCATTAAAAGTGTTTCCTGGCCATCTGTGACTGCTTGACCTTGTTTAAAAAATACAGATAAGGGATAGAAAATTTTCTGTGCCTTTAAATTATATTTTATATGTATATAATCTAATTAATTTACTGTACATAAATAATTTGCTTTCTCTAGTATATATTTTAGTTTCAAGTCATTGTTTTGTGCTGTTTTGTTCAAGGGGTTATACTAAGCATTGGGTTTGGGGTCTGTTTATGGAGTTTCTTCCTAATGTCCTTGGGTTACTCGAGATAATGTGTTTTGAATTATTTATTGATTTTATTTTTAGTATCTATCATAGCACAACATCTCTGCTTTCCTGTTCTTACAGTTATTTTCAATCCTTAGAAGAACGCTTTGGCCTTTACTGCCCAATAAGTTATGCCATTGTGTACATGAATAATTGGATTTCAGCTGGCATTATGGAAGCCAGTTTACTCTTTCTGAGTCAGAGCTGACCTTGTGTGTATGGGCACTGTAAATGATTCTAGAGTTTTGTTCTAGAAGCGCTTGGGTAGCACAGTAAGGAAGATTTTTGTGGTCACTGGACATCTAGGAAAGAGAAAACCAGGACATAAAAGATGGGAATTATAAACTGATTTCACGAGCGTCTCATGTGCCTGCTGTTTTCTTTATCTGCACAGAGTATTTTTAATCAATTTCATGAGTAAACAGACTCTACTTGTCTTGTATCTGAAGGACATTGCTGTTCAGACACAGAACCGTACATAAGAAGGGCACAGCCTTTCTCTGCAGGCGTCCTCCTTTATGAAACGTGTCAGTAGATCTTAGTGAAGGGTCCTCCAAAGAGAACATGGAAAGGATGACCTTTGGAGGAGCCTAGTGTGTAGGATGTAGTTGAGTTTTCCTTTGGGCCTCCGGTTCACAAATAACAACACGGAGACTTATTATTAATTATGAAAGCCTGGCCTTAGCTTAAACTTGTTCCTGACTAGTTCTTGTAACTTCAGTTAACCCATTTCTATTCATCTTCGTCCTGCCACATACTGCCCATCCTGCTTCCTCCATGTCTCCTATCATTGCAGGCCTAGCTTCCTCCTCCTCTCCCCTCTCTCCCCACAAGTCCCACCTACACCTCCTGCTCAGCTGTTGGCCGTTCCGTTTTTTATTACACCAACCACAGCAATACATCTTCACACAGTGTGCAAATATCCCACAACCTAAGATCTCTCAAAATGTTAAATAAAAGGAATGACTTTAAGAAAGAGAACTTAAATGATTTGTAAGAGGAAAAAAATAGGTCTTTTGGGTTTTCAGCCATCTGTAAGTTGAAATGAGCACCTGTGGTTTTCTCAGAGTCATAAACATTAATTAGAGAGCTTGTGTGGTGCATGTATCACTCTTAGGAAAGCGGTGATTCTGTGGGAACAGAAGACATGGCGAGGAGGAGGGTGGAGACACAGTGTCATTGGAGTGTTAGATGTGGAGGGAAAGAAGAAGGCACTTGAAGGTGAGGAGAGGCTTTATGGAAACAAGGGAGCATTTAAAAATAGCACTGTGTCCCACCCTGGGACATTCAATACCTTATTAAAGAAGCTGCAGTCCACTGTGTCTACAGAAGAGGGCGCTCTGGAGCTGAGAATCCTTGTAAGCTAGTTCCTCTCTCTTCCTCCAACTCCAGATAAATTGCCATTACTAATCTCAAGAAAGCTAATATAAATAATCCTCAACAAAAACAGAATCCAGAAAATGGACAAAGTTAATACAAGAATAAAATTAAAAATTGAGATCAGACCTTATTAAATTATATATAATGTATAATTTATATACATCTTGTTATATATGGAGACTCCTTCAGTGAATGAAAACAAAACTAGAGGGAAGGGTTGAAGAGATGGCGGGGTCACTAAAGTGCTTGTCATGCACTAAGTGCCTGAGTTCAATCCCCGGGACCCTCGTAATGAAGCTGGGGTGGTGCTTGTAATCCAGCATTGGTGAGGCAGATACAGGCAAACCTGTGGGGTTCACTGGCCAGCCAGTCTGAGTCCTCAGTAAAACCCAGGCCAGCGAGAGGCTGTCCCCAAAACAAGCTGGACAGCGCCTGCGAATGCCACTTGAGGTCTCCACACGTGCACACATATCACATACATGCACCTGCGCATACATGAACACGGCGGGGGGGGGGGGGGGGATGGAAAGATAATAAAAGGAAAAACATAGGAAGGCCAGATGGCCACCCTGGAATATGAACAACATATGAAACAAGTGTCTGTGTTGTGAAAGAGCACCCAGGGCCAGTCAGTTAAAAAGTCAGGACTGAAAGAGAACAACAGGAATGTCTGAAAGAGAACCTGACTCAACTCTGGGAAGAAATTGACAAAAAAGATAAACATCACCTTAGATGCGAAAACCAAATTACAAGGTACCCAAGGGAAGGTCTCTATTACCAGAAGTTCAGTGAGGGGAAGAAGGACTAGAAATAAAAGAGACAAGAAGGTAACACTGAACCATGAGGGGAAAGAGGGAAAGGAAGCGTGGAGAAGCTCCGTTATATTTAGTTAATGCTTAAAGTAGACAGCCATGGAGAATAAAGAGAAATAACATTAAAAACTGCAACGGACAACTTCTCAGAGCTGAACGGAATTTCTGAGTGGAAAGGTCCTGTCTCTTGTGTACTTGAGAGAAATGGTTAGCCTACCAACCCTCAGGGTTTGTCCATAAAGAGGGAGGAGAAGGCCACCTGGGCCTCCACTAAGAAAGAACAGTACCGAAGTAGTTCAAGTTAGAGGTGCATTCAAGTGAAGGCCGTCGAATTGGAAAGAGCACCCAGCTGGTTCCTGGAAGCAGTGCATGTGTGGAAGAAAACAAGTATTTCCAGGAAGTACAGGAGCAGTTGTTTTAGCTACAAGACATCAGTGAACTAATGAAGCAGTCCCATCATGTGGTACCTGAGCTTCAGTGTGCATCATACACCGAGTATCTTTGAAAGGACGCTGACATTATGTTCAAATAGATCGCTGACAGAGAAGTGTTGGGACATTCAGACGGGAACTGTCAGGATGCTTCAACTTTCAGATAGTTCAGTGGGAAAAATTTAAAAAGCAGAAAATTGCCACACGACTGCAAAAGTATCTCTTCTTCCCATCAACCTTTAGCCGCCTGTAAGTCCCAGGCAGGGGTGGGGTGGGGTCTCCGCCAAGCCTTGCCTGTCCCTGGCAGGGTGTCACAGGGGCAGCTTTGTGACCCTGCTGCAGTCATCGCAGCTGTGTGAGTTTGACCCTGCAGTGCCTGCCATGCTGTGACTGGAGTCGGCCTCCCACACGGTTGCTCCCACCTCCACAGACTCTCCCCTTCTCTGCTTCATCTTCCACAGTGTCCCCACCCTTTGGAGGGCTGTTATAGATGGCCCATCCAAGCTGTCACTTATTCTCTGTCCTCTGACCCGTTCTGAGTCTGTGCAGTCACCGCTGACCACCGGAAAGAGAAGCTTCTCTGACCAAGCCTGTGGTGTGAACATGGCCCCGTAGAAGGGAACAGGATTTTACTTGTGTCTAGCACCAGAAGGAAGTGAGTTCTAAGCTCCAGCCAGGCTTGCGCTATTGCAGCGGCCCTCCCAGAGTGCCTGACCGGTCAGTGTTGAACCCTGAGCGAAGCTGCGTGGCACCGTCTGGCAGTATCAGGCTGGTCAGCAGGGGGAGGTTTCCAGAGCAGCTCTAGCTTGCCCATGTCTCCTGGCCAAAGCCTGTGTATGTTTAGTGGTAGTCTTCCCTACTAGTTATGGTGGGCAGCCAAGAGCTATGACCTGTGTAGTTCAGAGTCCTTGGGAGTGTCCGTGGTCACAAGTCCTGAGAAGTAGCCTGCCACTGGCCCTAGAGTTGTGTTTACAAAGCGGCGGGAGCTTTATTCACCCCCAGACCACCTCCACTCAGAGTATTTAATTGTTCTTTGACTAGCTCATCGAAACACCAGTTTATACCACTGTGGTTGGCATCCCTCCTGTCTTCTGTGCCTTCCATGTGCCTGCTGCTCACCGAGCAAGCCTCCACACTGTCCTGCTTCCCGTTTTAGGTCGCGTGTTCTGCTGTGCCCTGACTTGAAGAATCTTTTTTTCTGTCCTGGATCGCCTTTTACTTTTGTGGGCTCCAACACATTCTCTCTGATACAAATGTATGCATATAAAAATAGCTAGAACTCATGTATGAGAGAGCGGGGTAGGACATTTTTCAGTTTCGTCCATTTTTCCGAAAGCCCCATTATTTCATTAATGGATGAATTAAATTCCATTGTGAATTGGTACCACATTCTCACTATCCATCCTTCAGTAAATGGTGTCTGGGCTGACTGTCTTTCTTTGCTACTGTGAGTAGAACAGCGATGAACATGAATGTGCAGGTATGTGCCCAGGAGTGGTGTAGGTGGGTCATATGGACATTCTAGTGATTGTTTTTAAGAAACCTCCACACTGATTCCCTGGTAGCTGTAGGAGTTACAGGCCCACCGACACCATAGCAGCAGCTGCTGTCTTGATGTTAGCCGCTTCTTGGTGTAGATGGAACCCAGTGATTTAACTAGTGTTTCTCTGGTGGCTAAGGACACTGAGCATGTCACACAGTATTTGTTGGCCATTTGTGCTTCTTTTGAGGACTCTGTTCCATTCTTTAGCCTGTTTAGGTTTTTGAGTTTTCATATGTTTTGGATATTAATCCTCTGTTAGATGCATAGTTGGCAAAGGTTCTCTTCTGTTCTGGAGCCTGCCTCTTCACCTGACTGTTTCTTTTGCTGAATGGTAGTTTTTTAATTTCACGACTGTCCATTTGTCGTTCATTGGCCAGATTTACTCAGCAACAGGAGCACACTCAGGAAGTCTTGGCCTTTGCCAGTATCGTGAGTGTTTTCCCTGCTTTTTCCTTTAGACATTTCAGAGTTTTAGGAAACTCTACCCATGAGCCAGAACCACCCCCCAGCCCCCCTACCTGCATTCCCACCACCCGACTTCTGGCAGTGACTGCCTACTCTCCCCCCACCCCCACCCCACCCCCACCCGACTTCTGGCAGTGACTGCCTACTCTCCCCCCACCCCACCCCCACCCGACTTCTAGCAGTGACTGCCTACTCTCCCCCCACCCCACCCCCACCCGACTTCTGGCAGTGACCGCCTACTCTCCCCCCACCCCCACCCCACCCGACTTCTGGCAGTGACCGCCTACTCTCCCCCCACCCCACCCGACTTCTAGCAGTGACCGCCTACTCTCCCCCCATTCTCACCCCCACCCGACTTCTAGCAGTGACTGCCTACTCTCCCCCCATTCTCACCCCCACCCGACTTCTAGCAGTGACCGCCTACTCTCCCCCCACCCCCACCCCCACCCGACTTCTGGCAGTGACCGCCTACTCTCCCCCCATTCTCACCCCCACCCCCACCCGACTTCTGGCAGTGACCTGCCTCTCCCTAACCAGCACTGGAATCTTTGGCATTCCTGGACTAAGTCAACTGTCTTTACTCTGGGTGCTCCTTAGTCTTGGGCAGATGTTTGTGTTGGCTTGCTCATCAGCCTCCCTCTTGGGAAAGACTCCATAATCCTCATCGTTGTGTCCTTGAATCTTAGGCCAAGCTTATCCCCTATGTTTTCCAGGAAAAGTCAAAGTTTAGGGATTTAAAATCTAATTTTGGTACAGTGATGTAGAATTCACTGGAAAGGGGGTAAAAGAATGGTTCCTTGCAGTTACATCTTACTGTCTAAAATTCAGTATTTATTTCTGAGATGGTCAATAATTTAAAAAAAAATTTATTAGACTACTTGGGAAGATTTTTTTCTCTTTAAAATTTATGATTTCCAGGAAACAGGAGGTGACGAGAGTGATGGAATATATGTACCTGAAAGCAAAAAAGAGACTCCGTGGGAGCAAGGGGTTGGGGATGGGTGAAGGGTAGTGCGGGCCGAAACAAAGGAAAATGATGATACATGTATGAAGTGTCACCATGAAGCTCAGGACTCTGTATGCTAACTAAAAATACTAAGAAAAACATTCTGAAACCTAAAGGAAATCTGTCTGTCTGCATCTTGTAGTTCATACTGTATTAGCATGTGTTGTGTGAATTTTGTATATAATTTTAAATTTAGAATTTAAAGTGGGGCTTATTTCCCACTTACTGAGATAGAAGGTAAGCACTGGGTAAATGGAGAAGCACACCACATAGTTTTCTCTTTGAAGAAGTGAAAACAATGTAGCTGGGTCTTTTAAACAAATTCATACATTTAGAAGGAGTGAGCAGACAGACGGCAGGATTGGAGGTTGGTCAGACAGACAGGAGTAATCACAGGCAGGAGCCAAGACCTGGAGGAGCAGGGCCAGTGGAATGATGCACACGAATGGTTAAAAAGACAGGGATGCCATGCTGAGAAGCCAGCCCTCATGAACAGGGCTCTTTTTTTTAATTGTTATTTTTAAAAGATTTATTTACTTATTATGTATACAGTATGTATACTTGCAGGCCATAAGAGGGCACTAGATCTCACTACAGATGGTGGTGAGCCATCGTGTGGTTGCTGGGAATTGAACTCAGGACCTCTGGAAGAACAACCGGTGTCCTTAACCTCTGAGTCGTCTCTCCAGCCCTGTGAACAGGGTTCTTAAGTGTTAATTCTTGAGTGAAAGTGGGAGACGTGGACAGTAAATGATGCCAGCTAATTTCATCACACAATTACATGTAGTATGAATGCATTCATGGTTTAAATCGGGGTCATTTTATTGGGTAGTTTACCCCAAATTATTAATCAGTATTATTTCCACAAGTTACGGTAGGTCTGTGATAAGCACATTTCAGAGTTACGTAGTTATCTGCTGTTCGCCATGGGCACCTGTCTGATGTGTCTTCTGATTGCTTTCCAGTTATGAGGAAGACAGGACGGTGGAGGAGCTCACAGAACCTCTCAAGTATGCTGAGCAGCTCCCAGTGGCTCAGATAATACACCAGGTTTGTCTCCGTTTGATTCTTTTGAAAGAAACAAGATTTGTACTCTCAGAAGGTAATTGCTTTCATTAGGTTTTTCAGAATCAGTGTGTTCCGGGTAAACGGCATTGTGGACCCCTTCTTCCTGCTTGGGCTTTGCCCTAACAGTGAACATCCCCACCTGAAACCCAGTCCCGAAGACGACTTAGGGTGTCATGCTGTAGCTCTTACATAAGACCTAAGACTCGGGGTAATCAAAATGACCTCCTACACATTCCTAAATGTCAGAAAACGTCATTTTAAACCACTGTCTGTGGTCTTTGTTCACAAGGAGAAAGCTCACAATGAGCCATTAGTGTCATTTCGTAGAGCGGCTAAGGACGGGAACATGTCTCCCCTGCTCTCTTCAACCTCCCCACCATCAACTGTTGTGAGGTGTAATTCTCAATGCCACGTGGGCATTTTGTTCATTTCCAGTTATAACGACTGTCATCCTTCTATGTCGTGATCATCTGAGAGAAGACAGAGTTGTTAGCACAAAGCTTAGATTTTGTACTGTGGTTGTGACAGCAGAGACCATCTGCCTGCCTAGGCCAGAAGCAAATGACTTTCAACAGCTGTTGACTGGCATGTAGACCTAGAAGATTCTTCAGCTCCTAGAGATTGGTGGAAACACCAAGCAGCCTTGAGTGTCAGGACTCCTCAGAGTTGCTGTGGATATCATTACTAGGAGTTTTTCCAGTATTGTTTGTTCAATTGGGAATTTTGGTTTAGTGTCTGTGGGTTGTTAATAGTGCCAGTTTGAGTTTATTTAAAGGAAAGAGGCTTTTAATTGAAAAAATTCCAATATATAGATAAAATTCAGTTTTAAAATTCTGCATGAATCTTAAAAATGGTTAGAAATCTGCCCCCCTGGGGTGCTCATCTGTATATGGTAATCAAGTCCAGTTTATATGTCAGGGATTCCCAGGTTGACAGAGCTTAAGTGACCTAACAGTCTGCAAATGTCACATTTAAAATTCTGTCTTCATGCCTGACTCTCAGCATAAATGAATTAACCTGCAGAGGAGACAGCAAGTCAATACGTTCTTACAGTGAGAGTGCACACTGAAACAGTGTGCTTCGCTCGGAATAGGTAAACAGGATCTGCCCAGAGCCGGTCACCTGGAATAAAACCTGACCACAGAAGCAGGAATTAACCTTTAAGGCGGCTGACCACTTGAAATGTCAGAAATGTTTTTATAATGTGAAGGAACCAGTAAATTGTCCGCTTTCTGTAACCACTGTTTTGTAGTTAAACACTGTTTGAGTTCAAGGTAAACCATTTGACCCAGGAGAAAATTTTAGGTTGTGGGTTTTTTCTAGTATAAGAGAGATGGTATTGATTGAACAATAAATTATAAACAGTATAATTAAAAATCTGAATGATCTATCATAAAAATCTCAATTTTTAAGAAATTTTGCATGGTAGGAGTTAATTTTTGTAAGTTAAGGTGGAGGCAGGAAAGGCCCTGTCAGCAGCAGACGTGCCGTCCTACCTCGCTTTTCCTTTTGTGGCAGCTCTGTAACAGAAACGGCCGACTTGCACTCTCCGGCAGGTTCACTTAGGAAGGGGTCACTTGATGTAGGCGGACTTTTCTTCCCTGCCCACAGTTCCTAAGTAATCGACATGGAAACTTAATATTAATTGTAATTGCTCAGCTTATTAGGAACTAGCTCTTACAATTTCAATGAACCCATTTCTTTTAATCTACATTCTGCCACGAGACGCGTAGCATTTACCTCTGTAGCATGTCTTGCTTCCTCTCTGTCAACATATATTCACACAGTGTAAAGGAATATTCCACAATTTGTCTTAGAGTTTTTAAAAAGATTTTATTATTCTTGATTATATTTATGTCCCTGTGTGTCTGTGTGTGAGTATGTGCACGTGAGTACCGGTCAGAAGAGGGTGTCTGATCCCATGGAGCTTTTCTAGATATAGACATGGCACAGATACCAGGATGATGACGGCCCCTATGAACAGGACACAGGCTGGGATTGGTGGGTTTCCTGGTGACCTGGATGAAGTTATGAACTAGAGGTCCCATGCTCTGAAGAACCCACACCTACATCAAATGTTCTGCAAAGGCTGCATGACTGAAGTTATTGTGGGAGGCTGGGGTGTTGCAGATCTAGAGCTGGATTATCTTGGCTGTGTTTGGCTCTCTTACTAGCCATTCATTGCCCATCTGTGTCTGACCTACTGCCCTGGGACTGTGAAGAAACCCTCTGGGAAGTAATAGTCTAACAGACCCTTAGCGTCCAGCAAAACTGAAACCATAAATGTAGAATATTTTCCATGACATAAGGGGCCACCAGCTTAGAAGACAAATGCTTTTAAGAGGGCCTCACAGTGAGTTGCTGGGGATGTGACTCAGTAGAGAGAGTTTGCTGTGTGGGCACAGCACCTCCGTGCCCCAGCAACGTTGAAGGAGGAGAGGAGAGTCAATTGAACAATATACAAGAACTCTTGAGAGTTCCTTAGAGACTGAATGCCATCTCAGTGCAGTGGGCAGTGAATGAAAGAGCCGCAGATGCCAAGAGTGCACTCTGTGAATTCAGTCAGAGTGGTTAGTGCCCATCAGATGGCCAGACTAGAGGCCTGTTTGGGAGGAGGGCTGAGGAGATGGTGCTGTGCATAACAATCCTCGATTCCCAAGTATGAGGACAGATTTCAAATCCCACCTCAGCACCTCAGGGATTTGCTGGGCACCAGTGTAGAGACACCCCATTTCAGGAGAGTGAGGCAGAGTGACAGGCAAGAAACCCGGTGTCCTCTTCTGGCCTCTGTGAGTGTACCCATGGACACACAGACCCCCGACCCCCGACCCCACACACAAATAAAATAAAGTCACATGTACCCATGGATACACATACTCCCACATACAAATAAAATAAAACCACACTTTTTTTTTTCCCCTCGAGACATGGTTTCTCCCTGTAGTTTTGGTACCTGTCCTGAATCTTGCTCTGTAGACCAGGTTGGCCTCAAACTCACAGAGATCTGCCTGACTTTACCTCCCGAGTGCTGGGATTAAAGGCATGTGCCACCGCCACCTGGCTAACATCACACTTTTGAACTCAGTTTGACAGTTTCTGAGAAGGTTAAGCATAGTTATCATATGACCCAGTGATTCCAGCATTGGCATAGGCCCAAGAGACTTAAGGACAAGGATCCATACAGAGACAGATGTTCATTGCAGCAGCAGCCTATGAATAAATGGTAGGTAGAAACAGCCCAAACACAGAACAGCTGGGTGATCAGGTCAACAGAATACAGCATACCCAAAAAGAAGAATAGTATTGAGCAATATAAAAAAGGACTGAGGTGCATATTACCCGTGGCATGGATCCACCTCATCAGGTGTGAACGTCATACTGTGAAAGAGGTCAGACAGAATGTCCAGCAACGCCGTATCTGTAGATCTGGGGCAGGGCATGATGTTCCCTGGACATAGGGTTTCTCTTTTGGAGTAATAGAAATATTCTAAACATAATGGTGATTACTGCACAGCTCTATAAACCACTGAATTTAAATAGGTGAATGCTGTGGTGTATTTATGTATTTAATACAGATATTTGAAAAGTTAAAAGCACCAGTTTCTTGCAGAGATGCCAGGAAACAAGGTATGTGACCCTCTGCTGCCCTTCTTGAATGCCACCAAGTAACTTCATAAGTGATGTGCTCATGAGACCCTGTGCAGTGATGTGCCTGCCCCACACTCACCAGTCCATGGCACACTGGGAACACACATTACACACTCACTGTGGCCAAGGCACATTGGGAACACACACTGTAACACTCACTGGGACGACATCACACTGGGAACACACATTGTGGCCATGGCACTCTGGGAACACACGCTACAATACACATACGCTGACGTAGGAGACAGGACTTTCAGATCCAGAACTCAGTAGAGCAAATGGGGTTTTCTTTGTCTTTCTCTTTCTTAAATAATTGAATTTTATTTTTTTTATCAACTACATGCTCTTTTCTTTCTCTCTGTTTCTGCCCTCAGAAAGTTTAATCTAGCTGCTTGTAGATGAAGTCACTTAAGCCCTGACTCTTCTCCATCTCTTTTCTGCTCTTTCTAGGATGATGGGTCACAGTGCAGGTAATAAGGTATGGCTGACACAGCTTCACAGCACACGAGATTCGGTGTCTCTCCTGCTGACATGCACCGTTAGACATGGCTTAGTCCTGGTAACCACTGATGCAGTATGCACAGCACATCTGGAAATACTTGTCATTTCTCTGTCTGTGGTTGCGTAGCTGGTGAAGGTAGTGAGTAGTGTAGGTAACTGGAGTGTCATGGTGGAATCAAGAATCATCTGGGAGATGGACCTCTGGCGTGCCTGTTGGGGTCATCCTGCCTGACATTCTCTGGATGGGATCCTAGGCTCTCTAAGTAGAGAAATGGAAGTGAGCAGTAGCCCTGACTGTAGATACCATGTGACCAGCTGCCTGCAGCTCCCTGCTGTGACTTCTCCCCAGTAATGCTGGGTACCTGGATTCTGGGCCGGAATAAATGCTTTTGAGTATTTCATCACAGCAGCTTTTGCAGCAGAGATGAGGAAGAGCCCCCTTGCTGCTGTTGGCTGGCGATGGCTGCCCCTCTATCTTCAGGCTTCTCACTTCTCTTCCTTCCCTCTCCACATTTCCTTCTGTCTGAGACTTTAAACCCACCACTTCCCTGTCTTCCTAAATGCTGTTGAGGGAGTAAGTGTTTTGTGAGAACTCTTGTTGAGGAATTAAACAGCATGTTGAACGCATAGCAACACCGCATGCTTGGTGCCCACTGCTTACTGCTTTCAGGCTTCTTTCCCACCGACTGAGTCATGCACGGGCTTAAGGGACCTCTCCAGCCACCAAGGGCCTTATGCCAATCTTGCTGTGGTACTTTCGTAGCCAACAGTGGTGGTGTTTATCAACATTTGTGAGAGAGCTTGCAAACTGTAGCGTTCATATGCTAACAGTCTGGTGGTACTTTGGGAAATAGGAATTGGAGTTGCTGGTGAAGGGACATTGCTCTGTAAAGCACAAACCCTTTAGGAATTTGGTAAGCTCACAGTGCATGGACATTATGGAGAAACAGCAGGAAAGTATGGACAGAGAAAGTAGTCTCTGACCCTGTGTGCCGATGTTGACATTCTCTGTTCAGGGACTGTCACTTGTTCTGTTTACAAGAAGAAAGCCCATTGTTGGGACATTAGCGAGAGGAGTGGGTGTGTTTCGTGTTTAAGTAAACTTCATAGTTGTCCTGCAGGTGCTGGTTTGAAAATCAAACCACTTTTTAAAAGGTAGTGTGGATTTTGAATTAAGATTTAAAATTTATGAACATAATATGGTATTTTATTGAATGTAAATGCTATTTTCTTTGTAAATGCAATCACTGACAAATGAGCTAGATAACATTTTTGGCAGTTAATAGGTTTGTTTCACTTTAATTTGTGAGCATGAAAAGTTGATTAGCACCATGTAGAGCTTATTAATTATAAAATAATGACAATTAGTGATTTGAAAATTAGTCAGACATAAAAGTCTTCAAAAAGAGAACTATCTTTGTAATTAGGAATATCTATTCATCTCAAATGCAACTTCTTAAAAAAACTAACTTGGGAATAAAGTATTTCAGAAATGACAAGTCTGTGCTGAGTGAGTGTCCAAGCCTACTGTTAGGTGAACCTTTCTTTAGTTTCATCCAGTGGAGCATGCCCGTTAATTTTTGTAGAGGAACCAATTTTAAGTATTCCTCACACACACTAAGATATTTGGCCCAGTGTTTTTTAGATATAGACGGTGGCACAAATACCAGGATGATGACGGCCCCTATGAACAGGACACATACGGCTGGGATTGGTGGGTTTCCTGGTGACCTGGATGAAGTTATGAACTAGAGGTCCCATGCTCTGAAGAACCCACACCTACATCAAATGTTCTGCAAAGGCTGCATGACTGAAGTTATTGTGGGAGGCTGGGGTGTTGCAGATCTAGAGCTGGATTATCTTGGCTGTGTTTGGCTCTCTTACTAGCCATTCATTGCCCATCTGTGTCTGACCTACTGCCCTGGGACTGTGAAGAAACCCTCTGGGAAGTAATAGTCTAACAGACCTCTAGCATACAATAACCCTGAAGCTAGGAACGTTATTGGACAGCATCTGACAGGGCCTATGTCAGAGATTACCCACCTCACCATGACCCACGCGCCTGCTGCTTCCACTAAAGGAACCCTCATGGAGTGACTATCAGAGTGGAACATGGAGCTTGCAGTGACCCAGGACTTGGTCAGTCTCATTTGGCTCCACATAAACTGTCTTTCAGCAAGGGCCTGAGATTTGTGGAAAGATGATAAATTATCTATTGACCTTGACAATACTGAGGGACCTTTAAATTGTCTTCTATTGCATAGGAAGGGGTAGTGAAATGATGTTATGAGTGAAAGCTGCATTCAAGTATATTTTGCAGTTCAGTTAGCTCATGCAGTCATCACGTAGGTGTAATCTGTGCTCTCGGTCATTACACAGGTGTGATCTGTGATCTCGGTCATCACGTAGGTGTAATCTGTGATCTCGGTCATCACGTAGGTGTAACACTCCTTCAGTGGCTTGTTTGATCAGTGTCTGTGATCTCAGTCCATAGCAGGACTGGTCCACTGTACTGTGAGTGCCAGGAAGGTGTGGCACGAGTCAGTGACTACTGTGGACTGAATTGAAGCTTTGTTTCTGCTGACTGTTCCTTCCACCTGAGAATGGTAGCCGCCCCAGCATGGCTGCCCCAGTGTACCTGTATTAACCATGGATGTGCCCATGTGGTTGAAACAGCGTCATTAAAGGCTCGATGCATATGTGGGAGGGTTGAGATGTCCAGAGGTGATGCCGAGACTCCAGGTGCTAAGGTAATCTCTCCCTTGATTTGGGTCCTTTTACTAAGTGGTGGGTTCTGTGCTGTTATGAGGACCCAGAGACTGAAGCGAGCACAGCATATCGGACGTTCCATGTCGGGGACCCGATCACCCCACTGTGGACAGTACCTGACACCTCCCCTCCTGTGCTTTGTCCGTATCCTAGCACCTCAGGATAGCTTCCTACAGATCCTGTATTTTGGTCAGAGTAGTGCGTGTTAGTTCTCCTCAGACAAGGGTCTTCCCAGCATACTTAGTTCAGTGTCCTGGGCATCTGCCGACACTCTGTGGGGACAGAACTGCTCCTGACACCACAGGATATTTAACACTGGCTGTAGGTAGCACTGCTTAGTCTGGACACCCTCTCTCTGAATTGGCTCCCTGCACGGAGGGCAGAACCACGCAGATACAGGGCTGGTACAGGGAATTCCTTCCAGTGTCTGCCCATAGAATCTTTCATTTTATAACCCAGCTTCTCAATCTTGTCGTTCTAAACTAGGGACCAGAGCAGTGACTCAGTAGTCAAAAGAGCTTGCCCCTGAAGCCTGGTGGTCTGTTGGATTCCCCAAACCCATGGTGGAAAGAGAGAACTGACTTCCAAAAGTTATTCTCTGGCAGCTGGTTGTGTGTGCGCCTGCACATGTGTGTCTGCACACACAGACAATAATAAGATTTTAAATGTGTAGTTCAGTCTCTTCCTTGTCTGTGTCACACAGTGCAGTGAACTCTGCAGTTCTAGCTCCTGCCATTATATGACACGGATAAGGGCAGATTTTCAGACCTTCTGTTCCTCTTTGTTCTTTATTTTATTCTGCTGTAGCTATTTTGGTATTTTAATGTTTTCTTCTATTCCAGTGAAGCCTCCCACACTGGAGCTAAACTCTGCTAAAGGTTGACTGAAATGCCTCGAGTTGCAGGTCTCTCGTACCTTCTTTTTGAAGTGTGTCTCTTGAATTATTGATGTCTGGAAACTCATCAAAAGGGAACCAAATCCATATCACTCACGCTGTCTGGGATGGGCTTGGATTGCTCTGTAATCTTGCAGACTCTTCCTAGCCATGCAGCTTAAACACTGAAGTGGAGTGAAAAATAATACACGGATCGTTTCTTTTCATTGAAATCACAGACTCATGCCTGTGTACTGCTCGTGAACACCAGACAGGAGTTTTTACTCCCTCCTCCATGTCGGAGCCCGGTGCCCATTCCTGACAGTGTTGCTTCCCTAGAATAAATGAGCCGTAACAGTTCTGGAGATAGTAATCCAGGTTTCAGTAGTGGTGTCTCATCAACCTGATGCAGTTCTAAAATTTTTTTAGTTTGTCCATAAATTTGTCATCATATCTCTTTCATGTGTTATTTTTATTAAAAATTAAAATTTGAACTCGGCGGTAGTGGTGCACACCTTTAATCCCAGCAGAGCCAGGCAGATCTCTGTGAGTTCGAGGCCAGCCTGGTCTACAGAGTGAGTTCCAGGACAACCAGAGCTACACAGAGAAACCCTGTCTTGAAAAACCAAAAATAAATAAAATTTGGAGCCTCACCTACTTTTTTTTAAGTTTTCTAGAACAAAAGGCATTCCTGTTTCCACTAAATTTGTAATGATTGAAAAAAATAAGAATAGTTGATATTAATGAAGAAAGAGTAGAGTTCTCTTTTCCTCTTCTCTGCCTTCCTTCCTTTCTCTCCTCCTTCCTCGATGTTCATCTACAGTTAGCTTTTAATTCCCCCATAGTCTACCTGGAAGTGTCTCATTTACATCTTCTACCCCATTTCTTTTGTGCAGTAGATAATCGCCACCACCACCACCACCACCACCGCCTCCTCCTCCTCCTCTTCCTCCTGTTTCTCCCCCTTCTGCTTGCTGTTCCTTCTCTTCTCCTCCTCACCATCAGAAAATAAATAGTACCATTAAAGAAGGTTCAGTTACATGTAAGTAAAGTCACTTTAGTAGTCTGCTTGAGGTCTTATAAACAGCAAAGTCAGGCTTGGGTCCGGGTCATGTGACTCCAGAGTCAGTGTTCTTGACTACTATGTAGTGCTCCCTCCCGATCAACACTTATAATTGTTTTCAAACAAGTCTTTCCCTCAGAAAATCAGGCCGTTGTGAATTGTAAGCAGGTGTAGTTCCCGGGACAGTTAACTGAAAGCACGTTTTGGTAGAATTCTCTCTGCATTCTTCAGCGGATGAGGATTCATTTATTTGAAAGCCTGGCTAAACAGAGCCACTCTAGAAGACCTATGCCTGGTTTCCTTCTCCACCCTAACAGACAAATAGAATCAGTCATGGGGGAGGTGCCAAAGAATTGATAAGGGATGAAGGCGCTGAAGAGCCTTGCTCACTTAGAATTTCACCTGTGGATGACTCGCTGGCGTTTGGATTACCCAGTACTGTTCCAGGAGTCAGTGTTCAGTCACGGCAGTTGAATGGTCATGGGGTTTCACAGATTCGGTGAGCGGTCCGGGCAGCACACCCTCTGCTTGTGTCCGGTTGTCCAAAGACACCGTCTCTCTCCATAAAACCGCCCATCAAGAGAATGTTGAAGCTGTGACTCATGACTCATTGCAGAGTGCCTGTACTGATCGTCTGTCCCCACAACTGTGTGCATTCTCATGGCAAGTGGGATATCCAAGTTGTCAGAGAAATGAATGTCAAAAATCTCAGATCATTAACTTACCTGAGTGGACCCTGGATATTTGAAAATTAGTGACACACAGCTAAAACATTAAGTAACAAAAACAGCTAGTGAAATATACATTTCTTCCACAAGTTACTTAAGAGTTTGTCACGTTTATAAAGCAAACATCCCAAATGAGTATCAGCCATTTGACCCCATGCATTGATTTGAACATTAGATACTCGGTCATAATTACTTCACTCCTTTATATTCCAGTTCCATCATTTTAGTCACAAGACAAAAGGCTTTCACAGCAGATTTTTGCTGCTTCTTCTCAGAATATATATATATATATATATATATATATGCTTTTAGATACAGTAAAGGCTTATTAAAATGTTCATAATTTAATTCATTTATTAATAGAAACCATGGTGCAGTCATGATGGCAGTTATAAATTGACTTTTGATCTTTTAACAGTTGGTTATAATTTTATAAATATGCCAAATAGAAGGAATATTTTCTTCATTTTACCAAGTGCATCAGCTAGCAGAGAAGCCCAGTGCTGTCACCACCGAGGCGACCATGTGCAGTGTTTGAGGGGGTCTTGGCTCGTGGGCCACATTTGCTCAGTGAACAGCACTGAAGCAGAGGGTCATTTTCTACCCCCAGCAAACAGAGACAGGGCTCTCTGGCACTTCACTAGACCAAGAATGTCTAAAAGAAAAGTCCAGTCAAGAAAGCAGACCCAGAACACAGCTTCCTGCCTTCTGCTTCCGGTGGACAGGTTGTAACCTGCAGTCTAATTAGGTAATAGTGACCAAAGGCAAACAAGCCAGTCCGTCGATGCTTTAGCAGTTGCTTTCGTTGTTATATGCCCATCTTTAGGAACTTGACCCGCCACATTCATCAAAATTGTTCCTGAAGTATTGGAAAAGAGAACACAGAGCACCGGGACTCCCCTCGTGTGAGCAGAACCCCGGTCCCAGAGGCAGTAAAACATGGTTCCCTTTGGCTTCGTGCCCTGGCCGTGGGGGTGTTGCTGGCATGCCACAGAAGGAAGTGATGTAGCTGGGGCATTTCTCCGTCACCGAAAGGGGGTGGGGTGGAATGAGCATTCTTCCTGATAAAAGCTGAGGCTATTATTTATGGTAAATGATAGAAAAGTCCTGTTTTATATGAAAAGGGTCCAGTGTCTCTGGTTACAGAAATTTGACAGTCAGGATTCACTTACATCTCATTGTACCAATCGCATTAGGGTTAATATGTCACTGCTTTCAGTCACCTCTGATCATCATTTCTGGTAATTTTTAGAGAAGCCCCGGTTTTCTTTTGAGGATCATTTCACTTTATATTCAGCTGCTTTATCTGATCAGGGTTTTCAGTTTTCCTGTTTTCTGTGTGCGCCTTTTTACACTTTCCAGTGCTCTGAATTTCCTAAGACAAACTAATGCCCACATAGTTTGATTTCATAGAATTGGTGGGTTTCTGATGTAAGATGTGCCAGTAGACATCTTAATCTTATGAAGTACATTCATCAACCTTTAGGTAGTTATTCAGCCTATAACATTGCTAGAAATAGGTGATAATTATAAATGGATAGGTTAGGTGCTAATTAATTTTTCCCTTCCTGCAAAATAGCACTGTGTACTATAATTAAAATTATAAAGCTTGTGGTGGAGCTTATTTGAAATGTCAGCAGTTGATATCTTAGAACTGTCAGACTTTGTAGTTTGCTTCTCTCCTGGCCATTTTGGCTGACATAATAAAGTAATAGTTGTGGTCTACTGTGAATATTATCTTGCATGTTCAGCTACCACTGAAATAGAAAGGGCCGTATCAGAGCATTGTTGCAGACTGTTACCCACAGAGAAGCTCTCGGTCCATGGGAAGAACCATTATGAATATGGGTAGAAATAATTATAATATTTGTTTTTATTGTAAAGATATGCTAAACACTTTCATAATGACTGCTGTGACTAACAGTTACTCCTTTTATTAAAAATGCTTTGTTGAACTTTATATGAAAAGGGATTCAGTCTGTGATCGTTTTTTGATGCAAGCAAATAGAGTTCCAAAAAATTAATTTGACTGAAATTAAATTGTTTCTCCCATGAATGGCTTCATTTAAGCACAGGGGGAGGCTTTGTGATTTGTTCTGCAGACTGTGTATCTCAAAAGAGAATACCCCAGGATTCAGACATTAAAACTTGAAAGCTTTGGGAGGATCTCCTGGGAAACCCACAGTGAAGAAGTTATAAAAATTCTGCCTAAAACCAGGAAGTTGGAGTTTAACTGTGTTTAAACTAGAGAGTAGCAGAAGCCATTACAGTGACTTAAGACACATCCCCTCGACTAGTTTCCGCTCAGGAGCTCTCCAGCTGGCAGCGAGCTTTACTTGTGACGTGTGCTAGGTTTCTTGTGGTATGCTTAACATTTGGTTTTTGGTTTTTGTTTTTCTCAGGGGAAATGAGTTGTGGTAGTTTAGGCAATTGACTTTTTTACCAAGGTGAGAAAATTTCTTCATGCTTTGAAATGCCAAGATGAAGTAATGGTGTGCACCATGCTGCTTTTCCCCCGAGAATCCTATCCCCGTTGGCGGCTCTAGAGTCTGTAAGGTCTGTCCTCTCCTTGGCTGTCGTAGACTGTCCTGTCTAGGTAGGAAAGCCCACTCCTTTCCCTCCGGTGTTGCTGGAAAGTCTTTCTTCTATCTAATGTCTCCGGTACTTTCTGGCCTTCACTCTAGTGAAACATAAACGTCCAAACCTGATTCTGTCCCATCTGCAGCTGTTTGAAGGGCTCCCTGCTCTCCGCTCGCGGAGTGTCTAAAGGGAAACATTACTGCAGTGTTCAAAGAGCAGACCTTTGGCGTGAATCTGGACTAGGTGCAAAGGAAATTTTGCTAATAATCATTTTGTCATGTTGGATGATTTCTTTGCCTCTAGTCTTCTTCTTTTTAATTTGTAAAATGACATTAAATTGAGAACTGGTACAAGATAATTTATGGGGAGCACATAGCACATCCTTGACACTCAACAAATACTGGTTCTGGACTAACACTGACACTTTTTCTTTCCTCTTTTAACAAAAAATTGTGTTGTTAGGCTGTAGGACAAGTTACAGTGACGATGTTCTCAGAATGACTGAATAACTGCCCAAGTATTAAGAGAGAGACTAGGCTAGCCCCTATCCCCGCCTCGCCCATTTTGACTGGCAGGAAGTTGTTATGCCTGCTGGAGAGCAGAGTGAAATAGAGGAGACGCTCTGCAGATTTCTTGGGGAATTTAAGTATCAAATTCTTTTTAGTAGCTTCTTGCTGCCCAGCAGTGCTGAAATCCTTTTGAGAAGAAAGTAGTTGCAGTCCTTCTTCCCGGGGGCTTTTACGAAGGACTGTTGCTTCTACCTGCTGGTATTTTGCACGTCACTGTTTACATGTTGGTCTGTTCCACTGCATTGTTAGGTAGGTTCAAGGATCTGATCTGGTTATACCTGGAGCATAACCAGTGCCTGGTGTGGTAGATACTCAGACTGTATTTGTTAAATGGGTGGTTGAAATAGTAAACCATTGGTGTAGGTATCTGATTGCTAAACTGGGTGTAATCACAAACATTCACATAATGCATCAAGAGAACGTGTTGTCACATGCGCTCATCCGTTCTGCTTGTCTGAGGCTCAGAGCCTGAGCTTTGTGTATACAATGTTGAGTTTCATGCTTTCCTCGCGAGGGTAGGCTCTGCCTTTAAGTGAGTGTCAACTGTGTGGATGGGGGGCCTGCCTTACTGCTCTGTGTTTGCCCCATCCGCTCTTCCTTCTCTTTCCTTGTCTCTCCACTTTGATTTGGATTGTGCCGTTTGCACTGCGTCTGATTTCCACTAGTGTTTTATACTAGTGCTTTATCAGTGAATCTACTTCACTGCTCTGGACTTGCACTGCGCATCCTGACTCTATCACAGTCTGCTTTATTTTCTTGTGTGCGTGCGTGCGTGTGTGCGTGTGTGCGTGAATGGAGACCAGAGGACAACTTCAGATGTGTCTTCAGGAAGGCCCTCCATCTCCTCTGAGACAGGGTTCCCCATTTGCCTGAATCTTGCCAGTTAGGTTAGGCTAGTAAGCCAGAGACCCCATGGCTCCTCCTGTCTTTGCCTCTCCCCCAGTGCTGGGAAAACAAGCCCAAGCTTTGTGACATGGGTTTTGGAGCTTGAACTCAGGTCTGTGCACTCACAAGGCAAGCACACCACCAACTTGCCCTGTCCCCAGGCCCCACAGTCGACTTCACATAATATTGTGTACACGTATGCTGTAGGAAGTCTGTATGCTGTAGGTACACGTATGCTGTAGGTACACGTATGCTGTAGGAAGTCTGTATGCCCGGCCCTTTGTTCTTTGTGCTGTTCTGAGCACCACAACGTTTGCTTTTAAATAGCCAGTTGTGTATTTTAAGTGTTTAAAACAAGGGCAGCATTTTTATTTGTGCACCCGTCTCACTTCCACCCTCCTTCCTCCCCGGTGTGGGAGTCCACCTCAGCCTTCTGCCCGAATGGCTCCTCTACCGCCTTCCTGCAGTGCGGGTCTGTCATCCGAGTTCCCGAAGCTCAGCCCTTTTCTGTCCCTCTTACTAGAAAGGTACTTCCCATCTGGTCCATTTTCTCTAGAGTGCTAAGTTAATAGCTTTACTGTGTTTTCCACATTCTGACGCTATCCTTTCTCTTGGCTGGGATTCAGTGGAACTTGGTTTACAGGCTTGGGATACGTCATGGCTGGAGTTCGCCAACCCTGCTTCTTCTCGCTGCCTGTCCTTTCTCCTCACTTTTCACATGGATTCTGATGTCCCATTGTGTGGTCTTCTCTGTTTTCTTGGTGTTAGGTGTACAGATTTGAAATCGAAGAACTTCAGCCACAATTTTAGGTCTTTTCCTCTGCATTTGGGAATTGGTGTGCAAATGTGACTGTTTGCCCTGTCACTAGGCTGGGTTCTTGAAAGTGTGCTGTTGCTCAGGATAGGTTCTCAATACTGTGCCCGTTCCTCAGCACACAGGCCCTCTCTCTCTGATACCGCCCTCCCACATGCAGTTCGCTGATCCTGTCTAGTGTATTCTCATTTCATAGGATGTTTTAATGGCACAATGGTCTGTGCTTACCACCTACTGCATTCTTTAAAGCACATGTGCATTGTAAGTGCCGTCTATATGTATGTAGTCTTTTCATGAAGGAAGTGTAAATTCCTGTGAAAGTAAACTACAGACAACAAACAGCCAACCAAAGTGCATACTGTGTGAATGTATAAACTGTTCACACTGTTAAAGGCGGTGCGTTCTTACTCCTTTTCTCGAAAACTAAGGCTTATCAGGCCCTTTTCCACAGACAAAAGACTAACTGTCGCATCTTGGATAACAGCTTTTTTCCTTTATTGAAATGGATTCTCTTTTCTTACATAATTTATCCTGATTATAATTTTCCCTCCCAATATTCTAGATTCTCCCCCCTTCCCTTCCATCCAGATCCTCCCCCTTTCTGCCTCTCATTAGAAAAGAAACAAGTTTCTATGGGATAATAATAAAATAAAATGTAATATAACAAGGTAAAATAAAAATGAACACATCTGAATTGTACAAAACAAAACAAACAGAAGGAAAAGAGTCCAAGAGAAGGCATATAAAAACAGAGACCCACTCGTTGGCACACTCAAGAACCCCGTAAAAACACTAAACTGGTAGCCATAATATATATGCAAAGGACTTATAGGGTAAAAAGAGAGAAGAAAATGTATAAATAAAATAAAAATAATAAGATAAATAACAAACAAGGAAAAGCTCCAACACAATGTTATGAGACAAGAAACAAGATGGCATTGAGTATGTTTTCTGTTGGCCACTACTGCTGGGAATGTGGCCTCCCCAAAGAGTACTCGGGTTCCCCAGGGAGACTCCCTTGGAGAACACTAAATTTTTATTTGCAAGTGGTTACCAATTGGAGATAGCTTTTGGTTAGGGATGGGGGCCTGTGTCCACTTCACCTTCCAGCTCTAGAGTCCCCTTTGGTACAGATCCATGCATGGTGCAGGCCATGTGCATGCTGCCTTGGTCTCTGAGAGTTCGAATAAGCTTTGATCCTGTTGATTTAGAGACCTTGTTTCCTTGGTGTTCTCCATTTCTTCTGGCTCTTATATGCTTTCCCCTCTTCCCTGGGTTCCCTGACCCCTGAGGGGAGGGGTTTGATGAATGTATCCATTTAGGGCGGAGTGTTGTGAAGTCTCTCACTCTCTGCATAGTGTCTGGCTGTGGTCTCTGTGTTTGTTCCCATCTGCTGCAGGAGGAAGCTTCTCTGATGACGGCTGAGGTTGGCACTGATCTGCTTCTCTGTTGGGAGTGGCTTGTGGATTCCCAGAGAGTGCCAGCTGGAGTCGGGGGCTGCTTCCCTGACCAGAGTGCCATATGTCTTATTTTTAACCTCAGGAAATCTTGCATGGTCTTATTTGTGTATTCTGTTTCTCTTCCCAGATGTTCATGTTTTCCTTTACACCCAGTTTCAAGTGTATGTTTTAAGTTCCTTGTTCACGAAATCCCTCCTCTCTCCATGTATAGTTTTCTCTTGTGGTGGTTTGAATAAGACTGACCCCCAAAGGCTCGTGTATTTGAATGCTTGGTCATCAGGGAGTGGCACTACTGGGGGCGATTAGGAGGTGTGGCCTTGTTGGAGTACACATGGCTTTGTTGAAGAAAGTGTGACTGGGGGGATGGGCTTTGGGATTTCAAAAGCCCAAGCCAGGCCCAGTGACTCTCTTTTCCTGCTGCCTGTGTATGGAATGCTCAGCTACCATGTCTGCCCGCATACCATCATGCTCTCCACCACGAGGATAATGGGCTAAACCTCTGGAACTGTGCCAGCCCCAATTCCGTGCTTTCCTTTAGGAGAATTGTCCTGGTCATGGTGTCTTCACAGCAGTGGAACACTGACTGTGACACTTGGATATGATATTTGATCAAGATCTCAGAGAGTAGGAATGGAAAATACAAAGTCACAATGGAGCATTTCATTTTTATGTGTTTGTCTCAGAGAACAAGTATCAAATTTGATAGTTTTATTTCCTATCAATTTATTTTTCTGCAAGTGTATCCATTAATTTGTATTGCTTTATAACAAATGGTGATTTGCAGCCATCATTTTCCAGGAGTCTGGTCCTGGCTCATCTGAGTCTCCTGTTTGGGAGCTTCAGTCAGGGTAGCAACCAGTGACATGCAGAAGCCCTGGGTCATCTTCCATGTTGACTGGATAGCTCTCCATGTCACCTGAAGGATTCGGGGCCTTGCTCTGTGTCTAGGGGTTTCTGCCCTTCTGCTGTTCCCTGTTCTCTCCACACTCTGCAGTGTGGCTCTCAGTCTCCAATACCCAGGGAGCATCCAGGCCCCTTCTAACATGTCTGTGTCTTTGACTTCTCTGTCTGACATCTAGACCATCTCATAGGTCAGACCCTTCTTTCCATTGGCTTTACTTCATCCCAGTGGCCTTCCTTTTGATTAGAGACCGTCAGTCACCCCTCAGAATCCTTCTCTTTGCTTTACGATGCAGCTGCTCACAGGGTCCTGCTCTCAGGCCCCGTCCTTGCCCTAGAACCAATTGCTCTACACGGAGTGGGAATCGTGGGGTTGTCTTACAAGCCTGCCTGCTGTGGTTTTCCTTACATATGAATATAATTTAAAGACTAATCATGGGGCTGGAGAGATGGCTCAGCAATTAAGAACACTGGCTGCTTTTCCAGGGATCCTGGTTCCATTCCGAGGACCCACATGGTGACTCACAGCAGTCTGCAGCTCCAGTCCCAGGGAATCCAACAACCTCTTCGGGTCTCTGTGGGCACTGCATGTATATGCAGTGTCCAGAGATACAGGGAGGCAAAACACTCACACATTAAAACATTTTTTAAAAAGGAATATAAGTTAGGTAAATGTAAAGGTATAGATATATTAGTAATACTAATAAACTATATTAAATAGATAGTAGAAACCAATTATTTTCTGAATTGTAACTGTAACCTTGGTAGATAACCTTGTTTTATAATTTTGTTTCTCTAGAGTATAGTATAATTAACTCTCATTATTCTTAGAAAAGGATCTCAGTGAAATTTTGGTAATTTTCCCTTTGCTTCGCAATAAATATGTATAATTTCAAAAATCCTGTTTCTTTACATAAATTTAATACTGAGATCTGTACTCTCTTCAAGTGTTTTGAAGTTATATGGTAATGTTCTTGCAACACGAAAGGGGGCGTGAATGCTGTTCACAGTTCTAAGTGCAGTGTTGCTTAGCTACCTAGCCCTGTACTAGGAAATACTAGGCATTTTGATAATTGGTAGCCCTTAAGCTTCTGAGTGTCGGTTCCTGACACACAGTGGTTTTATGTAAGCCCTTCACCTTTGTATTGTAGATGTTATTGTGAGAGGTTAAACAAAAGAGGAGTGTATTTAACAGCAGTCAGTAGAGTACCTTAACTATATAAAATCAGTCATTTTAGGAAACGCTTTAATGGATACAAGTGAAATTATAAAAAATATTTTAATATGAGCTTGCTTCAAATACAGCTGTACTACAAAATGCAATAATTATACTGATCCTTCACTTGGCTGTAAGGAAAAATCATTGGAGGATGTCTAAAATATCATGTATAGTTTGTATTAAAATAGCAAAATTGTTATGGCAGGAATAGCGTTGAACACACGCTGGAAGTGCACTCTGGGGCCAGGCTGCTGTCTGGTAGGTAGCATATCTGGAGTGGAGTGCTGTGGAATGCTCCTGCTAGTGAGAAGAGAGTAAGGGAAGCGTCTGCTTTTGTTCTCCCACCACCTCTCTGTCGTGTGTGTGCATGCACATAGGTTTTCATGCATGTAGAGGTCAAGGCTGATGGCAATCATCCTCCATTGCTTTCCTACCTCAGTACTCACATGTAGGTCAAGTCTAGCTAAGCAGCTTGCTCTGAGGGTTCCTGTCTGTGCCTTCAGAGGCGGGAGTTACAGGTGGGCACACCCAGCATCACTTGGGTCTCTGGGGATCCGAACTCCAGGCCCCACATTTGCATGGCAAGTGTTTTACCCATTGAGCCATTTCCACAGCCAGGAGACTCTTAATGCAGGTTTTTCTGTGTATTCCCCTTCCCTGCCTCACATAACATTTGTACCCCTTTATAGACCTATAAATACACTATGCATATACATACCCTATACATAGACTTTCTTAAAAGTACAAATAAATATGAGATGATCAGTACCCACCTATAATCTTGCTTCTTCCAGAAAAGCAGAACTAAGGTATTAATATATTTCTCTTCTTTTGAATATTTGTTACAGAATTATAGGCCATATTTCATGTTTAATTTTCATATTGTTTTAACTTCTTTATCATAGGATAGGAATCTTAAATCATTAAAATTGTATGCAGGCATGTTGGTGGCTGTGTACTACCCGGGCACAGTCTGCTTAGGTTGTTTGCTGGAGTTTATGGAGGAGAGAAGACTGGAAATGGTGTAAACCTTTGTCAGCACTTCTGAGTTCCTTTACTATGATTCCTAGGGGAAGAAAAAACATTTAAAGGTCTACAGCTAAAGCTGACCTTGTTAATTAACATTTACTAGTTCAGTTTTAAACAGCACAACATTTACATATTGTTTTTCTGACAGGGAGAGTTTTCAAATGTGAATTAGCTCTTTATAGTTTTGTGAAAACTTTTATTCCCATCTCATTTATTGATAAACCCTGTGCTTTGTGAATTTGGAGGAAAACTTCATGAGTTTTATTTCCTTTTCTGTCATATTTCCCTTTTAATTTTATTTCTATACTTCATAAAATGTGGATATTTCAGAAATTTATTTTCATTCTATACCTTTATTTTCATTCATTATAGTGGGGCTTATACATCTCTTTACTGTGCATATTTTTCTACATTTTATCTCCTTTGTCTTCTGTATTTATATTTAACTATAAATCATGTACAGTATATTTTGGTGTTTCTAGTGTTGATTTAACTCAGTGTTGAGTATGTGAAAACAGTGCTCCCTTCCCATTGATTTGTGATAGTTCTTCTATCTATAAATTCTTTCTTTTACATTTATATAACATTTATTATAGGAAGTTGTTACAGTCATTTTATTTCATTAATATTAGTAATCTATTACTGTGTAGTTTATTGATTAAACTTTGTGATAAGAATGTATGTATAGAAAAGTGAGTTCAGTACTGACTATGGACTCAGGTATCTGCTGGGTCTAGGAACCTGTCTCTCACAGATGAGGGTGACGGGACTATGGTAAACCTTTGTTGTTGTTAGTCATTGAGGTTTGTGAAAACGATTTGGTGATTTCATGCCTGAACACAATGTATCTGGGTTATAGCCACCTTCTACTACACCCTCCCAATCCTCTCTCACCTGTAAACCTTAGTTGCCTGTTTCTGTTCTCATGTGTTCACCTTTCTGGCTTTGTGTCAACACTGCATTATTGGCTAGCATTATCCTTTTTTCCTTCAGAGCTTATCCCTCTCTGTAGACTAATGTAATTGTTTCCCTGACATCTCATGCCATAGGCATCCCTATCTGCCTTATGTTTTAAAATTGCCAGTGTAAATGAAAATAAAATTTATTCTCTTACTTTTACTGATGTGATTGATGGCTACTGATTTTAAAAAGAATATTTCAAGTATGAACTCTTCTCAATAGTTATTTGAGATGAGTTTATATACTTTGTTATATGTGTAAATAGCCTCAAATGAAAGTTTACTTTTCTTTCCCAGGAGTTGTGTCTGGATTGGCCAGTGAGAATAGAGTGATATTAATAAAACCTTAACAGTAGATATTCTCATCACAGAAAAGTGAAATTCACAGTAAAGAAAAACTATAATTAGTGCTCCATCGAATTGGAAGTGGCAGTGGAGAACAGTCATCCATCATTATCTAATTAGATGATAACCACACTGTCAGCTTACTTACCAAGGGTCAGGAGCAGAGGTCTGGGAGACGTTTCTTCTTCCAGCAGGGGGCAGCATCTGACTGTCACCAGTGGGTCCCCTTGCCTTCATATGGTGGGGAGAGAAGCATTAGAAAGTGTACCTGGAGACAACAGAGCAAGGATTTTATTCTGGGACTTAAACACTGTCCAGTGAGGCAGGACATTCTGAGGTCTTGGCTTTGTGATCTTACTTCTGACTAGATTTCTCACTCTAGGAAGGTCAGCGATGATCTTGGCAGAGCTCACCCATCTTAGAAGAGTTGGTGGTGGAGCGAGATCAGTCAGTTCCCTCGGGCCCTCGTTATGTACACCTGGTTGTGGAAAGCTGAAGCTACAGGTGATCAGTGGGAGTCTTTTTATTATGACTTTAAGAGCCAAGATTTTCCTCTCTCACTAAGTGTCACCTCTGTGGTTATTTTTTTCGTGGCTTTTGATGCATAATAAACCACTCCACAAATTAGTGACTAAAACCCTGATTGTTTGTCGAGGGCATAGTTCTGCAGGTTGGCAGTTTGGGCTGAATTCATCTGGAGAGTCCTTTGTTCTCCCTGGCCTGCCTGAGGTGAGCGAGGTGGCCTGGCTGTGCTTTGGCTACAGAGATGGCTGTTCTCCACTTTTCCCCCAGAAGCTTGGGCTTTCTCGTGATTGCAGCAGGTGTCTAAGAGAGCACAGGAGCAAGCAAAACCTCCCGGCGTCACACTGTGTTGTGTTCCTAACCAAGAGCAGTCTCTGGACCAGCCTATTCCAGCAGCAGGCATGCAGAGACATCCCCCCTGCCCCAGCCTGACAGTCAAATCCAAGGCCTTCCTTACACATCCTGGGCAAATGCCTACCACTGACCTACATCCCCGCAGACGCCCCTCCTTATATGACCTGCTAGAAAGCCAGGGGATGAAAACCCGGGGTCACAGTGTTCCTCCCTAGCCTGTGTGGGGCTTAGTTTTACTCTTAGGAAATTATGCCGCTGGCTTCCTTTTGAGCTCAGCCTGTTGTCTTTGTTTTCTTCCTCATAGATCAGTGGTTCTCAGCCTTCCTAATACTGTGACTCTTTAATACGTTTCCTCATGTTGTGGTGATCCCAGACCATAAAATTATTTTGTTGCTACTTCATAACTGTAATTCTGCCACTGTTGTGAATTATAATGTAAACATCTGTGTTTCCTGATGATCTTAGGGGACCCTGTGAAAGGGCTTGTTCAACCCTCAAACGGTTGCGACCATACAGGTTGACAACCACTGTTTTAGATAATTCTTGTATTTTCTATTTTTTTGCTCATTTTTATTAAAATTCATACTGAATATTAATTTCCTGAATTATATTGTGGTTCCTTATGAAATTTTATTTAGAAGTATCTTCCCTGCATCTTCAGGATGTATCTCTTTTTCAGTGGGTGGGCCATTTTTCTTCATAATTTTCTTCATGGTTTTCTCTTTATTCTGTTTTATTTGTTACTATTGGGGGCCCATGTGCTGCCACACACATTGTGCTCACAGGACGACGTGCAGGGCACCCATTCTCACCGTCTCCTTTGCTCTGGCACGGTTCCCTGTTGTCTGTGCTGCGGTGGGCATAGTCCAGGTTAAGTAGCCCACCAGGCTCCAGCGGACTCTCCTGTCTCCACGTCCCCCTGGCTGCGGGAGTTCTGGGTTTCAGCAGAGTGTGGGTGTTTCTTTGTGCCCTAGTGTGAATGTCCTCTTAAATCTGTGTCCAACGGTTGGATTTTACTGCTCCCAGGGTCTGGCAGGCAGCAGTGGAACTAAACCAGGGTCCTCTGCTGCCTGCCACTCACGCATGCTTTGGGTGCCTTAGAGAAGTTGAAATGGGTAGGAAAAACCACACTCCTTCCAGGCAGGGCTGACAGGGCTGATGCTGTATTTCCCCTGGAAGATAACTTACACATGGATGTCTGTTCCTCTGTCTAGATGAAATCTACGTGTCTGAATATTCTAGAATGTCAGTACCCTCTGCAGTGTCCCGTGGGTTCTGGGTGTTGTGTGTAAATGGACATATGACAAGCCGTGCTGCTCGGGAGCTTGAGCTGCCTCGTAGATCCAGCTGTCCACTGCAGAAATGGCAGGCAGGAAGACAGCGGCCTTCATGCCCTTCTCGGCAGGGCCGCATTTCTCATGGCCAAGCCGTCCTCAGCATAGCGAGTGGCCCCCGTCCCCTTGTGTCCTAGGGTTTAGGACTTGCAGACAGGGCAGACACGTGGGTCTCCTGGGGAAGTTAACTGGATCTGGGAGGAGGTGTGGTGTAGTTCTGTGCCTTTGCATAGGGTTGTGGTGAGGAGGCGGAGAAGGGCTGCATCGAGTCACACACCTTCTTAACTTAGTCCAAAGTCAGTTTAATGAATGGATTTTCCACATTTTACCAAACAGATGTACCAAATGCATAGTAAGTTAAAACTGTCACTGCAAATGGTGGGATTCGAAAGCTGAGATTTGCTGCTTTTGTTGGTTTGTGCCGTGTTTTATGATTGTGCGAGTGTATGTGCGCACATACATGAAGTCCGTCCCGTCGTCGTCGTCCCCCCCCCCATCTTCTACTGTTCCTGTCAAAGCTTCCTCTGGAGGAACCCTAGGCCCCGCTTCCTCTCTGGTCCCCTGTCCACAGGCTGAAGGACCAGGAGCTCAACTCACCGGGCTCCCTTTGGGAAGAGCACATCACAACCGTCACGGGTAGTTGTTGAGTCTTTGGAGGAATGGTAGTTACTTACAGAGATGCTGTTTTCGCGTACATTGACTTCACTTTGGCGACCGTTTCTGGCCTCAGAGCATAAGATTGAAATTGAATGCCGGGGAAACCGTATCATCAGAAGTCCTTTCCCCAGCTGCAGAATTAGTTTGCTCTTGACTACTTGTTGTTTCTCTGATCTTCTGGTGGAACTGAACTCACACCCTGGAATCACCCCCTGGGCCCTTTCAGCACCAAAGCTGCTAATCTGATTTATAGAAGGATTCTCTGGGTCCTACTGCCCCTGGTGAGTTTACCCTAGTGCTGAATTTTGAATAGTTGTTTAATTTTCCTAGGAGAGTAATGTGTGTGTGCTTTCAAATGTCCTATGAATCAGAGACCCCAGTTCACCTGCAGGCTGTGTGAGGTGTTCTGCTGTACTGGGAGCTGTAACCTGCTCGGTGTGTGGAAGAGAATGAAGCCTTGTGAGGCTTCCATAATCTTTTCAATTATTTGACTGCTAGCAAAGGACAATGATGGGCAGAGCAACAATCATGCTTAGTTAACACGTTAGTCTTTCTGTGACATTGATATTACCTACGTTCATCATAACTGCTTTATATTAATCATTCTAGACCTTTGAGAGAAAAAAATTAGTTTTGCATGGTGTGAAGAGACCATGACTTCTAAGAATTCTAATGGTTGAGTGGTCTGAGAATTGCTGCACTTAAAATTTCATTTGATGCATTACATAGGTGAGCAAACCCATCAAATAGTCTTTGTGTGTATGAGTGTGTGCGTGTGTGGGTGTGTGCGTGCACACCTCTGAGTGCGTGTGTGCGTGTGTGCACACATGTGTGTGCTTGTGCACATGTGTACATGTGTACACATTCATGTGTAATGTGTGTGTGTGTGTGTGTGTGTGTGTGTGTGTGTGTGTGTGTGTGTTGCTGGGGCATGAACCCAGGGCTTATGTTTAAACCCATGTTAGGCAGGTGTTTAAACACAGCTACAGCTCAAACCCCTGTTAGATACTTGTAGTAGAAAGTAAATAGGAAAATTACATTTTAAATTTTTTTATTTCATTTGTTCTATACATTTCTTTCTGAGACAAGATCTTACTATGTAGCCCAGGTTACCTTGGAATTTGCTATGTAGGCCAGGCCAGCCTCAAATTCCTGCTTTTGCTTCCTGAGTGCCAGGAACAGATATATAACACTATTGCCAACTTTGGATTTAATATTCTTGGATCAGATATTAGAGACCTTTCTGGAAGAAGACTGTAGGAACAGACAAAGGAATGAAATTGGAATGTACCAGTAAACTATTATCAGTTTACTTCATGTTAAATAGTTGATTAAAAACTCTTAAAACTTATCATGATCCAAATGAAAATAGGAAAGCTTTTGTTGTTTTAGTTTGATGAATTAATTCAAACTAACAGAAGTTGATTCCCATTTTGTAGCTGTTACTGTCCTGGCCAACATTAAGTAAGTTGACACATAGAGACATACTAGTCCCACACACCTCCAGTTACAGGGCCAGAATGCAGCTGTTGAAGACACAGCAATGGTCTTTTCTAAACAGGTACACATGAAGAGCTGAGGCTCTCCTCCATGGGTGTGTTGGAGAAGAGCTATACAGTGACTCTAGATCCGTGGTTCCCAACCTGTGGGCCACGACCCCTTTGTGGGTCAAAGGACCCTTTCACAGGGGTTGCCAAAGACCATCAAAAAACACAGATATTTACATTATGATTCGTAACAGTAGCAAAATTACAGTTATGAGGTAGCAATGAAAATAATCTTATGGTCAGGGAGCTGTATTACAGGTCAGACATTAGGAAGGTTGAGAACCCCAGTCTAGATAGAGGCGCACACGACACAGCTGTGGACTGTGGGGTTGTGTTAGAGAAAAGGTGGACCTCAGCAGGTTGTCATGGAGATAGGCAAGAACGGTAACTGAAGGGTGGGCAGGAGGGGGTGGGACCTCAGCTTTGTGAGAGTTCAGCTGGGAACTGTCTGGGGGCTAGCATCGTTTGGTCCGTGCGTTTTGAGGAAGCACGCCAGGGTAAGGGTATTCTCTGGGGAGGGAAGCCATGACCAAGGTCACCTGCCGCCGGACAGGTGGCTGCTGCTGCTGCTGCTCCTGCTGGGGTGAACGTGGGGTTGATTGAGTGTGATGTGTGAGTGCTTCCTCTCAGCAGCACGGCCCTCGTGGACCATAGTTCCACAGGAAAGAGGAGGCACAGAAAACTGAACCCAACGAAGAAATAAACAGTGACAGGCTCTTCCCTGCGGAGTAAGTCGAGGGGAGGTCACACCGGTGTCACACTGGTGTCACACTGGTGGTCACACCGGTGGTCGCACCGGTGTCCGCATGGTGGTCACACTGGTGGTCACACTGGTGTTACACTGGTATCGCACTGGCGGTCACACTGGTGTCGCACTGGCGGTCACACTGGTGTCACACTAGTGTTACATTGGTGGTCGCACTAGTGGTCACACTGGTGTCGCGCTGGCGGTGGCGTTGGGGCTCAGGGCAGAGCCCTCGGAGGAGCTGGCCTTTGTCAGCAGTCAGCCCTCCTCCTGATAGTTCTCTCATTTGACGTCTTTCCCACTGTTGCTGTCCCAGTGTTCATCCAAACCCGCCCTCTTACAACAGCACCAGGCACTTTCTCTTTCCCACCGCATTGACTTTACCCGCTGCTGCGTTCTCCATCTGCTCTTAAGCCGGCTGTGTTGTCCTTGTTTTGCAGAAACCGAAGCCGAAAGATTGGCACCCTCCCGGCGGCTTCATCCTGGGACTGTGGGCGCTCATTCTCATGGTCTTCTTTAAGACCTATGGAATCAAGCACATGAAGTTCATCTTTTAGACCCAAGGATGCATGAAGAACAAAGGAGAACTGCAGCCTTGGATAAAAACATGGGTTTTCATGGTTTTAAATATGTTGCTTTTGTGTAAATTTGGGAAGAAATTAGGAAAAATGAGTTTAGTGAACTTTTGACTTTGTCATTTAAAAGATATTGTTAATGTACTTGTTTATTGGCCATTAAATGTGATTTTCATTGTGTTTGTGCATGTGTGTGTTAGAAACTGTGGGACAATGACATTGGAAAATACTGATTGATTCTTTTTATCCTCTTTTCATTGTAAAAGTAAGAATTGTGAAGGTATTAACTACCACTAAAAGAGGTAACTGTTAATAGTTTTTGTGTGTTCTCTTGCTCTTTTTATTTATGCACCTGTTTCCCCAAAGCCCAGCTCATACAGAACCATTTCATAATCTTTTTGTTTTTACCACATATTATTAACCTTTTCCTCCTCCTTGGATATTCTTCAAGAATCCTTTGTGAGCCAGACATGGAGGTACTTACCTATAGTCCAAAATGCTCAGGAGGCTGAGTTGAGAAGATCATTTGAGCCCTCAGGATTGAAGGTCAGCCTGGACAACAAACAAAAGAAAATACAAAAACACCATGGTATGTGTTCTGTGGACATGTAGTGTTCATATGATGATCTACTGTTGGACCCTGACCTTGTTTATTCATTCCAGACTGTACCACTGACTCCTAGCCATTCCTGGGATTCTGCAGGTTTAATTGCTAGTGAAAATGAAAGCAAGGACTTGGGTAGATGTCCATCTAGGAAATTTGAGCCTTTGAGAATTTCTTGTGTTAAGTGCTCAGAGAAACATGCCCTTTTATTTTTCATTTCTAAGCATTCTGTGAGCTTCTAGTATTGTATCTTCTTCAATTTTTGTCCTGAAAAAAACAGACTGCTAACTAGCTGGATCTTTGCTTTCCCTGAGGACAGCCCCATAACCTGGATGACGTGCATGGGGTGTGCACATGCACTTATGGCCCTGATCCTGTACGGCACTGAGTATCCCTTTGTACTCCATAGGATGTAGGAGTTCACACCCCACACTGTCTCTTCTAGAATGTCAATCATCTCTACAATTTTTCTGTGATGGAAGGAGGGCTGAATTTGTGTTTTGTGGTCAATCTCAGAAACTCCTTTCCCTTTCAAACCTTGACATCCTGGGGTGGCACTGGGGTGGGAATGTGCCTGTGGGTTTAGTGTTCATGTCTGAGGGGATACTTTACACATTTTATCCAAGAACCTGCATGCATCTGTTTTCTTTACAAAGGTGGTTTTTTTTGTTTTGTTTTGTTTATCTTAATTATTGGTAACAATAAAGAAAACTTATGCAGTAAAGACTTTAGAACAGTGGTTCTTAACCTGTGGGTCGCCACCCCTGGCATGTTGAATGACCCTTTCCCAGGGGTCACCTCAGACCATCAGATGTTTACATCAAGATTCATAACAGTAGCAAAACCACAGTTACAAAGTTGCAATGAAAATAGTTTTATGATTGGGGGTCAACACAACATGAGGAACTGTATTAAAAAGTCACATCATTAGGAAAGTTGAGAACCACTGCTCTAGAATTAATAACCCACAGAGTCTCTTTACCTTTTAGCACTTAAAATCTTGTTGTTATAAGCAAAATTTATGCTTTCACAGGCAAAAGATTCTCACCTCCCTGACTAGTGCAAGTAATATTGGGGTTTCTTTAGCTCTGAGTCTTTATTTTATTTTATTTTATTTTATTTATTTATTTTTTTGGTTTTTTGAGACAGGGTTTCTCTGCGTAGCTTTGTGCCTTTCCTGGAACTCGCTTTGTAGATCAGCCTGGCCTCAAACTCACAGAGATCTGCCTGCCTCTGCCTCCTGAGTGCTGGGATTAAAGGTGTGCGCCACCACCACCCAGCAAGTCTTTATTTTAATTGACATTTTTATTGGTGTGCTATGTAAGAAAATAAAAGGAAATTTTTATCTGCCTGCATAAAGAAGCATCCTTGTGAGCACCGAAAGGGAGGGACACACAGAGTGGCCAGTAGGTAGCAGGAAGAGCCAATCTGATCATGTCTCCATCAGACCACACACAAGGTCATGGAGAACATGTTGGGTGGAGGAAGAGGAACATAGGCCTGAGGATTGCTCTTGAGCCAGAGTCATTTAGTCTGAATGTAAAGAAACACATCCTTGTAGATGTAACCAATCGTCTTATTAAAATAAGAAACACAGAGCCAAGGTAAAAGAGAAAGCCGAGAGGTCAGAGCTCAGAGATAAAATCTTACCTCCTGCAGTGCTCCTAGCTTCCCCGAGAGAGGGAGGTACTTCCTGTGTCCCTGTTTAAATAATCTTTCTGTTCTGCCTTCTCATTGGTTGTAAACCCAACCACATGACTGCCTCATCACTGCCTGTAAGTACCGCCCTCCAGGTCTTAAAGGCGTATGTCTCCAATACTGGCTGTATCCCTGAACACACAGAAATCTACCTAGCTCTTCTAACCACCACGCTCTTACTATGGCTCTAATAGCTCTGACCCCAGGGCAACTTTATTTATTAACATAAAATTAAAATCACATTTCAGTACAAATAAAATATCACCACATTTCCCCTTTTCTATTTTAATAAAAAGAAAAAAGGCAAAAGGTTATAACTAACAAAAGAAAAACTATATACAAAAGTACAATAACTATATACAATATATACAAGTAACAAATACCTAAACGATGTATTTGACAAATCAGAAAATAATTCCCTTATCTATCCTATTTTAGTAAGTCCAAAATGTATCTAATTCACTTTCTATCCTAATTAATCTTCAACTATAACTAACTAATCTTCAACTCCCTCAGAGACCCAAGAAGGAAATAATATTAGCTAACAAAAATAAAAACAAGAAGTGCACAAAAGCAACTTCCAAAAATTTTGTGAGTTGACAGAAACAGCCAGCTGCCTGGACAGTCACCTGAGGTTTCTCCACAGTGTTGGGGCATCATCTTCAGCCTATAGGCTTATCGTATCTGACAGACTCATTTGTGAAGTAGGTTGTACACAAGGTCAACAGTTCAACCTCACATTGGGTGAGAGCAGTCCATGTACCAGAAACACCTGAATTCCACTAGTGTCATGTCATGATTCAGGATTTTAAATTCTGGAAATTGTTGATGGTTTTTGAATTCAGCTGTCCATTCTTCTTGGCTGTGTATATATGGCTTCATCTAAGCATCCCCTTCTCCACATCCCTCTATTAAATGCCAGTCTACTATTGAGAGGCGTGAGCTTTCAGTTGCTGTTCCATTGCACAACAGAAGCCATCGGCCCACTGCCTGTTCAGCTGCCTTCGAAGAAAAGGGTACTGTACCTTTTCCAGATTGTGAAGGCGACTTCAGGGATGGTGCCATATTGTCCTGGCCTCAGAAGATGCCGTCTGATAAAGCCATAACCACACTTGTTTTGGCAGGAATCGGTAGTCCTTTGTTTCGTGTTCTGTCTGTCCATTTTGTCCTGTTGATACGAGGATACTTTGTTGTCCAGTGGCTAACTTTTGCCACAATGAAAATTAACTCCATATACAGTTTCTTCAATGCCCATATTTTCTCTGAAGTAGATTGGTACTGCCAGGAGCCGACATGTCTCAAAAAAGAAAAATTTCTAAGTTATTAAAACATTTTAAATGCCATATTCTGTAGATCTCTGAAGGGTTTGAAGATGACCTGTCTAAAATACATCTGCTCAATTTTTAAAACATATCTAATATGACTACAATTTCTATTGTAATGTCTAACTACTAACTTTCATTTCTTTATATCCTAATAGTTGGTAATAATGTAAAGTATTTAAAATTAGTAATTGTCTTTTTCTTTTCTTTTCTTTCTTTCTTTCTTTCTTTTTTTTTTTTAAACAAGAACCTTAAATCTAATCTCCTTTGCTTAGCCTTTTCCTAACCCTTGACAACTTGTAACCAACCCCCCTAAACAATGAAAATTATCCCAGACCCAAAACCCATTAAAAGAACCAAAAAAACCACCCGCCCCACACCACTTCTTTGGCAATGTGGGTGTCATATTCTTAAAATTGCTTCCTGCTGGGTATGGGCGAAGTTATCTTTATCCTGAAAGAAAAATTTAGGTTAATTGTCAAATTCTAGGGAAGGTAACTATATCCTTCATTATTATCCAGTCTGTGTATAAAGCCAAAGTTCAGGGTTTATCTCAAGTCCTTATTCAAGTAGTCTTTGAGACTGGATCATCTCAGCTAGTCATCTCAAAATTGTTCTGAGCACCTTGTAGTTCAAAGCTGATCTGTAGATGATGTTTGTCAGCTTATTGATATTATTATTGTCCACGTGGAATTGTTGTTGTTGTTGTTGTGGTGGGGCCCCATCTTCTTTCCGGAGACTTCAGTTGATGTTAGGCCTGGCCGTGATTTCCTGCAGAAAACTGATAAGAGACTCGAACACAAAGACATATATATGCAGCTAACTGAAGCCTTTTTTCTAGAATTAGTTAGTACTCTATATGACCATTCATATCTTAACAAAGTTTAAAATGTATATATATATTAATCTTGTAAATTTTGATATAAAATTTATACTTTAAGAAAAGTTTAAAGAATCAGAATAGAATCAAAGAGTTGAGATTAGTAATAGAATAGTCCCTTAATTAATTTGGCTTTTGTCCTGTCCCATAGCAGAAAATGGCTCTTTCTGGCATGATACAGGGAGTTTGCATTTTCCTTTTAACAACATGCTTGAGTTTAAAGAAGGAGAGAGCCATTCTCCAACTCCAAAGTCAGCTTTAAAGTTTAATTGAACTGGGACTATTAGAAAACCAATAGTGTTAAATCTTTAGAGAAAAGCAGAAACAAACATTTAAGAAGACATAAATTTTTTTTAGATAATATATACCCATACACCGTTTCACTCCGTTTCCTGGGATAGATGATTTGTCCCTTTTCTTCAGTTGTCTCATTTGTCTTGTGTTCTTCAGATTCCTTAACCTTCATCCTCCTAAAAGACAAAAACAAAAACCTTCCCCCAAGACTAATTTTGGGGATGTTCCTTTTTGGCAAGTTATTATCTGATTAAATGAAAAGACATGTGTTATAGGTACAAGTTAGTTTAAATTGGATGTTCATGCTGATTGATGAACTATCACCTCCTCTAATTAAGAGGTTTTTCTTGTTCAAATCGAACCTTTATCAATTTTGATGGTATCCACAGCTTATCTTCTCCTGTAGAAACAAAAGCAAAACCTCGTCCCCAACGTAATACATACCCTGGCTTCCATTCTGAGGTCAGCACATCCTTAAAGTATATAGGCTGATTTAATTCTGTAGTTTTTTCTATTATCCAATGTCTCTCTGCAGCTGTTGTTCCTTTCTCATTGGCATTCAGAAAATTCAAAGTTAATAGAGCATTATGCAGTCTATTTCTGGGGGTTTTTGTTACTCCTTTCTGTTTATTTAGCATATCCTTTAGAGTTCTGTTTGACCTTTCTATAACTGCTTGACCTGTAGGATTATGTGGTATACCTGTAATATGCTTTATTTTGTAATAATCAAAAAACTGTTTCATTTTAACAGAGACATATGATGGAGCATTGTCAGTTTTGATTTGTGCAGGTATACCCATGATGGCCATAACTTCTAGCAAATGAGTGATTACAGAATCAGCTTTTTCAGAACTCAAAGCAGTTGCCCATTGAAATCCTGAATAAGTATCAATGGTGTGGTGTACATATTTCAATTTTCCAAATTCTGCAAAGTGAAACACATCCATCTGCCAGATTTCATTCCTCTGAGTACCCTTTGGGTTACATCCTGCTGGTAATGGTGTTTGATTATAGAAGGAACAAGTAGGACATTTTTTTACTATTTCTTTGGCTTGTTGCCAGGTTATGGGAAAATCCTTTTTTAAACCTTTACTATTGACATGATGTTTTTTATGAAATTCTGAGGCCTCCAGCACATTTCCTACCAATAATTTATCAATCTCATCATTGCCTTGTGCTAGAGGGCCTGGCAGACCAGTATGAGATCGGATGTGAGTTATATATAAAGGATGATTCCTTTTCCTGATTGTATCTTGTAATTGAATAAATAGTGAAGTTAATTCTGAAGCATCAGGGATAAATTCTGCAGTCTCAATATGTAATACCACTCTTTCAGCATACTGAGAGTCAGTTACTATGTTGAGAGGTTCTGAAAAATCCATTAATACCAACAGAATAGCATACAATTCTGATTTTTGCACTGAATTATAAGGACTTTGTACCACTTTACTTAAATTTTCTGATTTGTAACCTGCCTTTCCTTGTTTGTTGGCATCTGTATAAAATGTACGAACTCCAGATATGGGTTTTTGCCGTACAATTCGAGGCAAGATCCAATCAGCTCTCTTTATAAAATCAATTCTGTTGCTTTTGGGATATTTGCTGTTAATTTCTCCCAAAAAAATTACTGCAAGCTCTTTGCCAAGGTTCACTTTCTGTCCATAATTTTTCAATGTCCTCCTTAGTTAAAGGTACGACAATTTCTGCTGGGTCTATTCCTGCTAATTGACGAAGTCTCAATTTTCCTTTCCAAATCAAGTCAGAGATTTTTTCCCCATAAGTTTTTAATTTTTTATTTGGTTTATTTGGTAAAAATATCCATTCCAATATAATATCTTCCCTCTGCATTAATATTCCAGTAGGGGAATGCCTAGAAGGTAAAATAACCAAAATGCAATCCAGCTTTGGATCAATACGATCCATGTGCCCTTCATGTACTTTCTTTTCTACCAAGGCCAATTCTTTCTCAGCTTCAGGTGATAATTCTCTTGGACTATTTAAGTCCTTGTCACCTTCTAAGGTTTTGAACAAATTAGTCAGTTCATCATTTTTTACCCCAACAATAGTTCGTAGATGAGAAATATCTCCAAATAATCTTTGAAAGTCATTAAGAGTCTGTAGTCTATCTCTCCTAATTTGCACCTTTTGGGGTCTAATTTTTTGTAGCTCTATTTTATATCCTAAATAATTAATAGAATCTCCTCTTTGTATCTTTTCAGGAGCAATTTGTAATCCCCAGCAAGGCAAAATTTTCTTTACTTCTTCAAACATTCTTTCTAAAGTATCTGCATTTGAGTCAGCTAGTAAAATATCATCCATATAATGATAAATTATAGATTTAGGAAATTTTTTACGTATCACTTCCAATGGCTGTTGTACAAAATATTGGCACAGAGTTGGGCTATTTAACATTCCCTGTGGGAGGACCCTCCATTGAAATCTTTTAACCGGTTGAGAATTATTATAAGTAGGCACTGTGAAAGCAAATCTTTCTTTGTCTTTTTCTTGTAAGGGTATTGAAAAGAAACAGTCTTTTAAATCAATAACTATGAGAGGCCATCCTTTTGGTAACAGAGTAGGCAAAGGAATTCCAGATTGTAGAGAGCCCATCGGCTGAATTACTTTGTTAATTGCTCTAAGGTCTGTTACCATTCTCCATTTACCAGATTTCTTTTTAATAACAAATACAGGAGAATTCCAAGGGCTGGTTGACTGTTCAATATGCTGAGCATTTAGCTGTTCTTCTACCAGCTCTTCTAAAGCCTGGAGTTTCTCTGCTGTTAAAGGCCATTGCTGAACCCATACAGGCTTGTCTGTTAACCATTTTAAAGGTAGAGCTGTTGGTATTTTTGGAGGATTATCAGTTGTTGTGCCCTGTTCCTGTATAATATGGATGGCTGGTGACCACTCAAAATAATGCCTTCTAATATTTCTCTCAGAAACATGTGCTAGTTTATGATTTGTTTCTGAGATTGGAGGGATTTTAATCTGAGTATTCCATTGTTGCAACAAGTCTCGACCCCACAGGTTCATAGCTATGTTAGCGACATATGGTTTTAATTTTCCTCTCTGTCCTTCTGGACCTATACATTCGAGCCATCTTGCACTCTGTTTCACTCCAGATAATGTCCCAATTCCTAACAGTTGAACGTTTACCTCTTGAAGAGGCCAAGCTGGATGCCAAAATTCTGGTGCAATTATGGTAATGTCCGCACCTGTGTCTACCAGACCAGACAACAAAACACCATTTATTTTTATCGTTAATTTTGGTCTCTGTTCATTAATAGAAGTTTGCCAAAAAATTTTCTTTATGTTTTCTCCTGAATTTTCTATTCTCTCTTTTTCATCATCCTGACCAGCATGATTTATTCCAATAGTCATTTGGTTATTTAATCGCTCAGAGCAGGGATTTCCTCTACAGCTGCAGGAAAGGTTTGAACTGGTTTTGCTATGGGGGCCTGCATGAGGCCCCTCCGGGAGTTTCCCGAAAGCTGAGGCAAAGGATTACCCTGTCTGTCCTTTGTTGATCTACATTCGTTGGTCCAGTGTTTTCCCTTACCACACCTTCTGCATACTCCAGAAGGAAGGGGCATTCTGTTGCCATTGTTCCTTGAAGAAACATTGCTTCTAGGAATGACCTGTTTACAGTCCCTTTTAAAATGTCCTTGCTTTCCACACCCAAAACATCTAACACTCCTCAAACCTTTTGAAATTACTTCTCCTACCCACGTATCATGCTCATCAACCTCAACATTAATTGTTTCTCTAATCCAATCTTCCAAAGGTGCAGATCTTGCCCTTAACGGCCTGATTATTCTTTTGCATGCTGCATTCGCATTCTCAAATGCCAAAGCTTCAATTATTGCCTTACTAGCTTCTGATCCTGAGACCATTCTGTTTACTGCTGAAGCCAGTCTTTCTAAAAAATCTGTGAAAGATTCTTTTGGGCCTTGCATAACCTTTGTGAATGACTCAGGTTTTTTTCCTGGTTCATCAACTCTGTCCCATGCATTCAAGGCTGCCATTCAACATAAAATTACGGTTTGAACATCATATAAACATTGTGTTTGTATTGAAGCATATTGGCCTTCTCCAATAAGCTGATCCTGACAAACTTGTATTCCTTTATCCCTCCATTGTGTTTCTACGTTTCTAGCTTCCTCCTTAAACCACGTTAGAAATTGAATTCTCTGGCTGGGTTCCAGAACAGCTTGTGCAAGGTCCCGCCAGTCCTGTGGTATAATCCTATTATATGTTGACCAAGAGTTTAACATTTGCTTTACATATGGGGAATGCATGCCATAAGATACTATTGCCTCCTTAAACCTTTTAAAATCCATCAGTTCAATTGGAGCCCAGATATTTTGTGTAGCCATTTGATCAGGCATCTGCTGTACGGTTACAGGATAAATTAAGGATGACTGTGTGAAAACAGGCTTTCTTTCTGTAACCTTATGATCCAAACTTGAACCAACTTCACTGTTAAAATTAACAGGTTTTTCTAAAGCTGTTATCCTGGCACTTAAATCGACTATCTTTTTAAATAGTAAAATGAGAATAAGCATGGTGATAAACTGCATAATTCCCATAATACTAATCTTTTCATATAGTTGTTCCATTGTCAGACTGCCTAAAATTTCAAACAAAACCCAATTTTCTTCCAATGTACACAGGAAACCCATTTTTTTAAATGTGGAAAAAATTTGTCTTTAAATAGTTTCCTTTATGACTTACCAAATCTGCGTAGAACAGTAGAAATCCGAGTGAATTTCAAAAGAGCCACCTAGTGTCCTAGGTGTGAATCCAGAGAGAGAGAGAGAGAGAGAGAGCGAGAGAGAGAGAGAGAGAGAGAGAGAGAGAGAGAGAGAAACAGAGAGACAGAGAGAAAGCAAAAGCAAAAGTGAAAGTGAAAGTGAAAGTGAAAGCGAAGGGGTAGCCGGCTAAAGCTTAAAGCCAGCCACTTGTTCCCTCTTGAGCCGAGTCAAGGCTTGGCTTTACAGGCAGGGGCCCTGTTTAGCAGGGCAGGCCTGAGTTGTTTGTAGCACTGGCTTTAAGCAAGCAGCTCACAGTCCAACCTGAGCCCAAGCAGACCTGGGCCGGGGCTAGGGAGCCGGCTGCTCCGGCTAGGGAGCCGGCCCCAAGCAGTTTTTAATGGATTCTTGTCACGTTGGGCGCCAGATGTAGATGTAACCAATCGTCTTATTAAAATAAGAAACACAGAGCCAAGGTAAAAGAGAAAGCCGAGAGGTCAGAGCTCAGAGATAAAATCTTACCTCCTGCAGTGCTCCTAGCTTCCCCGAGAGAGGGAGGTACTTCCTGTGTCCCTGTTTAAATAATCTTTCTGTTCTGCCTTCTCATTGGTTGTAAACCCAACCACATGACTGCCTCATCACTGCCTGTAAGTACCGCCCTCCAGGTCTTAAAGGCGTATGTCTCCAATACTGGCTGTATCCCTGAACACACAGAAATCTACCTAGCTCTTCTAACCACCACGCTCTTACTATGGCTCTAATAGCTCTGACCCCAGGGCAACTTTATTTATTAACATAAAATTAAAATCACATTTCAGTACAAATAAAATATCACCACACATCCTGATGTGAAGACAGTAGGGAAACAGGAATCACCTCAGAGGTTGGGGAAGGGTCCTTCTTAGACCAGGCTGAGAGTAACATGGTTAATTTTACCTGGGCAGACTTCCAGAGAGCAAGGATTTTTTGTTGTTGTTGTTACTTGTTTTTGTTTTCTCTTTCACTTCTTGAATTTTCAGAATACAATTGAAGCAAAAAACTTAAAAAGTCTGCTTGCAGCTGTAATCTTATATGAAACTGTTCTGCCTTCAGTAAGTAAATCGTGTGTGTGAGTATATTCAGGAAATAATACATATCCTGAAATCTATCTCAGAGTCCCAAAGAGCTGAATAAAAGAATCTGCCTTCCTCAGTGTGATAAGGACAGATGAGATAATGGTGTAACAACATTTCGGAAGTTGTAAATATGCCATGCTATTGTCTCATTTCTGCTTTAGGGGACATGGGTGATGTTGACAAGGCCTCTCCTCTACTGCACACTGGTGCCTTTTAAAGCTACTCCATGATGTTCCTATTTTTCCCCTCCCCCCATGGTGTCCTTGAGGGAGGAAAAGGAACTAGACAAATGGACCCCAATAGACATGTCCTGACATTTTGGAGAGTGCAGGGCATAGGGATGCAGTCCCTGGAAGGCAGCCTGTGTGAGAAAAAGACCCAGACCAAATGTGAATGACAACCACAAGACATTTATTTGCAGCTTATGAAAGGAAAGTGTAGTTTGGATGCAAAGGTGATAAAATCGAATCAAAAGTTAGAAGTAAACACAAAAATAATGCATGCATTTATGGTTTCAATTTTTATATATTCTCTGCTACTTGAAAGTGATGAGCCCCACAGCAAGCATAACTCAGCCCCTTCCTGCTTACCCAGTGCTTTCTGTCCTGGTGTGTGCAGCTAACATTTCTTCCATTATGTATGTTGGGTAGCCGAGTTACAGTTACCGTGGGAATCATCATTCGAAATTTTGATGCATGGGTTTCTGGAATCTTTACAGCAAATGTTGAATTAACATATTATCCTTTTCAGTTTCTTTTTTACCAAAATTAAGCCTGTCTGTAGTAGATGCTGTTTTAACTTGTGAAAGAAATATTTTGTAAACATACTTCAAGCTACAGCTATAGAACAGTGAGATAGTATCCGGTCTGCTTTACGGCACCAGCCTCATTGCTTCCTTGCTTCGCTCCAGACCCCAGGGCTGCTGCTGTGCTGCCGAACACTGACCACTCCAACAGAAACCTTTCTGCGCTGGACAGCACACTTTGGGGGTAACCCCCTCCCCCTCCCCTTTCTTTATGCAAAAATGTTCACTGTCTTGGAAACATGCTATGAAATATGTGGCTCTAATTAATTATGAGCCTGCATATATATCATTGCACTCTTGCTTTGAGCTGTCCCACCTCCTGCTGCCCTCGCTGCTGAGCAATAGTGGCTAAGACCATCTTCATGTGCTGCCCCTGGAGAGGCTCCCAGGGGTACAAAGGTAGGATTCCTTCCTAGAGAGTAACAGATTGATTCTAAAATGACTCGAGAGAACTGCTAACAGGGAAGACACAAAAGCAAGTCTCACTTAAGAGCTACGTGGTACAAACTTGACACAGGATCTTTTGCTTTTAGTTACTATGTAAATAGGACCGTAATATTTTATTTCCTAGTGTTAGGGTCCTGGGAAAGTCTCACAAAGACCATCATCCACATACGCAATCAGCAAGAGCATTTATTATCTTGAGAAAGTTTCCAGCATGCTGGGGCGCACCATCCGACACAAAATCAAAATGGTGATTACCCCAAGAGGAGCTCACAGACTCCTTTTAAGCACACCTAAGGCAGTTAGGTCATTTTATATATGATTGGCTTAAGCAAGAGGCAATCATATTAGTACATTCTGATTGGCCAGGGCTAGTCAGGGCCTAGTTAAGGCTACAGCTTTTCCATTTGGGGGCAAGCCTGGATAAATCCCAGGCTTTGTCCTTATTTGGTTATCACCTTGAGCTTGCTAGCTAACTGTGGCTTAGGTCTCCTTGTCCTTGTTGCTGGGGGTGTTGGAAACTGTCCTTTGTTTGTGGCTCCCTCAGAAACGGCTTGTTCAGTCATAGGAAACTGAAATTGAGGCCCGGTCTCTGAGAGAAGACTGTATAGCATCTGCTGGGTCCTCTCACTAGCAGTTAAGAGGATGGAGAGCACCCCTAAGAAGAAGCCACGATTTGGAAATACTCTGCTCTTCTGTGAGAACTGTACATTTTCTGGTGCTTTCTTTTCCTGCTAGCTGTTCTCTATTATCATAAGAGTTGGCTTTGTGACCTGGAAATTGGGGCGCTGGAGCCACTTCAGCCTTCTCACCTACCTCCTGCCGCTTGCCTGTCTCTCCCTTTCACTCCTCCTGCTCCTCCAGATGTGGAGGTTGAGGCCTGAGTCCCTGTACCTTGAGTGTTGATCACATCCCTTCTTGGAACTCCTGTTTACTGACATCCTTTCCAATTATTTTTGCAGAGATGCCTTCCTTTACAGTGTGTTCAAACCTTAAATTTCTCAAAGCAGTTTGCGGTCTTGTAAATGCTTTGTCATGTTTCTCCCTGCTCTTGCTGGTAAGATCAGAGGACGACTTCTGCTGTCTACTCCATTCTGTAATCATGAGTGTATTTCCTCAATTTATGTCTTAATAAATTCTGTTATCCATTTAATAGACCCATGTGGATTGATTGTAATAAGTGGCGCAATGTGGGGCACGCACCCACGACCTTGCGATTAAGAGTCTCATGCTCTACTGACAGAGGTAGCCATGCACCACCTCCTTTGTGCCATATAGCCCAAGGTCACGGGTGGAACAAATACCACTGCATCATGTTATTTCTTATGGCTTGGTTCCCTCCTCTCCCCCAATGGTCTGCTACTTTGTGTCAGTGACATCTGCATTGCCAAAGGCAATGGAGTGTGTGTGTGTGTGTGTGTGTGTGTGTGTGTGTGTGTGTGTGACCTCCTTACCATCTCTCCTTAATAACCACACTTCTGCTGTCCACATATATGTACATTCCCATCTGTGTTTTCCAGTGACCTCTACATCATTGGCAGTCAAATAGACATTTGACTAGATGTCCAGTTATCTTTCTTGACTGCCAGATGGCCCATCCCTTTCCACTTGAAAGTCCCCTCATATATCCCTAACTCAACCTGTCATTTCTTCTCTCATTACCCAGCCCTTCCTTATTTTCTGTTCCAATCCTCTTGGAGACCTAGGATTGTGAAGATATGAATCCTGTGTTAGGGCATTACCAGATGACAGTGACATACTTTGTGAGTTTAACTTAGATCCCAGCCATCCCAGTGCTAAGAGCTTACCACCTGGTCACACAAGAGTGTTTTTATTGCTGTACCTACAGGCCCCAAATAAAGATTTATTCTACTGGTTGAAGTGACTAGAAACCACCAAACAGAAATTGAGCTGCAAGACATGATGAGATTCTCCCAGGAAGCCCCCTTGGTAGGTCCATGATGAACATTAATGGTTGCTAAAAAGCTATAACCAAAACTAACCAAGCAAAGAACATCAGGCCAGATAAGGAATCTCCCTTCTGAACGAAGATTTGGTTCTTTTCTTCAGGTAAAGAAATGGTCACTGAGCTTCTATTTGGGGCTGAGGGAAATATAAACCAACCTTTAACTATGACCTTCAAGTCAGTTCTTTGGAAATGAGGCTGGCTTTGCATTTTAAATCTATATCCTGTTTTTTATTTTTCCTTCGTTGGTGACACTACCCTACAATATCATCCATAGGCAAGAAAATACCCAGTGGAGCAGTGATGGAATGTGTCAGATGTTTTTGTTAGTTGTAGATGCAGTGACCACATTGTGCGCCTCTTTATTTTGGCATTGGGTGAGAATTTCTTAAGTCATTAAGAAGAATAATGACATCTTGTTAAATGGCAAGTGTCATTGAACTGAGCTCAGACGTGTGAAGAAGGGTGACCATGAGAGCTGAACAGCCAGAGTGTATTGTTGCAGTTATGAACTTGTTTTTCAGCTCTAGTTCTGTGCATGTATTGTTCAGTGATAATGAAGCAGAACCCTCAAGGGTCTTCTTTGTTGTGAGCACCTCACTGAGCCTTGTCAGGACAGCCCGCTGCAGGAACACTGTCCTGCAGGACAAGCTTGTGTTCCTGTTCTGTGTCTTACTTCCACTGCGGTGTGTGTTCCTGCAAGTGAGTGTGTTTTCTGCAGTGGCCAGTGGCAGACAGTACAGAACACCTTCCAGTGAGTAGCTATGGTACACCGCATGTCTCTGTACATGGCTTCATCAGGTCAGCTGACCTGCACAGCTCCATGGTGAAGTGTGTCTGGTGACCACATTCTTGCCAACAGCACATCCTGTGAGGCACTTGTCGTGAAGTCCTGAAACACAGTCCCTCTCAGGGGATGGCTTTCTCTGGCACCCCAGCGCTTGCTTCCCAGCAGGCTTCTGACAGGAAGTTCTAACAGTGACCTTTGCTGCCATCCATCTTGCTATGCCATGTCCTCTTCCACCATGTGACAATCTCAGACTTTAAAGGAGGTAGCCTCTGACTAGGGCAGCCTATCTCAGTCCTAGGGTTCAGGGCTGGTCGTGATGCCTGCTTTTCCTCTGAGCCCTTGACTTTTAATCTCTTACCAGCAGGTTCCTTCTTACTCATGAGTTCTTTGTTCAGGGGACAATGTGAATATTGTCTCCAGACTGGATCTTGATAAGCACACATCCTCTCGGGAATCCGATGGCTTAAAGTGGTAAGATTCTTGTCCATGGTCATTGAACCCTCAGTCTTGAGATTCAAGGAAAAATTCTGTCTCATTAAAGAGATGAACAAAAGACTGGAGATCATTCCTTACCTCCTTCCCTTGAATTCCGAAGGAAGCCAATCATCAAGGGTATCTCCTCCTGGCTCTCCACAGCACTGCTTTTCTCTCTGTGAGCAGGAAACTGATAGATTCACATCACAGATACACCTCTGTCTCCCTGCCAGAAGGCATGATGGATCAAAAGAGAAGAAACATAGCAAGAGCAGATTGGCATAGAGGATGCCAGTTCAGTTGTCTTTGGAGGTGTTTACTGATGAGAGTATTTGAGTAGGACACGGGGAGAGTCTGCGTTTTGCCTTCTGGTGTTTCTCAGCCTGATGAGTGCACACTATACAGGAACAGAGTAATTAAATCACAGCTAAGGAAATGTGTTGTAAAACGAATAAAAGTGAAGGTGGAGGAGAAAAGTGAAATCAAATAAGAAAACAATTGAACAGAGTAAAAATGGCACTTTCAACAGGTTGAAAGCAAAACCAGAAAACTCAGAAATGAAAAAACCTAACTAGAGAATGTGACAGAGGCATTAAAATTGTAGAGATTAACATTGAACCTGAGATTCCAAAGATGTAGTTGTGAATAGAGCTAAAATGAAAAAGAAAACAAACAGTTTAAAATGAAAAACAATAGAGGGAAAATGAAATGAAAGGGAAAGACCAAACCAGGTAGTTGAAAGAATTTGAAGGAAGATTACAAATGCTAACATTTGGAATATAACATCCTCTAAGTGCTAAACACTAAGGAGCATAATAAACTTAAAACAAAGCAAGCACAAACATCATTTAAAGTGAGTCACCTGCTTTATAAAGACATCTGGCTTCTGTTAAAGATTGTTCTCAAGGAACCATGAATTCTAGAAGGTTCTGTCTATGCCTTTCATTTCCAAGTTCAGATTCTCTGCAGAGCACTGCTCAAGCTTCCTTCAGGTCAAAGCCAAGAGTAGCAAGCCTTTCCCCAAAGGCCTTGTCTCCTGTATCTGTGCGGTGTTTAGTACCTTGAGGAGGGCCTGGCCTGGCTGGTCTGGTCACCTGCCCCAGCCATCCTTCACAGTGCCCTGACATCCAGGGAAGATACTCAAGACTTGCCGCCGGCCTGGGTGACACTGGAGATAAGTTCCTTGGGGCCCCCTCTCCTCCACAGCTCAGGCATCCCTGTTGTTTTTGTAGAACCCCTGGAACCCAGGTAGAAAGCAGGCTGGTGTTTTTCACACTCTCTATCATCCACAGTTAAAAAAGTGTTGTGACCTGGCGTGTGTGTGTGTGTGTGTGTGTGTGTGTGTGTGTGTGTGTGTGTGTGTGCATCTATATAATGGAGGAAATTGTGTAAAATAAGGTCATCCTTTATGCCATGTTATTTCCTGTGTCATATTGTCTCAGATGGGAGGAAGAGCAGTGGTTTCCAAAACTATTTTGAAATACACTTTACACAGTGTCCCAAGATCCATCTATGTGTATCTATGTGTCTGTATAATTGAAGGAAAATGAGAAAAATGCTGCTGACTTTTCCTGGAACAGTATTCCCTTTAATTCCCTTTACTGTATCATAGCCATGTGTCTGGCTTCCTAGCAGCATCCTACTATCAATTCCCAGACTTCCCATCAAGCCAGCTCAACCACAGCTTGGAGAAGCACGGTCAGGGAAAGAGCCCCTCAGATGCAGAGTTACAGGCACATCTGGAAATGTACTCGGCTCTTTACTGTTACTGCTGAGCTCATCCATTCACCGTGTTCCCAGGACACTGGTGGAGAATCGGCACCTTTTATGTACATGACACAGACTGTGTCTACGATGCTCACTATAGGAGGCAGGGGACTGGCATCCTGGAGAAAAGGGCTCCAGGGGAGTTTCCAGAAGATTCATTGAACTGAAAGTATCTATTGGATGTAATTTTTTTTTAAATTGGTAGAAAATCCAATAGAAAGGTGATTAGTTATGAAATATAATGAATGGCTATAAATAAATGTCCAGCAGAGATTGCTATTTGGGCCCAGCCCCACATAGCTCTCCATAGTGCTGTAGGACCCATCTCTCAGTCCAGCTGCCCTTGGTTCTGTTCCAATGCTGGCCTTCTGTGGGAGCAAATGTAACACACCTGGACCCTAAGGCAGTATAAGCTGGAAGGAAAGAGTTTGGGGTGGTCGTGTTCCAATCCCTCAGCCACTGTGTCCAGGTAAGAAGGATGTGCCAATGGGTTTCAGCCTGTCAGAGGCCGTTCTGGTGGCTGTGTGTAGAGTGAAGGCTCCACAGACCACTTGGCTAGGAGTGGAGGGATGGATTCCAAGGAAATTAGGGGATCTGTGATCTAGAGAGCAAGAGAATTGGAAATCCATCTGTGTGGAGACGGAGGCACTGGTAAGTCTTGTTGGCAGGCAGGGACATGGGAGGGGACAGCTCTCAGGTGAAAGGGGCAATGTCGGCAAAGCACGTAGTCACCCAAGTCATCTGGTGGAGCTGAAGCTTCCTGACTGCTTGGGAGCTGTGAAGGCGGAGACAGGCTGATGAGGCCAACTGAGTCCCAGGCAATGATGAGGATTGGGGCAGCAGCCAATCAAAATGAAGGAAGACTCACATAAAGTGGGCAGGGCAGGAGGCAGGAGAAAGGCAGTCCTGGGAAAGCACAGCAGGCTGGGCAGGGTTTAGGGTGGGAGCCAAGGAGAGCAGCTGTACATGTGGGCACTGGGCAGGAATTGGCTCCAGGGCTCTGGGCCACTCTAGCTCATAACCCTAGGAGATCGCCCATTTTGTTGACTTATGAAAAGGAGGGAGGAAGGGTCCTTTAATAGTTATGGCTTCAAACAAAGATTGAATAATTGCTGAAAGCTTCCTTTTCAAAGAGAAAGAACCCATCTTTTGGGAAAACAAATTAGCCGGTGGCTGTAGAAGTCACTACACAGGTCTGCTCCATCTGATGCCTAAACCACTTGCAGCAAATGAGATGGTCTGAGCCTTTTTCCAACATCCTCTGCAGGCCCCACTGGCCTCCTGGTCAGAATGCCTGTGCTCCCAGGCTCTAGGACCTTGGTCCCAACTGAACTGCGTTAGAATTCCTTCTGTCTGTGCACCTCTCTGAGGACTTGGCGTGTGGGAGGACAGGGTTCCCAGCAGGAGGAGCGACTCCCTCTTCGTGTCCCAGGCACTTGTGACACATGCTGGAGCTGCCCTGTGAACCCCAGTTAGTCAGAAATTCAAACTGGCTTTGGTCTGGTGTGAGGATTGGGACTTTAGTGTAGAGCAAGGCTTCTGCACAGAGCAGTGGTGGGCACAGGAGGTTTCATCAGAGGTAACACTTTATTAAAAACAGGTAGACGAGAGAGTCGGTGATTGGAAAGACATTGAAAACAGCTTCTCTAGCAGGTACATGAGCACAGGGAGGCTGTAGCAACACTGACTCCATGATGTCTGTAGACTAGGTAGGCATTGCCATGAGAGGACACTCAGTGCTCTAAGCTTCAGGCAGTTGGCTCCATCTCTGTCCACAATGGAGCTCAGTGACAGATGAAAAGTGATATTCAAATTCATAGCTCACAGAAGCCTTTTATGTGGACTGAATGAATTCTCACTGTGATGCTAAACAGTAGAATGATTGGAGGATCCTGAGATCTGTGATCACAGCGCTCAGGAAGTTGATGCGGGAGGCTCTCCACAAGTTCAAGGCTAGCTTGGGCTACACAGTGAGTTCCAGGCTTCCCTGGCCTACATAATAATATTCTGTTTCAAAAGAACATTTAAAGGGATAGGAGAAGCCCTGGATACACGTAAACTGCAGTTGGGGAGGAGTGTGCGATGGGCTGGGCTTTGGAGGGCAAGAGCTCGTAGGCCCATGGCTCCTCTATAGAACACGGCTGCTTGCCCTGCTTCTGCAGGCAGTGGCTGTCATTTGGGCGTTGGATCAGATCAGAGATCTGGGGTGCCATTTCACCCTCAGCTACGCCTGTCTAATGTGTCAGAATCGGCCTAGCAGTTTTGAGACTGTTTAGGAAAGACGTCCATTATGGAGAGACAGAATAAAGCATACACCGGTGCAGGTACTCACTGTGCACGGATGTAGACACAGTGTACAAGCGGTGGCTGGCATGAAAGGAAATCAAGCAAGGTTTATTTCTCTGTATTAGAGCTGTTAACAGTTACACTGGAAGAAGTCTGGTAGAAATGGAAAGACTGGTATTTAGTTCTGCTATGATACGTTCTCTAAGAAAAAGGAAAGATTTTAGTATTTCTAGAATCCACAAAGAATTGCCTTATCATGTGACTTCCCACCTAATGAGCTTTGGTGATGCACTGCTAACATCCCCATGGCCACACCTTCCAGCTCAAAGTGTGCACTCTCCTTGGGAGCTCAGTCTTCTTTCCCAATGCACTGCCCACTGTCAGCTAAGCCCTGACTCCAGTGGAAACTGCAGCTCTTTTGACAGTTTGTCCATGCCAAAAACCAAGAAAACAAAAAACACTGGCAGAAATCCAAAGATCTCTGAGGACAAAATCTCCATGTTGGCACACCCTGATTGCAAATTCCTTGCTAGTGATGTCTGTGGTCTTCTCTCACCCTGTGAGTGAACCTAGCTGGTGGTACTTGCATCCAGACCTTTTCTTCGGTGTGGAAAAATAGCTCTACTCCAGTGATTCTCAACCTGTGGGTTGTGAACCCTTTGGAGATCACATTGTATATCTTGCATATCAGATATTTACATTATGATTCATAACAGTGACAAAATTAGTTATGAAGTAGCAATGGAATAATTTTGTGGTTGGGGTTCACCACAACATGAGGGACTGTATTAAAGGGTCGCAGCATTACAAAGGTTGAGGACCACTGCTCTACTCTCACAAGGGACTCCTTAGCCAGTAGACAGTGGGTAGGAATCAAATCCACAGCTGCTAGAAGCACACAGGAAAGCCACAAAACAAACCAGATATCCTCCCAAAAGCATTTTGTCTTACTAAAAATGCCAGAGCACTTAAAAATGATACTTATATATGTTGCTGGAGGGCTTCTCTCCAGGTTCCACCAAGCCCTGCAGTCCCACAATCCACGTATAAAATAATCACTCAGACACTTATAATACGTATAAACTGTATGGCCGTGGCAGGCTTCTTGCTAACTGTTCTTATATCTTAACCCATTTCTATAAATCTATACCTTGCCACGTCGCTTGTGGCTTACCGGTGTCTTTACATGTTGCTTATCCTGGCGGTGGCTGCAGTGTCTCTCCCTCCTTCTTCCTGTTTCCCCAATTCTCCTCTCTCCTTGTCCCGCCTATACTTCCTGTCTGGTCACTGGCCATCAGTGTTTTATTTATATAGAGCAATATCCACAGCATATATATCTCTTGAAGTCCAGGCAGGGGAGGAGGTGACAGCTGTATATCACTAAGTGGAAGACCATGATTGAGAAGAGGATGAGGAGGAAGATGAAGATCATTGCAGAATGGGACAGTGAAGTGCAGCTGAAGTTTTCCTGGTCCTGCCCAGCTGCCATGGCCTTGTGGTCCCATGGTCCCACAGTCACTCAGACCCAAGTAAACACACAGAGGCTTATATTAATTAAAACTGCTCAACCATTAGCTCAGGCTTACCACTGACTAACTCTTACACTTAAACTCAGCCCGTTTCTGTTAATCTGTAAGTTGCCACATTTTCCATGGCTTTACCTGTGTGCCATCACATGCTGCTCCCTGGACAGCAGGCTGGTGTCTCCTTACTCAGCCTTCCTCTTTCCAGAATTCTCCTTGTCTGCTTATCCCACCTATACTTCCTGCCTGGCTATTGGTTAATCAGCGTTTTATTAAACCAGTGTACAAAAGCATTATTCCACAGCAACAGTGAAAGGCCAGTCTGTGAATGAGCCTAGAGAGGGCTTTGAAAACAATGTGTTTGAAGCAAGGACCAAAAGAAGGTGAATGGCTTTCTCCTTTTAGGCCAGCTGGTGATGATATGACAGTGTTTGTATCCCAGCTGTCTGTGGCATCCTTAAAAAAAAAGTGCTTGGGATCAGGTAGCAAATGCCTGGTGGCTCAGGCACAGGTGAGTTGTTAGCTCTCTATATCCTAAGGGAAGCTCTGCCTGAGCGCTGTCTCTAACAATGATACACTTGTCAACTGGAGGCTCTGCACAGGAACAGGGACTGCATTTGAGATGACAGAGGAAGCCCTGTGACGACAGCCTGAGACTAACAGGATAACACATGCAAATGCCTCTTGCCGTGGTGTGTAAAGCATTATAAGATGGGCCAACACTCAGCCTCTTCCTCCTGCCATTCCCGAAGCTTGTTTCCTGGTGAGGATTTGGACCTTTGGAAGGTAATTAGGTCACAGGAGTGGGACACATGCATGGGATGGGTGCCCTTTTTAAAGAAGGAAGGGACATGGGCTCTACCTGCCTGATACTTTAGGAGACCTGGGTAAGTTTGGAAAAGGAGATTGTTCTTCCTTACGGTTTACTTCAGGTAAAAATATAGAATGAACAATGAAAACAGCAAAAAGTCAATGTTTAACAAACAGCACAGTAATAATTGCTCTAGCAAGAGTCAATTAATGGATGCTAAGGCTGATAAAAATACAATGAGAAAGGATATTTGCATATTCTCAAAATATCACCATAGAAGATTCTTGATAATTATAACTTTTTGGGAGAAAAGACTTTAAATATTTCCTGTAGCCAAGGCTTTCCAGAAGAACAATGCTGGGTGTGAGGGAGAGAAAGAATAAATGAGAATATAAATAGAACCATAAGATCCTTGGAAGAAAATAAAAGAAATTAAAAATCAATTGCTAGCTAACATTTCTTTAAGGTAAGAAATAAAAAAACAAAAACAGAACCCTAATAAAATGGAAAAACAAAATGTCAAAGAACAGAATTTACTGAAATTGAAAGTCAACATATAATCAATTAGTAGAAAAGTCAATCACTTAAAAAGTTAATGAAATCTGATATTGATTGAAGTTGATGGGAAGAGCAGATCAATTTGTAACTTACAGTGTCTGCGAAGCCTGTTAGAGAAACGCTTCATGTGAAGTCATTGAAATTTGCACCATTCAAATCGAATAATGACAATGTTTTTTATGAATGACTCTGAAGCCAGATGATGTAATGGACAGCACAATGGAAAGACTCCAGTGCTCAGTAGAAAATGTCCTTCAAAAATGGAACCAGATAAAGTTGTGTGTGACAAGCAAAATCTGTGGGACTCTGTCCCAGAAGACCCGCCTTTGAAAATAGGAAATTAAGACAGAAAGAAGCGCCCCACAGGGGATGTGTATGGATGAAGGCAAAAGAATGTTGGTAGTGTAAGCCAGTAATCAACAAAGAATGAACTTTACGGCTGTCATAATAAAAAGAGAAAACGAATGATAATAGCATACACAATGAGGGAGTTAAAATTAAGTTACTCTGACATTTTCAAAAATTTTTGAAAGTATTAAAGTATTATTAATCATAGAAAGATTAGAAGCCGGTAATAAATATTATAACACAGAATGATCAAAAATTCCTAAGAAAAGATAGACAAAAAAGATGTGGTAGGCCCCTGTCTTGGTTATTTTTCTGTGTGTTAAAACACCATGACTAGAGAAAGCAGGGAGGCTTAGGCGCACATCTCCACCTCACATAAGAGGCAGACAGAATGAAGCTAAAGTGGGACACAGCTCAGGTCTGCCCTTAATGAAGCCCTCTCAGAAGAGTCCACCTCCTAAACACTCCATAACCTTCCCAAACAGCGTCACCAACTAGGGACCAAGTTTTCAAATACCCAAGACATTTGGTATTGGGAGACATTTCTCATTCAAACCATTATACCCTCTATATAGAAAAATTTTGAATTGTATTCATAAGTTAAAAGACTTGTTATCAACAGGTATCAGTTATCCTCAAACAAATCTATATAATCAGTGCATCCCCAATGAAAATCTATGAGGTTTTATTAAACACAAAAGCTTATCTCCTTGTAACATTATATGTAGAAATAAAGTGTGGCAAGAATAGTCAAAGCAATATTAAAGATGAATAAGCTAACTGCATTTTTTCTAGATGTCAAGACCTATAAGTGCATCAGAGTTCTGATATATTGGAAGGCTAAAATGGGTCATAGTTCAGAAGCAGGAAATCATCCAGCACATGTATGATGACTTACCACCAGAGTAACATCCAATTCAGTGGAGAAAGTGTGAAACTTTTAGTGAATGATTGTGTCTGCTGGAGGACCCAAGTGAGAAAAGAAACAACTTGGCCCACCCTTCACACTGAACCTCAAGTCAATTTGAGATGGATCCTAATTCAGATTTCAAAAGGAAAAAAGAATAACACTTCTAGAAGAAACAAAGATTAACTTCATGATCTTTAAAGTCCTTAATCAGGAAACAAATTATATTGTGTATAAAATATAAGTAACTTGGACTTTAATCAAATTAAGAACTTTCAATCACCAAAATATTTCATTAAGACAATGAATAGGCAAGCAACACACTGTTATTCCTGTCCAATCAAAGACTTGAGTCGATACTCCATAAAGGTGGAAAAAATGCAAAGCACCTCAGTAAAAATCAGGCAAATTTTGAATAGGAACACCACAAAAGATGCTGTAAAAACAGCTCAATGAGGACATTAAGGGATGCTCAACTCAGTTACATCAGAGATATGTCTAAAGCCACTGGGAGACACCACTACACAGCCTTGGGAGGGCTAAAAGTGTTAGTAAGTAACTGGAGCTCTCCGTTATTGCTGGTGGGAGTGTAAATTGGTCCACCCACTTTAGAAAATCATTTGGCATCATCTGTGGAGACCCGGAACAGGTGTGTCTGATGACAGCGATGCTACTTGTTGACATGTGTCCATTAGGAGTGAATGTTCTGTCAACCATTATAGAGATGGACTGTTTCACATACTAAAGTCCTAACTCCAAGATGGTATTTCGTAAGTGAGATTATTGTCTTTATAAAAGAGACCCCCAAAGGACTCTCTTGCCCTCTTTTTATCTGGGAATAAGAGATCATCCACCCTGCAAAGGGGGTCCTCATCAGAACCTGATGATGCTGCCACTCTCATCTTGGTCTTCCAACCGGCAGGCCCATGAGAGATGCATGGTTTGTAAGCCACCCACCTCATGGTGTTTTGTTATAGCCACCCAAATGGACTAATAGTTCATCAAAGTACAAGCATAAGAATATCCTAAATATGCCAGGTGGTGGTGGCACATGCCTTTAATCCCAGCACTCGGGAGGCAGAGCCAGGCAGATCTCTGTCAGTTCAAGGCTAGCCTGGTCTACAGAGCGAGATCCAGGAAAGTTGTAAAGCTACACAGAGAAACCCTGTTTCGGGGGGGGGGGGAGAACAACAACAACAAAAAAGAATATCCTAAATAACTGCACTAATAACAAACATAAACAGTGAACACCCAGATTGGAATCACTGGTTCTAAAGTAATGTGCACTATATGGCAGTGAGGCAAAAAGGTTACTATGTGAAGTAATGGAGATAAATCTTTTGGGGTGCGACACTGAGTACTGAAGCCTGGTCCCCATGCATACCAGGCAAACACCCCACCACTGAGCTATATCCCCCAGCCCCAGGGATAAATCTTAGAAACATAATTTGGATGAAAATAAGCTAGATATTAAAATGTACATAGTATTGGATTATGGTTGGATGAAATTTAAAAACAAGCAAAACACAGTTTTCTGACAAAGTGTTTGCCCAGACAAGGACTATCTGGAGAGAAGCAGTGAGATGCCTGCGTACTGTCCTTTGGCCTTGGGTGTGTAGATCTGTACAGTCCATCAGTCTGTTCACATGCATTGTGAGCCTACTGATGGGTAACTGTAAGATTTAGCAACTTTTGAAAAAGGAACAAGCAGGATGTTGTGCAGAGAGAAGGCAGGAGGGCATTGTAGGTGCCCTAGTGACTTAAGACTTATGGCAAAGCTGCAATAATTAAGAGTGGGCAGCGTCTGTACGGAGACTGACGAGGGGTTGGCACTGACCAGACTACAGAGAGCAGAAACAAACACCCATGGTTATGGAAATGTGAATACAGCTCATGGGAGGAAATGGAACTTTCAGGAAACAGGCTGGAACAGTTGGTGTCAGTGGCCTTTTATCATGTTATACAAAAATCGTGGCAGACATTCTGAAAGGGTTAAGATAACGCACAGGAAACTACTAACCAAGAGCAGTGGGGGGCTGTCAGAAGAGGGTGGTGCTGTAATCATGTGGGGTGGAAAATGGGCTTTTAATCAGGAGACACCACGGACTGAAAGATGACGTGACAACACATGCAATCAGCAGCAAGAACAGTGTCTAGGACAGAAGATATCCTGATGGGGAGACACTCACCCCAAAAGAGCCCTGGTGACAGACCAGAGAAACAATTCCACTCAAGTCTAGCTCTGGGAACCTTCGAGTTTACTGTGGTTACTCCACAGCCAGAGAGCCTCAGGGGAAGCCCTATTAGCAGAAAGCCCACCCTTGCAGAAGTGATTCATGAAAGCAGTGTGCCTACAGCTCCCTGCCAGATTTGACGGCAGCTTAGCCAGTGGGAGAGTCTCTGCTCAGCAATTGTTACTGCTTACATAACTGTGGGCAGGGGACCTTGAATCTTGTAGTTTTCAGGATTTTCTGAACCTTGTAAGTTTCCTTTACTCGGGCCTTGCATGTTTTGCTGATTTCCTGAGTCCCCGGAGCCTTTCACTTTGCTCCAGGAAGGAGTGTTTCAGTTGGGAGCAAATACCAAGGACTAGTCTTCAAAAGGAAAAAGAAGCAAAGGAGCTTGGTGGAAAAGTAGTCAGATGAGGTGAACGACTGAAAGGAAACAGAAAGGTGTTAACCCTCATAAGGGATTGGAAACATGCAAATCAAGACCATAATGCGGACGGTTTGTACCCACTGACTGAACGTTCATAACACTGAAAAAGTGTAAGTTGCAGATGTTAGTAACAGCTGACAACTGGGAAGAATAGGTAAGAATACGTCATACAGTACATTGTAAACTGTCTTGTGACCACTAAGAATGGGGTGCACTGACATCAGAGAGAGGGAAAGAGGTGAGTGTTTATTATGAGAGAGAGCTCTTGGGAGCAGAGAGGGGGCCCTCTGGTGGGCTGCTGACAAAGGCTGTGTCTGGGGTTTATTTACAGGCTTTGGTGGGCTCAGATCGGTTTGGTTTATACAAATTAGGTGAGAAGTAAAGACCCATTAGGAGAGGGCTCTCAGAAGTGGGAGGAGCTCTCAATTAGGTCACCGGCTCTGCTCCCCACCCCACTACAGACAGCTGCTGTGGGAAGGTGAGCCCCCTGAGAGGAATCGGTTTCCAGTTCCATCTCCTACATCAGGTTTCTGGTCACTGGCTCTAGTCACAGCCAGGATCCCTTTATCTCCATCTCGGTGTATTCCAGGGCTCTATTTACCCCCCCACCCCACCCCCACCCCCAGCCCATGAGCATGCAACACAGTGGTATTGAATAATGGTGAAAATAAACTAGTTATGTGAAAAGAAAATAAACACACTTAGGGGGAAAAAGCAAATTTCAGGAGACTCTGTGAAGTCTCACAGCAGAAGTATGTTTATGAGTGTGCGAAGCCAAACAGCACAGTGTCTATGATGCATCAATGTGTAATAGAGTGAGTTAGAAAGCCATGGAGTGGAGATGTGGAAACTTGTGAGGTTAGAAGAACAAGCAGGCGGCTTCAGGGCTGGTGTGCCTGCTCCATAACTTACATATCTGTGCTTATTTAGTGAGTACCAAATACTACAGATTGAATATTCTGATAGAAATTATTACCCATAAGATTAAATTTCTGTCAAGAACTCTTGGTGGCAACAGATAAAGCTCCAGAAACAGGCTGTCCTTCTCCTAATCTGCGTTCCCCAGTCAACAGTGTTATTATGGCTTTGGGAAGTTACTCAAGTGTCTTGTGCCTCAGCATTTACAACTATAAATGGGAACAGTGAAAATATGGGGTTATTTTGATTGCTAACTGCATTAATAGAGGGAAAAGCCCATAGCAAAGTTGGATAATAAGGCTTGCCAAGGATCAACTTACATTAACAGTAGCTTGGAGGGCCAGCAACTTACCACCTATTATTCTCAATTGTCCTATTTGAAAAAAAAATGGCGGAGGGAGGTGGGATTGTGGCAAAACAGGATACCTGTTATAAATGACATATAAAACACACTAGATATTTAGTAGTGTAGTGTGACATTTGATTTATCCTCATGGGTTTCCTGATTTGGAAACTGAAGAACTAATTTCATGGTAAAGAACCAGAGATGTAAAGATAACTTCACGGGGAGTAGGCAGGAATGATGTCTGCTTGGGAACAGGCATGCTCCCAGGACAGAGTGGTAACTTCACAGGGAGCAGGCATGCTCCCAGGACAGAGTGGTAACTTCACGGGGAGCAGGCATGCTCCCAGGACAGAGTGGTAACTTCACGGGGAGCAGGCATGCTCCCAGGACAGAGTGGTAACTTCATGGGGAGCAGGCATGCTCCCAGGACAGAGTGGTAACTTCACGGGGAGCAGGTATGATCCCAGGACAGAGTGGTAGCTTCATGGGGAGCAGGCATGCTCCCAGGACAGAGTGGTAACTTCACGGGGAGCAGGTATGATCCCAGGACAGAGTGGTAGCTTCACGGGGAGCAGGCATGCTCCCAGGACAGAGTGGTAACTTCATGGGGAGCAGGTATGATCCCAGGGCAGAGAGGCACAGCCTGCATGAGGTTCCTCACACCACCCCATTGAGAGTCTGTTTGAAGTCCTGTTAGAATGACTTTCTTAACAATTCCATGCACCAGTGTGGGGAAATGTCTAATTCTGGTCCAAGAACAAGCACTGTCCTTCCATGCAGAGTCTTGAAGCCTCTTCCTCAGCTTCAGCAAATGAAATTGAGACAATTGACTGAGGATGTGGAGGGGCAGACAGTGAGAGCAGGGAGTGTCCCCAGCTCAAGAAGGCGATGACCTTGTCCTTTGGAGAGGAGCCCTGTGGTAGATGCTCACCTTTACCGCCTCCATTGTCTTGCCCTCTCCTGCTGCCAGGAGTAACAGGCTCCAGGAGCTGGCAGTAGTGACTGCAGAGTCCTGGGCACCTTTCATGTTTTCTCCCTCACTTCCCAATAGGGATAAAACTTTGGATGTGAGTGTATCCTTAATTTTGATAGGCTTCCCCAGCACTTCACAAAGCAGTCGATCAGGGTGAAGGCGAGCGGTTTCTTGCCTCTTTTTAGCCTCTGTTGCGCTGTAGCCGCTGGAGTCAGAGTCCTTGCTGCTTTTTTGCCTGTCTGCACTTGCTGTAGCATTTGTCAATATTAAATTTAATTTGTGCTCGGAGCACTTTGCTACCGGGGAAAACACAAAGCTCGCTGAACTTTACCTTCCCTGTGTGTTCAGTCCAGCCAGCATTAGCAAGCCTAATGAACTCTGCAAGGTTGTCCTACCCAAATGTAGGTCAACTCTGTTGACTGAACACATTGTGTGTTTAGAAACTGACCTTGTAAAATCCACTTGAAATTTATCTACCTCACAACCCAATGAATTGCTTGTTCTTTTACAATAGAATGTATTTGTGTCCAAGCATCAATCCAATGGGTCAACATTAAAGTGGTCAACATCAACAACAGACATTTATTGAGCGCCTATTGTGTGCAAGGCACTGTACTAGGTGTGGGGCTACAAAGACAAAGGAGAGACAGCCCCTGCCCTCAAGGAGCTTACAATCTAGTCTAACAGACACACACATAGAAAGACACAGGACAATCAAGGTAGCATGTCATACTGGGGCACAAGTACAAAACAGGATCTCAGTCTGTTTTTATTTTCATGTACATTTCAATACCCTGAGTAGGTGGGGGAGTGAGCTCTCACCTTCAAAGCCTTCGGAACAGCCTCACCCTTTCCACTTCCGATGGACATCTTCTGGTGTGCTAAAACCTAGGCCATCTATAACTCCTCTTGTCCCACCTCCTCAGGCTTCACATTTTAGTTTTTTAGGGTTTTGTTTTTGAGAAACTTCAGAGAGGATGACATTCTGTCCTGCTTTGTCCAAGATGACCCTTCATTTAGGACGTAAACTCCTTCCTTTCCCAGTCTAGGCCAGCCAGGAGGCACATAGCTCCTGTACCTTTGTCTTGTAGTGGGGTAGACTCCGGCACCCACCATGCTACTGCTGTAGGAGACCCTACACCAAGTCTGTTCCTACACAGGTCTAGAGTTAACAGCCCACCGGGAAGACCTCACCAACACAACACTGGAGCTTTTTAGAAGACAGAAGGATCTGGAGAGGGTGATGACAAGGAGATGGGGCCTCAAGAGAAGCAGGAGGATGAAGGAAAAGACTAGTGGGTGTGAAATGTGCAGAACAGGAGAGAGGCTTGGACCTTCTGTCAGGGTAGGACTCCCTCTGGGAGTCTCAGGGTCGCTCACCCAGGGTCACGCACCCATGGCAAATGTCTGGAGAGGTACAAAATAGGTACAAAGGTATTTAAACAGCCCTGTCTTCATCCTAACAGAATTTCTACATTTTCTTTCACTTCCTACCATTCATTTACCTTCTAAATAGTCCTTTGAAGTTGAAATATAGTATTTATTTCGATATGAAATTATCTGTGTCTGTTCTGATGTCGTTCAGATGGCTCAGAGACAGAGAGGACTGGGAGACAGGTGCCATGTCTCTAGAACACAAATCCGGTACTAACCTAAGGATTCCGAGAGGCCACACAGCTTACCCTTTAGGGCTGTTTGTTTGCATTTAGTTTTATGAAGCACTGAACTCAGTGCTGTCAGGACCTGTGTGTCCCTGAATCAGTCTGTTTTTACGCCTCGCCCTAAGGAGTAGAGAGTGGGGTGAGTAAAGTATGGGGCTTAGCTCCCTACAGCCTGTTTGTGGAAATAGGAATCACACAGCCAAGTCCCCACACAGCACACTGAATATTTACCTCCTAATGTTCTTTTAATGGGCGTTTTCTTGGGTGAATATTTACTGTAGAATATTAAATGTGAGATTCCTCTTTTTATGGGCCATTTGAAGTGATTGATTTTGTTTGTGGATTCCTGTATCTTTGCCCATAATGGCTATCTATTGTAATGGCCTCTGCCAAATGTTCTTGTGCTGAAATAACAGAAGCCACGGATCGGCCAGCTGTGGCATCATATTACTGTGGTCTTAAAAGATAGGAGGAGGCTGACGATGCCACTGGGGAGAGAAGCAAAAGGTATGCAACACACCAAGTATGACTGAGACTTCAAATCGCCTGAAATCATGAAGTCTGTAAACAGGGTTTGTGTCTTTTCTATCAGAGTTTATGTTTAATGGTGTTGAATGGCGTTAAGTCTGACAGTTCTGAAATGATGGTGGTAAGACATGAATTCAATCGCCCACAACCAGGTCCATCAGCACAAGCCATCAGAGCCCTTGGCATTTTCTTTAATGCTGCAGTAAAACCATGACCCAATGATAATTTCTTACACTTAGCTACACCATGTTTTTGAAAAAAATATATGAAGTCACATATTGTAGCTACATGTGAATTTACAATATTTTCCTGTGAAAGATCCAAGATTCTGGGCGTTTGGTTGCTTCTCATTCTTTTGACTATTTGAGAGGAGGAAATTACAAAAGATGGGCTTATCTTGATATTCTTTGTGGGCCTTTCTTTTTTTCCTTTTAAAAAAGAAAACCAGAAAACCTAAAGATACTCAGACGCGTGCAACAGTAGGTCAGGTGATATAGTTACACTCCGGCAGGTATGCTATTCCAAATTTCCCTAAGTACAGGAATTGTCAAAGGAACCACTTACTTACATTTCAACAAATAATCCCTTCAAGGGATTGTGAAGGTGACCCATCAATCAGTTGTGTGCAATTCATACTCTTCTGCTTGTGTTCATGAGAACACTGCTCAGAGGCCATGCTGTGGTAGAATAAAAGTCATTTTCTTACAAAAACTCAGAAGACACTTGAAGAACGAATTCCACTATGCCTTAGACAGCAATTTCAATTTTTTTTTACTGACTTTTAATAACTCAAGCCACAATAATACTTGGTTTCTGCTGTCTGGATACCTGGACTGTATTTGCACCTCCACAATGGTACTCTGCATAATTAATAGTTCTACTTCATGAAAGGGAAAGGGACATTATCACTAATTAAGAAGAGGGAAAGAACTGGTGATGTGAGACACCTTTAATCACAAGCCCTGTCCTGTTTGTAAAGTAATGCCTGTTCCCTCATGGCATTAGCTGCTGCCTTCAAATCTGTCATTAGATACACTAATGCTCCGTTGGCAGCATGCAAAGAAAAGTCTAGTATAGTCTTTTCTGAGCAACCTAACTTTTTAAAATGAAAATCTGTAATCCTATTGACCTTGGATTTGAATGAAGCGAGTGAGTGAGTCCTTCCTATTACTTCTAAGACTTGCAGACAGTGGGTCAGAATGGTTCACGGGGCAGTGAGCTGTGAGCTGAGGAATGACTTTGTGATCTCTTCTCCACCCCTCCCTCCTTCTCTCACTTTTTTAGAGAGGCAAGGGATAGAGTTTGGATAAGAGAGACCCTGGAGGAAACCTGATTTCTACCTGGAGGACCCTACCATTTCACTCTGACTTGAAATTTCCAGCTACTGTTAGAGTCATGTCAATCCAAGTGTCTAATCCTCATAAAGGTCAGCGAGAGGCTCATATACCCTTAGTTTGCAAGAGGAACTCTAGGGATCTTCCGGTATATTCTAAAGAAGAGGAAAGCAGAACTTCAAGAGAAATTACTTGTATCAGTTGCTACTGAATAAAGCTGTTGTATCTTTAAATTCCTCTCATTAGCATCTTCTTTGTTTTAATAACATAGTTTTTGGTTTTCAACTTTGTTCTTTTGAACATTTATGTATATTAGAAAATGTTATAGCTGTTCTTGTTATGAAAGAGCAATTTGCCTGAGCCAAGGGGTTCAAACAATGCCACACATTTCCCTGTCAAATATAGATTTCAAGCTAATAATGAGCATTGTGAATGCAGTAACTCATCAGCCTGATTCTAGGCCATTCCAACCACCATTCAGGATTAAAGAGTCAGGAAGAATAAATTGCCACATAATCATAATCTATAAAAATACTGCCTAGAGTACACTAAAAAACTCTCAATAAATAAATAGCAGACATTTGCTTTATGAAAACCATTGGAGATGTGCTCTTCAGAAACATGTCCATATGCTCAGGCTTTTTACAAAACACAGAGTCTGACAAATGATGAAGATATAGGTTAGGTTAGGTTATAACCTGATTTAAAAGAAAAAAAGTCTTTTGACATGGATGCCTGTAAAGAAATGCAATTAAAGGTGTTGGGCTGCTCCTGTTTCGGTTTTGAAGGCAATATTTCCACCCTGGAGTGTTCCTAGCCATGGCAGTGTCACGGAAGCGAGGGTTCGGTCTCCTTTCCAAAGAGACAACACTCATCAGGACGCGTTCATTCTGAAAGAGTCTCAGGCTGGGGGTCACTGAAGCGAGGGTTCGGTCTCCTTTTCAAAGAGACAACACTCGTCAGGACGCGTTCATTCTGAAATACTCTCAGGCGGTGGGTTCTGTCCATGGTGCTGAAGGGCACCACTGTCCAGTTTCCTTCCCTGCCTGGAGTTCAAGTCCTTCCTCTCGTGGCTGATGGTGTGGACACCACACCTTACTCTCTGGCACGCGCACCCGTCAGAACACAGGTTTATCCTCAGCATGATTCACAGGGCGTGATTCTGGTTTCCAGTCTGGTTGAAAAAAGTGAATGTTGAATGTCCGTGCCCAGTTCTTAAACACCCGCTTCTCTGTGATGAAACGGTGGTGACTGCCCTTCCGTCCTCGCTCATGCGAGAGGTACATTGTACATTCATCGGGTCCAGAAGGCTCGTAGTAATGATAAGGTACTGAAGGGTGCTTAGGATCCCTGTGGGAGGAAAGCGAGATAACTGTTAAAGAAGAACACAGCAAAACAAAACAAAAACTCAAACCATACACAGTATAAAATGTGCTTTTTCATTGACCAATTCAAGAAGGATGTTATTCTTATAAGCTGAAAGACACAAATTATATTTTCTCATCAGATGAACTTCAGCAGATTTTTTTTTTTTTTTTGTGCTGAAGCAATAAGAAAACAGAGAGGGTTTTGAGGTTGTAAAACAAGTGCAGCATCAGAGAGCTTAGAAATGTGCTGTTGGATGCACAGGCCACAGGCTATAGGCACCGTGTGTGTGCATCGTTATACTAATGCTTCTAGTTGCCACACTTGTTACTAACCTCCCCACAGCCTGAGAACGTTGGAAACAAAAACTAAGCAGTCTGTTTGCCTCCCCACTGCAGCACTCTGTATCCACAGGGTCTTCCCAGTGAGGCATGATTTAAAGGACCGTACCTGACCTGGCTCCTCCCTGGAGTCATTCCCTCCAACCTTGCTCACTCTACTTCAGGCACACTGAACCTTCTGACTGTCAGCTGTACCAACTGCTGTGGAATAATCCTCTTGTACACCGTAAAGATTGGTCATTCGAATTGGTTTAATAAGCACTAATTAGCCAGTAGCCAGGCAGGAAGTTAGGTGGGACAATCAGACTGAGGACTGGGATGAAGAAGGGTGGAGTTGAGAGAGACTTGAGCCAGCCATCCAAGAAATAAGATGCCAGAGGACTGGTAAAGCCACGGCCATGTGGCAATACATAGATTAATAGAAATAGGTTAATTTAAACGTAAGAGCTAGTTAATAATATATCTGAGCTAACAGCCAAACATTTTGTAATTAATGTAGGCCTCTGTGTGGTAATTTGGGAAGTGGCCACTGGGAATTTGGGAACACATGGATGGGACAGGAAAGCTCCATCTCCATTTACAACCAACCATTCCCCTGCCTCAGAGCCTTTGCACTTGAGGATGAGCACCTGTCTGGAATCTTCCTCATGCATTCGTCTTTCTCTCTGTTAGAAATCAAATGCATCCTCCTTGTGATGGTTTGCCTGAGAATGCCCCCACGGGCTCAGATATTTGAATGTTTGATTCCCAGTTGGTGGACTGTTCAGAATTAGGAGGTATGGCCTTGTTGGGGAGAGTGTGTCACTGGGGGTGGGGGCTGGGGTAAGGTTTCAAAAGCCCATACCCAGTCCAGTCTCACTCTGCCTCATTTGTGGATCAGGATATAAGCTCTCAGCTATTGCTCCAGCACCATGTCTCCCTGCCTATTGCCATGCTCCCTGCCATGGTGGTCATGCATGGACTAACCCCCAAACTGTAAGCAAACCCCCAATTAAATGCTTTCTGTTATAAGCTGCTTTGGTCATGGTGTTTCATCACAGCAAAGGACGGTGACTAAGACACTCTTTGAGTACCTCACCTTCCATCCCCTTCACTCCACCCGTCAGTTTCCTTAGTGTATTAATCTCCTCAGAACTGCTGTTGTTTACCTATTTATTGTCTGCTGTGAGGACAGGGATTTATCTCATTTCTGGGACTCTGCCTAGTATGGAGGTAATAAACAATGTTTGAATTTCTGTCCTTAGATGGAGTGAGCAGCTGAATGCCACACCACTACAGACATTTTCTCCTCTAATGGTTCTAAGTCTGATTTCATGGGGTAAAAAAGAAGACAGCCAGCAGGCAGACACTGTTTTAGTCTCATTGTTGTAGGTGGACCATATGTCCCATGTCTAGTGTCCCTTGGTCCAGAAATCCTCAAGTCCCCTCCTCCATCCCTTCAGGAGAGACTGACAGTCCTAGTATGTTTTTACTATATCCCCCATCTCTGCCTCAGATAAGAACACTTGATCAATTTCTTCAAGGTAGTAGACTCAGTTCTGACATATGTATGTGTGTGTGTGTGTATGTGTGTGTGTGTGTGTGTGTGTGTGTGTGTGTGTGTGTGTGTGTGTGTGTGTGTAGGCTTGTTATAAAGAGACAAATGTGCTCTGGTTTTAGACTATTAACCATTATAGAATAGTGCTTCCACTTCTTCTGAGCATGAACAGTAGACAGCCTCATTAAGGCTCCCACCAGGCAATCTTTGCTGTTTTGAGCCACTAGGCATGTCCAGTCTGCTGCCATGTGTGTCTCAAGATAGCTGGAATGCAGCCTGACATGTGTGTAGACCACAATGGCATGTCATAAGGTCACAAGGTCGGACACTCCTGCTAGGGAAAGGAGCAGGCTGTTGAGTAAGACTTTTGCAGTGGCCTTTCAAAACCTGATGTCTGAAGGCCCTCCTTTAAGACAGGAGCTATCCCCAAGATGCTCCTCCTGCTAGCTACCCTCCTACTCTTTTCCTTTGAAGGCGATCAATACTCAGATGAGTTTTAGAGTAGCAGCCTTCCCAGGGTCAGAGATCGAAGTCTTTTATCAGGAGAGGTGTCAAGTCTGTGGCTCTGACGAGAGTACACCTCCGGGCAGCATCTCCTCTTAGGTTAAAGTTGTTCCAGGAAGAGAGATTTATTTCCGTCATGCCAGCCCAGATGCTGTGCTGGGTTAACCCTCTGCATCTCTAATTTAAGCCTGTCTTGGATCAGGGACTGCTTCCCCGCCCAGTCAGTCTCTACAGATTTCACTGACTGCCTACCCTAGACTCGGAATACCATAAAGTTCAGTAGAAAGCATTTCCAGTACAGCAGACTCATGTCGGAGAAAATTCAGGTCGGAACCGGCCACTACTTATAAACAACAAACAAGAAGGGGCAGAGAGCTTCATGGTGAACCCTGCCTGTTGTCAAAGCACGAAAGAGGCTGAGGTGAGAGGATCGCTGTGAGTTCCAGGCTGGCCTGGGTCATAGAGTGGGACAAATATAAAACAACAGCAATGCGTAAAAAAATCAAGACTCAAACAAGCAAGCAAGAAAACAAGGTGTCTGCATGTAAAATCCATCTCTGTGTGTGAAATCCTTCTCTGAGGGTTCATATGGCATGACTGGGGAAGGCTGCCAAACTCATCTGCCATGCTATTACAGGGGTTATCTTCCTTTCATATCAATTTAGCTTTTCAATGTGATTCGCCCAGGTTTTAGCCATCTTATTGGCATCAATCTACTAAAGAAACAATTAGCTTTCTAAAAATATCATGTGATTGATGCAGCATCTAGGAACAGAGGGTAATTGGAAGTCAGCTAAAGGATGCTGGGGATCAATTTCCTTATCCAAGAGGGCCATCTCTTTGAGTGAAAGCTTATTGGGTTCCATATTGATCACCTACAGGGAGATTAGATTTATGTATTTGGGTACCAGGGTTTCAGAGGTGTCCATGTGGCCATTCATGGAAGTGAAAGTTATTTTTATCTTTTAACGCTTAGTCCAAAGAATTGAAAAGCCCTTTGCTGGGCTTGGGAATGCAGATCTGAGACAGGGTAGGAACTGCCCTCTAGTGTGGGAATCTGCCCTCAGCTGCAATCCACCTTTCCATTCAGAAAGTCTTCCTTTGCTTCAGGTCATAAGCCCTTTTGTTGCATCTCCAACATGCCTTTCCCTCTTCATATTCCTCATCCCATGGAAACCATCAATGTCTGTGAATTTCCATATGCCAAAGATGTGTTCAAAGGGATTTGGCACTGGACTTCATGTCTGGGGCTGGGCTGGGGCAGATTGGCCCAGAGTAAGTTCCCCTGCCTGTCTTAACTTCCTAAAGTCAAGTTCCACAGTCTCAACCAAAGGAGGGCTGGTTTGCTCTTTCTTTTTAGAGAGAGCAGATGAGGAGGGTGAAGGAATTAGCATGTAATACATATGGAAGCTTTAAGGAACTATCACCACCAGCATGCTGCTGCCATGGATTCTGGTTTAAGTCATATGGAGAGGACCCAGCACAAGTGGTTTTTGAAGTGTCTTTAAGGTTGAGCATCAAAATAAATATCAGCAATATTGGATAATCTAACTCATGAGGCAAAATAAATATCTACAGCCCCATGAGGATTGCAATAAAGAACTGAATAAATAGTTAACAAATGGAGAAGTAGCCTGCCATTTCAAAAGAATTCAAATTAATAAATACAGAAAAAAAGAGGAGATTCAAAATTACTCCCAGGACAGTGTAGTAATTATTGAAAACAAAGTGTGCCAACCAACCATTGGTAGGAAAGAGATGGGAGAAATATGTTATCTGCATGGTCTTAATGTATCTCCCTCAAGATAAGTGTTAATGACCTTGTGAAAAATAGTCACTGTACAATGAGTAAATTCAGCAGGAATTCTGCCAATCAAATGGTTGTCAGCAGCAAGAGGACAGAGACACAGGTTCACATTCCACCCTCTCTAACTTGAGGAGTTTCCTTGGTAACTTAAAGGGACCTCATCTCCCGCCAAATTAGGATTTGTGACTGTGGTGCTGAAGGAACTCTAGGACCCATCGGTTTAGTGAAGCAGAGTTGGTGATGTTATTAATCGTATTTTCAATGCAGGTTTAAGATGAGGATTAAGGGAAGGAGAGGCACTCAGAAGAGAGTAACACATGCTCAACACATGCTCAAGTAGAGGTGCGTGCTCTGAAGAGAGCGCAGGAAAGGAAGACATACCCAAGCATGGACAGAGGCTCCTCAAGGGAGATAAGCAATTAATTATCCCAGAATGAGCCATTTGTACCATTTTAGTGGCTCTCAAGTTGTCTCCCAAAAGGCCCTCAAGAAGCCCTTTCTTTCCTTTCTCTCCTGATGAGACACATGAGGTGGCTCCATGATGCTGGCAAAGACTCAGACCTTCAACCAGATTCCCAGGCAGAGGACGTTTCCCACTCCTTATGTCCTCAAGGATCCTTCCTGAGCATCACTAGTAATAAACTATAGTACCGCACGTACAGTTTGATAGGAGATGTTCATCACATCTGTGGTCCCCTCCTCAGGAATGAATAACAAGCTAATTACAGGGAAATATCAAATAAATCAGACACATGGGGAATTCTAGTGTGTGAGCACTGACCAGTGCTCTTCAAAGGTGACAAGGTCGTGGAAGACAGGAGAGGTCTGCAGAGACTGATGCCGGCTGGGTAAGGTGCTGACATCCTGAAAGGGGTCTTGGAGGAGATAAAGGCTATTAGCAGAGCCACATAAGGTTTCACTGAAGTCTGGAATTTAATTGAGTAGCACACTGATGTTAATGTCTCAGTTTTGGTAATCAGACCACAGTTATGCAAAATGTCAGCACAAAATAGTCAGAGGAAGGGCAAATAGACTCTTTATGCACTACTTTGGCAGCTTTTGTGTGAATCTAAAATTATTTTAAACACATATATTATAAAGGCTGTATATTTTGTTATTTTTATATTCATTTCAAAATAAACAAAACAAATGCCTTAGGATATTCTTTTCTATTCTACCCATACAGCCAGGGTAGAGAAGGTGTGTGTGTGTGTATGTGTGTGTGTGTGTGTGTGTGTGTGTGTGTGTGTGTGTGTGTCCATGTGTGTGTGTATGTGTCCATGTGTGTGTGTGTGTGTGTGTGTGTCCATGTATGTGTGTGTGTGTCTGTGTGTAACATGAATCTAAAATGGTCTTATTAATGAAAACAGATCTGGAGCCAGGTATTGGGGGGTGAATGCTGAAAGATCAGAGAATCAGAACAGGCCACAGCTAACCTCACCTCTCCAACTTCTCAGCCAATCCTGTTTCCTCAGACTGGAAGCCTCTGTGTCCTCATCCAGAATGAATCTCAGCTGAACTACTGCTAAAAGCCTTAAAAGCTTAACAGATCTAGTTCCTGGTCCTGACACCTTATATACCTTTTTGCTTCCTGCCATCACTTCCTGGGATTAAAGGTGTGTGTCTTTTCCAAGCAAGACATGAGATCTCAAGTGCTGGGATTAAAGGCATATGCACCACCATTTTCTGGCTTCTATGTCTATTTAGTGGCTGTTCTGTTCTCTGACCCCAGATAAATTTATTGGGGTGCACAAAATATCAACCACATCTGTGTGTGTCCGTGTGTGTGTCCATGTGTGTATGTTACATGTTCACACAAGTGCTGTCATTATTGTGGAGGACAGAGGATAAACTCAGCTGCTGTTCTTCAGGTACTTTCCACTTTATTTTTTGAGATGCAATCTCTCATTGGCCTGGAGCACACCGAGCCAGTGAGGCTGGATGGTCAGGAAGCACTAGACATCTACTGTCTCTGCTCTTCAGTCCTGGAATTGCAAGCTTGTCAGCACATTATTTCCCCCATGGGTTCTGAGACGCCAACTCTGGTCCTCATGATTACAAGTAAGTACTTACTTGCTGAGCCAACTACCCCAGCCCAGGGGACACTGGCTGAGCCAACTACCCCAGCCCAGGGGACACTGACTGAGCCAACTACCCCAGCCCAGGGGACACTGGCTGAGCCAACTACCCCATCCCAGGGGACACTGGCTGAGCCAACTACCCCAGCCCAGGGGACACTGGCTGAGCCAACCACACCAGCCCCGGGGACACTGGCTGAGCCAACTACCCCAGGCCAGGGAACACTGGCTGAGCCATCCATACCAGCCCCGGGGACACTGGCTGAGCCAACTACCCCAGGCCAGGGAACACTGGCTGAACCATTCATCCCAGCCCCGGGGACACCTCAGCCAGAATTGACATTGCAAGTACCTCAGGTCTTAGCTTACATGCTCTGTTTCCATCTCCATCAGCCCTCTTGGGTAATCATGAAGCTTCCACTGTGCAGATTAGTGTGTCCCCCCCAGGTAGAGCTCAGTGCCTGGATTTAGGCACAAACTCTGCTCAGGGACCACCCAAGTTGCCAGACTTGACCATATCAGCCCAGAGGCCTCAGCACTCTCCATATACTAACACATTGAATCTTCCCAATGGCCCTGTAAGGAACATGCTAAACTTAGGCATGGAAAAACTAAAGAAGTTTCAGAGCCAAGATGGGGACCACCATCAGCTCACTGTGGACACACTACTCTTAAGGGGTGTTTTATATCTTGGCTAAACTTCTGACTCCCAGGTGAAGTCTCTGTATTAATGGTCCCCATGTTTCTGCTTGTCCCACCCACAGGCAGTAAGAGACAGCTTGCTTCCTGTTACATTCTTCCTCTCTGGAGGACCTTCTGAGTGGTGTTCACTCTGTGTGCTTTATCTGAGTGTTAGGCAGGTGACAGGTTCATGCACATCTGTTCACCAATATAAATGTCATCAGGAGTTTGCAATGTTCCATTTTCTAAAAATACTTTGCAGGTAATCTGAATAATCAGGGGGTGTTATATTATGGAAATGCAGGGGAGGGATACTTCAATTCAAGGGTTCAGAACATTCCACCTCAAAATATGATGTCTTCACGTTGAAGAGACGGCAGATGCAAAGTCAACTCTTTCCCTGCCCTTGCCCCATGAAGGGACCTTTAGAGAATTCTTGACCTTCCTGTAAAGTAGACCATAGAGCCTTCAGCCCAGAGGAAAGAAACAGCCTTACCTCAGGGCATAGAGATTACCAGAAAGGCCGAAGAAAATCGCAGGAACTTGGCCTGATTTATCGTCACTAGTCCATACTTCCTGTCTAATACTGCTTCACAACAGTCTGCTTCCTCAAAACTAGCCTGAAAACACATTTCCCTACTCCCTAGAGCCCGGGAACTTTCTAGACACACTTCTGTTTGGCATAGTACCCATCGTATCTGAAACTCAGGAAATGCTTGAAGAGCAGAGTGGAATGAACAGTGGCTGTGGGCCTGGGTTACTCTGCACTTGGCCCACACCAGAGTCCTTTAGAGAAAACCACTGTCACAAAGCAGCCCCTGCCTCTGCCCGTGGGACTCATGAGCCACCTGGATTTCCTACTGAGTAGCCTCTTCAGCAAGAAATTAGCTGGTTACCTGGTAAGCCTGTGGCATTACCACCACATCTGGGGAGCACAGAGCACCCAACACCAGCTGTTTGTCCTTCACAGGAGAGTAAGCCACCGTGCTCTCCTTCCTGACTCCTAGGTGGCACCATGATGTTTCAGAGAGATCCATGCCTGGGAGACAGCAGCTCATGGAAGCGGTCAGTCTCAGGTACACGTTAGCCATGCTGTGGCAAAGCTGGAGGAAGTGGTGAACCGCCAGGAGGAAGCGCACTGTAGTGTCATGCTTCACTAAACGTGAGCCACACAGGTGGCCCCGCCATTGTCTACCTGCCCACCCTAAGTGTCGGATTCTGCTCAGGGGACCATTGCCAAGTAGGAACTGTCCCTGCCGCTTCTGCTGGCAGCTTTATTAATGCTCACTAGCTAATAATTCTAGCAGAATCAACTCTCTGGTATTCATGATACCTTTGAGATGTCCTTCACATTATGGATGAGATATTAATTTAGTTCCGTGACAGTGATCACTCTGAATCATTACTCCACTAATTAATAAGAAATGATGTCTAGCAAAGAATTGTAAACTTGGTAATGTGCTAAGTATGACCGGAAATAAGATTATTAGGTAGAATTTAAATGCTTGGTCCATTATTATCACAAATAATTTACAAAGGAAATGATATTAAAAATACTCACCATAACTTAGTTTAGAAAGCAATGATAACAGAGCTTTCCAGCAATTTATAGTCCATTCAAAGGATGGATTAGGCTCCCTATCTGGAGACGGCATGATTTAAGGGGCTACCATATACAGAATAATACATTTTGATGCTGTCACTGGGGCAGCACACCATTAATTCTCTCCAGCTTTCTGAACACCGATGGATATGAAGTCTGGCAAGGGAGGGTTGGTGGAGGCTGGCACTCAAGCCCCTCTCTAGGGATCCAGCCAATGCTGGCCTCTACTGACCAAATATGAAGTTACCATTTGCTAATTACGCCTTCCATTCGTCATGTCCTTTTATTTGACTTGCAATTAATGTTTTGAATCAAATTCTTTTTTTCTCTAGCTTGGTTTTTAATGTATGTGTGTCTGAATGTATGTGTCACGTGTGATGGTGCCTGTGGAGGCCCAGATGTTGGAACCCTAGAGCTGGAGTTACAGGAGGTTGTGAGCCACCTGCTGTGGGTCCTGGGAACCAAACTCAGATCCTCTGAAAGAACAGTATGCACTCCTCACCCCGAGCCATCTCTGAGCCTCCAAATCAAATTCTTAAACTGCCAAGGGGGAGTCTTTTGGTTTGTCAATGAACTGATTATACTGAATATACACCATGTTCTGGACATGATGGCAAGATCTAAAGATCAAATGGGGACCGCGACATCACTGCCTCCTCTTAATGAATGCATGGGTAAATGAAGGAGCTGGAGAAGCCGTTGGTGAGCTGGGCAGAGTGGAGGTACAGTAAGGCCAGTGAGCCTGCAGGGCTGACTCATGCAGGAGTGGAATTTGAGCTATGATGGCTAAACAGGAAGGTGAAGGGTTAACAAAGCAGGTACTTAAGATCTGCAGATCTCTGTTCAAATCCTGCCTCTGTCCCTTATCAGCTCCAAGACCTTGACTGGTCTGTGGCCTCATTAGTAAAATACTGGAACCAGCATTACACTTCAGATTGTCACAAGAGTTGATGAATTAATCCATGTGTTTATTCTAAGCTCAGGGCTGGCTTGGGATGTGTGCACAGGAAATAGAAGCCATTACTTAGGAAAGAGCCAGCAGTCTCCTGGCAAATGAAGGAAGGAAAAAGTGGAACTCCATGCTGAGGACAGGGGTATGTCTGTAGGTTCAGCTCTCTGACAAGGTTTTCTGCGTGGCTGAAATAAATTTGGGTGGGTGGAGAAGACAGGACCAGAATAGTGTGCAAAAGATGTGCCTCCCGAAGCCTGCCGGACTAAGCTAGAGAGTATGGACTCTGTTATATGAGAGCTGTGCCAAGTGATAAGGGTCATGGCTGTGGTGAGATCGACCCTCTCAGGGATAGCTGAGGAGGAGAACAACCAGGGTTGGCATGAGCAGTGTGAGATCGACCCTCTCAGGGGTAGCTGAGGAGGAGAACAGCCAGGGTTGGCATGAGCAGTGTGAGGCGATGGCGGGAGTCTCGGGAGAAGGAGCTGCTTGCTGCTCCCATGGCTTTCAGCCAGGAAGGAGTTAAGTCCCCAGGCCTTGCACATTGTCCTTATCTGCCACCATGGCCATCTACTTCTTCCCTTCGTGGTTTTTAAATGTGAATACCAGACTAATCTTCTTCCCAAAGGGCCTATTTACTCAGTATTTTAGGGCCTCCTAGGAATGATTTTGTTATTGAATGACTATTCAAGGCAACTGAGGTTCATGGGGTGAAGACAGCCAGACCTCCAGAAGGCCGGTGGAAGAGGGGCTTCCCACACCACCCTACACTTCACACCTGCGGCTCCGGGATTCATGGATTCCTCAACTGTTTGCCTCTCAAAGAATTCAGCCCACCCCTAGCCCCACATTCCCCTGACACCACACAAAAGGCTGCTGATCCAGTCAGGGTCACTACAGTCAGGCTGCTGGGCTAACTCTGACAGTCAGCGCAAGCCTCTGTCTCTCTGTGCCTCCTTTTTCCTGGAGATAAGGAACTGACAATTACAGTGTCCCAAGAAGCTCGTGGACACTGTGTTCAGACTGGAAAGCAGCGGGATTCTATCTCAGACCAGAGAGGCGATTGGACTTCTTATCTGCCAGGGGATCTCCGGTTGCAGAGGAATCTTACACAAGAGCCCATTTATATGGTCTGGGAGGGGTTTCCTTTGGTCAAGTGAGGAGGGAGGTCCTTACCCAGGCATGCAAAAACTCCTCCAAGTTCACTTGAAACTAAGGATGGGTATTTCAGAAAAGGTCCAGGGGTTGGATGCCCTGACAAGCAGATGAGCATTTTCTCCACAGGTACCACCCACATAACTTTCTGACCGTTGTGACTAAACTCTGACCAAGTGGGATTCAGGCCCTGAAGTCAGACCCTGCCTCATTCATCTTCCCTCACCTCCCCAGCACCCCACATGGCCTAGTGGAATGAACAGAAGTCTCTGTGCCTACTTTCATGGATGGCCTCTTTTGAAGGTACCAATTGCATCTTCATCTAAAGCAGTTAATTTGTGAAAATGAGCAGTGGCTGAGGTCTGGTGCCATGGTGAGAATTGGGGAAAACTTGAGAAGCCAGAGAATGGTTAGCTCTCTGAAGGTAGCCTTGTGATAGTCCCCATGTAGCCTTACGTGTGCAACTGTCAATGGGGCAGAAAAGAGACCCGGCTCATACTGAAGAGCATTTCTATCCTTCCTTCCCAGGACCCAGCGCCCTCGGTAACTGAGCACTATTGTGCCTTGGGGCACCTTTACAGAGTGTGCCCAAGGGTCCCCCGTTTCCAGACTAGGGAATATTTCCCTCCTGTAACCTCAAGGCGGGGCTGAGCTCCCACCAGTTACTAGTGGACTCATCATAAAATCTCAAGACCACTGCTGATGCCCCTAGCATTTTATAGACCCGAGAGCTGAAACTTCTGAGATATGGTCACCGAGTAGCTTGACCAAGTGACCAAGGACCAGTGAAAGTCAAATAACTTTCTCAAGTCCACAACTCTCTTACAGGCAGACATGGCTTGTTTTACCCACAGGAAACTTCCTAGACCACTAAAGAGAGAGTGGGGGACAGAGTCACCTCCCCGATATTTAAAGAGTACCTCCTTTATGATGGAGAGTGAATCCACTGCCTGGTACCCTGCGACTCTAAACACGGAACCAAACACACAAGACTGACCATATAGAGGTCACCTTCTGGGGCATTCAATGAACTCAGGTCAAGCCATTACTAACCTTGTAATATAATCCATCTTACCTCCTACAGCTTAGGGTGTACTACAACTACATCTACTACTCCTCAGCTACTTTCAACATGAAGCCAAAGGTAGAATGGTCCAGTTAGAGAAAGACAGACTTATAGTTGGTTTTTCATTCTCTGAGGTAGATATTATGTTCAAAGGTCATTTGAAGAGGACTGTCAAAAATGCTGTTTAATAGCCACATGGTGAGTGACATCACCATGCTCATTGTTAGTCTGATGTGGGTTAGGCTTGTGAGAATCTCAGATGACAGAGGTGAGTCGTATTCTTTGAATCTTCCACCAAAAATCTTGACATCTTTCAAAATAACTGTGGAATAATGCTTGGGAGAACATTAACTACTTGTATACCTTACATTAAATCTTAACTTATCAGTAAGATTAATTGCATACAATAGTCTTGCTTGAGCATTGTATGCAGGGCACTGTACCCGCCATCTCTTCATACTCCCCATAGCCAGCTTGTTTTTATTTTTATTTTCTCAGAAGGGAAGCCAGGCTCAAGGTCACACAGTTGGGAACTGGGTCCTTGTCACTCATCAGCATATCTTGAAAATAAAAGGGGGGTATAGGTATGAGTATGTGTCTCTCTTTGTCTTCTCGTCTGTGGTGGTTAATATTGGTGATTAACTTGACAGGATCTAGACTAAGCTAGCAGATAGATCTCTTGGCATATCTGTGAGAGAGTTTTGAGACTGGTTCATTGGAGATGGGAAGACACACCCTAATGTGGATGGCGTCATCCTATGGCTTGGTCCTTGAACTGCAAAACGATAAGAACGAGATGAGCATCTGTATTCATCTCTACTTCCGGTGGGTACAATGCGACCAGATGCCTCAGGTGCCTGTCTCCTCGACCCCTGCCAGCATGGACTGTACCTCCAAACTGTGAGCTGAAATGGACTCTTCCTTGCTTCGGTTGCTGTCATTGGATATTTTACCACAGCAATGGAAAGTCTATAGACACACCTTCCCACCCTTCCCTGAACAGCTATGGTGAAGAGAAGATGCTCCCAGGAGTGCCCAAGCCTGCCCCCCATGCCACCTGACACTGTTGTGTCTGAGACACAACCTTGGCAGGACCCTTCTGCTCAGAGCATCTTGGCAGGTAACTGTTGCTCCATCTCAGTAGCAGCTGAGGAGCCAAAGTCCAGAGCTGGAGGCCACACATGACATGTTGACACTATCTTAATTTCCTTGTTAGTATCATTCCCTAGATTGTTACCATCCTACCGTACATGAAGTCATGAGGAACTAACTGTGAATAAGAAAAATGACATGTTAACTTGCCTTTAATTTGTTTTCCATAATAAATGACATATTTCCTTGAACACTTGAAGCCATTAACATTTCAATTTATTCATGCTTTTTCTTCCTGGCATCCTAATGGCAATATTACGTGATTATATCAGCTTTGATAGTGGCACCTTGCGTATCTTTTGTTAGACTGTTGACTGGAGGGGCAGCTCACTTTGCTTTGCCATTCTACCTACTTCTTGCACCTTAATTGTTAAACAGGGAAACAATGCCGGTGATGTAAGTGATCGGGAACTGGATAAAGACCAATCTAGCATGCCTCACAAGGCATTGTTCCAAACACTTTGCACGCATTGGCTTACTTAATCCACCCATGACACCCTGTGGTGGATTCTATTATCAACACACCCGCTTCTCCACTTGAGGACAGGGAGGGAACTCACTCAAAGTTGCTTTAGGCTCACTCATGCTGGGCTTGGGCCTTTCAATATGGCCCTGGTGTGGGGTGCCTTTGTGCCCAAGGTTTCTCTGTTCATGCTTTTTCTTCTCTTCTGTGACAGATTCTTATATACCAACAAGGAATCCTATCGTGCCGGATCTCTGTGTTAATAAGAATGTGACGCAGTGGTAACAGACATGCTGTGGCTTGAATACACCTGCCAGAGTCAACCTTAAAGTTTAATTGTCATGTCTGAGGGTCTAGGGGGAAGGCCAGCAGGCATGAGGGTACACAACTATAATCCCAGCACTCAGGAGGCGGAGGCAGGAGTATGATGAGTTTGAGACCAGTCTGGGCTACAAAGGGAGACCCTGTACCTTCTCCTAGAAAACAGGAGGGAAGACCAGGTAGGACATTTAAGAGAAGGCTGGATCTGGTCACAAGGGCTCTGTCCTTCTGAACAGATTAATGGATTTGTGGATCCATGGGTGGTCTCAAAGGTGGGTCTTTTACATAAGCCATTTTCTGTCTCTTGTCTACGCCCCTCTTATAATGGTTACTATCTGGTTTTGCATCACCATGACCACAGCTCCTGATTGAAACAAACTAAGTGAGGAAAGATTTATTTCAGTTCCTGGATTCAGAAGGTTCAGCCATCATGCCATGGAGGATGTGACAGACAAGAACAGCTCACAGTCTGTGGGTCAGGAAGCAGAGAGAAGGGAACCCTCAGACTCAGGTGCCTTCTTTTTATCTACTTGCAGCCCGTGGGACTGTACTGTCCCCTTCAGTTAATCCTCTCAGGAAAATACCCTCAAAGACACACTCAGAGATGTCCTAGTCACCTAGGTCAACTTGGCAGAGATCGACCTTCACACTGTGTCATGTCCTGGCCTTCATCCATCACAACCCTTCCATCTTGAACAGGCCAGCCTCCAGAGCCCTGAGTTGAAGAAACTCTTATTCTTCATAAGTAACCCAGTGTGTGTCATTCTCTAGTAACAGAAAGGTGACTAATAGACATGATCAAGTCCTTTTCCTTATTCCTCATTCTTGCTGAATATATTCAAAGTATAATTTTTGCCTGAAGACCCATGACCTTGAGGCATTGTTAGGTTGAAGATCATGAAAGGATAGGCAAGCATCTATTTGCTTAATGTATGTCAATTACTCCTGCACGGGTCTGACCATTTGAAGATTATGGGTGAAGTCACGAGGAGGCCACGGGCATTCCTGGAAATTAAAGTGCCTTCAGAATTGCTTGGCCTCAGCACTCACACTACACCTGTGTTTTCAAGTGGGCTGCCTTTCACAACCCGAGCCCTGGAATAGCGCTCGGTGCTTCTTTTCGGGTGCACTTTGCCTGGGCACAGGTCAGGAGGGGACTTCAGGCATCAAGCAGCAGAGGTGTGTGCACACTACCCTGAAAGGGATAGATCCAGATAATCCTGCCTGTGATTTTGGCTCTAGGAGTGTGAGTAAGAGTGTGGTAAGAGAAAGAGAGTCAAAGGGATATTTTAATGTCAGAAAACAGGCCTCTCCATCCAAGGAACTGCCCCCATGAATTCATTTACAAATGACTGCGTCTGTTCCAAATGAAAAGGAAACTCATATTTCTCAATGCCTGTTCATCATTAATATTATGCCAACTATTGCGTTGCTTTTGGCGGAGGACAAGTGAAGGGCATAAGATGGATTAATTTCCAGGAGCACAAACAAAAACTCTCAGTATTTTATATCACATAATTAAGTGCAGTTTCCAGAACCAGAACTTGGGACTTGCTAATCTGTTGCCCTGAGAAGATGTCTTTTGAGCTTGATGTTCAGAATCAAATTCTTTCTAAGCCCTGCACAGCACTGCTGATGAAGAATGCTTGCAGATCAGTCCTACCTGCAGAAGTCTGGGGGCACCATGCCATAAACATCGATCCTGTCACAGAGCTCCAGTGCGATTGTCATAGTGAACCAGCCAGTGCTCAGCCAAGTGTTGGAGATCTTCCTGGAAGGAACAACGGTGAAGTCTTCACTCTGGTAAAGCAGTCCTGGATCCATAACCATGCAGGATCCTTTCTGGAGTATGGCTGACTATAAAAAGATAGCCCCAAACCTAACACACACACACACACACACACACACACACACACACACACACACACACACACACACACGCGCACACGCACGCGCACGCGCACACATACACACACACACACACACACACACATGCACACATGCTTTACACACTTTCTCTCTCTCCATTGGACAAGCATCTGGAATTTTGCTAAACTGAAATCTCGTATAGTAGAATCATAACTGATGTTGATGCTTGAGGGATTTCTACATCATTAAAGATATGATCATTGTTTGAATGTTTAGGTGTGTGCTGTCATAACTCAGTTGTAAGATGACAATATCCATGTGGCTATTTGTTATTAGTTAGAATACTTGACTAGGAACTCTCCCTGCACTGCTAAATAAGCTAGATAATGAACAATATAAATACAAATGACCATAAGATCCTGCTATTTCTCTATCTGTTCATCCAGCCAATTATTTATCATCTATGTAAGTGTTTAACTAACATTGATCTATTTTCTATTACTATTTATCACCATCATTTATTACTATATGACATCAATCTATCTTTCATTCTGTCATCTGTCTATCATCTATCATTTATCTATCACTTGTTATCTATCATCTGTCTATTCACCCATCAGCCCATTTATCAAGCATGTATGTATGTATATGTCCACCCATCCACCCATCCATAAGAGGTTGTCCCCAAGCACAATAAGTGCACCAGCATCCTAACTGAATGTCTTTTCTTAGGAGGAGCACATGCATTTGGGAAAGGTAGAGGAAGAAAGCCAGGGGTACATTTACATCTCACAGAGCATCTACTTTAACTTTACCTAAGGGCACTCAAGGCCTTCTGAAAATGTCGGAGTCCCAAATCAACAAGCTTAAGGAAATAAATCTGTGCATTTTGCCCTTCATTAACATGTCTATTCAGACGTCTCTGTGGAGGCTGAACAACATGCCCAGCCTAAGGAGACCTGTGGAGACACAGCACCAAGGTCTAATTTGAGTCCTGAGAATGCCACACTGGTCTCCATGCTACACTGCTGTGGAGGTTAATTTCAGTTCTTTGGGGATTGCTGCCTTTCCTTTTGCAGTGCCCTGGCATGCCTCATTAGCCAGCTCCAAACACCTTATCCCCAAGGTCAGACTGTCTGACTTTGCCCAGCCACACAGCTGTATGTGAGGGGAATAGCAGATCTGCAGAAAGCGCTTTCCAGATGTGCTATACAGCTCCGCACGTTGAGAGGAAGACTGTTAAACAGCTTGTTTATGTCCCTTCATGAGGGATAGGAAAATACTTTTAAGGAGGTGTGTCTTGTAAAGTGCCTGACAGACATGGGTGGGTTACAGTTTCAATTTCCAGTTCTTAAGCCTTTACCATGTTTTCCCGCACTCTACTGCTTCCTGCCCAAGCTTGTTACAGCCCCTGCAGATGAGGATAATGGGAACTTTCCTGTCTCCTGGTTCTCTCTTGTGCAGCTGGATGACCTGAGGCAGTTGCTGCTGATCTCTGAGCCTTGGTGTCTTATCTACAAAGCAGGATGGGGTGCTCCATCCTCTGGCCATTTGAGAACTAAATTAGAAAGTGTCCGCAAAAGGGTCCAAGCGGGGTGTGCTGACATGCAGAGATCCCTCTCTTTTCTCCTGGCTGCTGGGGCGAGTGAACAAAGTAACTCAGCATTCCTTCAGTGCTGTTTAGTACCCACGAAGAAAGCCCTTCCAACCCTCTGCTGTGGGGTATCGAGGAGCTATATCAGAAGCTAGGGAAGCATTTATAAAGAACAGATGCTTCCAGCTTTTGTAGGCATGAATATATCCCTTCCCTCTCACCAGGGAGATATCTGCCTTCATAAGGCTGTGGGAAGGAGTGGAGCCAGAAGGAGAGGGAAGAGGGGGGAAAGCCTTGGCTTGAATGAGAGCCCATGTTCACATCAGTGCTGTGTCAATGTACTGGACAGTTAGTCCTTCCTGGACTAGTCTGAGGGATTACTAACCAGGAAATGTGGAGCCCAGGAAGAGAACAACCCTCACTCATCTCCCAGATCCCTGAGAGATCTGGAACAAAATGATCACTATCCTATCTCCTGCTGTTACGTCCCCAGGAAGCATCAACTGTGGATTTCCCAGGAGCAGAAGCCCAGGATGTTTTCCTGTGATTCTGGATGGATCACAAGCCACAGCCTCCAGTGCAGGAGGATATGGGGCCACCTGACATGGGGAGAAGTTAAAGTGGGGGGCTAGAGGAACTGAAGTGAGGCGTTCTTTTAAGTGCTGCGTAAAATTCCCCACGCTTCCTAAATAATAGCGTGGGATCATGTGCCGTAGAAACGCAAATGCTTTGTGCTGTCTTCCTGAAAGGATCTGAACTTTTTCCTCCAACAAAGGAATATCTACTGTTTTTACAGTTAATCAGCTGTAATGAAAGAATATGAAGAGCTGTCATGTGCTTATTAGTGGAAATTAGCAGATATTCTTTTATGTGATGAAGTAACGCACTGAGCGGATAATGCTATAGTGCACACTAAATTACAATTAAAGGCCTTTCTGCTCCACCAGGATCTCATTTATAATCTCAACGGAAATATTCTTCCTGCAGTTATTTCATTTATACTTCCTTTATGTAATTACTATAATATTGGTTCTGAATCATATTTTCCTAATGTGCCCTTATTCAATTATAAAGTTATTTTGAAGTGTAGTTACTTTCTAATATCAAAGAGCATGATTCGGCCATCTCTGTCATCTGTGTGCTTCTTAATTGCAGATTGTTCATGAGTCATTTTCATCTCCACTTTTAAGGGTAAAATTTCCTATAAATCAAAATCTACTGACAAAGTCTATTTCTTAAAAAATATTAGTCTGGACTGATGTCCCAGTGACTAGTTTGATTTGGTTAGAAACTAAACTCTTTATGTATCTTCAACATATGCTCCTGTTTTGTTGGGTTTCTTAGCTTACATAGAATGAATGGTTTCAGCCCAAATGTTCTGGGTTTCAGTTGAATGGAAATCTATTCTGGAAGGTTCTTTCTCTCTCTCAGCTTAAGAATGGGGACATATAAGAACACTGAGTCAATATAATGCTATCTTTTTAAAGACAGTCTCCTAAGGTAAGGGACAAAACTCCTTTGGAAAGGTTGGTATACTTTGGTGTGCTATAAGGTCATAGGTGAGATTCTCCAAGCAGGGTGTGTGCTAATTGACATATATCTGTATAAAGAGGCCCCAGAGCTCAGAGGCAAAGACTTCTCACAGCAGGGACTAACACAGATGTACTTACTGAGCAGATGTTCCTGAGCAGGCTTCAGGAAGGGTAGGATATGTTTCTTAGGGATCTCAAGTGGCCAAAGGATGGGATGATCCAGTCTCTAGGCTACCCACATCATGTGATCCCTTACTGAGACCAGTCATGTACAGTTATTTTCATGAATCCTTGGCCAGGGTTGTAGGAAAACTTACATTTAATGAATAATCATCAAACAAGAAAAGAGAGAATGTGTTTTCTATGGAAGAGACAGTTGAAACTTACTTTGAAATTTTGGAGCAGCAACATTTAATTGTAAACTTCATTGCTTGGCTTAGTCTTTATAAGACATGCTCTTGGAGCTGGGTGGTGGTGGTGCATGCCTTTAATCCCAGCACTCGGGAGGCAGAGCCAGGCGAATCTCTGTGAGTTCGAGGCCAGCCTGGGTTACCAAGTGAGTTCTAGGAAAGGCACAAAGCTACACAGAGAAACCGTGTCTCAAAAAACAAACAAACAAACAAACAAACAAAAAACCAAAACCAAACAAACAAAAAAACACGTTCTCTTGGTTAGAGAACTGCTGTGGGATGTTCTGTATGTCCTGTGGGTTCCTCGTGGCTTTACCTAGCAGATCCACATAGAGGATGATTAGGACCACGGGCCTGAGTGCAGGTGTCTGAGATGTTCTGCACTTGGCTGTGCTGGGGGATGGTCTGTATGTCAAATGCTCTGATTGGTCAATAAATAAAACACTGATTGGCCCATGGCTAGGCAGGAAGTATAGGCGGGACTAACAGAGAGGAGAAAAGAAAGAACAGGAAGGCAGAAGGAGTCACTGCCAGCCGCCACCCTGACAAGCAGCATGAAAAGATGCCAGTAAGCCATGAGCCGCATGGCAGGGTATAGATTTGTGGAAATGGATTAATTTAAGCTATAAGAACAGTTAGCCTGCCATGGCCATACAGTTTGTAAGCAATATAAGTCTCTGTGTTTACATGGTTGGTTCTGAGTGACTGTGGGACTGGCGGGTGACAAAGATCTATTCTGACTGTGGGCAAGGCAGGAAAACTCTAGCTACAGAGAACTGTTTAACATGTAAGGCTGCCTCTCTTGTTGCTGGGCCACAGGGCTGACCACAGTGTGGGTTTTATCAGCTCCTAACTTTGATCAGGAGTATCAGTGTGATCCATGGCTGGGTTAGAAATGGACTAGGTTAGCTACAGGCTTAGACTTTGCTAGCCAAGGGTCTAATGGACAAGTCACAGGTGTGTTCAGCTAACTGAAGCTCTCCTGATCAAGCTGTAGACCTGTTAAGCCAGCCATGGGTCTGGACTGTGGTAACCACAGGTCTCTTGTGTCTTGCCAGGAAAGAGGCTGTAGTGTGGACAGCGGTAATGCTCTCCTCTGCTCCCTACCATCAGGCCCAGTCCTCAAACTGCCGTAACACTCCTAAGGTTTAAGAACACAGCTCTTTTGTCCAAAGAATTTGGGGATAATGGGCTTTGTTTTCCAATCATATGTTCCTAAGCTAGCCAAATAGTGGATTCTGTACTTTCTGGTCTTTATTTGACTTAACAAATCTCTTTAAATTTAAGATAAGACACTGACCAAATTTTTTTATAAATCAGTTTTTATAAGAAGGGTATTAGGCCACTAAATGTACATCAACTAAAATAGTATATGTTTCAGAACTGGAAAAACCCCACAGAAATTAATTATTAGTTCAGTCTGATGACTGGTGGTCACTGCCCTTATTTTCACAGGGAAGTGAGGTCATCGAGTCTCTAGAAGGTAGACAGCTGAAGTTCCACCCAGAGATGTGTGTCCAGCCACCCTTTGAGGCTCCCCTGAGCAACTCAGTGTCCTGTGTTACATCCTCTCCGGACCTGTGCAGCTCATGACCCTTTTCCCCTTTGACCTTATCTTGTGCCATTTGCCCTGACATCCTGGATACATCCATGTGGGTACCTTTTCTGCAATTCCCCTGCATGTTCTTTCCCTGGTCCCTTGGTCTCTTGCGGGAGTTCTCTCCCCACCCAGCTCTTTCCATACTTGTAGAAACAGTCTTTGGCTTCAGCTTGAAGCATCTTTTTGAGATAGCCTTTTGATTACCTATCCCACTGATTTTTTAAAAAATCTGCAACTTATAGTGAGAAATACATTTGATACCAGGACTCTAAGTACATTGAGATGTGGGTATATATGTGATTGGTTTTCATTTCACTTTTAAAGTGTGTGATTTAATTGATTTTAGTGTATTCACAGACATAATGATCACCACTAAGTTTAGAACATTTTCATATCTAAAAAAACTACCTATCATCTATCTGACACATGCATAATCATTATCATCATGTGCCATCTGAAATAGGTTTTGAATTGACACCCACATGGCAGATCACAACCATCTACAGTGGGGTGTGATGCCCTCTTCTGGCATGTAGACATACATGCAGAGAGAGAATTCATACATAAATATATATATATACATATATATATATATACACACACAAAATGTGCATGTATGTTTTGCTTACATGTATGTGCATATAACATGTGTGTGCCTGGTGCCCAAAGAGGCAGAAAAGAGCATTAGAGTCCCTTGGACTGGAGTCACAGGTGGTTTTAAGTCATCATGTGAGTGTCAGGGAACTGAACCCAGGTCCTCTGCAAGAGCAGCCAGTGCTCTTAACCACTGAACCATCTCTCCAGCCACTATTATCTAGTCTTAATGAGCACTTTGGAAAACATTGCCCTGGACCATGGTTTGTCTCCTGCCATACAAGTTACAGCCCCATTTTCTTCCTGTCACTACTTGGTGACTGTCTATGGCGATGAGTTCAGAGGGCGCCATCCTGTTTTTTACTATGTTCAGAGGCAGATGAAAGACGCAGTGTTGAGCAAGCAGTAGGTGCAGTTGACTGCATGGCTGTGTGTCTTTGAAAGGGAAACAATCTCCTCTCTCTCTCTCTCTCTCTCTCTCTCTCTCTCTCTCTCTCTCTCTCTCTCTCTCTGCATGCATGTGTGCATGCATGTGGGTGCATGTGAACGTTTGTGAATTCCAGAGGTCAACCTATCATTCTTCAGGGCTGTCCACTTTGTCTTATGAGACAGTACCTCTCCCTGGCCTGGAATTCGTCAAGTAGGCTAGGGTTGCTAACAGCAAGCCCTAGTCATTCACCTGCCTCCCAGCGCTGGGATTCTGAGCATGTACCACCGTGCCCCCCACCCGTTTTCATGATTACTGGGAATCAAACTCAGGCCCTCGTTCTAGTGCAGTAAGCACTTTGTAAAGCGAGCCATCTCTCCACACTTCTCTCCTCCATAAATGAAGCTACAGTGTCCCACGTTTTCCTAATGTAGGCCAGTCACCATTTAGCCTTTTTTTTTTTTTTCTAAAGTAAGGACTTAGTCATGAATTACTCAGTAATGGTCACTGTGTGTCATGTCACTTTGCCTGATACACTCAAAAATCCATTACCAGGGTGACCCAACATGTGAACCCCATTGATGTTGATGACATGGACCGTGGGGCTCACAATACAGACCCTCAGCCAAAGCTTTGCTTTTAGCAACTCTGCCCCCATCACACATCCCCACTGCCCTATGCCCCGTACCTGTCTTTGCCAGTCTCCTGCTTGAAGAGCTCATCAAACTGCAGCATCTTGTGGCGTGTGATCATGAAGGCCTTCAGCCGGGGCAGCACCTGGCTGAGAAGCTGCAGGTTGTTGTACACCTGGCCCTTGCCATCTCGCCGCATGTAGCTGCTGGGGCCCCAGAAGATGAACACAGTGCCCTGGCTCACGTTGAGCAGGTCATGGCGGTTGCGGAGGATCCTCTGGATGCTGGAATGTGCGATGACCCGCAGGCTCGTGCGGTTGCCCACATCAAGCCCATAGCCTCGGGTGGGTGCGTCATTCATGCGGATAACACACTCTGTCTGATCGATCTGGGCACCCTGCTGACTATGCAGCAGATGCCCTGAGCTGGTCACCAGGGCGCAGTCCTTGCAATGCATTTTCAGGGGCTGTAAGGCAGAAGGAGGAGAACGATGGTGTCAGGCAGAGGAACTGCCCTCCTTGGCACTACCAAGTTACATCCCTGTCTTTAGACAAGAGTGTCTCCTCCCTTCTTTTATCCATCCCCCATCCCCCTACCCTGGCCACATGCCCGATTATATCTGGTCCTTTGCAGCTGCATGAATCTTTGCACTTCCTTCTAAACTGCAGAGGCTGTTAGGCCAGGCAGAAAGCTGGTGTTGATCTGTCTGTCACTGGCTCAGGGCTTAGATCCCTGTGTGAGCATGTGACCCATCAAGGTCACTGTTGCCAGGCTTAGTTAGCTTAGAGATGGGAAGAAGTCAGACTTTCAGAACTAGGTTTTTCTGAATCCAAAGTTGGCTCCGCGTCAAAGCAAAGTGTCTTCTGCAAATTGCTGTGGCTCGGGCTTGGCGCTCACTCCCCTTGCTGAAAAGCCAAGCATTTACCCAGGCTCTTGGATGCTCTGGGAGTGCGTTGCCCCTCAGTAAAATACCATTCACGAGTCACAGGAGCAATGACATGCAGTCAATGCTGTGATTGTGAAATGAAGAACTGAGTGTTCTCTCCTAAGATTTGGGGAAGGGCAGAAGTTGCAGTACCCCATTTTCATCAATGTAAATAAAGCCCCAGGCTCAAAACCTCAGACCCCATTCTGGAAGTGCAGAGTTCCGGTTCTTTTCTGAAAACACACCCCATGACAGCCTGCACAGAAAGCCAACCAGGTACACATAAGAGCTAACAAATTAAACATCTCCTGTTCATGTTTAATAGGAAATATCTCCTCCCTGTTCTAAGAAGATAATGAAATTAGAGCCTGAGCCCAAAGCCAGGAAGTTCAAAAGAAAATGATGATCAGAATGTTTGTTTGGGGACAGGGTTTCACTTAGCCCAGGATGACTTCAATCAATTCACTATGTAGCCAAGAACAACTTTGAACTTTTGGTCCTCCTGCCTCCACCTCCCAGCTGGTGGGGTTATAGGCACATACCACCACACACACAATCATGTGGTGCCGGAGAGCCCAGGCCTCCATGCATTCTCAGAAGGCACTCTGACTGAGCCTGATGCCTAGCTCAGTCAAAACGGGGAAGGAAAGTTGCCTCACTGATTTCTCCCAGAGCTCTGCCCTTCTCTGTCCACTGTGAACTGGGCAGCTGGCTCCCTGGTCTTAGGAAATGGGATCCATCTCGGCACTGAAAATACTCAGCCTTGTGTTTCCTGTGAGAGTTTCCTGAACCATGGGAGTATGCCATAGTCTTACTTAGTACTCCCCAAGACCTTCTCTCATGGCAAGGTGGGTCCAGCTTCGTTTGCAACATCTGTTACTATGGGGAGTTGCTAAGTCGCTAATATCCAGAAGCTTCTGTTCCTTCAACTCTAGCGGAGAAAAATGGCCCTTTCTGCCTTGGTAGAAGGGGAAAATCCTAAGTTAATGGTAGTTTTGATTAAGTCATAAAAATCAGCACTATCTGACCTGTGAAAATGGTTGTTGCAAAGCCCAGCTGAAGCAGGGGACTCATCACAAGAGTTAGTCAATGAACGACAGGTGTTCTTGAGTCTATCACTTAAGTGGTGGTGCGCACCTGTAATCCCAGCACTGTGGAGGTAGAGGCAGGTGAATCTCTGCGATTTTGAGGCCAGCAAGTCTACATAGCCAGTTCCAGCTGAGCTAGGGCTACACAGTGATACTGTGTCTCCAAAGCAATTATCATTTAATATGGAGCATATTGTAAGTACTCAGGAAATCAGGACTGAGCACTTTGAGCTAATGGCTGACACATGGGCTTGGGGAATCAGAGACTTAAGCACTGTAACTTATCACCAGGCATGCAATATTTGGTTGCTCTTAGGTGACAGTAAGTGGGTGTGATGGCTGTCCTTGTCAACTCGACCCATCTGGGAAGAAGGAACTCAAGTGAGGGAATTCCTCCATCAGATCGGCTGTAGGGCATGCCTGAGGGGCATTTTCTTGCTTGTGCGTTAGTGGGAGCCACCCCACCGTGGAAGGTGCCACTCCTGGGCAGGTGGTGCTGGGTCATCTAAGGAAGCTGACTGAGCAGAAGTCAGTAATCATCATTCTCCTGTGGTCTTTGTTTCGGTTCCTGTGTTTATGTTTTGGCCTTCAGGTCCTGCCCTGGCTTCTCTCGATGATGGAGTGTGGCCTGTAAGTCAAGTAAACCCTTGCAAGTTGGTTTTAAGCTGTTGTGGTTTGAGATGACTTACTTTCCCTTCTCTTTCCTTCCTTCCCATATATTCCTTCCTGCCTTCTTTCAAATTCATGGCCTCCTTTTCATGGATCGTTACATACGAGTGAGTGAGTGAGTGAGTGAGTGTGTGTGTGTTCCTAAATAAATACAACCGAGTCCATATAATGTTACTTATATTTATATATCTGTATGTGTTTTAACATAGCAAAGTGAAGCAAACTGGAGCAGGGAGTTAGGCAGCCAGATGCAAAAAAAGAGGGAAACAGAGCTCCCGCCTCCCAGGCTTGAACTTGGTGAGGGACTGTGGCTGAAGGAACACATCGAGGTATGATGGTATTTATGGAGGAGCTCTGGCCTGGAATCTGACTGATGGAGATTAGTTAGGACGCTGCAAGGCCAGGAGTATAAAAAAGAGTGGTCGAGTAGCTAATGTTTATTTGAGTGCTCTGCATGGGGCAGGGACTTCTCTAAGCTTATGATGTAATCATATTTGTCTTTCAAATATCACTGCAAGGTATTACTGCTACTACTTTATGAATTAGAAATGTGAAGGATTAGAAAAAGTAATTTGCTCAAGATCATGCAGTTAAGAAAGGGAGAGGTGGGCTAGGAAGGCAGGGATCCGGCTCCAGAGCTGATGGCAGTAAGTACCCAGAGTGCTAAGAATATCAGCTGCATTCACTGCCGCCACCCAAGCCCAGGAAGGTACTTCTTAGTTGTGAGTGTTCCAACTCTTAGGACTCTGATCTGGGCAGATGCAATAAAATAACAAGTTTTCCAGCCAGTGTTCCAATTTCTGTGGGGATCATTTGGAGTAGAACTCACTCGGGACCTGGAGTGCGCCAGGGTGACCTATGGTCAAGACCTGAACTTCCTGAGGAAGGGCGTCATTCCTGTTCACCTCACCAGGTTTTGGGAATCTAGCGGAAGGAGACCGCTGACTCCTCTGTGTAAACTCTGGGGAGAATGCTCCACATTTTACTGTAACATTCTGTATGTAAGTTATTCAGAGCTCAGCATTCGATGCCATTAGTTACGTTATTTGTCACTGAGATGTGGCAGTAGAGTGAGGCAGGAGCTCGCTTTCTCTCATCTGGGCCAATCAGGAAGCAGAGAGGGAACATGAATAGGACAGGGCTATAGACCTCCAGAGCTCTGTATCTTCAGCTAGATCCCACCCCCAAGATTCCCACAGGCTTCTGAAACCACCAGCAGCAGAGGACTAAGTGTCCAAACAGGCGTCTCAAGGCTCCTACAACTCGGCAGTAATACAGAGTCCTTTTGTGTTTCAGACACTGAACTTGGTGCTATAGACAAAGCAAGATGATATTCCCTCAAGAAGCTTGCAGTCCAGGGAGAGGACGCTCTCAGAAAGGATCCACAGTAAATGTTGAACTAAGCTGGCACAAGGACCTCTGGGACCCAAGATAAGGGGCAGTTGCGCTTGAAAGAAAAGCCAGAGAGGCAGGGAGACAATCAGCAAGGGAGCAGTCGGGGAAACCGACAGAGAGAGCGAGTCACCGAGTCACCGATGTGGAAAGTGTTCTTTGATGTTGGTGACTAGGACCAGTGCCCCCCCCCCCACCGCCCCCGCCACCCCTCCCCCGCCCTCTCCCTCCCCACCCCCGCAGCAGGTGTGGGCAAGCAGAGGCCCAAGAAACTTGATTTCTAAGGGCTAATGGAGGGCTGACACTGGAGAACAAGACTCACGGAATGGACCTTAACACTTTCTTCAGTGACTGACCCAGCATCAGGTTGTCTGGGTGTTAGAGTTGAAAATCCTGCATCCTGGGAAATCAGGAATCCTGGGTCACAGTTTCACCACTCATAGGGAGGTGAAATGTCCTGTGGCAGTGAGGAGCTTCTGCAGATAGCTGGCTATTGGGGGGAGTGTGTCAGGAGACAGAGTCTATGGCTGATTTCAGAATCTCCTACATTTAAAACAAAACAAAAGGGATGAGCTAGATAGTTGTAGCCCAATGATGCTGATTCCTTCACTCGTTTGTTCATCCTGACATTCATCTGAAGACCTTTAATGACTACTTCACATGCCCTGAGGTACCATGTAACTCAGAACATTTTCTTCATTAGCTTTCTTATTGTTTTTTTAAACTTTTTATGTTTTTATTAGCATGTATTAATCATACATAATAGTAGTTTTCATTATGAAATTTTCATACTTGTATATAATGTATTTTTAATAATATCAATCCTAAATTAGCTTCTTTTGTTCCCTTTCCACTGATTCTTTACTCTTCCTAACCTTTCTCTCTCTCTCTCTCTCTCTCTCTCTCTCTGTGTGTGTGTGTGTGTGTGTGTGTGTGTGTGAGAGAGAGAGAGAGAGAGAGAGAGAGAGAGAGAGAGAGAGAGAGAGAGAGAGATGCTTACAGGAGCTGGGCACTTTACCGGGTAGCTACACCACTGAGAAAATGTCTTTTCTTGCCCCATCAATAATTAACTACTCATAGATCCTCAAGAGAACAGGGACCTCGTGCTCCCCTCCCTCCGTGACTGGGGGATAACGTTCATCTCATCAGAGCCTCTGTTAGCTCAGGATATACCAGCTCCATGGCATAGATGGTACACAAGGATGCACAACACTTCACCCCTTCCTCGGGCTCTGTGCTGTGGATCCAATCAGAAAGCAGTTGGCTGTCCCCTTAACAGTCCTGCCACTACTGCATACGTGGCACATCTTCTCTGGATGGCCACTACTACAGCGTTAGGGACTACAGCTAAGTAAGACTCTTGATGATTCTCTCTGGTAGCCTGAACCTCCTGGGCCTAAGAGGGCTAGACAGCAGGGTAGATGCTTCCAGCCCAGTTCCAGACTGACTTTTCTGTACCCCGTGAGGAAAGTATGTACTGTTTTCAGTAATAAGGTCTTACCGTCTGGTTCTAGGGGTCAACCAACCTCAGTGTCACTTGGCCATGTTGCTTCAGGGGCTTCAAGGGTCTCCCTGACAACTTGTTGGGAGGGGCCACCCCCTGACACTCCATCAGGTTATGTCATGGCCCACCCTGACACTCCATCAGGTTATGTCATGGGCCTACCCTGACACTCCATTATGTTATGTCATGGGCCACCCCTGACACTCTGTCAGGTTATGTCATGGCCCACCCCTGACACTCTGTCAGGTTATGTCATGGCCCACCCCTGACACTCCGTCAGGTTATGCCATAAGTTCACTTCAGTGGACCCCAAGACCATGTAAGCTGAACTTTCCAGGTTAGTTTTGACTTTTCAGTCACTTTGTTGACTGTGACCGGGGACTCTGAAGAGGGTCCTAGCAGCTCATTTCCCTGTCATTATTTTAACTTCTCACAGCTGAGGCTAACTGAGGTGAAACACTGATCGTGCCAGGGGGACTCCAAGGACCTTGGTTTTTCCTTCTCATCTTTCCCTACAGAAGATCCTTTCAGGGAAGGAGAAGGCTTCTGTATCTGCCATACATATCCTCTGTGATCACCGGACACAACCAGAACCCACCAGGAGCTGACCACACCCAGGTAGCCGTCGTTTCTCTTCCATGCCCACCCACACAGGCTCTGCTCTGGAAGTGCCCCGCCGGCACTAACACCCACTCTCCAAGCTGCGTTCATGTGCTACACGGTGCAGAGTGAAGTCCGAGTTCCGCTTCAGGTGCCCATTGCTGAGGGGTGCCAGCAAGAGCGTCTCTGCTCTTCTCCACGTGATACCACACCTCCGGCAGCTGGAAAGACAGTGTACGGAAGGTGGGGCCACTTCCAAAGAGGGAACGGAGTCTGGTTCCTGCATTCAGGACTAATGCTGTCTTGGAAGCAGAATGACTAGAAACCACACAAATTGTGTGACCTTGTTTCTTAGGATGTATTGCAGTCCTCCGAGGGAGATGTGTCCTTCCACATCTCAGCCCCGATAAAGTCCTAGTGTCTTACTGAGCTGGGTGAAGCATTCCTAGGTGGTGAGTTGGCTCCTGGCACAGTGTCTGTGTGCTCCTCCCGAGTGATGAGATGTAGGGTAGACAGGTCGCTAAGGAGAGCCTAAGAAGGCCGACTTTGGGTTCTGCTTGGGAGAGAAAACGCTGTAGCCGAGGGGGTGGGAGAGCTCCAAAGGGAGTTTTTACCTAGAAAGGCAGCTTGTCCGGCTTCTTCCTCACAGTACTCAGCCTCCCAGATTCTCTCTCTTTATAGCCCATTTGCTCAGCAGCTGTGTAGCTGGTAGAAAATATGGCCACCCACATCAGGTCACTCCAATCTTGGCCATCTCCTGTGCTGAGCTATAAAAAGCATCCAATGGGTCTGGAAATGCAGCTCAGACGAGGTGACTGTCCAGCATGCACACAGCCCTGGTTAAGTCCCCAGCACCACACAGAGCACTCGTCAAGTGGTTATTCATGCCAATGGCATCACTTGCTCTGTGGAGGCCCGAAGATCCTCGGATACATAGCGAGTCTAGGACAGCCTGGGCTATGTGAGACCTTATTTTGTTTCCAACATTTAATGCTGACCAGAGAAGGTGATGGCTACATCAGTGATTCCCAGCTTCCTGCTGTTTCTGTCCTCTGAGAACACATGGGCAGAAGGTATAAGATGGCCCAGCCAGCAGCTCGCCAGTAAGTCTCTTGGCTCTGATGTACAGCAGGGAGGGAACTGGTGAAGACACCTGTCTTCATGGGAAAGGACAGTGGAGTCATTATGGCTAGAGCTCAGGGCACTGCCTGAAATTAATGGCTGGCTGGGATAATGTCCCAGGACACAGTAAGGGTCATTAAGCCCAGCCAGTTATTAGTCCCCAGTAAGAGCTTGATGCCAAGGTCATTAGAGCTGGTATTGGGTGAAAGATGCCCAGAAAAATCCACAGCGCATTAGGAGTCATGAGGTGTTTCCAGAGGATGAGTCCTCAGAGGCCCAAAGCTGCAGACAACCTCTCCCACCACCCCATTCAAGGGGTAAGCAAGGCTCCTGGGAGCTTGTGGGAGGCAAGTGGGCAGCAGGATGTCCAGGGGAATGTGCATGTGTCCAAACACGTGGAACATGAGAACATGAGTGTGTACATGCATGTGGAACAGGGGAACATGCATGTGTCCAAACACGTGGAACATGGGAACATGAGTGTGTACATACAAGTGGAACAGGGGAACATGCGTGTGTACATGCATGTGGAACAGGGGAACATGTGTGTGTACATACATGTGGAACAGGGGAACATGTGTGTGTACATGCATGTGGAACAGGGGAACATGCATGTGTACATACATGTGGAGCTCTAATTTTACTTTTGCTGTCCCCTCTGAACTTTGGCAATTTTAGAAGCATTTTTTTTTTATCATCCTAGAACCCAGGACAGGGTATGCACCCTTCAGTGGGCTCCAGATCATTTTGGAATGTGTAGATTAATCCTTCTATCACATTCCTGGCCTCTTTCTTAACCTAAAACAGCCCATAAAATACATGCCCGCCCCCCCAGGGGATAGGGGAACATGACAACTTCTATCATGGCTAACTCTTTCACTCTGTGGTGACAGGAACAATTCCTACTTAAGGAAACAAGCTAAGAAATCAAGGTCTGATTTTTGCCACAGCCGGAGGAGCAAGAATTCTCTCTTGTGACCTGGCTGCTGCCTCTGGAGCCTTTCTTAAGAGAACAGGCCAAGCCAAGTCAAATTAGAGCTGACACCTAAAATACCCGGAGATGTCCTTGTACACATTTGCAGCCAGCAACACCATGGCTTCACTTCTTAAAACTCTGATTTATTTGGCAGGGGGAAAGGTATCTTGGAATGTGATGCCCATTAGCTCAGTAATGACACTGGCCTTGCTCTGGGGAGTTGGGGGGAGGGCGTAGTGCAGCCCGTTGGTCTGGAGCAAACAGATATATTAAATGGCTTCAGGTGTTTTGAGACACTCTGGCCTTGCAATCTGATGTTTTCCTGTAATTACCAGGCTGTTATTAGCTGTCAATCTCAGTCCAGGAGCCTTGGTGAAAGCCACGCAGATTATTTAATGTGAGTCACCAGGAAAATGTTACTCTCTCGAGAAGATGCCCTCCCTGCTGTTCAGTGACAGGCTCACCCACTACTCTCTGGGGCCACAAGCATCAGCAATCTGTCATGCAGCATCTCTCTCCACCCCGAGGCACCTGTATTGTTCCCACCCCTTGCCTGGATGAGGACAGTCAAGCTCTGTGGCAGAAGGCAGGTGGCACTGAGCCATGTCCAAAAATTGGGTTTTTAGTGTTGTTGGCCTCAAACCTGCTTCTTGTACTTCCCAGATATGGACATCACTGAGCAAGTTGCTTAGCTTTTCAAGGTCCATTTTCATCCATAACATGAACATGGGAAAGCCGATCTCAAAGGGGAGGCTTGCCACCTCAACCCACAATGCAACTTGCCCGTCGCTGCTCACCCCCTAACTCTGGGCTCATTCTTGATACTTGTCCGCTATTGGGTCTGTCTTCCTCCATCTCATCCCTCCCCATCTCATCAAGCCACCCCCCTCACCTTTGTGCCGATAGTACTCTTAGCTCTGAGTTGGTATCTCTCCCTCACGCCTCACCTAGATGTTCCTGGAGTCATCTTCAATGTGCAAATCAAGCCCTGTCATGCTTCTGATGAACCTTCCAGGGGCTTCCTCCCTTCGCGCTCTGCCGCAGCCCCGGCACCCACAGCTTGTCTCCGTCTGTCCTCCAGCAGTCCTCTGTACAGACATTCCACTGCCATTTCCCCGCGGCTGTCTGTCTGTCTGACGTGCATCGTGTCGGCAGCTCCCCCTCTCTGTGTGACCCCTTTTCAAGTCCTTCAGAAGTAACTACACATGTCAAGAAATCCTCCCACTTTCCCATCTCACCAGCCACTTTTCCCACCTCTTGTCACTCTCTCCCATGACCCAGGGTTTATTTTTATGAACGCGTGTGTCACTCTAAAGTATCCTGATTTTGGCTTGTGTGCCTATGTGTTACTGTCTTTCTCATATTCTGGGATGTGAAAGGAGAGATACTATCTTTTTACACAGTTTCTCTAGCACCACAAAAGATGGCCAGCACAGAGGTACTCAAATGCTTTTGAACAAATAATTGAGCAATAGGCATGTAGAGCACTTACGTGGGGCGTGGCACAAAAAAAAACGCCACCACATGGGTGTGCTTGCTGTGTTTACGTGTGACCATTCAGCAGGTAACCAGTCCCAGAGACTCTCTGACTTGGGAAGTTGGTTTTATTTTCTAAAGTGCAATGTTGGAGTTTTGTGTATGTTTCATAACCATAAGTAGTACTGAATTAACTTCAAGGGGAGGCCTGGGAAAGCCCATAATTCCTTTTTAATTTAATTGCATTTTAATGAGCTTTTAACATTCAGTCTTATTAAGATATAATTTGTATGCTATAAAATTTACCCATTTTATTTTATTACCATTTTTATACGGGGTCTCCTGTAGCCCAGGCTGGCCTCAAACTCACTGTGTAACCAAAGATGACTTTGAACCTCTGATCCTGTCTCCACCTCTTAAGTGATGTGAAATATAACTCCTGGTGACAGATTCACTGATTTAAATTCAAGTTATGTGGGCATCACTGTGATCTAATTTTACAATATTTCCATCATTCTGAAAAGAAAGCCCAAGCACCTTTATAGCCCCTGCCCATTTCCTGTCCACCCTATTTGACCACTGGGCTACTTTGAATCTCCAGATCGCCATTTTTAAGCTGTTTGTTGTAAAAGGAATCACTGTCTGTGGTCACACATTCTACAGTTTGTTTTTCCATTCACTAGCTTATTTGGGTTCTATCTCTTGTTTATTATGACTGGTGTTGTGAACACTCAAATACAAGCCTTTATGTGGACTTACATCTTCCTGTCCCTTGAGGAGCCTAGGAATGGCATTTCTGGGTCATATGATAATCTTGTTTAATGTCTTCAAGTTTGCCAGATTCTTCCATTCCCACCTGCAGAGCACAGGGCTCCAGTCATTGCCCATGTGTCACAACGCCTCTGTTGATAGCCCTTCTGACGGGTGGGAGGAAGTGCTTGTGATTTGCAGGTTTCTAACGACTAATGGAGTAGACATCTTTTTTTGTGTGTGGGGGATTCTTTTGCCATACTTTGAGTTTCTGATTCTATGTATTGCACCTTACATTCCACACTAAACAAGTCACCCAAAGTAGGTGACTATTGAACTGGGAGTCAACATTCAGTTGACTTCTTGTATGTGTTGAGCCAATGCGCTGGTTGATCTTCAACGTCAACTTGGCTGGATGAAGAGTCCCCTAAGAGATCAGTGAGGCACACCAGGGGGTCTGTGAGGGTGTCTCCAGTGAGGTTAACTGAACAGGGAAGACTCGCTCTGCCTCTGAGTGGTGCCATCTGCTCACTAAGGTCCCAGAGAGAGTCAAACTGGAGGGAGAAGGCCAGCTGAGGGTTGGCATTCCTTTGTTCTGCCCTCTGTCTGTCATGAAGACTCTCCTCTGCCACGGGCTCCTGTTGCTGTGATGATCTGCCCAAGCACATGGGGCCAAAAAGCTCTGAATCCAACCCTCCAGAGCTATGAGCCCAGATAGACCCCTTTTCCTTAAGGTATCTCTGCTGATGACCAGAAAGGAATTAATATAGCCCTGCTAATTTTCTTCATGGTCCTTGTCACAAGTGTGAATGACTGGAAGTTTTCATTTTTAATTTTGGTGCTTGGTACACAGCTCACAGCAGGAGGTACTTGAAGTAATTTATTGCTTTCTTGGTCCCTTATGTTCTTGGAAAGCCATAGATAATTTTCGTTGTTTCCCATGAGTGTGCACAGTGGTTTGAGGGGTGGGTCACATTCTAGAGGCTGCTTCTTGCCTGGGATGCTGGCACAGTGGTTGGTAGTTTACATGGGTTCCCCTGCCATCTTCATATAACTCCCTGATACAACTTTCCTCACATACATGCAGGTACTCCTTGGAGGACAGGCTACATGAAGACCCCATGTGCTCATTAGAAAAATTCAAAGGCTGCTTTTCAGCCTAAGGTGATCTTGAGTGTTGCTGGACAAAGATGATTTTATAAAGCTGGCTTGATTGGTACCTGCCAGCTTTGAAAGAAATCTAAGACAGAACTGAGCAGGATCCCAAGCCTGGGAAGGTAACTGAACTGATGACCATGAGAACTGAGAGTTCTGTATATGGCTGAGTAAAGAATGTGGAAAAGCTGATGGGCATCCTGTAACCATGGTGCATCCTCTAGGCCAGGCAGCAACTTGTTCTGTTAATGAAATGAAAGTTTCTGCTCCCCCCTTTAATTTGCTCACACACAGCTCTTAGGCACCAACTGTTTATGTAACTGGATCTCTTGGGTAGTTACCCAGGACACTACTGTCTTCACCCATCTGGCTATACCCTGCTCAGACATGGGAGGATACAACATACTGTACATATTGTACAACATAATGACACAGACTCCTGGCAAGAAGAGATGAGCATATCTTAGTCAATGAATTAAGAGCAACCCACATGACCAGAACAGCGAATGTGCAGCATTGAACTGGAGGGACCCAGCTTGGGAGGCAGGCATGGGGACAAACCTTAGGCCCATCATTGTTGGCAGACTTAGATGGAGAGTTGGGTGTGATCATGCATGCCTGCAACCCCAGAACTCAAGAGGCTGAGGAGAGAGGGACACCTTGGGTTCTAGGCCAGCCTGGGATATACTGTGAGACTGTGTCTTGAAACACATCAGAAGAAGAAGAGGGGAAGAGGAGGCCAAAGGAGGATGTAGATGAGAAAAAGGAGAGCAGGGAGAGAGAGAAGGAAGTAGGGGAAGAGGAAAAAGGAAGGAGAGAAGAAAGTGTCAAAAAAGGAGGAAATGGAGAGGAAGACTGAGCAAGGGAGGGAACAAAAATGGCAGCAGAAATTAGAAATCCTGGAGAAATGTAGAAATTCAAAGAACTGAGAAGACAGTGACAGCACAGATTCTGAGAGATCAGGGGGTGGGAGAGGAACCTCAGCAGAACAGTCTAGAAGTCAGGAGGCGTGCAGTGGGAACAGTGTCCCACACCGAAAGTCATGGTGGAGGTGACACACTGCATCTCACAGGTGACACGTGTACCTGTTGTCTCCAGTCATCAAAAGAGCTGGAATCGAGCTTCGTCCACTCAGGAAAGTACAAAATCAATTTGGAACCCTTAAAAATAATCTAGACAAATAGGATTTGATGCTAAGAGGGACCATGCTTATGGCACTTTAAGCTTCATTTGTTTGTAAAATTTATTTCCCAGCCGCACATTGAAGTGGAGTGTTAGACTGAGAAGTTATCGCTGGAGGGAAAATGTCCATTGCTGCCCTCAGGTATGACAGCGAGACTAACTTCCTCCAAACCTGAGCTTCCTTCCATGAAGTGTTGGGTGGACGTAGCCTTTGGGCCCCATATCACATCTCCAGTTATTGTGTCTTTAGGGTGAACCCAGGGCCTCCTGATGGACCTGAGCAGACATCCCTTGAACACTTGGGAAGAAGACACTCCCATAACTCTTTGCCCTCCGATGCCCTCATCTGCTTGGCCTTGTGAACTGGAAACATGGATGTTGACAGAGAGAGGATGAGGCCCACTACCCTAGTCTCTAAAAAGTCTTACTTCTTTTTTACTCTGTGACAGAGAAACTCATCTTGAGCTGTTGCACCTTTTGGGCAATTTGTTTGGGAAGCATGATTCTTCTAGGAAGGAGACGGGGAACTTGATCTGTTGACACTGTAGCATGAGGCTAGAGGACAGGTCCTCACTTCTTTCCTAAGGATGGTTCTGACCACAGCTCTCAAACTCCGTTATCTTCTAGGACTTTACCCTCTTCCCCACCAAGGGAAGTCTACATTTCTAAATGGAGTCCTTCACAGCTTGCTTCTTACTGACCAATTTCAACTCCCCTCACTGGGCCACCGCTCACTGCTCTGAATGGGCCCTGTCCTTGCATCTGTCCCCAGACCAGCCTCCATTCAGAGCACATTGCCTGGCTTGCTAGGTCTGGCACATCCTCTACCTACCTACCTACCTACCTACGACTTCAGACCCTGGGCCAAGGCTACCTGCCCAACAGAGCTTTGGGTCATAAAGATTGCCTGGGTTAAAATTCAATAGCCTACCAGCTTTTAGCTTGGGGAAATTGTTCCGTTTCCCTCTTTCTTAGTTTCCCCGTCTGTCAAATGGTGGAGGATGTGTGGCTTCAGGGAGGGAATTTTGCTCATCTGCCTCCACCACTTCCCACTACGATCATTTCTTCCCCAGGGGCAGCCAGTGACGTGCCGCCTCTTTTGGAGGGATGGTGATTTGATTTTATTTTCTAATCTTCATGTCCATACTGCTTCACAAAGTGGCTGGATTACAGAGCAGGGCCAATAAATGTGGGTTGAATGAATGAATATATGGATTTCTGAGGTGTCAGAAAGTGGGTTTCATCTTCCTATTCCCCATTGTTCAGAGAACTATGACTTTTTTTTTAATCTTTTTTTTTGATCCTACTTAAATTCTAACCAGACATGCTAAGACCCTTTTAACACTCTAATGCCTTGAAAGGGCTTTGATCACATGTGGGTGAAGCTGTGTATCCCTAATCTGAGGGTTCCCACGGTACTTGGGAACTTTGCTTGGGTGTCAAAGGCGAAGGACTTAGTCACTGCGGCCAGGTCACGCAGAGCAGTGGCGGGCCCTTCAGTTCCGTGCTTACTCCTGGACATGCCTGAGGTTTCAAAAGAAAGCCAGAGAGGGGTTAAGTAATTTGAGGCTTCAAGGACTGCATGTCCTTTGGAGTTGGCGGTGTGGGAGGTGGAGCGCAGGGCACTGTTAAATACAGAGCCTGACAGCCACCATCCCCACTGGGCTGGCCTGGCTCACTTTCAATTGCACTCAGGGATGCTGTGATGTTTATTTCAAATATAAGGCTTAGGATGGACATCAGAAGTCTAGGACATTTGTAGCAAAAATCTTAAAAGTTCTTATTAATAAAATCAAACCTGAGGCCAGTTATTGGGGTGAATGCTGGAAGATCAGAGAAGCAGAACAAGCTACAGCTTCCTCACCTTGCCAGTTCCTCAGCTGATCCTGTTTCCTCAGACTGGAAGCCTCTGTGTCCTCATCCAGAATGAAGTTCAGCTGAATTGTTGCTCAAAAGCCTAAATGCTTAACCAGCTGAATGCTTCTAGTTTCTAGTCTTCACACCTTATATATCTTTTGCCATCACTCCCTGAAATTAAAGGCTCACTTCTTGAGATTAAAGGCTTGTGTCATCATGCCTGGCTGTTTCCAATGTGGCCTTGAACTCACAGAGATCCAGAGGGATTTCTATCTCTGGAGTGCTAGGATTAAAGGTTTGAGAGCCACCATTTTCTAGCCTTTGTATCTAGTGGCTGTTCTGTCTCTGACCCCAGATAAGTTTATTAGGGTGCACAATATTTTGGGGAACACAATACCACCACAGACATTGTTCCATCAGACATAGGAAAACGTGTGTGTGTGTGTGTATGTGTGTGTGTATGCACGCACGCATGCACGCACGCACGCATGCACGTGTGCATGTACATGTACGTGCACCCACGTATTCATACGCACATGGAGACCAGGGGGTGACCTCAGGTGCCATTTCTCAATGCCTTCTACCCCCCCTGCCCTTTTGTAAATATCTCACTGCCCTGGAATTCAGAGCAGGCTAGCCTGGCCAGCCAGGGGGCCACCTGTCTTTGCTTCCCCAGGGTTTGGATTACAACGTGAGCTACCATGCCTGGCTTTTATCACTGGTGTTCTGGGATCCAGCTCAGGTTTCCATGCTAAGGCTGAGGTGGGGAGCACTTTCCTGACCAAGCCATCTCTTCCAGCCCTGAGAAGACATTATCATCTCTGAAATAGTGGCAGCCTCCTAGCCTACATCTGCTCTTCAGTCCTTCCTTCTGGACTTTCCTCTTGGACAGCACAGATGCTCACCAGTGGTTCTCTGCAAGTTGAGCTTACCTCCAGCCTCCCTAGATCAGCCTTTCTTCCCTTCCCACAGAAAGGTAACAGCCCCAGCCAGTTGCTCCAGCCAGAGCTCAGGGGCTCGGCATGCTCAGCCTTGCCTCTCTTTCTCCACACTGGCCCAGTCTTTATTATCCTTCAGCCCCAGCTCTCTCAGCTCAGCCCACATACCTCTCTTCAGTCTGCAGCTCTCTCAGCTCGGCCCACATACCTCTCTTCCATCTGCTGGCCTCTTGCCCTCTCTCCCTAAGTTCATTGAACTTCACTCTAGAGTCTGCTTATTGGCCAACATCTCTTGCTGGGTGCTAGACATTTTAAATTTCTTTTGAGAGAAGACCTCTCGTATCCCAGAGCTAGCCTCTAACTCACTATGTAGTTAAAATGAACTTGAACTTCTCTTCTGCCTCTGCCTCCCAGGCGCTGGAATTACAGGCATGTGCCACCTGCTTTATGCTCCCCATTCCCACATACACAGAACTCTGGAGACATTATATTATCCACAGTGCCTGACACACAATATATACTCAATATATTGTCACCCATATCAATCTCTGGCTTCCAGCAAATGGTAAAGTACCCTTCACCCTGTTCCCAGGCAGATGCCCTCTGAGAAGGGGTCATGATCCCCAGAGTCAAGAAGAAAGGAACCTGGGCACATTCAATCCATCTTTAGTGGGAAAGACAACACAGCATTGGTGTAAGGGATTTGGGCGCAGGCCACGTATCTTTTGAGGTAATTGCCTTCTAGAGCTGAGAGTGGGCAGCCTGTGCATAGCATGCTTGCTGTGGCACTGGCTCCGGTCAGTCTCTATGTCACTAACCGTCATCACTCTAATACTTGGGTCACCCCCATCCTTCCCAGGCTCCTTTATGAATGGCTAGACGCACACCCCATATCTAGTGTGCTTGGTACCTCACCATCATCACTCTAATACTTGGGTCACCCCCATCCTTCCCAGGCTCCTTTATGAATGGCTAGACACACACCCTGTATCTAGCGTGCTTGGTACCTCACAGCCCCGACACTCGGTCTGTTCCTGAGCCTCCTACATAAGTAGACCTATGGGGGTGGTGTAACGGAGCCATGTTTCCAGCACTACACCCGCACCTGACACATTCCCATTTGTGTGTTCATTCATTCAAACAAGTACTTTTTAGTAGTTGCCGTGTGCCAGGCACCATTCTTCATGCTCGGGATAAAAGGACTCAACCAAATAGCTCCTCCCCATAACTGAGCCAATATATGTACTGGAAAGATGGAGAGTGAGACCTGCCCTGGGCTGAGGACCACTGTGCTGTCTGTTCTGGCTTTACAAAGCCCTGCACATGGCACCAATCCCAGGAACCTGGACATGAGGCTATATTTCCCATCCTCTGGGGAGACATTAAGACTAGCCTGCTGAACCCCTCAATGACACCTCTACAAGCCAATGCCAAGGCTGGAACGAGGCCCTTGAGACAAATCAATCCCGGCTCCATGCAAAGGCAGACATGCCTGTGCCTTCTAGAAAACAACCTCAAATAATACGCCCATGTTGTGCTCTCTGGGGAGACAGCAGGGTAGGAGGAGAGAGGAAGCGAGCTGGAGAGGGTTGGAGGTTGCTTCAAGTGCTCACAGATGGGAGCAGGTAGGCCCCTTCCCTGGCTGAGGTGCTGGGAACCTCTCCCTAATGACTGGTCCCAGAGTCCTTTGTTTTCTATGAAAATGACAGAAAATGTATCAAAGATGGTACATAATATTTAAAATTACCCACGTCTGGAACCATGGAAGAGAGAGCAGCCCTGGGATGTGAAGGAACTTACCCAACATCACATCGTCGGAACCAAAGCTAAGACTGTGGGTTTTGTGTTCAAATGACCAACCAGTTCCCTCCTCACTGTGATATTGTCTTCTAACAGAAAACGGGGCCAGGGAGTCGGAGGGTGTGTGGGCGGGTGATGTCCTTTCCTGAAATCAGTTCTGGACAAGTCTGAGTGTCCTACTAACCCGCCCATATTTGTTTCCTCCCTTCTGAGAGCAGTTAAGCCCCGGGTTCTGCAGGCAGGGGTTCAAAGTTAGAAAGGGCAGGCTGCACGGGAAGAGGGGCTGAGCCGGGGCGGGGCTGGGCCGGGGCCAGGGCGGGGCCGGGGCCGGGGCGGGGCTGGGCCGGGGCCGGGGCGGGGTTGAGCCGGGGTGGGGCGGGGCCGGGGCGGGGCCGGGGCGGGGCCGGGGCGGGGCCGGGGCGGGGCCGGGAGGCTTTGTCCCATAGGTAGAGCTGTGAGGCAGGTGACTCATAGCTTCCCATCAGTCTCTTCTCACTCCTCTCCTTCCGAGGATCACAAGACTCCTGGCTACAAATGTGTCCTGCATTTCGGGCATTTCCAGGTCAAAACTGGTCCTCTATGACCCAATTTGAAAACACTTGGGTACCCAGGAACAGTTGATTCTTACTGTGAATTGGACATACGTACAAGAGTCCAAGAGTTCCTTAAGCCAAGGGGACTGTATGGGGCATGAGGTATCTTGGCATCACACCGGGACATGGAGTAATGTTAGAGACATTGACGTCAGTGGCGCTTCCCCAGCACCTTTCAGTACCTGCCACGTTTACACGAAGGGCAAATGGAATCCACAGGGCAGGGGCCAGTGAGGAGAAGAGGTAGAAGGAAGAGGACCAGGGGGACCTGACCATTGCTGAGAAGACACAGGAAGGTGGGTCACAGCTCATGGACTTTGGAGATGGGAGGCATCCCTGGACAGATCCAGACAGGCTGGGGGTTCTGGCACTCTGCGGATGGTCAGGTCTTGGTTTGCTCTGGCACGGAGCCTGGTGATTAGCTGTGTGCATGACACTCCTGCATACTCATACCTTAGTCTGGGCATACATGCAGATCCTCTGCCCTTGTCTTTCATGTAGAGTTTCTGGGCCTCATATGGCAAAGGCTTTTCTGAAATTCCCAAAATCAGATGAGGAAAACAAGCAGTCTTTGAGATCTCACCTCCTAAAGGCCAGCCCAGAGGAGGACACACTTTCAGAGACAGAATAAGGATGCCTGTGAAGTCCAGCCATTAAAAAAATTTGTGTGTGTGTGTGTGTGTGTGTGTGTGTGTGTGTGTGTGCATATGCATGCATACACATGTGTGTATGTATAGGTACCCTTGTACATATATGTGTGGTAAAGGCCAGAAGACAGTCTCAGCTGTTATTCTTTGGGTGCCATCCTCCTTAGTTTCTGAGGCAGGGTCTCTCACTGGCCTGGAGCTCATCAAGTAGGTTAGAATGGCTGGCCCTCCAGCCCCTGGGATATCTGTCTCCCTCTACTCAGACTGGGATTACAAGTGTGTGCCCTTCCATGGCATTGAAAAAAATAGTTTTTGTGCATTTATTTTCCACAGTATATAACTGGATGGAATCTTTAAATTAAAATATGGAACAGAGCCAGTTTGTGGAAGTCTTCCTGGTCTGCAGCACAAGTGAATGTAGCATGAATCTTAAAAGTTCTTATTAATAAAATCAAACCTGAGTCAGTTATTGGGGTGAATACTGGAAGATCAGAGAGAGAACAAGCCACAGCTAAGCCTACCTGGCCAACTTCTCAGCAAGTCTTGTTTCCTCAGACTGGAGGCCTCTGAGTCCTCATCCAGAATGAGTCTCAGCTGAACTGCTGCTCGAAAGCCTGAAGCTTAACCAGCTAAAAGCTTCTAGTTTCTGGTCCTCATGCCTTATATACCTTTCTGCTTTCTGCCACCACTCCCTGAGATTAAAGACTCGCTTTCTGGGATTAAGGGCGTGAGTCACCATGCTTGGCTGTTTCCTTGAACACACAGAGATCCAGGTAGATCTCTGCCTCTGGAATGCTAGGATTAAAGGCGTGTGCTACCACTGCCTAACCTCTATGTTTAAAATTGTGGCTGTTTTGTCTCTGACCCCAGATAAGTTTATTAGGGTGCACAATATTTTGGGGAACACAATACCACCTCAAGTGAAGCTCCCTTGGTGCTGGGTAATCTAGCTGGTGCCCATCACTGGGGCTCCTTGTTTGGAGGTTTAGAGTCTGGGAAGTCTATTTTGTGGATGCTACCCCTTAAAGGACAGGGACCCTAACACTCACACAAGTAAACAGTGCATGGCATTTGCTTCCTGTCTTTAAGACACAAACTTCAACTGAGAAATAAAAACTCTTCATAAAATGTTGTCTGAAAAGTTTGAACTCTAAAGCCTGTGTTACTCTGAGGGTTAAGGCATGTACCTGTAAATGTCTCAGGAGCTTAGCTTCCAGAGAAAGGGCAGGGGTACCAGAAAGTAAGGCTGATGTTTCAGTGAGATGTTTGCAGCCACTTTAATTTTCTGTTTTTATGGACATAACAGCACGGGAAAGCTTTCATTAGAGTAATTAAAATACCACTCTCCTCGGAAGAGAGAATGCTGCATGCTGAGTTTCTACGAACTGGCTGTGTCCAGACAGCACTTACCCGGCCAGGCATGCGTTTTATTGGCTGGAGGGACAAAGTACCAATGGGGTGTAGCTCAGTCTGAAGGGAGCGACTGTCTGTATATAAAAGGCATTGCTATTCTTATAGGAGGTCTGATTACACGCTTCCCAAATTTCCCTGAAGTCTCCTGACATGGGTGTGAGGCGCAGCCCTGTAAATTGTCAGCACATAGAAAGCTAAGATTTAGAGAGCAGCTTCCGCTGTGCACCCTGTAAAATGTGTCCCATGAGGAAGATTAGTATCAATCACAGGCTTATTGGAGAGAGAGATGGGGTCCAATGATAACCTGGCACCATCAACTAGAGTAATGGTCTAAGAAGCAAAAGCAATCAGAGAGGAGAGTGGAATCTGCACAGAGAGACAGAAGTAGAAAGCCGGAGTATAATGGATCACGCTGATGAACAGGCGCTGTTAGCCAGCACAAAGGCGGGCGTGAGCGATGCAGCTCTGCGCACAATGAATACGGCCAACCACTGATCTTCGGGATGCCTCCAGAAACAGACCTGCCACATCCAGAGGCCCAGCTGCACACAGTGCTACTAAAATGCAATGAAGTCATTACCAACCCGAGAATACTTGCTGGTTCCAGGAGCTGCTTACGGGAGGAGGAGCCGTTTGCACAGATCTTCATGTGGAGACAATAAAAACAATAGACCCCAGACTCCTCAGCCATCTAGATTCTGGGTTCTGTCCAGGGTGTGGAGCAGAGATGGAGCAAATGTTTGACTGCCACTTAAAAGGTTTCCTTATCTTGTACAATTTTCCTAGCCCTTCTCCCAGGAGGGAACGCTTCCTTCTCCTTGGCCAGACTTAAGGTGACCGAGTGCCTCTCCCAGCCAACAGCAGGCAGTGGAAATGGCACGTGTGACCTTGGAGCTGGTGAAATGTGGCTTTTGTCACCTCCCTGTCCTGAGTTCCTCAAGTCGGTGCCCAGCAGTGATGCTGTGAGAAAGCTCATCTAACACAAAGAAGTCACTGGAGATACCCCTACCCACAGCACATCTGAAGTCCCTGCTCTCAGCCAGCACGGGCACTCGGGATCAAGGGAGACAAAGATGTAACAGCATCTGAGATGCTGAGGTGTGGCAGCGCCAGTATGCAGTGTATGAGGGACTCCTCTGTTGACGTGACAAAGCACCACTTTGTTGCCTAGGCTGGTCTCAAACTCATGGGGTCTGGTGATCCCTCTGCCTCAGCTTCCCACATAGTTGGGATTCTGGTTACAAACCACCTGCTTGGATCAATGCACACTTAAAAAACGTGGACTGGGGCATTAGGGAGTCCAAAGTAGTTTCTAGCACCAGAGAATGCGCATCCTAAAGGTTGTAATTGCGATCAGGATGGAGCCTCCAGGAAACCTTTAGCTACTTAGACGATGGAGAACAAGGCCTGGCTTTTTCAGAGTCGGGCCAATTGCACACTGTGCGAAAGCTGCACCAGTGTGGAGTTGGATGACGTTCCAGACGGTCTGCCCAACCTGCCCTGACTCTCCGCCCCTAGTTAGAAGGGGCGGGCTTCCATAATGCACCCTTTGGAAGCGGCTCTCATCACGGTGTGGTAAGAATGGAGATGTGAGAACAAAGGTTACTCCTGTCCAGTGTCACCAAGCACTTCCGTGGTGACAGCAAAACCAATGTCCTTACTCTCCACTCAGCTGGCAAACCTCTCTCTCCATTTATGGGTCCTATGTGGAGAAAATAACCTGCCTTTCAAGTTCTGTGGCACCATGATTACCCCCAAATAAATGACACTGGGAATGTCTGGGTGGATCTGCCCTGGCCTGTCATCCAGAGGATGCAGCTTCTACACAATGGAACAGTTTAAGCAGGGGTGGCATGCTCCCCTCCCAGAAGTGCAGGGGAATTAATGTGGCTTCACTGTTTCCCTGGGGCTTTGAGGAAGCCATCTGTCCAGTTGGCAGGGCCAGGGCCGCCCAAGTTCTCTCTCAGCCTGTATTCCTGCCTCCCTTGTGAAATGTAGTGTTCATCTGTCAAGTGATTTCTTGGCTGTTCTGTAAGTCTGGCTGGCTTTGCCATCTCTTCCTTCTGGCAGCCAGGAAGAACAGACCTTAGAAAGTGTTCAGGGACTAACAGTGGTCACCACACCAGGTGATGGGGGAGGACCTGCTACCACACCTCGGCTAGTGTTCACTAATCCTCAACATCTGTGCTAGGCATGTTCGTCTCCCTCATGGAACAAGACAAGAAGTCAAATGACCTTCAAGGATATTTGGCACATGAGCGATACAGGACACTTTGATCAGTGTTTGTGTGTGTGTGTGTGTGTGTGTGTGTGTGTGTGTGTGTGTGTGTGTGTGTGTAGATTGCCTATAGAGGTCAGATGACAATTCTCAGTTCTTTCCTTCCATCACATAGAGCTCAGGTAGTCAAGCTTGGTGGCCAGTGCCTTCCCCAGCTGAGCCATGTTGCGGTGGGTGTGGGTGTGGGTGTGGGTGTGGGTGTGGGTGTGGGTGTGGGTGTGGGTGTGGGGAGGGTTTCGTGCTGAAACTGAGGCCTGGCTCCAATGAACCACCTGGCCCACGGTCAGGCCTTTTCACACTGGTTAAGATCAAAGGCGCTGGGGTGGAAGAACAGCCCCCTGCCCAGCCCTAGCACTTGGTCCAAGCAGCTCAATGACTCTAAGCCCCAGATCTCCAGTCTGCAATGCTATGTCCACAGCATTGATTTTCTCAAAACCCATGGCTTCAGGTTGCAGGGAGGATACGCCCGTGAGTCCCGCTGTGCGCTGGGTGTGGTGAGCACTCCATAGCTGGCTGCTGCTTCCAAGACTCAGAACTCCTGTTGGGATTTGTGACTGTTGATAGGAGAGTGAATTATCCATAAGGTGGCACCCAAGGCTGAAAATACAGGACAAAGATTTTGAGAGGAAAAGTGCACCAGAACTTTGGCTCTTTGTAGAACCTTCCTCCTTTCTGTTTTCTTTTTTATTCATGAAGTTCTGTGCTGTCGTTTGGATCTTGAATGTCTTCGACAAGTTCTGAAAGCCTGGTTCCAAGTTCATGGAACTGCTAGGAGCTGGGGGCAGCCTGAGGAAGGGGATCTCCTGGAATGGGGCCCTTGGTTGCACACTCTTGAGAATCCTGGGCATCTGACCCCTCCTGTTCTTTGATTTTTTCAGCTGACAGGAGATGGGCAGCTTCTTCTGTTACATGGTATGCCACAATGGACTTCCTCACTACAGGCCCAAGAGCAAGACACTGTGAACATTCTCGCCAAAGCCTTCAAAACTGTGAGCATTTTTTTTTTTAATTTTCTGAAGTCAACTGTTTCGGTTGTTTTCTGACAGTAACAGAAAAGAGCGAAGGTGGTCTGATAGAATCTTCTTCCAGTCTGAAGTTACCCAAGGGAAGGGAACTCTACATTTGAAAGTAGAACTAGTCCTGCGCCCTGCTGATGGGGTGGGTGTCTCTGATGAGGTGTCACGAGGATTTTGTGTGTGCATCTATGACCAGGGTTAAGGTTGGAGATGAGTTTAGAATCTGAGTCAAGCCTTTTGCTCTACCCCTGAAGGCTGGAGTAAAGGCTTAGTGAGTCCTTGCCATGCACGCTGTGGGTTAGGAAGCCACGGGCCGTGCTCATGTTCTTCCCACAGGCTGCAGGGCCTATCCACACAGGGCTCTTTGCAGCTCCCCACACTGTGGAGATTCACTAAGTCTGTGGTGAAGGACCTTCCTTCGTGCTATGTAAGGACAAGCACGGATCAGTGACTTGCACAAGCATCCAGTTTCTCTCAAAACCTCAGGACCTCCCCAGGTTGATCGTCCCTAGTGCTCTCAGCCTGTGGGACTCTCAGCCTGTGGGACTCAGCAGCAGGCCGGACGTATGGAGCAGGCGTTTGTCCCTATGTCCTGGACCTTCTCCTGACCGGACTCTCACACCGGTCCCGCCTTCATAGCTTCGAGAGGCATTGGTTTTTCACCTCTCGACCCACACTGATTGGAGAATAAGATTGTCATTTTCACAGGTTGTGGAGACACTTTCTGTTCCACTCTGTAGGCTTTCTGACACCGAAGGAAACAGTGGCTGGCCAGCTTCCTGTCTTTCCAGTGTCCCCCAGTGTTTCCTTCCTGAAAAAAGGCTGGAGACTCGGTCTTGCCTCTCTTGTCCTGTAGTGTTTCCCAATGACAGTCCATGCAGTGGATGCGTAGATGGGGCTTCTTGTTCCCTTCATGCTTGCCAATTGATTCTGTGACATTTCGGGGGCCCAGCGTGCCTCCCCATCTCTTTGTAGCACATCATATACCCCTTGTGTGGCGCTGGCTCCTCATCCTTTCAAATCGCTGTGCCGTTCAGAAACAAGAGGCTTAATAACCAGGCTTGCTCATTGTTTTTGAAACAATCGCCAGTACATTCCTTTCAGCCATTCAGACAGGAAACTTATAAGATGTTGAAGACCCTAATTTCAGCATTATGTCCCTTCTCCCTTCTGTGGATGTAGCCAGTTCAAAGGCTTGAGAACCATACTATTTTCTCCACTGTGAAATAATGTAGGGAAGAAATAGATGTAATTTCAAGGGACATGCCATCCCAGTGAACATTTTCAGAGGGGCAGAAGGACACACAAAAAAGAGCTAGTATTTAATTTCTGGGACAAAAACGGCTGGTCCAGGAAGCCTGGACTCCAATCCCAGCTCTGTCTCTGAGGACATCCAGTGACCTTGGTAAAGCCATGCATGACTTTTTAGGGCAGGCGGGGACATCGGGTGAGCAGTCATCACTGTGTGTGCTGTAGGTGTTGCCTTGAGAAGTGATACCCTGAAGTAAACCCTCCAGCCTGCAAGGAGAGGAGGAGGAGGCTGAGCTTAGCTTGGATGAAGCTTATCCACATGCCTTTAGGAACAGTAGACCATGCTTGGGATGAGGCATCTTGTGAGCCCCTCCGTGAACCTGTCTCCGGGGCTCTCTACCTAACTCTTGCCTTCCCATCTTGCACGCTAAGCTTACCAGCTGCCTGCTAACCTGACACCTCTCAGCTTTCTGTGTGCTGCTCCCTCTGCTAAGAAGTTCTCCCATCTGGCTCACTCCCTGCTTGCCCTTGAGGCCTTATGTTCTGTCTTTAGAAAAGACCTGGAGATGCTCTCCTTTCCTCCAGAGTGAAGTAGATGTCCCTTCTCTGTATTCTGAAAGCACTGTCACTCCGACCCAATTAGTCATTTCCCACTGGACTCTGGGCTCCTGGTGGATGCCTGCACCACCAGACATTGCAGAGGAATGTCAATCAACGACCCAGTCAATCCTGGGAGTCTCAGAGGGTGTTTCCAGATGAGGCTAGTGTTTGAATTGGTGGTCTCAGTGTAGTCCATTAGCCCACAGCTCTCCATCCAGCTCTTTCCTGACTCATGGTGTTGTCGGGGACTTCTCATCTCATTTTCTTTTGCCAACAGCTCCTCTGGTCCTCAGCCCTTGGGCTGACTTACACCATCTGCTTTCTTGACTCTCAACTGTGAGCTGTAGATCACACTTCTCAGGCTCTACATCCGGGGGAACCAATTGCTTATACAAGGCATGAGACTCTAACACCACCAGTTCAAGTGCCTAATACTGAGACTAGCACATAGAAGGTTCCAAGTAAATGTCTGTGAGAGGGTAAAAGGTGTGCATGCACACAAGCAAATTGGTCACCCTCAGTGCACTACTTGTATAGACGTGGCATTTGGGGAAAAACTTATCTTGCCCTCCAGATCTGGAGTTTAAACTTAGCTTTACCATTGTGTAGCCATGCAATCAGAGGGAAACCAGTCAAATTAACAAACCTGAGTTTCCTAAGTGGTGAACTATTATATACTTTCTGCTTCACAGATCACTGGGAGAAGATACCTCGTTATTATACATATGGATGTGTTTCCTAGAAGGTCCCAGGCAGCCTATGGCCAGATCCCAGCGACCTTTATGTAAGGATATGGCAGGTTCCAGGATGCAAGAAAAGAGGGAAAGAGGAAGCTGGTGTGTGACTCTGAGTGTGGCCCAGCCTTCTTCATGGTCTATTGGCACATCCTTCAGAGATCTACCAGCCTGACCTGGGAGTGGGCTTAGGAACTGCCAGTCACAACAATCATGGATATATTCCATTTCTACAGCATCTTTGGAGAGGGCAGTAGTTCCTGTCACCAAATTCATTGCTTAGATCATTCTAAGCCTTTCACAGCGGTGAAGGAATCTTTCTCCCTGCATCCTTTATTCATTACTTAAAAAAAAAGCGACATTAAATCTGCCATTGCTTCCTGCTAATTGCCTGTAAATCAGCCATGTGTGAAGTTCTACACGTTTATCCACCAGCCTAAAGTTGCAGAGTTCCACACCGCAAAAGGCCCTGATAGGAAACCTGTCATTCGGCCGATGGAACAGTAATAGATGTGGAAGTGAGTGATGCATAATGGATCATGGGATTTAAAATCCAGCATCCACATCCGAGCTGCTGAAAAGGTTAGCGGATTATACGGCTGCAGCCACATCAATTATGAAATAGAAAATACTCAACCTTGCCTTCCATCTCGGAAGGTGGTAAACATTTTATCCTGCTTTCTTCTGTGTGAGCTAAAGACTCTTGCTTTTATGAGTCATCCTGGGGTGTAAGTGAGCGAAGGGGATAGGGAAAAACAGCCACAGGAATAACAAGTAATGGTCCTTTGCTTATGACTTCATCCACAATTTGCTGTGACAATTGATGGGAAATGAAGTGTGATCAATTTCATTCACTGTACATCGTTTCCTATTGACTGACCTGCCAAATTGTTGATTGAATAATTAGTTAAAGTTCAGTCTAAAGAGACACACTCACAGTCTTCTCCAAGACGATTCTTAAGGGCATCCCAGAGAAGCCAGCCTGCTGCCTGGAGCTGGCACATTAATTGTTTATCCTTTCACTTGTGGGAGTGAGTCAGACAGTCAATGTAAATAACGTTAACAGTCCCTAGGGGATGAAGGGCAGCTGGGAGTGACTCGGGCCACTTAGAGGAGTACGACACAGCCTTGGGCTTTAGGGACGGCTTCTCCTGACTGAGAAGGAAATCGTATCCCAATGCAATGAGAAAACAAGCCCTGTCTATCTGACAGCAGCCCACCTCTGTAATTGCAGAAAAAGGCTGAATGAAGTAGGATGGATCATGGGTTCAAGGCCAACTTGGGCTACATCATGAGACGCATTTCCAACACAACAAAACACTCTCAAAATGAAGACCCAGTTAGCTATAGGTGAGGAGAGGATATGATTAGGGCTGGAGTGGGTAAGAAAGAACAGTTAAAGGAAACTCTGTAACAAAGGAACCAGCAGCCCTAACTAAACAAAAGCAAAATCCTCACACAGAACTATGCCTGAAGCTTAGTGACTAGTCAGGAGACATGAACTGTCTCTTCCTTGGCACACCAACCAGCAGCATCTTTCAGAAGGCTCTAGAAGCAGAGACTTGGTTTCCACACGTGGATCTTGCCCAGGTCACTTGAGGCTGTGAGCTGGGCTGCTGGAGCTCGGGCTATCACTGTGTATCCTCAGTGCACAGGCAATGCTGCTGGATGATCTTGCCCTTTGACCTGCTGTGTACACATGCTCCCTGCTGGCTGCCCCTCCCACAGCAGCCTAGGTACCCTAGCCCTCAGATGTTTTAAGTGCCCTTCCTTCCCAGATAGCACAGCAAGCTGAGAGGTCTGCAAAGCACTCTGCCGAACTGCCGTGCCTTCCACTCTGTCTTCATCACTCTACTCTGAGATCCTTGGGAAAGAGGATTCACCTTTTTATTTTTCCTGTATTCTCCCACACCGTTTTCCTTCATGTATCATCTGGAATAATCTCTGGTCATCAAAAGCAATTGTGGATGTTTGTGAATAAACAATTTAGGCTTAAAAGCCATTATAAAACTCTGTATTCACTCATAACTGGAACTTCCACTAAAACCCACCGGGGTTAGATTCTCACATGCTTTGTACCTGTTCACCATGGCCACACATCTAAGGAGGGCCAGCCTGTCCAGTTAGGACCGGTCTTTCCGGCTTCTGCTTGGAGGACAGGAAACCAGATGGCACTATATGGCTCTGTTGGGAGACAGGAAGATCCCTTGGGTCCTGTCCTCTTCCTCTACTGCCTCTTGTCTAGGGGCACTCAGATGCAAGCTTTCCTCCCAGCTTCATTTCCAGTGCAAGGGCTGACCTGAAATTCCCGCGGATTCTACTCTTCCCGAAGCAACTGCCCGCTGAGGTTCTTCAAAGTCTGTTTTTCTACAGACTTGACGTTAATCAGGTACACTGCTGCCTACAGATAGATGGCCTGATTAATAGGAGGCTCAAAACCTTCACCATATGTAAAGCATTCCCCTCTTTCCATGGATGCTTTATACCTCCTGTGGTAGTTTAGATATAATCAGCCCCCATAAGCCACAGGGAGAGGCACTGTTAGGAGCTGTGGCCTTGTTGGAGTAGGTGTGGTTTTGTTAGAGGAAGTATGTCACTGGGGGTGGGCTTTGAGGTCTCTGAAGCTCAAGCCAGTACTTCCTGCTGCCTGAGGATCAAGATGTAGAACTCTCAGCTCCTTCTCCAGCACCATGTCTGCCTGAAGCCAGCCCCGATTATATAAGAGCTTCTGTGGTCATGGTGTCTCTTAACAGCAATAGAAACTCTTAAGAGCCCTTCCATGATCTGTCCAGTCAAATTTCCTGAAGTGCCTGGTCACCGGGCTCCAGTCCAGCATGGCAGTCAAGCATCTATCATCGAATCACGTGGTTTGAGTGGCGGCTTCGGCTTCTCAGTTGCTCTGTGGGGCCTCAGCCTTACTACTCTGTGCCTCCTCTTCTGTTAAATGGCAGTGACCCGATCACTTCTGCCGAAAGCCTCTGTAAAGAGGGGCTGGATCGGTCACTGGTGACGTGTTTGCTTCCCAAGCGTGAGGACTGGCTTCAGATGCCCAGGGCACATGCAAATGCTAAGGGTTATAGTGGCTTACTTATAATCCCAGCTTCAGAAGGTGAGGACCTGGGATCTGCAGAGGAAGCTGCCTAGGGAGACCAGCCTCATTGATGAGCTCTGGGTTTGATTGAGAGAACTTGACTCAATGAATAAGGTTGTCAGGGAAACTGAGGACGATTCTTTTACCCATGCACATGTGCCTGTACAAATGCAAATATGCACATGTACAGAGACACGCATGCACTGACATTCGCATGCAGGCACACATTCATGCATGCACACATATGAACGCACACTCTTACCTATACACACATGCACAAACATGTGTGTACACACATACATTCATATACATATGCTAACACACATGCAAACACATTTGTATACATATGCACACATACACATATGCACATATACTCTTACATAATCTTATACATGTATATACACACACATATACTCATGTATAAGTACACACACATATTCTTACATGCATAAATGAAAAATGGAAAAAAGTCACTGTGAAGATTAATGTATATAAAGTGCTTAAGTTGCTACCTTGTATGTAAGTAATATTTATTATATATGAGGTAAAATGTACTTCCTATCATCACTATATTATAAAGTATGAAAATTACAGACAAAAGCGCAAGGATCATCCCTTGGGATGAACAGGAAATTAATTCCAAGACTTTTCAAGATGCCAAAACCCACAGATGCTTGTTTGTTAGTAAAATACTAGAGAATTTGCATAAGGTCTATTCCCATAATTCTAAGTATCTCTAAGTTTTCTCTACATAATACCTAAAGCAATGTAAATGATACATAAATGACTTTATATTATATTATGTACAAATACCATTATATTATCTAAGGAAAAGTTAAAAATTTACACAGCTTTTGCAGAGGACCTGGGTTGAGTTCCCAGCACCCACTTTAGGCGGCTCCCAACTGCCCTGTGACTCCAGCTCTAGGAGCTTTGATGCCCTCTTCTGGCCTCTGGGGGCAGCTGCATTCATGTGAACACACACACACACACACACACACACACACACACACGCACACGCACACGCACACGCACGCACGCACGCACGCACGCACGCACGCACACGGCATATACATAATTTTAAAAATCTGTGTAAAACAGTCTGTAAATGTCCAGTACAGATTGTATTTCCTCCTGAAACACTTTTGCACCAGAGGTGATTGCAGACATGGAGCTGGCAGACAGAGAGGGCTGGTGACATTTAGTATTATCTGCTACATATAGGAAATATAAAAATGACTTCATGTGCCAAGTGGAAATAAAATATTATGTTCATATACCAAATAAAATAAAAACAAGCTCAATTAGCCTAAGATAGAGTTATGCAAATTGAGACTAGGAGATTGCACTCAAGATCTGTGCTTCCTAAGGTTTCCAATGCTCTAGAGTCACTTAGAGTTAGTCATAAAATAGAAGTACGTCAGCTGCATGCCCAGGGGACATCAGTAATGGCTCCTCTGCCCCAGCAGCTAAGGAACACTGTGTTATTCCAGGGCCTCCTGGTGTTGTCTCCACCAGTAACACTTTTTATTTTTGTTCCCACATCTCCAGTTTGAGAGCGTGGGTGCCCTTGTATGAACCAGAAGGAACAAGGTACATAAACAAAAGAATGTATCCATGTCTCTTAATTCCGCCCCAAGAGTCCTTCCTCCTCACAGCAACAGATTGTAATTGTCTTACTGAATACTACTCACAGATGACTGGCAGATCAAAGGCCAAAGCTTGCTCCCAGGAAGGCACCTTCTACCTGCCAGAAAGTTCTGTGATAGTCCATTTCCTGCTTTTTAAAGGCCACGAGCTGCAGCTCAGACTTGAAGGAAAATTATCCAGACTCTCATCAGCCAAGGAGCCTGAGGCACAAAAGGCTTTCTGCCTCCTGAGAGTCCCAAGATCTCCAGGCTGCAATGCTTGGAGGAAGAGCCCAGGAAACCCCGCGTGTGAGCTAATTAGACTGTGATTTTGAACATGTTTAAGGATAGGAGCTGAGGAATGTTCAGTCCAGATGTCCAGGTGTCCTAGACCCAGAGTTCAAATGATTGTTCACATGGAGCCTTCCAACAGAGACCACATGCTGTAGTGTCTTGATGGACACTGTCTCAGCATCCTGCTCTGAGGGAGGAGGGAAATGTGCTCAGAGCTGCTAAGGTCTGAGCCATGGGCCATCTGTCCAACTCTTGGGTAAATACTGAGTACAGAATTGCCCTGGACCCTGGCTTAGGCACTGGATAAAAAGACACGTGAACTCTTGGTCAACAAGCTCGTGCCCCAGCAGTCACTCATGATGTGGAAAGACTGAGGTCCAGAGAGTCTGGAGAGTGTTTCAATGCTCTCAATGGGTCATTATCACTTGACTAACAGCTACTCCATTCCCTTCTTCGAGGTCCTGTCTAGAAATTAGAAAGAACAGTAAATGGGAAGGGATCAGGCCATTCTATTAAAAACCACATTTTAGTATTTTCCATCAAAAAGGAAATTGGCAATTTGTCCTAAGATAATACTCTGACTAGGAAGAAAGCTTTCAATGATTGGATGTATTTTCTCAGGGGGAAGCTTCAACAACAAGGCAGGGGGTTAGATCAGAATCAAGGATGGAAAGACAGCCCTGGGGGGAAATAAATCAGGCAGGTAGGCCAACTTCCTGACACACAAAGAATAAATAGATGGCGTTTGTCCCCAGAGTTACAGATGATGTTGCTTACAGAACTCAGCTGAAAGCTGCCCTTTCACACACACTATTCTCCCCGCTACCCCAATTTCTCTGTGTCCCTCCTGTCCCAGTCCCAAGTCACCCAAGTTTCCCTGGTCACCTGGAGGGAACAAGTAACCCTCTCCTGTCTCATGCTGATGGTGACATCGCACAGGCTCTGTGGTTCTGAAGCCTGTTTAGACTCCTGTTTCCAACCATCCAGGTCTAATTTGGCGAAATTTTCTCAGTCCCGCCTGGCCCCAAGGTCAGAATGAATCTCTCCCACTCATGGTCCTGCAGTCGCTTATAAAATAATTACACAGAGGCTTATATTACTTACAAAATGTATGGCCTATGGCTTCAGCTTCTTGCTAGCTAGCTCTTTCATCTTAAATTAACCCATTTCTATAAATCTGTATGTTGCCACATGGCCGTGGAATTACTGGTCTGCTGACATCTTGGGCTGTGGCTCTGTCTCTCTCGACTCTGCCTTTCTTCTCTCATTATTTCTCTTGGATTTTCCTGCTTGGTCCATCCTGCCCTGCCATAGGCCAATGCAGCTTTATTATCCAATGGGAGTCATATATATTCACACCATACAGAAAGACATCCCACAGCACTTCCCAGATAACCTGGAGCTCCTCAGAACTTGGACTTAGGTGAGACACACAGTGCAGTAATCACAGTGTGATGGTCTTGGGTCCTTCTCTGTCTCCCCATATCCATATTCTTTTTGTCCTCCTTAGACTCTGGACTTGGCAGTTGGTTTTCTGTGGTCAGTGGGGCAAACATATATACAAGCAAGGGATAGCAAGGCACTTGTGTATGACTGCTCTCAGCCCCTTGGCCGTGTGAGCAAGCCCAGGTTAGTCTGCTAGACCTCACAGACAACAGGCCCAGTCACTCTTGCCAATAGCCTAATATCCACCAGACACTTCATTCCCAGCTGACCAGCTACTTATCTACAATCCAGGCCAAAAGAACAGCGTAGTTAGCCCTGAGCCAAATAAACAGATGTGATCTCACATCACCAATGGCTTGAGATGCTCTTTTGTGTCACAGGTAACCGTTAAGTGTTTTTCCAAGTTAACTGATTCTAAGTTAAAAACTACATTGTTGTAGTCTGGTGAGTTCTTAAAGATTTGAACACTGGCTCACAATTTGAAATCCCACTTGTAGACATTTGTCCCATATAACTGACAGTGTGCACTTAAGGAGACATTTGCAAATCAGTGTCAATGGCCACATTTTCCCCAGTATCCAAATGGTGAGAACAACCCCAGTATTCTTGGTGGATTAAGGAACAGAATGTGCATGTTCTGGCAGTGGTGCATGTCTGGCCTTAGAAAGGAGTGAAGCTCAGAGATCACCTGTTGCATGGCTGAGCTCTGAAGCCACACAAAGCCATCTTGATGCAGAAAGACCAATACTGTGTTTATAATAATAATAATAATAATAATAAATTATATATAAATTTATATATGTTACTTATATAGGACCTGCTGAGGGACCCAGAAGAGTCAAATTTACAAAGACACAAAGGAGAATAGTGGTCCGTGGGGACTGAGGAAGAGGGGAGGGACACTTGTCCTGCCGTGACCACAGGGCTTCTGCTCAGGATGAGGGTAACATTTGGGTGGGGTACTGGTGCCTGCTGCACAGAGTTGAAGGTACTGGTGCCTCTGAATTGTATATGTAAGGACGAGGAAAGAGATCCATTTTGTGTTATGTATACATATATATTGTGTGTGTATTTGCATGTTCCTGTATGTGTGTGTGTTGGGGGGTTGCATATGCACATCTGTGAACATGCACTGGAGGCCAGAGGTCAACTTTAGATGTTGTTCCATAGGTCCCATCTACCTTATTTTTGTTTTGTTTTGTTTTTCGAGACAGGGCTTCTCTGTGTAGCTTTGCGCCTTTCCTGGAACTCACTCTATAGCCCAGGTGGGTCTTGAACTCACAGAGATGCACCTGCCTCTGCTCCCGAGTGCTGGGATTAGAGGTGTGCACCACCACTGCCCGACCCATCTACCTTATTTTTGGGGACAGGATCTGTCATTGGCCTGAGGTGGCCCATTAGATGGGGCTGGATGGCCAGTGAGTCCTAGGCGGCTTCTGCCTCTGCCTCTCCAGTCTGAAATTTCACATTTATTATACCACACCCAAAGCTTTCCATGTGGGTTCTGAGGACCCATCCTACATTCTCATTCTTGTGTAGTAACAAGTGGCCTGCTGACTGAGCCAACAATGCAGCCCCTTATGGTGTGTGTGTGTGTGGGTGTGTGTGTTTCTGTGCCTCCACAGTTAAGAAAACTTCAAATGTGCAAATTCAAAGACTGGACTCCAGACTAAGTAAATCGCATTTCCCCAAGAGGAGCAACCCCCCCACCCCCGACTGCATTTGTGTGTAATTCAAAGCGATGTGTACACTAGGTCAATATTAAATGAAGTCTTGTCTTTTTAAGAATCAGGGCGATATTTGGAAAAGTCACAAGACAATGTCTGTGTTTAAAGGATTAAATTCCCTCTGTAAATTCCTTATTTAATGATAAGCAATCACTGGAGGCCAGATAAAACACACTGTAAGGGAATCATCTCTTGCTCGGCTCAAGTTCAAAGCTGGGAACACTGCCTGGCTTCCATTTGTTTAGGCATCCAGAGCAATACCATATGGAATCCAAGAGGTAATTCTAACCTTGTATTCTCCTACCGCGCTGGAGCAAGAGTAAATTGAATTGCTGTCTGAAAAGAGCCAGCTGTGCGCGTTTACTTCCCTTTCATAGCCACTAGATCCAAGTAGTTACGAGAAAATGTTGCATGGAAATGATTCTAAAATAATTTCCATTCCACATGTGAAAACACCGCCTCCCTCCTGTAAGACGATGGCTGTTACTTATGCAAGGCAGAACTTTCAAATACTGTCCCCAGGTAGGTAATTCACACGACCGAGAATATTCCATATTCTGCAGTGTATAATTACAAAAGAGAGTTTCATCTTCACACATTTCACACGTATTAGTCACAGAACTTTCCGCCTCTGGATTGCTGATGGATCACTCTGTGAGAGGGCAGGGTTTGAATTTGTCTCTGGGAACATTCCAAAACTCTAAACTTAAAAATCAAACTTGTAGTAATGAGCATAGCCCAGTATGCAATGGGGATGGATGGGAACCAGGTTTGCTTCCCTTTCCGCCCTCAATTGTGCTGGCACAGAGTTCAACTTACCTCTTTGGCCACTGTCATTTTGTTTTTTCATGGGATCTACTGTAAAAAGTACAAAATCATAATTATCATGAGGTTTCATTTAAAATGTCACTCACAGAGAGTGGTGCTAGAGACAACCTAAACTTGTTATCTCTAAATATAATTTGCATCCCAGATGATTAATTTTATTTCTTTAGTGTACAATGGCAAGATGGCATAGAATTCTTGGCATGGCGCTTGCTTAAAGGGCGGTAATTTAGCTGCTGGGTCCTACTTCCGAGGGATCAACCACTCATCACAGAAGGGCTCATTCCACATAGTGAGTCTTCCACACCATGGCGCTGACCAGCTGGGGACTTCACATGCCAGGTTAGGTGTTTGGGACCAAAGCTAGACAGACTCCATGCAGACACAGTCCTCTCCACAGCCCCCTCACAGTCTCGTGTCCCTGAGCTTTTGGGCCACTTTTTGAAATAACTGATCTTCCCAAGCAGTCTTCCATCTTTCCACCAGACTGAACCTTCCACAAACGCACATCCTACAGTAAAAACCAACTTCCATCCCTCAGTTTTTCTACCTGATTTTCTAGTCAGGTCCAAGGTTATGTCTCTCTTTGTTTCAGAGTAATCTATCATGAAACAACAACAAAAAAATCCCTTCACTTTGTAATCTGTACTGAGTGGACTTTGCCTCTCCCTTAGTCCTGTTCACCAGACTTCGGAGGCTGTAAGGGTGACAGCCAATCGGCCATCCTCCATCTCTGGATATTCACGTGACGTCCTTGGCACAGACCCCTTGCAAACGCTCACGTCCTGGTACAAATCCTAGCAGACAAGTCTCCTGCCAGAGGTGCTGCTTTCATCTGTCCGATGCTGGCAGTCTCGCCTGATGGAGGGCTGTGACGTGAGCTCGCCCTAACACCTTGGCAGGCTCTCTTCTCACTCGGAATTCTGTGGAGACATTAACGCAGGAGCGAGGGAAGCGAGAATGTGCTTGCTGCCTCCCAGCTGTAACAATGCTAGCCTGCCTCCAATGTACACAACTATATCTGGAATTTCAGCCACCTGACCGTATCCCTGCCGGTCACGTCAGGAAGACTCTTCCAAGCACATGTGAAAACGGTTAAAATCTTATTATAAACCCGAAGCACGAGTCAACGGATGGAAAATCCACCCACTTTGCTGTTCTTCCACGTAACCTGATTATTATTTAGCTACCTTTTAATCACAAAACATACGCTGATGTGTTTGACGTTCGTGTGTTCAAGCACTCTGTCGGGTTAACTGGGGAATGCTTTGGAGGGCAGAGACCATGACTCCTTTATGTTTGCCTTGGAAGGCTTTGTGCAATGCCGGGTACCGAATGGGAACCTAACACACACTTCTTTATGAGGAATGAGATGGAATTCTACCTCATATGAACCTGTAGTCCACAAACCATGGCACAGAGGAGCCCCCAAAGCAGAAACCACCTGACATGGGTAACTTCAACTGGTCTAGACTGGGGTTGCCAGACAGAGATTCAAAACCTGGTCCTAACAGTTAGCTGTGCAACTTCAAACAAAATGTTTAGCATTTCCAAGCATCATTGCTCTGTAGTGCTGGGTGGGGCACAGTCATGCCTGTTGACTTTGAAATATGGCCATGAACTTTCAAGGAGTGCATGCTGCTCTGTTTGCCCACTCACCATAGATTCAGCTCCTCCTGGGCTCTGTGCTAGCGCTGATAATGAAATGATGAACCAAACAGATACTGTCCTTAGCTCACAGGGCCAACAGACTCCCAGATGACACAGATAGGAATTTAATAAACACAGCAATGGTAGCAAGCACCACACACCCAAAGTGGAGTCTGTATGTGCATACTCAGTTCTTAATGAATATAATTCATATTCTCTTGCATTGAGATGTAGGGAGGAAAGACAGGAGCGTAGTGGAGGGGAGGGAGAGGAGAGGAGAAGGGAAGAGGAAATAATTTTAACAGTGTAGGAACCTTGTCCCTCAGTAAGACAGGTCTGCCGGTCTGTGCTTCTCAGTGACTTTCTGAAGGTGAGGCATGGTGCTAGAGGATGCAAAGCTTTATAAGCAAGCTGCCTCCCAAGTATGACGGTCTCAATCCAAGCACCTATGATCTGTACCAATGGTGGGTAATTCATAAACTTGGTGGTTTATTTTGAACACATGTACTTCCCTTAAAACTGACTTTAAAACTAACCACAGGGTTGAGGTGACTGACATTTGAGGTTTGAGCTTGGGTAGGAAGGACATGTGTCCCATAGGCTACTTGCCTGGCCTTGAGACCACACATACTGGGAACAAGGTCAACATTCTAATAATCTCTAGAGTTTGGGCCTAGAGATTAAAGGCTAGCAGGAAACAAAGGGGACTTTGCTGGTAGTTGTCCCAAGTACATTTTTCTTTAAACACTGCACAAAATGGCTACCATGGTCTTGGGAAGTTCCAGATAGTATCAAATTTCCTCCTACCTGTGGCCCAAAAGAGCACTGTGGTATTATTTCCATTCCTAAATTTTAACACACAGTCACAGTTTGTGACACAGTCCGTACATCTCTCACACTGACATAAAACTGTAGGAAAAGGTATCCGTCTCTTCTAATGGTTACAATCCCACCAGCTTCTAGGGGCTTTAGGAAAGCCATGACTCACCCTAGGTCATGTCAATCTGAATTTACTTTGTGAATGTTTGGCCACAGAGAAATTCTCACCTTCACAAACAGAGCAGCAAAGTCATTTTGGAAAGAGAGCCAGTGACCAAATTAATTCTTTTATGGAGCTGTCGGATTTGATTAAGTTGTTATACTACATTTTAAAACTCATTAACAGGGCCTATCAAGCCATTTTGTAAGTGGATTTTTTTTGTAATGTCTTTATATTTACTGTCCTAGAAGGCTTTGGTGTCAATCAAAATAGATGACAACGCTAAATCACTGGCTTCGTAACATAATTCAGCACTGGGTGAATTCTGCTGTCTGCATGAAATATGACCTTGCAAGAGAGGCTGATTTGCCTGTTCTCTTCTCTGATAAGAAAAGTATATTTATAACCACACTGTGGCTGCATATGTATTTCACAGTGTGTATTCTACACCGAGTTACTTTAATCATAAAGAGATTCTCTCTGATACTGGGCCTAGGTGAAAAGGGAAACTTAAAAATAGTTCCTTTCCCTCACTCTCTTTTGTGACCAAACCTTCCTCAAATAGTTTGAGTCAGGAAGCTTCCAGGGGAGGGAAAGTCCCAGTCAAAAGCAGAGGAGGGATGTGGCTTTCTGGAGAACGCCGTGTGACAGGAAGAGGAGACTCTAGGATAGATCTGCACAAAGGAGGTGTGAGAAGAGCATCTTCTAGAACCAAAGCTAAAACATAACACACTAGGGAAACAACCACTTAGCCATGAGGAAAAAGGACCCTGATAGGATTAGGCTTTACAAGTTTCTATAACCTTTAACAAATTCCTTAAGTGGAAATCTCGGAGATTTGCCAAATAAGTAGTTACCATCATCATTGTGAGTAATACAAGAAAAATATAAATAGGATTCAGTCCTCATGTGACCAAAGATTAGTGTAGCAATAGTCCAAATTAATTAGAGAAAAGTTCAGAGAACTGTAATTTGGAAGTAAGGGGCATGTGGTACTGTCGAGTGGATCCTGAGAAGGCAGTGTAAGTGTAGGCTGATAGAGTGTTCATTAGCAACCGTCAACAGAGCTCTTGTTGCTTCCAGTTCTGTGTGAAGGGGGGATGGTGAAGAAAAACTTCAGCATGGTCCATGCCTTAAGTTGGATCTTAAGTGAGCCAGACAGAAACATGAAGATGTCACAATGGTGGCACAGAGGTGATAAGGTGCTTCGAAAGCAGCAAAGAGCAGCTAGAGTTCACGAGGGGCATCATGGGAGAGTGATAATGGACAGCAAGGCATGGGGCTGTGACAGGCACTTTGACAGGCTGAGGTGTCTCCGGCCTGTGAGTGAATAAGGAAAGAGATGTGTTCGTGCAAGCGGATTGCCAAGCAACAGGATCTCAGGGAGGCCACAGACCTACAAGTGCCTCAGAGGTAGCGGATACCAAGAAAAGGAAAGGCATGCCCGCTTCAAAGCACTGGCATGTAAACACCAGGAACTCTGCAAGGCAGACACATGGAGATTTCACAGGTGGGGCAGTAAACAAGAGAAAGATGTCAAGAGTTTTATTTTGTTACTTAAAAAAGAGGATGAGAGGGCCAGATCTGCACCCGGGAAGGGTTACTTGGCCTCAGGAGAAAAAGTGTGAGGGCTAATATTTGAAGTGGGACGGACCCTGGAAGACTTTTCAGTGTTCTTGGAAGATGGTGATAAAATGATGGTACTGACAGGATGGAGGAGAGGTAGAGAAAGCTCAGGCAGAGTTGAAAGGCACAATGATTTATTTCAAAACCATTGTCATTTTAAGTCCAGACATTGGACAGAGTACCAGGAAAGGAAGGCAGAAATGGCATATTCTCACTGTGTACTTGAGGCCACCTGCTTAGGGTTCACAGGGGAGAAGGGATTGTGAAGTACTCCTGGATGCCCCAAGGAGACTGGCCCTGACACGTATTGTTGACATTGCCGGTTACTTTCTCTCTATGGAACATTAGAGGAAAACTGTGAATGCTTTATTATCTCTTCACAAAAAAACTCCTACTAGCCATTTTTGTTGTTAGAAAGCAATAATTGAGCCCATAAGATATTGAATAAGAATGTCAAGGGTTGGGCTGGAGAGATGGCTCAGAGGTTAAGAGCACTGGCTACTCTTCTAAAAGGTCAAGAGTTCAATTCCCAACAACCACATGGTGGCTCACAACCATCTATAATGAGATCTGGTGCCCTCTTCTGGCATGCAGGCATATATGCAGGCAGAACACTGTGTACATAATAAATCTTTTAAAAACAAGCCAGGTGGTGGTGGCACACACCTCTAATCCCAGCACGCGGGAGGCAGAGGCAGGTAAATCTCTGTGAGTTTGAAGCCAGTCTAGCCTACAGAGTGAGGTCCAGGACAGGCACTAAAACTACACAAAGAAACTCCATCTCCAAAAACAAACAAACAAACAAAAAACAAAAAAAATTTCAACCTTAAGGGCTGGAGAGATGGCTCAGAAGTTAAGAACACTGACTGCTCTTCCAGAGGTCTTGGAGTTCAATTTCCAGCAACCAAATGGTGGCTCACAACCATCTATATTTGGATCTAATGCCCTCTTCTGGCATGCAGGCATACATGCATATAGATCACTCATATACATAAAATAAATAAATCTTTTAAAAAAATGTCGAGGGTTAAGGAAACATGCACAGTGTGGTGCTGAGGTAGGGGAGGCTGAGAATAAAAAATGAACTTTCAACATGTAAATTCAAGTTCTCCATAAAGTTCCATCTAAAAATGTCCAGCAGGCAGCTAGGTCTGCAACCCAGGTGTCCATGAGCTGGTTCAGACTCTTACTAGAGAAGATATGAAAATTATTCCTAAAGAAATGAAAAAGAAAGATCTCCCCAGGAGAAAGATTGGAATACCAGAGAAGATTGAGCTGGGGAATGCAAAGTAGAAAATAAATATGGGAAGGGAACTGTTAGCAGAGTGTGAAGAACAGAGCACTTGATGGTTTTTGGATAATGCTCAGTGGGTGTGTTTAAATAACCCAAGGGCCTCGCTTGCATATCTAGGCCTTCACTATTTTAGCATTGTGATATATGGCTATTGTCAGCGACCCCTCCCCAGAATTCACCTTGTCACACATGGCTCAGACAGGCCCTTAGAATACCCTTATATTTGTGCTCCACAAGTCAGCAACCTGTTTTCTATGAATGAAATCCATTTTATGGGGCTGGAAAGATGCCTTAGTGGGCAAGGCACTGGGTGTGTAAGTCTAAGACCTGAGCCAAAAGTGAGAACCCGAGTTCAAGTCCCCAGAACCCTTATAAAGTAGGACGTGTAATTTGAGCATTTGTGATACCAACATTCCCACAGCAAGGTGGGGACAGGAGAATTCCAGGAAACCCGAGGACTGGCAAGTTTGGCATCCAGAACAGCAAACGGGACCGCAGAAGATGAGCACTGGCATCTGAAGTTGTCCTCTGACTTCAGCAAACATACAATGTCATATACATGCTTGAAACACACACACACACACACACACACACACACACACACACACACACACACACACACACATTTTAGGAGCCGCCTTTCACATGCTGTGTTGTTGGGCTCACCTTTGGACCGCCCCCACAGGTCTTCACTTCCTTCTCTCCCCTGCTGTTCTGGAGGCAGACTTCAGGGATGGATCCAGTGTCTTTCAAATGACTGGGCCAAGGGACGCACTGGCTAGAGCTGGGAAACAAGAACTGAGCAGGGAAGGGATTGCCTCTGCTTTGACCCTGACCCTCTAAAGGGCGTAGCTGTCCTCTGGAAGCATTGTCTAGACCAAGGCTGCTTTAAAGGTTCTCATTGATGACTCTGTTTCACCTAAGAAATACTTATGTAGCCCTGGGTGGTACGGAGATATATAAAATACGTATATTAAACATCTACTGATGATAAATCACAAAAAAGTTTATCTTAAAACAGCTCTTGGCATAGATATAATTTTCCATTTACTAAGATGAAAGCAAATTTGGATATTGATCAGATGGATTTGCTTATTTATTTTTATATAAAGAATTAAACCTTGGCTGAATATTTTATCTTGAAGAATATAGAACATATTCCATGTTTTTCAGAGTGGATCAATATTTTGATTTCATAATCATCAATGCTGAGAATGTTGCTTTGCATAGATATGGAATACACAGTAGAAGAATGTTTAGAGCCATTTCAGAAATTCTGTTCTAATCCCAAGCCAAAATTTACTGAATAATTTTTTATGAAACTCAAGTCAGCAACTCAAAGATCAATTTCAAAATCAAATATTCTAACACAATACAATCTGAAGACATACTAATTTGGTACATGCTGAGAAGTGAGAGTTAGAAAACATTCAACATCTTTGGGTTTTGTGGTTTAGCCATTATGTTTGTAGCAGAGCAGAAATCTTCGTAGGTACAACGAGATGCTGACGTAGCCTGGGATTTGAGCAGTATTTGCTGGTGTTGTGAGGTACGACAGGTGACCAGTGCAAATGCATGCATGCTGTGTGTTCAGAATCATGGCTGCAGTGGTGCTGGGGACAGACAGAGGGGAGCCCTGCCAGAAACCTCTGGGGTTCATTATGCATTGCACTTTGGATTTATTTTTGGTCTTTGCATCATCGGAAACCTTCTGCTGTTGCCTTTTTTTTTCACAACCTCCACTTTCAGTCATGTGACTTTGGGATGGTGACCCATAGTTTAACAAGCTGAGGTCTAGATAATAACCTTGTGTGGGTGCCTGGTGCCATTCTACTCTTTGCCTCCTTCAGTCCTAAAGAGGGTAAAAGCTCCCCACTATTTATAAACGTACACACTGCAATATGCCTTGGTTTTTTTCTCTGAGCCCTGAAAGTGGGTTCTTATGCCCAGTAGCCCCTTTATTAAACTCTCTAATCATCTAAATTGAGTGTGCTGTCAGGCTGGTTCACTGCCAGGAAGAAATTAGTTCACACAATAATTTGTTGCCAGTGACCCATTTTCCACCGGCTGGCACCGATGAGGAGTGGGATTGAGGGGCCTGATGAGAGAAGAGCAGGATATGTCAGCTAAGGCCCAGGTTGCTTTGTTTTGGAGTCGCTATCTGCATGGAACGTGAGCCAGAACCATGTCCTTCCCCTGGGCATCTCCTCAACCACTTAGCCTAGAACAAGAGACAGCAGGATGCTGAGGAGCTGTGCATTGTCCTGACAGAGCTGACAGATGAAGGGACAGACCTCATGTGTCTGGATGCCCAGGTAAGTGCTATATGAGTTCATGCCCAGAACCATCAATTCTGTGGTGCAGGAGTTCTGCAAATCCGCCTGTCACTCTGTGAGCAATGCCTGTGCTGCAAGGAGGATGTTCCTACACTATTCTTGGACACTGTGGGGAGAAGCTACAGTGTCAGGAGGAAGAATGTCCAAGAGCATAAGAGAGAAAGGACAAGAAGCCCCTGGAAACACAGCCTTCTAAGGCTTCTCCACCCAGAAATCATCAAAGGGGATGGAAAAAAGTCTAAACACAAATGACAGAACTTCAAGAGAGTTCTAATATATTTTTAAGATTTTTCTAAAAGCAGTTGAGATATTTGAGATGAAGTAGAGAGGGCTTGGGATCTGAGTGGCAGGAGACCAGAGTTCATATGCCACAAACTGCCACTTTCTGAAGGCAAGAAATGTACTTCCTGAGAGGGCATGGCTGTGTCTACCATTGTGGCAGAAACTGGCCACTTTCTACCACATCAAGACCACAAGTGAGTTCAGAGAAGAAGAGGAGGATGAGGGTGGAGGAGGAAGAAGAAGATCAAGGAAGACTCAGAAGAACAGCTCTGCATTTTGTGACCATGCTAGTCACAATCTTACCCTGTGAGTTCCCAGGGCAGGGAAGTGAAAATTACTGGTCACATATCATCTATGCAAGAATACTCAAAGTCTGAAGAAAAGGGGCCAAAACTGATTAACAAACTGTTGCCTTCTATAAGATACCAGCACAGGTGAGAAGAGGGATGTGAAGAAAGGTTTTGCCATGCACTTGATGGCAAAATAGAACCACATGAAAGTAGTACGCTAGTGATGGATGAAGGCAGTGTGGCGGGGCTGCAGGGCTGGCTGGTCCGTTACAGAGAAGCTGTGCCTGGAGAGAAGAGCAGATGAGAGCAAGGGTCACGCACCAGAACAGACAGCACGGAGCCGAAATGATTCACAGAGGAGAGGGGGGACAGTTAACGAAACAGCAGTCAGAAGGACCCAGAGTGACCAACCGAGGCTGCCACTGGGCTCCTCACACAGGGAAGAGTCCCGGGGCAGCAGGGTAAGTGAATCAGTTGTTGAAGGAAAAGAGAGGAAAGAATGGCAGCATCAAAGCCCAAACATGCCTCATGATTTTACAGTTAATGCAAAATACTTGATGCAGGGCTGGACTGTCAGTTCAGCTAAAAGCACTTGCTGTCCTTGCAAAGGACTTGAGTTTGGTTCCCAGCACCTGTGATGGGCAGCTCACAATTGTCTCCTCTGGCCTCCAGGGGCACCTGCACTTATGTGCACATACTCCTACAAACACACAAATAAAATAATGTGAATGTGTTTAACAATAACAAAAACTGGACAAAATGCTATGAGAACCCTGAGAAGGATTAGGATATAAGAATTGTATTTATATTAAAATTTTTCTTCAAGACTACAAACGGGACAAATTTTAATGGTTTCTGTGGTGGTTTGAATAAGGATGGGCCCCATAGGCTCATAGATTTGAATGCTTGGTCCCCGGGGAGTCGCACTATTTGAAAGGAATAGAAGGATTAAGAGATGCGACCTTATTAGAGGAAGTGTGTCACTGAGGATGGGCTTTGAGGTAGGTGTGTGTGTGTGTGTGTGTGTGTGTGTGTGTGTGTGTTCACATGAATGCGTGCGTGCGTGTGTGCGTGCCTGCCTGCCTGCCTGTCTGTCTGTCAGTCTGCCTACAGATCATATCAGGATGCAGAACTCTCAGCTACATCTCCAGCACCACATCTGCCTGAATGCCGCCATGCTCCCCACCATGAGGATCATGGACTGACCCTCTGAAACTGTAAGCAAGCCCCAGTTAAATGCCTTTTTTCATAAGAACTGCCTTGGTCATGGTGTCTCTTCACAGGACTAGAACAGTGACTGAGACAATTTCTTTTTGTTGAAATTAATAATGGACAAAACTGTCAACCAAAGCTTTAGGCAAAGTTTGAAGGAAATTATAGATTTAATAATTCTATTAAAACTACAAGAAACATGGGGGAGAAAAATAGACACAGCATGTGATGGTTAGCTTCAGTTGTCAACCCAATGAACGTGAAAAGAGTCACTTGGGAGGGGAGCCTCTGGGCACACCATTCGGGCATTTTATCTTGATTAGGGTAGTTGAGTAGAAAGACCTAACATTGTGGATGGCACCATTCCCTGGAATGGGATCGTGGACAACTTGTGTAAAGGAGGAAATGGGCAGAGCACAGCACATATTGTTCTCTGCTTCTGATTGTGGATGTCATGTGACCAGCTGCCTGAGGCTTCTGCTGCCTCAACTTCCCTGTGATGGTGGACTGTAACCTTGAACTGTGAGCTGAAGTAAACTTTCTCTCTTGAGTCCTTCCCCCCCCCCCCAAGATGCTCTATCACACCGACAAGAAAAGAAACTAAGGCATAGCCTAATTAAAAACTCAGGCAGAGGGAAATCACTTGGAAGGAGAGCTTGCTTCTGTCTTGTTGTCAAGAGCTTGAAGCTAATGCTACATAAAAACACACAGACAGACACTCTTAATCATAACTTGGCAAACACCAAGAAAAGTAAGGCAGACTAAAATCACGACATCACAGAAAGTGCAGGAAGACATGCACCCACTGCTTAGTTGTTCAGAGTCATAACTTCAAGAATAGATAATCACTAAGTAGAAGACCAAGAGTAGTTTATAATTAGATAATGTACAGGGCCTGAGGAAGTGGCTCAGTCCGTAAAACACTTGCCTCACAAGCATGAGGACCACGTAGAAGCCAGGCACCATGGAGCTGAGATTCCAGCGATGGTGAGACGCAAGACAGAGAAACAGTGCCCTGGAAGCTTACTGGCCAGGTGTCCAGCCTATTGTACAGTTTGATGTTTAAACTGCCCACACTTGCAAACAAACACACACATGTCTGTGTGCACTGCATACGTAGTGCATGTACATATGTGAACACAGACAAGGTAAACCAATAGAGAATAAACATCTACATTCCAACATGAGGAGAACACATAGCTTCACAAAGAAAATGAAGGGAAGAAAACAGACCATAAAGTGAGCAATTTAGTTTTAAAGGTTTAGGGGAAATGCACGGTGTAAGAGGGAATCATGAAAGTGCTATGGATCAGTTATCTGACCAGTTAAAGTGAACCTCAGATGGGATATTTAGTGTGAGTGGGGGTGACAATCAAAGTGATTCAGGAGAGTAAAAAGAAAAGTTAAAGAATAAAAATGTCAGGCAACTGTAAACAAAATATACCAGAAGTCTTTCTTGTGATAGAGCGTTGTAGCTAATGTTGCCTACCCTAACATTTATAAAACAGTCTACATTCAGGGATTACCAGAAGCCCTTCATAGATACAAACTTCTAAACATTGCACCTGTCCAGTGACAATAGTTGCTAGCAATGTCATTTTTCCCCCTAGATGAGTGAAATGTGGCAAAAAGACACGTGGGCAGTAAATAGTAATGTGAGAATTAAACCCAGTCCATTTACACCCTGTGATTAGTGACTCTATTCCTTGCATATCAAGGCAAAAAGCATGAAATGAGAGAAAATGAATGTTAATGATGTAATTCATGATGCAGACTATAACAGCCATGTACTAGGTATCCATCAAGAAGAGAGTATCATGACTGACAGAGCAAGAATTAAAAAGAATATTTAAAAAGAAAAATAAATAGACCAGTGAAAATCTCTTTAATTTTAACAACCATAATTCACATAACACACATTTCACCTCCTTAACGTGAACAACCCAACGGCCTTTGTTATGTTCATGGAGCTGTGTATCCATAGGTATAATGAATTTTAGAACATTTTTCCTTATGTTCCCCCCCACAACTTCACACCTACATGTTCCCATGGGTCTGTGCTAGCCCTCATTAGCAACCATTAATCTAACTTCTCTCATTGTACATTTGACTATCCTGGCCACTGCATGGAAATGGTGTTATTTTTTAAAAAGTTTTATGAATTTGAGTTTTTGTGCACCACATGCATGCAGTGCCTGAGAAAGCCAAAAGGAAATGTCCTCGAACTGGAGTTGCAGAAGGTTGTGAGCTTCAGTGTGGGTGCTGGGAACCGAACCTAGGTCCTCTACGGGAGCAGCAATGCTCTTGACCATTGAGCCACCTCGACAACCCTGTCAGTGCAGTTACTTTACTTTGTAGTGAACTTGACTCATTCTTTATCTTTCCATCGTGTGTTGAGAGTTATTTATATTGAGCATGTAATGGTGATTCATTTGTACTGATTTTTGAGTAATACATCATTGTGTGGACATAACCACATTTTTATTCATTCATCTATGGATCATTTGATGTGTCTCCCTGTTTGGGCTCTTACATACAATTCTAACAGTAAGTATGCATTTAGAAAATTCTATGTGAACACGTAATTTCTCTTGGGTGGATTTATTCAATCACTTGGTAACTCATGCTTATGATTAACTGCCAGAGAGCTTCCCAAGTGGCTGTAGCAATTTGCATTCCATCAGCACAGTACAGGAGCTCCTGTTTCCTACATCCTAGCCAGCATGTGTTAGTGTGAGACTTTTTTAATGTAGCCATCCCAACAGTTGTCCAGTGGCATCTCACTGCGCTTTGGGTTTTCATTTCTTCGGTGACAGATGACAGTGAGCACCTTCCCAAATGTTTCTTGGTTCTTTACATATCCTCTTTGGAAGAGGTCCTTTGCCCATGTTTAAACTGAGTTGTTTATCTTATTTGAAGTATAATAGCTTTTCATATATTCTAGATGTAAATCCCTTATTGACTGCATTCTTAGTTAGCATGTATCTTCAGTCTTTGAGTTGTCTTTGGCTGATGTTCCTATGGAGCACAACTGGTTTAAATTGTGATAATTTCCATTTTTGTCCATATTTTAAAAAACTATGCATTTCTCACATCACATGTAAGAAAATATTAGGCAATTAAAGTCATGTTTATGTCTTTATTTTCTTCAAATAATCTTAGTTTTATCTTTTTTATAAAAGACCCAATATTTGGCTGGGCAGTGGTGGCGCACGCCTTTAGTCCCAGCACTCGGGAGGCAGAGGCAGGCAGATCTCTGTGAGTTCGAGGCCAGCCTGGTCTCCAAAGCGAGTTCCAGGAACGGCGCAAAACTGCACAGAGAAACCCTGTCTCGAAAAACCAAAAAAAAAAAAAGACCCAATATTTGATTCATTCAGTTGATATTTGGCATAGTGTAGGATAGGGCTTCAATTTTCTTTTCTTATGTAGACATCTACTTGTCCCCACATCACTTGCTGGAAAAAAAAACTCTATTTTTTCTCAATTTAAAGTAGGCTCTAATTTCTTCTTTTTGCTCATAACACACTGGAGGGAAAAATTAAGCAAGGGATGAGTGCCATATATCATAGTTGTGGTCAAGTTGATGGGCCACTCTGAAATGACGAATGTATCCTTTGTTATAACTGTCACAAAAATTAATGACATACAAAGTCTCAGTAAATTTAAAAAATGAAAAACTCTATTATAAACAAGAGATGCATTATTAAAGTTCAGAAAACTAAAGCCAGTACCATTCAAGTGTTCAAAACTTCTCCCTCATAACAGAGAGATTATAAGTGCTGAAAAATCCAAATATTCATTAAAAACAGCAAAAATATAAAAAAGATCACGTGTTAAAAACCACTAAATACTACTGGAGAACTTCACATAGAAATCAATCCAAGCTGGGTGGTGGTGGCGGTGGCGGTGGCGGTGGCGGTGGCGGTGGCGGTGGCGGTGGCGGTGGCGGTGGCGGCGCACGCCTTTAATCCTAGCACTCGGGAGGCAGAGGCAGGAGGATCTCTGTGAGTTTCTTGGCTAGCCTGAGCTACAGAGAGAGTTTCAGGAAGGGCTCCAAAGATACACAGAGAAACCCTGTCTTGAAAAACCAAAAAAAAAAAAAAAAGAAGAAAAGAAAAGAAAAAAGAAATTGAAACAAGTGTTTATAGTAACATATTATTGATTTTACATAAATAAATAACGAAGCAGAACAAAAGTAAATGTAATTGACATAAAATAGAGGTGCTAGAACCTGGTCACTCAAGTTGACCACAGATGCTAGGTGGTTGTCATAGGCACTGTAACTCAATCTCTATGCATTTTAACAGTAATTCCAGGGACCCTCTTACATGACTCCTACACTTTGGTGAGGCCCCATAGCCTCACATAACTCCTACACTTCAGTGAGGCCCCATAGCCTCACATGACTCCTACACTTCAGTGAGGACCCATAGCCTCACATGACTCCTACACTTCAGTGAGGCCCCATAGACTCACATGACTCCTACACTTCAGTGAGGACCCATAGCCTCACATGACTCCTACACTTCAGTGAGGACCCACATGGTCTTACATGGCTCCTACACTTCAGTGAGGCCCCATAGCCTCACATGACTCCTACACTTCAGTGAGGACCCACATGGTCTTACATGGCTCCTACACTTCAGTGAGGACCCACATGGTCTTACATGGCTCCTACATGTCATGAGGACCCACAGCCTTATATAGCTCCTACAGTTAGACAAATAGTCATTAGCACTCATAACTAGAAATAAAAACTAAAGTCGTAGAGCATTATTGTTCTTGGTTTCAGAGCAGCAAAAATGTAAAAGTATTAGCTGTTATTGGTGGGAATAGATGTGTGAAATCATATGGCAAATAAATGGCAGTATTCATCAGGATGACAAATCCAGCCCCTGTGTCTTCAACACCTCACTTTCCAGAAACGTACTGTATAGATAATATATTGTCCTATGCTAAGTGATATATGTGCTGTGCTTTCAGGTTTATACAAAGAAGTAATTAGAAACATCCCAAATTTCACAAATAAGGAACCAGATGGATGAAATATGGCATATGTATCTGAGAGAAACTTACATGATTTTTATAAAGTAATGAGTTTTATGTATAGAGATGAAAAGCCAAGATTCAAGATCTGGAAATGAGAGGCCCAGTCACTTATAAAACATGCCATCACTCTTGTAAAGCTGGAAGGATAGTATACACACACACACACACACACACACACACACACACACACACACACACACATATATATATATATACATGTATATCATAATTATGTATGTTTGAGTGTGTGTCTGCTCCTGTGAATGCAGTGCCCACAGAGGTCAGGGAGGAGCCCCTGGAGCTGGAGTTAAAGGCAGCTTGAGCCTGCAACTGTTCTGAGCCACCCGAGGTTGGTGCTTGGAACAAAACTGCCTTTGCATGGGCAGTGCATTCTCTTAAACACTGAACTATCTCTCCAGTTCTACATAAAATATTTTTCAGTCAATATAAACCTTAAAATAGATGAGATTTATGGAAGCAGGCATGTGAACTGGGTAGATGGAGGTCTTTGTTAGGAAGGACTCTTAACTCTATGATCTTTTATAATTTCTGATATGCACATGTAACCTAGTTGTGATATTAATAAAACAATAGAGTATTGCTTCATAAGTCCTGCTAATGAGAAGTAGATATTTTAGACCAGCTTATTTACCAAAAACAATTAGAAAAGCTAAAAAATATTTTTAAAGTCTATTGGAGGCATTAGAAGGCTAACAAAATAATGAAACTCAACAAGGTGAGCTTGGGATCAAGGACACAGAGGGATACTGGCTTTGGGGATTATTTTTCTCTGGAGGATTTTACAGTTCGAAGTAGCCACCTAGATGCTCTAGCACAAAGCCACAATAGAAACAGACCTCAGGAGACCTCAGATACTATCCCCTTCTGATACACAATCTGAAATAACTATTGTCACTTTACGAGTGAGAAAGACAAGGTGAGAACTTAGGTTTAGAAACTGAAAAATTAAGTAGAAGTAAGGTAGAGACCATAGAATCAAAAAAATGACAAGAAGCTGATTTAGAAAGTGAGTTATTAGGTACAGCACCAGACCAGCAGGCAAGTATGGGATAGAGTAGAAGACAATACCCCGGGGAAGCCGGGAGAGGAGGGCAGGGGTGAAGACACAGAGGGAAAGTGAGAGACCGGAAGCGACTGGAAATGTTGAACTCAAACTCCAGTGGCTTTCCGGATGAGAAGAGGTCGGGAGCCAAGCTCATGGCTGCCTTCCCAAGGAACAAGAACATCATGCTGCACAAAACTCCTAAAAGCCCAGAGCAGAAGAGCAGTGACGGAATGCTCTTACGTAAGCATGGCTAAATAAGGCATCAAAAGTGAACCGATCGTTTAAAAGCATTGGGAATTGCTGTGAGGTGGTGGTGCACACCTTTAATCCCAGTACTCAGGAAGCAGAGGCAGGCACATCTCTGAGTTGGAGGCCAGCCTAGTCTTATGGAGCAAGTTCCAGGACAGCCAATCCCTGTCTCAAAGAGTGAAAGTGAAAAGATAATTGCCGCTGGCCAGAGACACACTAAAATGAGAAAAGATGTTAGAGGCTGACGGAGATGGTCTTGGATGGAAAAGTTGGTAATGTGGAACAAGGAAGGATGAAAAAGCTCAGTCAAAACGCTCACGTAATTGAAGCGAGTACTAGAATAAAAGGCCACGGTATTTCTGGGACTTTCAAACCCCAGCGGTCAGGTGAGTCTGGACCAGGGCGGCAGAGGTAAAGTATTCTAACAACCAAAGGAAGTTAAGGTGCCATGTGGCATTAGGCTTTGGCTGGGCGGACAAAGCCAGGTTTAACTGGTGTTTTCACGCCGTGAAAAGGGAGGATGATGACTCAGGGCACTTCAGTGTCCCTCCAGGGAAACCAGGTTCAGCAAGTCAGCTAAGCCAGAAGGAACAACAACAACAAAACCCCCAAAGTAGCTCTGGCGGGCCCACATTTAACCTTCGATACTACAACAAACTGTTGAAGGCTGAGTAATTTATAAAAAAATTAAGCTTTTTTGACTTATGGTTCTGAAGTCTGGGAAGCCAGGGAGATGAGGCCCTCGTAGCTCAGTATGTGGTGAGGGCTCTTCTGCTTCATTGTAGTGTGGTCAGTCAGGGAGGGTGGTCTGTGCTTCACCCTTCTCTTCCTCCTCCTCCTCTTTTTTCTTTTTTTAATTTTTTAAGACAGGGTCTCTCTGTGTAGTTTTGGTGCCTGTCTTGGCTCCCACTCTGTAGACCAGGCTGGCTCTCGCTCAAGCCGAGTGCTGGGATTAAAGGCATGCACCGCCACCGCCCAGCATCTTCTTTTAGTTTTCGAGATAGTTTCATTATGCAACCCTGGCTATCCTGGAACATGCTATGCAGACAAAGCTGGCCTCAAACTCTGCCTGCCTCTGCCTCCTGAGTGCTGGCATAAAAGCCATTCTCCACCATGACCAGCAGGTCTTTGTTCTTATAAAGCCACGTTGCTATCAATCGGGGATCTCTCATTCCCTCAGCACATTATAGTTTTCTCTCAAACATTCCACCTCCAAACAACATCTAACACAAATTTGGGGGTCAAGTTCCTAACCTGTAAATGGGGAATATATTCAAAGAATATATACCAGCAAGAACCAACATTTTCCTTATTTACCAATGTGATTATTTATGCTTCAAATCCAAGAGAATTTAAGGTGGATTTGCAGAATGAAGACGAAGAGTTCTGGCTGCATGAAAAGCAAGCTTCTCCATGACTGTGCTGCTCAAAGGGAAGTGGAGGTCTTGACAAAGAAATGACAAAGCTAAGTTATAAAGGTGGCTACGCTCTAGAGGCCAGTAAGGGGATGCTTCCGGAAAAAGTCACCCCAGGAATTTCTGGGCCCGTGGGGTACAGGAGCAGTGTAGGGAGTTTGGAGGTGACCGAAGGTGGGAGCCGCTAAGGATTCTGAGTTTTTCCTGAGGGCAGTGGACTCACTGGACAGCCTTAAGTCAGCAAATACCATCAGCTTGTGTTTCCTGGAGAAGACACCTCCGGGTGCTTGTGGGTGCTTGTGGGCTGGGGAAGAACAGAACCGGATGCAGGGAAAACAGAACCTGACCAATATGGCCAGGAGATGGCATCTTCTTTAGAGTCTCAAGAAGGAGCATGGCTCTGTCAACACGGTGACTCTTAGATCAGGAGCCTATGTCGCACTGAGAATACCCGAAAGCATAAAATAGTAAGTCGTGTTGCTTTAAGTTCCTTTGGTTGTGATAACTGACTGAAGCACCAACAGAAACCACTGCAAACCACGGTTCTAAGCCACCAGCATGGCTCACCTCTCCTGCCAGAGTCCTGCCTCAGCAGCCCGCCCATCTCTGTTCCAAGGCCTCCCACCAAACCCCTTCCATCTTCTCTTCCGTAAGTGTTCCCATCATCCCATGCACAAAACTCCCACCTGAGGATGAGATGAATTTTAGAGAACCAAGCCTACCCCTGTCTCTGAATGATAGGTAACACAGAGCTATTTCCTTCAGAGCTCTTGGTTGACAGTAAGGAACTGTGAATCTCTGTTCACATTTGGAATCAATAGAATCCGCTAACGAATGGGGGAAAGCAGCTATGTTTCTGTTTCTTTGAAAGGAAAGAGGTTGATAGCAATGGAAGGTGATGCTTGACACTCTCAGCCAGGTGTGTTGGTGCAAACACAATCCCAGCACCTAGAGCAGAGACGGGAGTGTTGGGTAGAGTAGAGATCAAGTGTTGGGGTGGGGGTTGGATTTGATGGTTACTGGTTGAAAAACATAAAAATTAGAAACATTAAATAAAAGTGTTCGAACAGAGACTGAACCATGAAGTAGGACTGTTAAAAGAATAGTGTAGTGTTGTGGTTTAAAGTATTCATGTTAGAGCTTATTTTATTATGCTCTTAACAAATTGCTTTTCTTAACATTCGAGGGTATGTGTGTGTGTGTGTGTGTGTGTGTGTGTGTGTGTGTGTGTGTGTGTCTGCCTCACAGGAGAGAGAATTCATACCTTCTCTTTAAATAGCAACTATACCCCTTTGTGCCTTTATTTGCTGTTGAAAATAACAATGCTGCATAGATTTGCTTTTATCCCCAAATTCCCCTTTAGCACCTATGTTATGTAAACAAGTGTTTGTTAACCTGAAGGAGGGGACGGATCACATGCAGCCACTGAGCAATGAGTACGTCATTATGTTTCTTCAAGTCCTCTTGATGGTCGGCAGTAAGTGTGTGACCTTCCTGGGGGCTGCCTGGCCTTCCATTTGGAGTGTGCAGGCTGCTCTTCCCATGCTCTTCCCCACTGTGTCTTCCAGCTCCAACCACAGAGCTGTGACTGGGAGGGAGCAGAGCGCTGCTTTCAGCCAGCCAGCCAGGAGCTCTGAATTTTTTATCATGTTTTCTTAAACCTTCCTCAGCTCGCCCTCTTTGCTATTCTACCTGTCTCTCAGCCTGTGTATTTATTCAGTTGCTCCAGCATCTTTGTCAGAACTTACCAGACAAGTGACTTAAAAAAGCAGCCAGCTGTTGATCTGCCTTAGTGGCTGGTTGCCATTGGCTTGATTTTAGAGCCCCACTTACCAGTCATCAGTTGTTTCGAATTAATTATCTCACTTAAGCAACAACAAATCTTTATTCAGCATCTCCTGTGGGTCAGTCTTTGTTCTGGCACCTGGAGAGAACATGTTCCTTCATGGAGTGACTTGAAGCTATTCCCTCTGCCTGGGAGCATCCCCTCCTGGAGGGAGAAGGGATGCTTAGGAGCTTGAGAAGCGCTCACAACATACAAGTCCCAGGAAGCTCAGAAAGTTCCAGCACTCACAAGGTCCCTCCCTGCAGGCTGTACATGTGGAAAACAATTACTGGGGAGGGGAGGATTAGCAGGCTTTTCGGTGAAGCTGTCTACAAGTTGTGAGGGAATCTGGGGTGGTCATTCATGCTGGGGTGTGCTGTTCTGTGATGGTGCTGCCTCTGAGCCATCCAGGTTCCTGTAAGTGACCCCAATAAACTCACTTTCACTACATTGGGTGAAGTAATTTCCTTAATGCCTTTTTGGGGTAAAAAGATGTTTGTTCCCATTTCCTCAGGAAAAAAATCACTCACCACTGGTTAGAGAGGAAGACATTTTTAGTGAAAGGAACCTGTAAGAGAGGAAAATCATGGTGGTAAGGAATGCCTTCCTAGTTCCAGTTGTTGTTCAGATTTGTAACCCAGATATTTGAAGACAATTCCATCTGTATCTGAGTGATGTCAATGCCTAAGCACTGGAAAGAGATGCACAGGGGCACTCAAGGGAGTGGGGATCTTCTATAAGATCTTACAGGGCCTACTACAAATTCTCTCTCTTCCCATAACAAGGAAGATCATGGATGCTTCACCCAAGTGAGGGAGACACTATCCATGCCCCCGTCTTTGTTTTTCTTCCTTTGCATTCTGCGGATATGGGCACACTGTGAATAATTGCAAACAGAGAGATAACTCACAGGATTTGGATAACACCTTTTGAATTTGCAATGTAGAAATTTTTAATTTGATTCATAGTCAACTTCAGCTCAAATAGCTTAGAGAGCGATGCTGAAGCAGTTGAGGTGGGTAATTTGTGGATATACCCAGAAAGTATATATTGAAAAAGATTATTGATTGATTTTCCATTGTCTCCACTTCTGGAAGTTGAATTGTCCAAACATGTCACAGTTTCAGACTTCAGGGCACCTCTATGTTCTACCCCACTCTTTCAAATATGTTCTCTCTTTCAAATATCAGTCTCTCAAAAAAATTCAACTATAGTTGTGTGTGTGTGTGTGTGTGTGTGTGTGTGTGTGTACACACGTGTGTATGTGTGCATGTGTGTGCATGAGTGTGAAGGTAAGAGGCTGACATTGACCCTCTTCCTCAATTGCTTTCCCTGTTTTTTGAGACAGGGTCTCTCACTGAACCTAGAGTTCAGTTCACTTATTCCATCAGACTAGCTGCTAGCCAGTGCCTTTCATCTCCTGTCTCTGCCTCCTAGAGGCTAAGGTCATGGGTGTGAGCCACCACACCTGCTCTTTACGAGCCCTGAGCAGCTGAACTCAGATCCTCATGCTGGTGTGACGAGCACTGAACTGACTGAGCATCTCCTAGGACAATACACTACTCTTGATGTAACGCTTCTCATGATCTCAGGGTAGGGCTTTCAAAGGGGGCTGAGCTGTCTCTCAAAGCCCTTGGGGGGTGACTCTGTTGGAAGCCCTTGGGGATAAGGGTATAGTTGGGAATTCATAGAGAATCTGGGGCATAGGCAAGTAACTGATTATGATGACCTTGAGAGCTGTCCTGAGGGATAGGATCAACATCCAGGTTGACGTGCAGTTGGTACTGAAAAATTTTAGGAGGAGGGGGAGGGCCTTATGTGCCAGGAGGCTGCCTTTCTCCTCTTCTAAGACATTTGCAATGAAGCTTTCCTCTTCCTCAGGCCATTAACTTCAAAAGCCATCAGCCATGTTTGGACTACATTTGGACAAAGCCCTAGCTTCCCCTCTCATTTTTCTAAGTATCTGTCATTTTTCTGGGTAAACTAGACCATGATTCCTTATGTTCTCCTGTGCCCACAGGCAAGAACAGAAGGTCTAAATAAACAAGCCAAAACCAAGGAATAACTGTAGGAGGATTAAAGAGTTAAAAATAAAAAGCAAACCAGAAAAAATAAAATGGCATCTTACTGTCATTTAAAATGAGAAACACACAATTATATTAATATTAATATTATCAAAAAGTTCCAGTAAGTACATAAAGACATATGGGTTTAGAGTTTCTATTCATTAACTAAAATGGTTATTTTTCCATATGTGTTCTACAAACCCTACAAGGACGAACAAGGACAGCAAATAAGACTACCCATGATCTCTGTTGCCCGTATGGCTGGGAGAGAGACAGAGGCACCATCTCTTTTTACCCACCCACTTGTAGGGAATGGTTTGAAACCTCGAGAGCCAACACTGGAGCCCTTTCTGGAGATGAGAATTGGCTGGAGAGTGCTCAGGAAGGAGAGACCCCTAGACGGCAGAGGACTGTGAAAAGTCACACCATGGGAAAATTCCACACTCAGGATAAACCACAAAGTCCACAGACTGATGGATCAAAAACTTGTGAGAGACAAGTAGGGGGTCTGGAGAGTGCAGAGACCCCACAATGGGAGACTGGGAGAGGCAGCTATTTGGGGAAAAGAGAAACTCTTCATGGGTACAGAGGACAGAAGTGTTTGAAACCACAGATCTATGAGAAAAGGAAAAGAAGGTGAGCTACCACACCCCAACACAGGCCCAGGGCTGGTGCTACTCCCTGCCCAAATGGTACCATCCATTTAAATTAAAAAATGTTTTTTAATTTTTTATTTTATGTGTGGATGTTTTGCCTGAATGTCTATCTTTATACCAACTGCCTGCAGTGCTCACAGAGACCAGAAGAGGGCATTAGATCCCCTGGAACTGGAGTTAACAGATGGTTGTGAGCCACCATGTGGGTGCTGGAAATTGAACCCAGGTCCTCTGGGAGAGCAGGCAATGCTCTCAGCAGCTGATCCATCTCTCAGCCCCAGTGCCATTCCTTTTAAAGAAAGTGAGCTTTACTTTGCCCATAGAAGACAACGCTTTTGAACTAGAAAACTGAGCACGCCTGTGACTTTGTGCATTTCTGCTGGTCTGGGGAAATGCAAGGAGCTAAAGAGCATGTGACTCCCCCACAAAACCAGGATAAGACTGTGAACCATTTCAGCAGGGGACAGTATTCTTCAAACAGCTACGAGGAAGATTTGCCACAGTCAAATGTCTAGACAAAAGCAATCACAAATATTTCTAAATACTTCTAACCAGAAGTTGAAAAGTTCAGAATACAAAAGAAAGCAAATAAGAGGTAGATGGGAAGTTGAAGTCTGAGTAGAAAGAAGCAGGAAACAATGTACAAACACTGTACATTATGGCAGAGAGACACGGCCATCAGCATCTGTGCCAAGCAATCACATACAGCCTCAGTGACAGAAAATCAAAGAGGTGGTCGGAGACTCATGGGAAGAGGCAGGGCACAGTGCCCCCTCAAACAGTTAATCCTGAATGTAATAATGAAATAAAAATCATGCAAGTTAAGAATCAACAACTGGCTTGAACTTTTAAAAATAGCACTAAAATGGGAAAACAGAGAGACGGTTATCCATTCAGCTAAATGCTAGAGCAAGGAGACATGGGCTATGGCTACAATAGCTGATCCTTTATTTGATTTTCATCTGGGGGAAGATGCCAGCTAAGAAGTATTCAATGGAGAACTCTGAATAGTCTGCATTAGATAATATTATAGCGTCACAGTTAGTGTTCTGTTGTGATGAATGTTCTATGGGTCTGCAGAAAAGTATCTTTTCCCTTAGCAGATACAGCAAATGAAATTGTCCAAGGATGAGATTTTAGGTCTAGTACTTTCAGATGTAACAATCAAAGCGATGGATGGATGGATGGATGGATGGATGGATGGATGGATGGATGAATGGGTAGATGGATGGGTGGATGGGTGGATAGATGGGTGGATAGATAGATGGGTGGGTGGATAGATGGATGGGTGGATGGGTAGATAGGTGGGTGGATAGATGGGTGGGTGGGTAGATGGATGAGTGGGTGGGTAGATGGATGGGTGGGTGGATGAGTATACTAAACAAATGTCAAAAATGTCAATGATTATCTATAACCATAGGTACACTGGATTGAACAGTGTGTCTCACAAAAATGCTATGCCCACTCAGAATTGCAGAATGTAACCTTATTTGAAAACTAAGGTCTTGTGCAGATGTAACCAAATTAAAATAAGGCTGTGTGTGGCTAGCGTGGGCCTGAAGTCCAGGTTGGTTGATTCCCTTAGAATAAGAGGGGACACTGAAAGAAGAATTGGGGGGAAGGGAATGAGATGATGGAGAGGCAGAGACTGGTGTGCTGCAGACACAAGCCTAGGAGCAAGCAGCCTGTGGCCTCCATTTGAACATGGGAACAGGAGAGGAAGATTTCGCTTCTGGGAAGGAGTTTCCCAGAGGGTAGGGCCATGCCACACCTCAGCTGCAGAGTGTTGGTTTGTCTTCCGCCACCTGATGTTGAGCAGTGGATACAGACGCCCAAAGAAACTGATATAGTAGCTGAAGATGAAAAGCTCTCAGGGAAACACCTTTAGGTGGGTAGGTTTGAGTTAGTTCAGAACCATGAGTTCACAAAAATAGAGTTTTAAAATGTAAAACGCGTAGTAAAATGCTTAGGAACCCCACTAATCTGGACCGGCTCCGCTGGTCTGAAGGGCCTCCTTTGACCTCAGAAGATGTTCTCAGCACCATGACAGCAGGTACTTCGTCATTTTCCTCCCATCCCCCCAGACTGCTTCAAAGAGATGTCTGATTACTGTGTGATATCTCCAGTGAACTGGGGAGATGGCTGGTCAGGGGTGGAATTGGGTCTTCAATAGAGTGAGTGAAAGGAAGGTTCTGGAAGGACAACAGAAGTACAAAACAGATCCTCCATTCACAGGAGTGCTGAGCAGTATCATGGAAGATGAAATAAAAACAGTGTTGGACCCAGCCTGAGACAAGGGAGAAAGGTGTTGACTTCCGTATCAGTGGCTACAAAGGAGAATGGGTGCTGGGGCTCATTACACAGAGGACTGTGTCCTAGACTGGACTCTTGGACGAATCTCACTGGGTCTGAATTCAGGTTCTGTCTCTTACAGCCTTTTTGATGTAAAAACAAACAAACAAACAAAAGAATAGAAACAATTTCCACACAGGGTGGTTGTAAAAAATGCATTTGCTTTCTTAAGAAATGGCTCAGTTAGCTGCTGCTGGTGGTGGTACATGCTTCTAATCCCAGCACTTGAGAGGCAGAGGCAGAGGCAGAGGCAGGTGAATCTCTGTAAGTTTGAGTCCAGCCTGGTCTACAGAGCAAGTTCCAGGGCAGCTAGGGCTACCCAGAGAAACCCTGTCTCAAAAAACCACCAGAACCAAAAAAATAAAATAAAATAAATAATTAAAATAAATAAAATAAAAAATTAAAATAAAACTAATTCAGTCTCTTTAAAATATCCAAAATCAGCCAGGCATAGTGGTGAATGCTTTTAATCCCAGAACTTTGGAGGCAGAGGCAGGTGAATCTCTGTAAGTTCGAGGTCAGCCTGTTCTACATAGAAAGTTCCAGGATAGTGAGGGCTGTTAAACAGAAAAAAACCCTGTCTCAGAAAACCAAAACCAAAACCAAAACCAAAACCAACAAAAAAAAAAGAGAGAGAGAGAGAAAAAAGGAATGAAGAGAGGGAGAGAAGAAGATAGAGAAAAAGAACAAGAGAGAAAGGAAGGAAGGAAAAGCTCAGTTAATAAGTATGTAACACACACTTTATTAACTGAATGGTGTCCCTGTACCCACACCAAAGCCTGGGACAGTGGCAAGCCACATCTGTAGACAGGGATCCTGAAGCTAGGGGACCAGCCAGACGAGCTCTATCAAAGAACCTCAGGTTCAGTAAGACGCTGTCCCAAAGATGGGAAGTGACAGGAAGATACCCAGTGTTGATCTCTGGCCTCCGCACATGTAGGCACACTGCTCACATACATGCTGTTTTGTTTTTTTTCTCACTTTCGCTATAACGGGTCCTGATCAAATGAGCTTCCTTTCCTCCCCTTCATTTTTGTAACGGAAGAGACTCTCAGGACCTTTATGTTCCCAACACCATGCTTCCTATCGTTTGTTACTTTGTAACACAAACACACACACTAGTACATGGGTCATATCCTCCCCACCCCGTGAGAGCTCAGCGCTTAGTACTAAAAACATTTCATTGAATTATAAAATCACAATTGAAAATGTAAAATAGTAAAAAAGTAAATTTGACGAACATAATATTGAATTGATACAGTTTCCAATTAAACATTCTCAAGGTGTTTAATGAAAATCTTGAGCTTGCTTCCAAAGCTCTAGCTTTTATTTATACTAGGTTTTATGTTTGAAATAGCTATCATCTTTTCAGAGTCTTTATAGAAGATGTGTAATATTCTCCTAATAATTCAAAAATTGCATATGTTCAAATTATATTTAAAGAAACTAACAGATCTTCCTTTTATCTATTAATATAATGCTAAAATTCCTTGTGATTTTGTGAATGGATTTTTCAATCCATTGAAATTCTCTTGTATCATGTAGTTAAATATAATGCTGATGCCCTCATTTTCAGGATGAGCATATTTTCATAGAAAACCCATCCTGAAGCCAGCTAAATTGCCACTACAAAGGCATCCTGCCAGAAATGGACAGGGGTTTGATATATATGTGAATTCAGAGACTTTGTTGATCACTAAGAGCTGTGATCATCTGGAAGTCCCAGTTACATTGCCAACTGGGTCTAGGCTGAGCACGTGCGTGCATGCGCACACACGCACATGTACATTTACAGTGCATCTAGACATCATCACACAGGTGTTACCTATTCTTTTTTTCCTGGTTCTTGTAAACACAGACTAGGATAAAGACGACTCTTTGAGTTATTCTGATGGAAATGCAGAGTCACGCAGCAAAGCATAGGGCATTGATGGATTTGGATGTTTATTTAATGCTGATTTATGGAATTCATTATACAAAGCATTGATTAAAAATGACTTTTCTCAAATGAAACTCAGTGTACAGCAACAGTTGAAAATCAGGCACTTCAGCTCTAACGTCGCAGCCCTCAGCACCAGGACTGTAGCTCTCTGAGTACTTTATCACAGCTTTATCCATCTAAAAAAAGTCAGGGTGAACAGGAAACCTAGTGAAATGACTTTATTAAAATCTGCTTAGCATCTACCCAGTGGCAACCAAACTTGCTGGGATCTTTATCAAATCGTCATCATCTTCAAGTCATAGATGATGGTGATGGACTCTTAGTGCTCTGGATATCACTCTGTGTAAATAAAATGCTGAATGGCCAGTAGCCAGGCAAGAAGTAATGGCGGGACAAGCAGAGAGGAGAATTCTGGGAAGTGGAAGGCTGAGGCAGAGAGCTGCTAGCCGCCACCATGAGAAGATGTTAAGATACTGGCAAGCCACGAGCCACATGGCAACTTATAGATGAATAGAAATGGGTTAATTTAAGATATAAGAACAGCTGGCAAGAAGCCTGAGCCATTAGGCCAAACAGTTTAAATAATATAAGTGTCTGTGTGTTTATTTTATAAGTGGGCTGCGGGACTACTGGGGGCTTGGCGGGAGCTGGAGAAAACTTCAGCTGCACTCTTACAGTCGGGGTGGACCTTAAAGCCTATTCAAACCAGCGTTGTGTACGAAGTGGGCATGGCAGTGTATCATGTACGTGACGACAGGTGTCAGGTCTCCGAGGGAGCCTGCAGGTCTCTGTCTGTGTCATGTTGATCTCCCCTACTCTGTGAGAGTAGCTATCACTCTGAGTGCTATGGACAGCGCTGAATTTATTTTCATTGTTGTTGTCTCTTTCGATCTTAGTGCCCAGCGCTTCCCTTCCCCTCCTGTCACAGTGGCAAGGCCATCTTGCCAGCGTCCACCTCTTCACAGGAATGAAGGTTCTTTGAGAGCATACCTCATGACTACTGTGCTCACTGCATCCCTGACCCGTTACCAAGGAGCCTAGAACTCACTAAGGGTTAATTAATGGCAAGTGAGGCTTTTCCTCAGAACTAGTAAGTGTTGGAGGCAAGATTTAGACTGTCTTTCATTGGACCACAGAGGACATGGGGATTCTACCAACTTCCCTGGCCAACCAACTAATAGAAGGGCATTTATTAATGAGTCAATTTCAAATTGATAATGTCAGTCACTTCCAAGATCAGACAAGATCACCAGCTGCAGCACTCGGGAGAGTGGCCCCTGCACTTCACCCTGGCAAGACAGAAGAGCTGGCCCTGGTGGTGTAGATATGGGAGAGCCACTCCCAAAGGTGAAGGCAGGAGAATTGACTCCACTGCTTGACCATTGCTGCAAGGGATCAACAACCAGGGCAATGCTAGAGAGCTCCCCCTGGTGGTGAGGACGAGAGAGATGGCAGGCCGACTAACTGCAACTACCCAGGCCCAGAACCAGGGTTATGAGTTGGCCCACCCCAACATCTACCCCATCTATGATCTGCTGGAGCATGTGAAGGGGATGGTCCTGCAGACCCCAATCTGCAGGGTCTCCATGACACAGGGTAACAACAGGATATCTAAGAGGAGTCCCAGTGAGGGCCCAGCATCAATAGTGTAGCAGAAACCAGAGGCCTCGAACCAGAACAATGACTCTTTGCAATTAATACTTGCAAAGTTTAAATATGGATAAAAGGGGGAAAATATCAATCACATCTAGTTCCTACTCAGCCCTTACCCTGAGATGTGCGAGGTTTGAATTCAGACCTGGGTTCTCGTCTTCTCTAAGACTGTAGGAAAGTCACTTCTGGGCCTTCATGCTTTTACTAATGCGTTGATTGTATGTTTCAAGATTTGCAGGCACCACCTACAGGGACCATTTTGAGCGTCCTTCCTCTCCTCACCCACAACATACATCACAGTATTTGGGAGCCAGTCTGGACCCCTTGAACTAAGTTTTAGCAATTTTGAGGCAGTTGTTTAATTAAAAGTGAAATTTACAGAGAAATAAAATAAATTAACAGTAAAGCAAACTGCAATGGAGAAGTGATAATCTTTTTAACTATTTCAGACAGTTGAACATCCAGCCCAATCTCCAACTTCCCACCTTAGACTTAGAGGAAGGGAGGGGCAAATGGGCATGACAAAATATACTGAATACATCTTTGAAAATTTAAGTTAAAAGATACCATTTACTCTCCACTCAATACAAAGTTAACTAAAAAATAGACCATAGATCAAAACAGAAATATAAAACTTGCATGATAAATGATGGGCTAAGATGTTCCACATCTAAAATTAGGGGAGGTGTTCTTAGGCATTACGTCAAGTGCATAAAAGGGAAAACCTGAGGAGTCATACTCACCAAAATCAAGAACTCCCATGGAGTGGAAGCAAGATCCTTCTAAGAGGAGGATGAAGGTGGTACTGGGCTGGAAAACTTATAAATGATGTACCTCAAAATTCCTTTTATGCAGAAATATAAAGAACTCTTGAAACCTAGTGGTAAAGAAACAAATTATCCACTTAGAGGAATGGCTGATGATAAGCGAGATGCTTCATGACGGAGGTGCCTGGGTGGCAAATCGGGATGGGGAAAGATGTCCAATCTCATCAGCCACAGGCGAAAACCACAAGAAGATGCCAGTGCCAACCATGGGGCAACAGGAGGCTCTGCAAGGGTGTGTGAAGGTTGGAGCTCCCTCACACAGGAGGAAGATGGTCCGTCACAAAGCAAAGTGTGGGAGGTTCCTCCCACTAATCATACAACCCCACCAACCACTCTTGGGCACTCACACCAGAAAAATAAAGAATGTTCATCTATATAAAACTTGTATGCTGATGTTTTATTGTGGCTCTAATCATAGCAAAATATGGAAATAACTCAAATATCCAATATTAGGAGAAGGCAAGACAAAGTTTGATACAGTGATGCACACCATACATCTGCACGAAGTGATATGGATGAAGCCTTAGAGGGCTGTCCTGGGTGGATGTGATGGCTGAATTCAACTTGATGGGGTTGAGAAGCACAAGAGATTAGTAAATCTCATTGCTAGGCAACTCCATATTTGCAGGGAGGATTGATGAAGGCTAAAGATCTGTCCTGCTTGTGGGTACCAACCCAAAGGAATAAAAGGAAGAAAGGAGAGAGCCGCTCAGAGGAGTGACTAGTCACACTATCCAGGGTCTCCGCAGGCCACGGGCTGGGAGTAAGGAAGCCAATCTCAGAAGCTGCCAGCCAGAGCAAACCCTTCTTCCTTTAACTTTTTTTATGTCTGGCATTTTGTCAGAGTGGAAAGAAAGTGGCTAAAATGGGGGGAGGGGTGCGGATAATCTCAAGTTTACGTGATGTTTGGTTCTGTTTGTTATAGTTCTGTTTGTTGCTGTGATGAAACACTTTGACCAAAAGCCTCTTAGGGGAGGGACAGGGTTAAATATAGGTCGTATATATCTAGATTATATATCCAGGGCACAGTCAGCATCAGGGAAGTCAGGGCAGGAGCTAAAGCAGAGCAGGAATGGGAATCATGGAGGAACCTTGCTTGCCGGCAGGCTGTCTGGCTTGCTTGCTGGTTCATGCTTAGCTAACGTTCCTAAACGATCCAGGTCCACAAGCCTGGGGATGGTGCTGCCCACAGTGGACTGGGTTGTCCTGCTTTAGTTAATAATGAAGATGATCCCCAGTGGACCAATCTGAGCTGGGCAATCTCTCAGTTGTAACTCTGCCTCTCAGATGACTGTATGCTGTGTAAGCTGAAAACTCAGGTGAATCAGGACAATGTTTATAAAAGCTTGGAAATGACAGGATGTCAGAGATTGTGATTATTGTCATCAGATGGTGACAATATAAAGAAAACATGAGTGCTGTGGGATGTTCTGCATGTCCTGTGGGAGCCTGTTCTCGGGTTCCTCGTGGCTTTACCCAGCAGGTCCGCATAGAGGATGATTAGGACCACGGGCCTGAGTGCAGGTGTCTGAGATGGTCTGCACTTGGCTGTGCTGGGGGATGGTCTGTATGTCAAGTTGCTCTGATTGGTCAATAAATAAAACCTGATTGGCTGTGGCTAGACAGGAAGTATAGGCGGGACTAACAGAAAGGAGAAAAGAAAGAACAGGAAGGCAGGAGTCACTGCTTGCAGCAGCCGCCAGGACAAGGAAGATGTAAAGTACCCATAAGCCATGAGCCGTGTGGCAGGGTATAGATTTATGGAAATGGATTAATTTAAGCTATAAGAACAGTTAGTAAGAAGCCTGCCATGGCCATATAGTTTGTAAGCAATATAAGTCTTTGTGTTTACTTGGTTGGATCTGAGCAGCTGTGGGACTGGTGGGAGACAAAGATTTGTCCTGACTGTGGGCAAGGCAGGAAAAATCTAGCTACACATGAGAGATGCCCTCTGTGGTGATCGAACAGCTCTATATCCTTGTAGTCACTTTTATCTATATATAGAATCACAGGCCACCGCTGCTATCACCACCATTACCACCACAGCCACCATCACGGCCACCACTACAAAAATGAGTGCATATAAAATAGTAACAAGCAATTAAAAATCTACAGTCTCTTAGAGGTGTAACAGGCTTGGTTTCCAGGCTGTATAATTTGTTAGCTCTGGGAAACACATGGAAGAAAGGGCAAACTTTGTAGTGGGTAGCCATTCCAGCTTGGTTCTGGAAGTTCCAACCCCCATTGAGACTCTGGCAACTGTCACGCCTACGAGGTGGGGCGAGGGGAGGCGCCAGGGGACCCGAGAGCTGGATGGGCCAGGGCTCTCTCTGGGCGGTCTCTCGGTGCCGGAATGCTGACCGGTGGAGATTGACTGTGCAGAGCTCCGGAGAACACCGCTGGACTGCATTACACCTTCTCCAGACCCTGCGACCTACCCATTACTTAATTTGTGAGTTACGCCATTAAATAAATATCCTTTTAACTACGTGGAGTGGCCAAAATAATTTCTCCAATATCTGGCGCTCACGTGGGGCAAACTCCAAAGGCCTGGGCGGCTCCTGCCATCTCCTCCCTAGCTGGCGGGTACCTAAACCCGCCTGCAAAGTTCCATATAACCAGGGAACACCTACACGGTTCCATTCCCGAAAAAGGGAGCAGCTAGTCCGATCTCAATTCCCTAGCTTAGCCCCAGACCAGCGAAAGAGGCAGGAGAGTGCTAGCTCCGATTTCCGCCATCTCCGCCATTTCTGCCATCTCCCTCTGACTCCAGCCAAGATTGCCAGCAGGCCCTGTTTCGGAGCTGTACCAACGCCACCTGCTGGCTGAAAAGTGCTACTACATGAAAGGTAAGCATATTGTTTCAAGTAAAGGTACTTGTAATTTTACACCTTAAAATTGACTAACAAATTTTGAGTAATTTGTGTAATATGGCCGACAACATTACCTCATAAGAATTTAAAAACCTTTTTGCCTATATGATGAATGACATCTTCCTGGAAATATACGACATTCCTAAGGCATATCTGGGCTATACCATTTTGGCATTCATCATAATAATTCACACAGTGTTCAAACACTGGTTTAAGAACAAAGATGAGTCATTATTGGGACTGATACAGGCTTTAAAAGATAGCAATGAAGACTTACAGAAAAAGATTCTCTCTCTGGAATCTGCTTTCAAAGATAGCAATGAAGGCTTAGAGAAAAAGATTCTCTCTCTGGAATCTGCTTTCAAAGATAGCAATGAAGGCTTAGAGAAAAAGATTCTTTCTCTAGAATCTGCTAATCAGGATTTACAAAACAGGCTTGTATCCAAAATTGATTTTATTGATAATAAATATGAATATTTAATGGATAGAACACTAACTCTCCAGAGTGAAGTTGTGGCTACTCAGACAGTATATAAGGAAGAAAGATTATCGTTAATTGATAGGATAAGGTCCATGGAATCATGTGTTTCTGAGGAACATAAAAACTTCTATGATTCCATGAGAAATATGGAGTCCCTTGCAAGAGAGGAGGTTCACTCCCTAGAACAGACCCTAGGTGCTCGTTTGCAAGCCCTAGAAGAAACTCTCAGTAAACATGACAAGGGAACTAATAAGCAGAAAGTCAAGACCATAGAGGTTGTAACATCTCCAAATGGCTCTCATACAATAGCTTATCCTGTTATTGTCCATGAGAAGCCAGCAGATGACACACACCCCGAGCCATATATGACATATACATTACAACCAATTTCAATAAGAGACTTTAAAAATATAAAGGAAGCAGTAGTTACGTATGGGATACAATCCACATATGTAAAACAGATGTTAAATTCGTGGTCTACCTCACATAGAATCATTCCAGATGACTGGCATCAGTTAATTTCAGCTGTTCTAGAATATAGTCAGCAGTTACAGTGGAAAAGCTGGTTGAGAGAAGAGGCAAAAAATTTAGAACAACAAGGTAAAATCAGAGGTTTTGTGATCTCCCAACATCAAATACTTGGTGAGGGATGTTTCGCTGACAGGAATGTACAAGCCACTTATGATGAGCATACAATATCCCTATGCCGTACAGCAGCTCTAAATGCTTGGGAAAAAATTCCAGAACCTGGAAAACCAACTGAGGTATACACAAAGATATTTCAGGGACCGCATGAACCCTTCACTGATTTTTTACAAAGACTGAACAGAGCTATAACAAGAGCTGTGTCAGACAAAGAATTAAGAAAAGTATTAACTGAGTCCTTGGCGTTCGACAATGCTAATGCAGAATGCAGAAGAATACTTACACCATTAAAGATCAGATCAGCTCCTTTGGAAGAATGGATTCAATATACTAATGGTGTTCAGTCTCTTAACTACAGTAATGAGGCTTGGATAGGAGAGACAAATCCCAGAGGTGAAAGAAGGCCCCGTGTTACCAAATGTTTTAAATGTGGTACACCAGGTCATATAAGTAAAAACTGTACATGGGGTACTCCTAGAAGCAATACTCCTTCTAGGAATAGCCTAAACAGGAGACCCCAACCACCTCCTGGATTATGTAGAAGATGTGGCAAAGGCCGACATTGGACCAGTGAGTGCAGATCAAAAATAGATATACAAGGCAACCCTTTACTGGTGGGAAACGCCTCAGGGGGCCTCTTGCAGGCCCCCAAACCAAACGTAGTATGAACATTCCCTGCCACTGTGGAAGAAATTCCTCTCCAGGACAACTGAATAAACCAATGCCTAATGTAAAAACCGATACTGCAATGGATGATAAAACAGCTTTGATAGCTGGATCACAGTTTACAAAGAACACTATAAAACAAATATTTTGGCAGACTTCCATAAATGAACAAAGACCAAAGCTTAGAATTCGAATTAATGGCCTGGTTCTGGAGGGCCTGGTAGACACAGGTGCAGATGTGACTATAATTACACCAAAATCATGGCATCCGAATTGGCCTCTTCAAGAGGTAGATGTCCAACTGTTAGGGATTGGCACCCTATCTCAGATAAAACAGAGTTCGAGATGGGTTGAATGCATAGGGCCAGAAGGACAGAGAGGAAGGCTGAAGCCTTATGTAGCAAATGTAGCAGTAAATCTTTGGGGCCGAGATCTGTTACAACAGTGGAATACCCAGATTAAAATTCCTACACTTTCAGAAAAGGAATACAGACCAATGCATGTTTCTAGGAATAATATCATAACATGCTATAAAAATCAGTCACCAACCATTCAGGCTGTTCACAAACAGAGCACGACTGTTGTTGAACTCTCAGAAGTACCAACTGCCTTACCTTTAAAATGGCTAACTAATAAGCCTGTCTGGGTTGGACAATGGCCTTTGACAAAAGAGAAGCTACAAGCTTTAGAACAGCTGGTTCAAGAGCAGTTAAATGCTCAACACATTGAAGAATCTACCAGTCCTTGGAATTCTCCTGTATTTGTTATTAAAAAAAAATCTGGTAATTGGAGAATGCTGACAGATCTGAGAGCTATTAATAAAGTAATTCAGCCAATGGGCTCCCTACAGACTGGGATGCCCTTGCCCTCTATGCTACCAAAAGAATGGCCTATAATAGTTATTGACTTAAAAGACTGTTTCTTTACCATACCCTTACAGGAAAATGATAGAGAAAAATTTGCCTTCACAGTACCTAATTATAATAATTCTCAGCCAGTCAAGAGATATCAATGGAAGGTCCTCCCACAGGGAATGTTAAACAGCCCTACTTTGTGTCAATACTTTGTGCAGAAACCATTAGAGATAATTCATGTAAAGTTTCCACAATCCATAATTTATCACTATATGGATGATATCCTATTAGCTGATCCAAAGTTAGATACATTGGAAAGCATGTTTGAAGAAGTAAAAAAAGTTTTGCCTCACTGGGGACTGCAAATTGCTCCTGAAAAAATACAAAGAGGAGATTCTATTAATTACTTAGGATATAAGATAGAGCTACAAAAAATTAGACCCCAAAAGGTACAACTAAGAAGAGATAGATTGAAGACTCTTAATGATTTTCAAAAGTTATTAGGAAGCATTTCCAACTTACTGGGTATCATGGGAATACCCATAGATGGACTACAAAATTTGGCTAATACTCTAGAAGGGGACAAAGAATTAAATAGTCCAAGAGAATTATCAGCCGAAGCTGAGAAGGAATTGGCTCTAGTAGAAAAGACAATTCGAGAAGCACATGTGGATCGTGTGGATCCAGAACTTAAATGCATTCTTGTCATATTCCCCTCCAGACATTCCCCAACAGGTATTTTGATGCAGAGGGAAGATATTATATTGGAATGGATATTCCTACCACGTAAACCAAATAAGAAATTAAAGACTTATATAGAAAAGATCTCTGATTTGATTCAAAAGGGTAAATTAAGACTTCGCCAGTTGACAGGAATGGACCCAGCAGAAATTGTAGTACCATTAACTAATGAGGAAATTTCATCACTATGGAAAGATAATGAATACTGGCAGAGAGCCTGCAGTAACTTTTTGGGAGAGATTAACAACCACTATCCCAAAAGCAAGAGAATAGAATTCATAAAGAAGACTGAATGGGTCCTTCCTCACATTGTACGACAAAAGCCAATTTCTGGAGTCCTCACATTCCATACTGATGCAAATAAATCAGGGAAAGCAGGATATAAATCAGGAGACTTAAGTAAAATGGTGCAAAGTCCATATAGCTCTGTACAAAAGGCAGAACTGTATGCCATTCTTATGGTACTGATGGACTTCACAGAACCCCTCAATATAGTCACTGACTCTCAATATGCAGAGAGAGTTGTTTTACATATTGAAACTGCTGAATTTATTCCTGATAATACAGAATTAACTTCATTATTCATACAATTTCAGGAAATCATCAGAAAAAGGGAACATCCTATATATATATAACACATATCAGATCCCATACAGGTCTGCCAGGACCTTTAGCACAAGGTAATGATGAGACTGATCAGTTACTAATAGGTAATGTGCTAGAAGCTTCAGAATATCATAAGAAACACCATATAAATAGCAAAGGTTTGAAGAAGGATTTCTCCATCACTTGGCAACAGGCTAAGGATATTGTGAAAAAATGTCCTACTTGTTCCATCTATAACCAAACTCCATTACCTTCAGGGAGTAATCCAAAAGGTATACAAAGAAATGAAACTTGGCAGATGGATGTGTTTCATTTTGCAGAATTTGGAAGATTAAAGTATGTACATCATACCATTGACACCTATTCAGGATTTCAATGGGCAACTCCTATGAGTTCTGAAAAGGCTGATTCTGTGATTACACACCTATTAGAAGTTATGGCCATCATGGGAATACCTGTACAAATTAAGACAGACAATGCCCCAGCATATGTCTCCAATAAAATGAGACAGTTCTTTGCTTATTACAATATAAAGCATGTTACAGGTATTCCACATAATCCCACAGGCCAAGCAGTCATAGAGAGATCCAATCGAACTTTAAAGGATATGCTAAATAAACAGCAACAGGTAACAATGACTCCTAAAAATAGACTGCATAGTGCTTTATTAACCTTGAATTTTCTCAATGCTAATGAGAAAGGAACAACAGCTGCGGAGAGACATTGGACGACAGACAAAACTCCTGAGCTAAACCAACCAGTTTATTTCAAGGATGTGCTGACCTCAGAATGGAAACCTGGATATGTTCTACGTTGGGGAAGGGGTTTTGCCTTTGTTTCTGCAGGAGAAGAAAAGCTATGGATACCAACAAAATTAATAAAAATTTGATTTGAACAGGAAAAACCCCTTGATGAAGAGAAGTAAAAGATCATCCACCAATGTGACATCTCTACAAGTTGTAAGAAAAATTTAACAATCAAAGGGTGGGTTAGGGTTCTGTTTTTGTCTTTCCAGGATAATGGAAATACCCATCTTCCAAAACTCACAAGGCCTTGGATATCCGGATGTTTACAGCAGAAAGGAAGGAGCTATTGGTACCAATCTACACATGGTAAAATCTCACTGTCTAACATCTTTCTATCAATCTAGAAAAGTTGTGGTTCCAATTCAATTATAGCCAAGCTGGCTTTGGAGATGGAATTGGCTCACTCCTTCTCTAAACCCAAGCATATTGCTAAAAGAAAAGTTTAAGAGATTCTTCAGTCCCATATCAGAAGAGCCCTCTGGTGTGAGACAGAAGGAAACCAATAAAAAGGGACCATTGTCTTCTAAATTCTAATTCTCTCCATGCTTACTCTTGATTTCTCAGAATCCTTTCTTACATGCTATGTCCTCTTTAAATCCAAACCTCCCATTTTTGATAACAAATAAGTTTTTCCAATAGCAATCTCAGAAGTCACCAGAAGGAAGATGGGGCCCCAACAACAACAACTCTACCCAATCCAGAATGATGCCATGGTAATCATTATCATACTACACTTCTTGCCAGAATTTCAGACAATCTTACCCATTACTCTAAAACTTGCTGCAGAACCTACAGTTAGTCTAACTGAGATTTAACTATCTGAGCTTTCTCACAGTACTCAACAGATAACATCACCCCCTAAACGGCAGGAAGCAATTCTAAGAAAACGATGCCCCTTCTCCCTTAGGTTTCATAATTCTCAGGGTTATGGATGATGATTATAGGGTTGGGGGTGGAAGAAAATATTAACTCAGTATTGTAAAAAAAAAAAGGCGGGGGGGGAGAAGAAATGGAACATATAGGTATAAGATATGATGGTAAATCATTGTATATACTAGTAAACAAACTTAGTAAAATAGCAACCTTAGATAATTTGTACTGTAATTTGTACTGTTATAGATTCTTATATGTTGATACAAATGTAAACTATTTTTATACTCCTGTTTAAGATAATTTGTATATTGATACAAATACAGAACTATATTTGTTATAATGTACATATATTTCTACTCTCATTTGAAACATATTTATATTGATACAAATGTAAATTTATATCTGTCATACTTTATATATGTTCTACTTCTGTTTAGGATATTCGGTATATTGATATATATTTAAGGTTATTGTCATATTGCATATCGCACTATATATTCCTACCTCTGTTATAAATATCTTGTGTATTGTCACAATTTTGAAGTCATCGTTCTTCACCATACATTTGCTTATAGTCGCTTATGCCTGTCATCTCTATAGTTACGTTAGTTAGGTTATCGAGATTTACAGATACATAGGTCAGATGAGCAGGTAATCTTCAAACACTTCATAGACCTAGAGAATATGGCATTTAAATAACTTAGAATTCTGTTGACATGAGACACAATTGCTCCTGGCTGCACCAATTGATCCCGAGAGAATGTTGGGCTTCTAAGACATTTCCATTTGGAAGTTTGTCTTTTGGGCACAAAATGGCCTACTGGGCAAAGAACTGCCCTTGCCTTGATGGCTGACAGTACAAATGCAATGCTGTCCTTTCTGGACAAGCGGGACACAAGGAAAGCGACCACTGTACTCTGCCAAGACAGGGTAAGATGGTCTTTCAGAAATCCTGCTTCTGAAAATGGTCTGTCAGATACTCTAGGCCTGTAGCCAATTTGAATGCACCAACAATGCTGAGAAACATTAGGTGACTGTCCAGGCTGCCAGCTGTCTTGGTCTACTCTTGCAAGATTCCCGAAAGTTGCTTGCATCCATCTACCATTTCTCAGGTACCATTATGTTCCTTCTCAGGTCTTTGATGGGATTGAAGACTAGCAGTTATAGTTACAACTTAGTATATATAATATCTTAGATAGAACATATTAAGTATTAGATTCAGGTTCTTTAGGATAGGACACCTTTGAATGATCTTTATAACATGCTGTTTACCTATGCTCTATACTTCTCTGGATTTTAGTATGTGTTTCTTGCTTGATATTGTTTGCATTGGTTGTAGTTACATCTTATCTAGGTCATTATCTCTCATTATTTCTGGACAATATTTGATAACCATTCCTTTGTATATAGTCTTGTATTAGTTTAGAACCTTCTTATTTAGACAAAAAGGGGGAGATGTAGTGGGTAGCCATTCCAGCTTGGTTCTGGAAGTTCCAACCCCCATTGAGACTCTGGCAACTGTCACGCCTACGAGGTGGGGCGAGGGGAGGCGCCGGGGGACCCGAGAGCTGGATGGGCCAGGGCTCTCTCTGGGCGGTCTCTCGGTGCCGGAATGCTGACCAGTGGAGATTGACTGTGCAGAGCTCCGGAGAACACCGCTGGACTGCATTACACCTTCCCCAGACCCTGCGACCTACCCATTACTTAATTTGTGAGTTACGCCATTAAATAAATATCCTTTTAACTACGTGGAGTGGCCAAAATAATTTCTCCAATAAAACTTTGTACTATTTTTTTTTCAATTTCTTATGTATCTGTAATTGCTACAAAATAAAAAGCCAAACAAAACAAATGCAGAAAACAGATACTTAAAAACTCATCACTTTCTAATTGATAGATCTTTTCCTGTTAACTATGCCACGAAATTATTTATGTTGTCTATGCGGTGGATGTATTAATTAGTCAGCTCAGACTGTTTTAACAAAAACCACAGACAATATGCCTTAAATAGTGTGTTCTTCACAGAACTGGAGTCTGTCTGGAAATCCAAGATCAAGAGGACAGTAGCTGCCGTTTCTAAGGACAACCCTCTTTGTGGATTGTGGTCATTGAACCATAACATGTTAGAAAAGAGGGAAGGAGGGAGGGAGGGGGAGAGGGGGAGGGAAGAGAGTGAGGGAAGGGGGAGAGGGGGCGGGGGAGGGAAGGAGGGAGAAAGTGAGGGAAGGGGAGGGAAGAAGGGAGGGAGGGAAGGGAAGGGAAGGGAGGGGGAGGGAGGGGGAGAGAAAGGGGAAGGGGGAGAGGGGGGAAGAGGGAGGGAAGAAGGGAGAGAGTGAGGAAAGGGGGAAGGAAGGAGGGAGGGAGGGGAGGGAAGGAGGGAGGGAGGGGAGGGAGGGGAGGGAAGGAGGGAGGGGAGAGGAAGAGGGGAAGGGAGAGAGGGGGAGGGGGAGGGAAGGAGGGAGAAAGTGAGGGAAGGGGAGGGAAGAAGGGAGGGAGGGAAGGGAAGGGAAGGGAGGAAGAAATAGAACATTCTGGTTTCTTTCTTATAAAGCCGTTAATCTTACCATGGGGCTCCACAGTCAAGATTTTATTATCTACCAGTTCTATCACGTTATTGGTCAGGGCTTCACCACGTGACTTTGGGGAGTGCACAAACACAAATACTTAGGCCATGATAGAGGTCCTGCTATTTACGTTCTGCCATATCCACATTTATTAATATCTGGATTTAATGATATCTCACTGGTGACAGAAACCAGCCACACAGAACGTTTACGCAGGAACAAGCAAGCGCCACCAGTCAGGACTGGGTGTGTTTCACTGCTGGGTGTGAAGAACCTGAAGGGAAGCCAGTGTGCAAGTGCCGCCATGGACCGAGGGACTCTCTAGTGTTTTGCACAGTAGACTGACTGTAGTTAGTACTCGTGACTATGTATTTTGAAATGTCCATGGGAGAGTGATAAATGCTTAAGTGATATTTTGTTGTTGTTGTTAATTACTTCCTTGGATCATCACACATGATGTGAAATAATCCCCCTGACCAAAAAGTAAAATAAAATTAAAAACTAGATCAGGCAAAAATAAACTGGTGCATAGAGTATAAGTAGTGAAGGTTAGATTTTGAAGTGCGTCAGGGCAGCAGCCTTGACACTGGGAAGACTACAGATTTACTTGGAAGCAGAGTTTCTTATTTGATCCTCTGAGGAGTTCCTCAAACCACGAAGGAAGTTCTAACTTCATTGGTTTTGTTTAACTCTCTTCTGCTCTCTGAGGTAACAAGAATCCCAACCATATTCATGTTAGAGTCTCCTCCATTTGTCAGGTGAACTCATAGGCTGTCTTCAGGTATCTGGCTCAGTTTTAAAAAGTGAATAATTAAGGTAGAAGAGTGATTGAGGATGAACACACAGACACAAAGAAAATGAAAAAAGAGAGAACACTTCCGGCATTGATACACTTTACCATGAATATTGAACATATATTGTTCATTGTAAATTATGGGCAGGTTTTAGTAAGATTTGAAAGAAATGTGTAAATGTACATTTTAAAGACAGCAATTACTGAGAGTCCCCAGTATCACTGGCTTCAGGCCAGAGCCTCTTTTCATTTTTACTTCACTGGAGCCGATCAGGGCTCAGCGCTCTGTAAGGTGGCAACAGTTGTGTCCACTCAGCGTTTTACCATTTGCAAATGCTGCATTGAGACTCTCAGAGCTGTGTAATCCGGACCCACGACCTGTCAGCGTTTTAACCCCAGCGACTGCACAGGGAAGTGCCCTAGCGTCTCCTGACTCTGACAGTGACCTGGGAAAGATCCATGCTTCTACCAAGTGTGCTGAGGGGCTCCTGGCCCTTTCGTACAACACAATCGGAACAAGATATTTCTTTATGGCAGATGCTCCCTGATATGACCACGTCCATCTTCCTAACACTGTATACTTGTTTTCCTCTCCCCCTCGTCCAGCCAGGTCAGCCTCCTCAGCTGACTTGACCTCCGTGTGGCCTGAGATCTCCTGGCTCTACCCCTCCTAGTGACCACCCCCCTGAGCCCACCAGTGTGAGGGCCAGCCTAGTTTTCCTCTCCTGTGTGTTCCTTCCCTAAACTTCCCAATGTAGCCAGCCTCATCTTCAAGTTCCCCCAGAATTGAGATAAATCTCTCCTAACATCAGTCCTGATTCTCCCTCACCATATTATATCACACTATCACACATGTCTATGGCTTATCTTATACATCACTGTCATTTCTTTTGGGAATTTAACTCTAAACTTTATCCCAATCACTAATTTATTGCTTGTGCGTAGTAAAAAGTTTTAAAGGTCTGGCTTAGTGGAATAGCCCAATAATCTTTCATCAAAGAATGTTAGTTCATCTGTTCTCTTGTCTGTAAGTTGTGAATAATACTAAAAAGTTATCGATGGAATCTATGAATTACAATCTGTATGATATGCATGCCATATGCTACATATGATTAGTATAGCTGCACTGTATATATAATGACATTACCAGCTCTGCCATGAGCATGCCACTATACTGATCTTAGAGTTTGCGGTTCCCATAAGTATGCCCGTGAGTGTCTACCTGGTGCAGCCTGTTGGAGGAGCTGGCATGAGAGTCAGAGGGTGCAAGATCGCCCCTCGATTCTGCCCATGCTCATGACCTTGGCCCTGTGTGCATGACCTTGGATTAGTCAGACTGTCTAGGTCTGCAAGATGGATGTGGACTTGGGGACAGGGCTGAGCCTCTCTGCAGCCCCAGTGGTCTATGATTGCACAATTCTGCATTTGGTCACGTCCCTCCATCAGAGCTGGGCTCTCAGTGACAGGCAGGGAAGTAACCTTTCTAAGCCCACGGGCTCTCGTTCAGCATGGACTAGGGCCATCTTGGAGATGTATTAGTGAGTGCGCAGACACAGGGCCACTGCACTAGGAGAAAGCTGCCTAGAGAACGACTGTGCTCTTCAGTTTATGATCACAAGGACCATTTGGAAGTTGTGGGAGCAAAATGCAATTCCAGAGAGTTGCAGAGGGGACACACCTGGTGGTGTCTCTCTTGACTGATTCTGTGAGAGGGATGTGTCTTCCGCTGACCCACCTGGTGACACCGCTTCAATTCATCCTCCCTGCAGACACCTCGGGTCATGGGACTAGTGGCCTCAATTATAGAGGCAGGGACATAGATGTCCAGAATCACAGAGTGTCACAGTTGGAAGAGCCCTTGTCTAGTCTAAACATTTGATTTTACACATGAGGGAACTTCATCTCAGAGAGGCCAGAGGACACCTACAAGGTCACAGTTAGAAGCAGAATTTGCTCTGGGTAGTGTATGCTCTGGAATCCCGGCAGAACACTCATTCCCCCTCCACAGGCCCCCACCAGGAACAAGGACAAAAGGGAGTCCTAAACAGGCAGTGTAGAGAGCGTCACCCTTCTTCTGGCCCCCAATTCTCAGTAAGATCTGAACGACCAGGACTGTGATGAAAGAGTTGAAGAGGGATTGGGAAAAGAACCCCATTTTCTAATTCTTTACCCCTGTGTGAATAGCTGAGCCATCGTCTTTAAGGTGTATCTTGCTGAATCCTAAATCCCTTTTCTCTTGTGGTTAAGGACAAACCCAGTAACGCACCTCAGGGCATGGGATACAAAGAACATGGTTGCATTTTCTGAAATGTCCTTGCCACGACTCACAAGTCCTTGGCTCGACTCGAGCTCTGTGAGCGGACATCCTCGGGAACAGGTTGGCATGAGGCCTGGCACTTGGGAGGCACTCAGACAGCTGGTTGGATGAGCCCAGAAGGTGTCATCCATGCTGGTGACTACCATATCACAGAAGACAGAAGAATGTGAAATGGCTCAGCGGTTGGAACCCTTCAAGACGTGATGATGAGGTCTGTGATGAGTGCCCAGACATCTGCTTTTTCACACTTGCGTGGGAGGGAAAGGCAAGTGAGGTGAGAACTACAGTCTCGCTTTCACTCTCACCTCGGCAGACAGCGTGAATTTGTAATCCAGAAGTTGTGTCTCTCCTTGAGTCTTTCTGATGTTTTCTCTTAAGCAAATGAAGTATAGGGTGAAGTCCATCTGTAGTTCTGCTTGGGGCATCATGGAAAGGTGGTACTCTCCTTCCATCTCTTCTCTCTGGAAGTTCCTTTTCTTTGGAGAGACATGGCTGCTGCAGAATCTGAGCCCACAGGCAGTCCCGAGGGAAGACTACAGACAGCTGTGTGCCAAGGCTAGTGAGCATGTGGGAGCCAGGAAGTCTCCCATGCTGAGCCTGGTAACTGTCAAGTCCGGCTATAGCCCTTTGGAACCCCCCTTGTTCGTTTGGGGTCAGGTGGCTGAGCCGCTCCCCCATCAGTGGACTGTGAGAGTGAGCGTCCTGAAGCACTTCTGAACCTGGCCTTGCTGACATGTCTGGTGCTACTGTTCAGCTCATCTACAGCAACCTCACAGGCTTTAATAAGGAGAAGGGCCATCTGGCGCATTGTGGGCTTCGAGTACAAAGAAAACTCTACTCTTTGGGGCTTATTTGTCACCGAAGCATAGCCTATCCTGTCCTAGCTTTTTACTCTAGTTTGTCTCATCATCTGAGGAGGACAGAGAGCCAGATTCTGACCCCTGTGTCCTCTCCACTCTCTGGTTCGGAAATGTAAGTTTTCTTTAAGTGTATGTATACTAGGATAAGTTTAAAAGGTGAAAATGAAACGGTAATGGTAAGTTACACATCTTGATGGCTTTGCACTATAGATTGTCAATACTTTGAAATTTATTAATAACCCCGATCTAATTAAAACCTGGTAAATTCAGCATTTCATTTATTTTGAAGAAATTAATGTTTGCTTATTTCCAAATATAATAGAGAAATTTTTACAAGCTACACGTCATTACTGTCAGGCCAGTGTCTTTTATATTATTATTAATCTGGAGGTATAAAATGTATTCATTCTAAACTTGGGGTAATTTATAATGGAAACAAATTCTGGGGCTGGAGAGATGGCTCGGCGGTTAAAAGCACTTGTTGCTCTTACAGAGAACCTGGGTTTGGTTCCCATCAACCATATGGTGGGGCACAACCCTCAGTAACTCCAGCTCCAGAGATTCTGATGCCCTCTTCTGGCCCGTGTGGGTATCAGGCACATGCACGGTGCACAGCCATAGATGAAGACAGAACACCCTACAGACAAAATATTTTTTTAAAAAATTCATGAGTTATAAACTTGGCTGCATTGCATTCTCTACATTAACCTGCTAATGAGTGAGTCATTGTTTTGTGCTTGAATCATTGCCCATGAAGACTACAACTACCCATGAGGATTTGTCAATAAAAACTGGTTGGTAAATATGTTTTATAAGCTTAACATTTCATAAAATTGAACTTGTTAATACTTTCACATATAAAAATAATGTAATTGATATCTAACATCTAGTAATTTTATAATATTCTAGTATGATAGCCTGTCTACTCAGCATTAGGCAAATGCATTTGGAAGGAAATAAGTTACATGTAGGAAAAAAAATGTACATGTCTATCACTTGAACATCTAGAGACATAAGCACATACCCACAATCTTTTAAATTCCCAGGTGAGTTACTTAAAATGCTAAAACTAACAACTATGACTTAAATGTTTATCCTCTAGCAGCCGCTCTGGACCACTCTTGCAGAAAAGGCTCACAAGGCAATTTGGGTTGGAGGTATTTTTCTTGTCTGGCTCTTCCAAACACAGCTTTGTATTAGCATGTTCAATAAACCAAGTAACACGCTCACTGGATTACTCCGAGCCATTCTTGACCCTCATTTCATTCCAGTTGGAGGTAATTACTTGCTGCTAATGCAAAATGCAAAAGACACCCTTAAATTCAGTCGAATTATTATGTAGATTGGAAACCAGACCTCTCAGTTCCTCTCTCACCACAACTCTTTTGTCTACTTTATCAAACAGAAAAGTTGACCTGATTTTTCACCAGAGGGGCGAAGCTTTTACTTACAATAACACTGGTTCTGGGGCTCATGGAAGAAATGGGTGAGCTGTCTGAAGAATGAATCAATAATAACGTCCACTTTAGTGTCTAACCAGGGAGGTGGGGATGCAGCCTTTACTCTCTTCATAATGTGCTTTGAAAACACAAGCTTTTGTTTAAGGCATTCTAAATAGAACCTGGGTAATTTTGTTGTTGATCTACGTCTGCATTGAAACTCTGCTTATTAACTCATTTATATTCAAATCAATCATTTCAGTGCACTAAGAGCTCATCTCTGGATTAATAGTATTTACAGTAAAAATGGAGCATGGTTTCTCTCAGCCTCATTCCAGGAATCAATAAAAATCAACAGTAAAAGGCTATTTTTTTCGTGAATACCTAAATGGCTTCACAAGCATCATTCCACTCAGAGGAAAGGTTATTTTTCTATCACAGCAAGAGGGGGAGAGTGCATGGCTTCTGTGAGGACTGATGGAGCTTGGTGCAGAGTTCAGCTGTCAGGAAGAAAGCTATTTGCCAATGGGCCTGGAGAACTTCAGGGAAATCCACCAATCAGTTCTTCCTAAGTCAGGTTAGAGTGTGCACTGCTTAACTCTCTGTGGTGAATAGAGTCCAGGAGCATTGTATTTCTTGGAAAGGGAAACTAAATATCTTCTATAAACTAAAAAGATAGCAAGACAGTAAATCAAGACTAAACATGTGAGACTGGGCATTAGTTATTTTTCACTGTGTAGAAAGTTAAAGTCTACAAAGTATAGAAACATCATACTCAACAAATACCAGGAAGCAGAGTGATTGATAACCTCGGTTCTCATCTGCAGGGCAGGCCATTGTGCTTTCTTCTATGGCCTTCCTCTTTCCAGTTTCCAGTCTAATCAAAACACTACTTCCATGCAGCCTTGTTTGGGGGGACTCTTGTGTAGCCCAGGCTGGCCTTGAACTTTCTATATGGTCCAGGATGATTTAACTTCTGGCCCTCCTGCTTCCACCTCCAGAGCGCTGCGATTACAATGAAGAATGAATCAATAATACTGTCCACTTTAGAGTCTAATCAGGGAGGTGGGATACAGCCTTTGAGACACCATGTGAAGCACCATGCTCTGCTTATGTGTTGTGCAAGGGATCAAACTTAGGGCCTTATACACGCAAGATAAGCACTCGACGAGCCGAGCTACATCTCTCGCCTCAACACAGCTTACAGATCGTCTCCCTTTGCCCCATAAGCGTCATCTCAGGCATCACCTGAAGAGCAGATGAGTCCCGGTGTCTTCGAGGGTCAGGCCAGGCCCATGCCCAGGGGAGATTCCACAGACAGCCAATGCACCAACCACTGCACAGGGTTTCCCCGGGGACCTTGCTATTGTCATAGCAGCTCTGCGGTGTCAGGGCAGAATCCAGAGTCACCATCAGCTTTGTAAGAAAGCTCCTCCAGCTGGACCCCAAGCTGCCCAGCATCCCCAAGGCATCAGTGGGGCTGTCTTGCATTTCAGTCTTAAAAGATTTCATATCTCAAACAAGGATAGGGGTTTTGCCTAACTTGCTGCTACTCGCTTGCTAAACTTCAAATTCTTCCAGTGAATTCTGGCCACACAATGGATCTAAAATGGGATGAAAACCTGGTGGAGGGACACAGACAGACATTTTTCTTTTTTAATTTTATTTAATTAACTTTTTTCATTTATTTTACATACTGGCCTCAGTTTCCCCTCCCTTGTCTCCTCCTGTCTTGTCCCCTTACACTCCCATCTACCCTCCTCCCCATCCACTCCTCCCCCGTTTCCATTCAGAAAGGGGCAGGTCTCCCATGGGCTTGGACAAAGCAAGGCACATCAAGATGAGACAGGACTGAGCTCCTCCCCCTGTATCAAGGCTGGGCAAGGTAATCCAGCATGGGAACAGGTTCCCCAAAGCCAGCTAAGCACAAGGACAGGTCTTGATCTCACTGCCAGGGGCCTTACAAAGAGACCAAGCTACACAACTGTCACACATATGCAGAGGGCCTGCTTGGTTGGTTGGTCCCATACTGGCTCCCTAGCTGTTGGTCCAGAGTCCATGTGCTTCCACAAACTCAGGTCAGCTGTAGGTTTTCTGTGGGTTCCCTTGTCATGACCTTGACCCTACCCCCACTCCAGCTCATACAATTCCTCCTCCCTTTCTTCAGGAGGACTTTGGGAGCTCGGCCCAATACATGGCTGTGGATCTCTGCATCTGCTCCCATCAGTTACTGGATGGAGTATCCCTGATGACAATCAGGGTAGTCACCAATCTGATTACAGAAGATGGCCAGTTCAGGCACCCTCTAATTGCTAGGATTCTTAGCTGTGGTCATCCTTGTGGATTCCTGGGAGTTTCCCTGGTACCAGGTTTCTCTCTAACCCCAAAATGGTTGCCACTATCAAGACATTTACAAAGAGACATTTCTATGGGGAAGCAATGTCCTCAGTTCACATGCCAAACTGGAAAGTCTGTCAAATGTTGACCTTCAGATCTGCCCTTAATCAAGGAGACTGCCTTATAGAATGTACTGGCCTGCCTTAACAAATGAATTCATTCTCCAGATTTCAATTCATTCATTCATTCATTCATTCATTCATTCATTCATTCCCCAATCAACACATACATGTTGAATACAGGATAGATTCCTGCTCAAGACACTGGGGATGGTACCATGAACAAATGAACTCAACTCTCTGCTCCTGTGTACTTTTAGTTCTTGGACTGAGGAGGAGTTATAGGTCAATAATTATTGGCATAAGAATGGGAGCCAGAAGAGCAAGCTCCTGTATTTTCCAGTACCACAAACACTTTTGATCTCACCCCCTCCTGTGATTAAGCACAAATCCTTCACCAAAACTTCCTCGCTCATACCGCATCATGAGGCTTATCACGTTTTCGCTCCAGACCCTCTCGCCTTATAAACCATTTGCCACAGACATGATGCGATAGTCTTCTCTTCTGTCTTTAGAAGAGGAAAACATTTGCTAAGGAGCCGTTGCTAGTGTTCTCAGACAGAACCCAGGCACCGTGTGCTCAAGATTCGGACGTTGTATATCAGGGGAAGCGCTTCTGCGTCCTACCAGGATAAAAACCATTGCCTTGGGCGGCCTTAGGGTGACCGGATCAGTACCAGGAACACACTCTCCTCCCTTCTTTTGATCTGCCCACCTTTGGGGCCTTGTGCTGCTCAGCACGTGACCAATAAATAAATCACCTGCTGGGCCTACAGCTCTCCTTTACAAGAAGTGTGCAAACCTCACTCTTAAAGAATGTGACATTCAGGTATTTTTTTCACTCCAGAGAAACTCCATGTGGCTGAGATATGAGCTCACTGAACCTTGGTTACTAAGAGGCATTTCTATTTTATCAGTACTTTCCATGAATTAGACATATTACCTTGTCACAATATAGAGCCCAAATGACATATTGGAATATCAGGAAAAAGTCCAGTCCAAAGCTCATGATGCCTTTATCTCTGACTGCTGATATGGAGAAATTAGCTTGGTTCCTCTCCAGATTTTACCCAAGGACTAGTAGGGGGAATCCAGATCACTTTGAAAATATTTCAGGAGTGCAGACTCTGTGGAAGAAGTGAGTGTGGTTGGGCCTCATCCTATGGGGTATGGAAGGCCAGTTTGGCTAAATGACTTCCTAGTCAGCTGCACTTTGAACTCAGTCAAACATACCTTTGCAATGCTGCGCCTCACTATTTTAATAGTCAGGTCCCCTCTCTCAACAATTTTTAAAGTATAGACCTGGTTAGTAGAGAGGTTAGAACCTATGGTCAGGTAACCTGGCTGCTTGCAGATTGGCCACTGGGCAGGGACCCTTCCATCACAGGTATGTTAACACATGTGGGTGTGGTTCTGTGGACATGATTTAGCACATGGGTTAAAAAACTACAGACTTCAGGGGCTGGAGAGATGGCTCAGTGGTTAAGAGCACTGGCTGTTCGTCTAAAGGACCTGGGTTCAATTCCCAGCACCCACATGGTAGCTCATAACTGTCTGTAACTCCAGTTCTAGGGGATCTGATACCTTTACACCAATGTGCATAAAGTAAAGTAAATTTTAAAAAAAATCACACACTTTAAAAAAAAATATGACTACAGACTTCAGAGTTAAACTGAGTCTGAATCCCACCTCTATCATTAAAGGGCCCTGGAAATGGGGCAAGTTATTTAACCTGTCTTTAGTTTAGCTTTTCTCATCTATAAAATGGAAATAGAAATACCATTTCAGGCTTATGTAAAGAACAGTACTCAGAACATGTCAAGAGCAGTAGACCTCAATAAGCACTGTCATGGTAGAGATACATGTAAAACCACCGGGCATAGGCTGTCAAGCTCTGTGAGGCCATTGCTCACTGTTACAGCTTTTGAGAGAAATTTTTCATCGTATTGAAGGTGGATCCTCCTGAACTTTTAAAATGGTGGTTCATCAGACTGCAGCAGACCTGGGGCAAGTCAGTTGCTACGGATCTCAAGTCATTCTCTGTCTAGACCTGGGCATGGGGGCAGCTATGCTAGATGTTTGCAGAGGTGAGGAGAGAGAGAGAGAGAGAGAGAGAGAGAGAGAGAGAGAGAGAGAGAGAGAGAGAGAGAGAGTTCTCAAAGCACCTGCACGGAAGGAGATGTAAGCATCTGCCTCTCACCCCAGCGTCGGGCTGTTTGGTACCCGCATCTCCATCTTGCTCGCTCTTTCTACATTGCCAGGCACAGCTCCCTTTGCCTCGCAAGCGTTCAACACCAACCCTGAGACGCCTTGTTACCATTGTTAGTGCTTGTGCAGAAGATGCTGCTTTATGAATAGCAAGGGGTGCGTTTCCTGGGCTGTTGGGCAAATCGTCATCATTAAAGCTAGAGGAACGTGCTTCTCTCATTGTCCCAGAGGCCAGAGGTCAGAGAGGAAGTTTCCCCCAACACCACACTTCCTCCTAAGGTGTCCAGGGTCAACCCTTCCTTGTCTCTTTCCGTTTCTGGTTGTTCCAGGAGATCCTGGTCGCCCAGCATCTCTGCCTTGGTCTTTACCAGGTCTGCTCTTTTCAAGCCTGTTTTTTCTCTTCCATCTTTTGTCAGGGCATTTGCTACTGGATTTAGATTGTACCTAGGCAATCCAGGGTGTGCTATTTTCAAGGTGCTTAACTTTGTTAGATCTGAAAGGATCCTTTGACCAAATAAGGTCACATTTACAGGTGCTGGGGGATTAGAAATTAGAATGTCTTTCTTTCTCAACTCTCTCTAGCTAGTGAGAATGACAACCAGATTCTGAAGCTGCCTTGTGGGGTTCCAGCAGAACTCTGGGTGACATGCCTGTGGTAGGTACTGAGTGTAATATCTGCGCAGCATGGGAAAGCACGCGATAGAAAGATGGACTCTGGTCCATTTAGAAGCTGCTGCCTCCCTGAATGATGTCATGCTCAGTACTGACTGCAGAGCACAACACAGGCTGTTTGAGAAAGGTCGTGGGAAATGTTTAGGAGGCCTGTGTGGGCAAGAATTCTATAGCGTCTGAGCCCACTCTGGTTCACAGAGCTGCTGTGTGGACATGTGTCGGCATGACCACACGTCTGCCTTATCTCCAACACTGACTGAAGTCGATCTGGACTCAGTGACTCCATGGCAGTAATTTTTTATTTAATACTCCCATTGGGCCAGTTTGTCAAGGGCCCCTACAAAAGCTGTTACACAGGAATAAGTAAGCCACAGTGATCCTGGAAATACTGGGAGGGCCAGGCCTACAGTTTCTGTGTTTCCACTTCTATTAGAGACCTAGGTGGAAGGTGACGGAAGAGCAAGGAACCAGGGAAAGCAAACTGGTGTGCTCCAAAGCTACTAACCGAGCCTGGCATGAAGGAGAAAGTGTCTGCAATCTGCACCGTTACCACAGCAAGTGAGAGGCAGGGCTGGGGTGGAGCAGATCGGCTCTCCCTGGGCAGTGGGTTTCCCACTCTCTACCCAAGCTGGTAGGCGACCTCCTTTCTCTATGGCTCAAGTTTGACATGGGAAAGACAAACACCATATCATGTCTAAGGGCCCTTCCATTTAACACATCGTTTATTTATTTATTTATTTATTTATTTATTTATTTATTTACTTATTTATTTATTCAATCAGTCATTTGTGGGTGGGCATTGTGATATGTGTGGAGGATATACCTGTGTGCATGTATGTATGCGTTAGGGTGGAAGCTCAGTGATGTCTAGTGTGTTTCCTTTGTCTTTATTTTGACACGAGGTCTCTAACTGAACCCAAAGCTCATAGATTTAGCTCGGCAGACTGACTAAAGAGATTGAGGGATCTTACTCCCTTGTGTTGTGGGCACAAGCCGCCATGTCCACTTGAGACCCGATCTTAGGTCTTTGTACTTTCTCAGTAAACACTTACTGACCATCCATCTTTCCAGCCCCTTTAGCACACACTTTTAATTGCTCACTAAAAAAAAGTGCACATTGGAGTATGTGGGCTGTGAGTCTGGATGTGCACATATGTACCAGCTGGTGCTTATTAATTATGCAACATATATGAGCCAGGCTGGGTTTACTTACCAGGCATAAGTCGTGAGTTTCACATTAATACAATGCCCGCAGGCTCAATAATAACAACAATATCCCAAACAACTTGTATTTATTGAACACTTTTTTTTTTTTTTGCATCAGTATGAGGAACAAATGAAGTCCCGAGTGAATGTGTATTGTTGCCACCAGCACAGCCATGTCCAGGATCCCAGTGCCTCAGACCCACAGGAATGGCAAAGCCTTCCTTGGTCCATGAATAGATATTACAAAAGATTGACCTTTAGCTAAAACCAGTGTATGCAGAAACTGTGAACCACAGGCTCCTCCTCGTGCATGACTGTGACCTTAAACTGCTCCCTACAGAGACCTCCTGCCAAGATTAGCTAGCCTGCTGCCTCCTTGTTCGGCTGTATACGGTAAACATGCCTCCTTTCTCTGGTACATAGTAAATGAGTTCCCAGGATTGATATGTCTTCATCAGAGAGCACAGCCTACCTGATTCCAGCTTTTCTGTATGTGTGTTTGTTATTTCTTGATTCTCCATCACCCCAGTTAGGTTAGTTCCCAAGCCTTACAGTACACTCCACACCGACCCAACAGTGATGAGTTCTGAAAACTGTATTCTCTAGCACCTGGCCACTCTGGCTGTATCTTCTTGCCTACAGCCACATAAACTAGAGTGGTATACAGTAAGGACGCTTTTATTTAATGCTTGAGATGCCCATCTCATTAATATTCAAATACGAGCGTTAGTGAAACTGTACACCCGTAACTAACCTACAACCACTGGATGAAGCCAGGGATCAGTGTCGGCCTTATGATTTCAGGATTTCACATAGATCCATATGTAAATGAGGAAATAATAATAACCACCTTGTAAGAAAGGTCCTATGAGTCATACCATTTTACAGATATGGAAATTCAGTGCTATAGTGGTTAAGCAACTCTACACAGTCCTTCAACTAATGTCTGATGTGACTCCGTTTCTAGGGAGTCACGGTAACTGGACTGTCAGTTCCATAAGGTAGCAACCCCTGCACTCAGGTTAGCTTCAGTCTCCCGGGGCTCAGCCCAGCTCGTGGGATGCAGGAGGTGATTGGTAAATGCTGTAGAACAACCAAGAGTCTAATTCAGAACCCTCACTTGAGACTGCTATGTGACGTATGGACTGCATAGTCAGCCTTTCCCTAGTCACGTGATTCATGACAAGAGGATGGTGTGAGTAGATGAGCGTTACTCCATCTCCACTCCTGGAAGTCAGCTGGCATTAGCTCACATTCTGTTGACCCTTGGCTCTCTCACGCATAAAGGAAGTTCACTTGTAAGTTACTGGTCTGGGATACAGGGGTGGATACTCTGGTTTCTTTGGCTTCTGTTCTGGAAAAGGTATTGGCTGAACTGAGCTTGCTTTTGTAGCATGAGTGACTGTCCCTTGTGGGAGCTGTGATTAGTTCTCATGATGCCTCTGCCTTTTCATCTCCAATAAGGTTTTTCTTTCTGGTCACCAGTGCTAGCTCCATGTCTGTCTGTTTCCCGAACCCAACAGGAGAGAAACGGAAGGAGAGCGGGCATCAGTGTCCCAACGGTACTCGACCTGCTCCTGCTAATGTTGGGCAGTGTGATCTATCTCATTAGAGTTGACAGGATGTCCCTGAGATGACAGGGATGCTGCCCAGCCTCCTGTCACTTCCAGCACACCAGCAGGGAGAGAAACCCTCATAGAGGAAGCATTTAGCTCTGTAGAATCCAAGAGCGCTGATTGTTTAGTAAATATTTCATCAAGAACATTAGCTGTGGAGTTTGGATGCTTAAGTAATGCAGATAATGAAATGTAAACAATAAAAAATTAATAGTGTTTGAAATGTTAAGCATAATTAGGCAGGCAGTGTATCAGTAATGAGGGGGTTCCACTCATGGTGAATATCTTCCATCCACCTTCTGGGCTGTGCCACAAGAGAAACGGCCTACAACAACTCTTAGGGATTGTTCTAGAATCCAGCCCTGTATGCTGAGTTGTCAGAGTGCTGTGTCTGCAGGCATCTACTGGTAGAGGCTACCACAGTGCAGGCTTCTTTACATATGGCCTGCACAGAACACTTGCTGGGGTGTGTTGGAAGCAGGACACAAGAGGCTGTATAAACACATCGATGGAATGCACACTTCCAATCAAAGGCGATGGGAACGGGGCAGGGACGAGTCCATGTTTATTTAGTGAATCATGTAATGCAGAAGGGCTCTCTGGAGAGTCGTTCCATTTATTCTTTTCTTTTGCTTGTGGGCTCTCATCTTCAATCATTTCCCTTTTCCTCCCCAGTAGCTGCTTCACTTCAGTCTAAAAATAATATGTTCAAGTGTCCTTCGTTGCACAAAGAGAATTCTCTTAACATGTCTCCCTACAAAAGCAGCCAGCCTCCCTCTCTCCCCTCATTCCTCATCAGACTTCCTGGAAGACTGCAGCCCATTTCTGCCTTCAGCCTCCCTGAGTCTCATTCCCTCGTGTGGCAGCCATGCTCTGCTGCGGGCTCCGCTGACGCACGCGCACACACACACACACACACACACACACACACACACACACACGCACACGCACACGCACACGCACGCGCACGCGCACGCACACACGCACGCACGCACGCGCACACACCTGGCTCTTACAAAGGCACCTGTGCTGTCCGACAGTGGAGCCGTGACTTCCCTGGTCCACCCTGCAGGCCTATGGCCATTTTTCAGGAATTCTCCCCTTTGATTTCAGCCTTCACATTTCTGTGCACAGCTCTGTTGGCTTCTCGTGACCAGCTTTTAGGTTCTGGCCTGAGAACACCACCCTCGGTTCTCAACTTCTTTACACAGGACCCCACAAATGGGAGTCAACTGAGGCAGGACAGCAAACATATGTATGAAATGGGTAGGAGAGAAGGGAAAGGTGGGAAACAATAGGGAGCAGTGACAGCATTTGAACTTGTTTATATATTTTTAAATTAATTTGTGTGTGTGTGTGTGTGTGTGTGTGTGTGTGTGTGTGTGTGTGCACGCACGTGTGTGCGCGTGCCATGGCATGTGTATGGTGGTCAGAGGACAATTCTCAGGAATCGGTTCTCTCCTTTGTACAGTGGGTCCATGGATTCACCTGAGGTTATGAAGCTTGAATGGCAAACCCTCTACAGCTCTGTTTCTTTTCTGTTACTGCGGGAAATACCTTGACCAGGAACTTTAGTGCTTACTTGGTTCCCAATTCTGGGTTGCAGCCCATCATTGCAGGAAGACAAGGTGGCCGAACAGCTAGTCACATTACACCCACAGTCAAGAGCAGAGAGCGCTGTATTAGCACATGTCTGCTAGCACTCAGCTCAATGTCTCTGGCACAATCCAGGGTCCTCTGCCTAGGGAATGGTGTTGCCCACAATGGTTTTTCTCCTCTAAGGAACATACATATATGGTGGACTGAATCTCGGGGAGTCTCTGACACCTAGGAGCACCCAGGGACCTGAGACTGGAGTGTGGGAGGGATCCTTGAAAATATGAGGTGCTGACATCACTTTCTCATCTCTAACTTTTCTTCTAATACTTCTGTTTCTACAACGATGCTTTCCAGCTCTGAAGGGGTTGAAGGGTTAGTGCATGGTGAATTATTTTGGTTTTGCCAGAAGATTACCTTTTGGCTACTTGAGATGAAAGTTCAGAGCTTTTGAGGAGCCAGATAGGAGGTGACTTCTGCCTCTTTCCCTTACCAACAAGTGATGGCTCAGCTCAACATTTCAGTTTCATCTGGTGAGAAGCGGCAGGGTTCATTTGGGAATGATCATTGTCAATCATGCTTGAGATGTTGTATGCTGGTGTGACAGGAAGTGTGATGCACACATTAATAGAAGCAGCGCTTAATTTAATCCATGGCTGCACTAGCAGGGACTGGAGAGGGTCTGGGGTTCCCAGGCATCCAGCTATCTCTGTAGCTTGACTTAAAGGCTATCTACATGCTTTGCCCTTTATGTAAACCCAAAGTTTCCTTCTACAGATGCTAGAACAAGGGGTCTGTAGTTTTGTGATAACTTTGCAACCCAATTCTTTCACATCTGGGCATTTTCCCCCTTATGGGGGTGGGGGTTTAACCAAATAATTTAAATCTAACAACAAAGTAATAAAATATCAATTTCATTCCAAAGTTAATGGCATTACTTCAAGTTATTTAGCACTTCATAGCAGAATAACTTGCCAACCCACACTTCGCATATACATATTTATTCAATTCAACAAGAGTGTGCTCTGCACATTGGCTACCCATGATTTGTGCCTATATAATAACTTCTGAATAGAACTCACTGCTTTATTGGTCTTTGGTGGGATTTTTAAAAAATAAATTCTGCACAAGGGATGGCATTAAAAGGGAAAAAAGAATATAATGTGATTTTCCTCCTATGTAGACACCGCATTAGTTTCCTTTTATTAATCCAAGCAATAAAAATCACTGTGACATGCTGTCATTATTTATTATTTATTTTTCACATCTTTCTTTTAAAAAAAAGGTTAGAGTGGTCTATTTTAACATGCTGTTAGAGTCTTCCGACTCTGTTCCCTGGAAACAGCTGTGAGACTGAATATACAGAACTAAGCCCAGAACAGGCTGCTGCAGAGCCAGCTCCTCATGCAACAAACAGACAGTGTTTATCGCATGCCCGCTGGCCTGCCATGCCGAAATAACTCCTATTAAATTAGCAATTAAGCAAAGTAAAGCTTGACTTACAGAACAACCCAGAGCACAATGAGCTGAATGTGATGACGATCGAATTCTTGAGTGCTGTGTATAGCTTTTAAATGTTACCTACAAATTTATAATGTATCTGATTAGCTTGAAATGTCAAAATCGTAACTGAAGACCCCACAGAGGCTTTCTAAAGGGCACAGCGTCTCTCCTTTCTTTTTTGCTTCGCTTTCTTCTTTTCCCTCTTCAAGATTCTTCAGAAGAAGAACTAGCTAGCAAAGGCTTCCCGCTCAGCCTGTTAATAACAATCAGAAATATTCACAGTATTCCCTGGGTTTCCCCCACTTCTCACATGGTCAGGTGTTAGCATGCAGTCCTTATTCTCAACCTAATTACTTGCATATGAAGCCGGAACTTCGCAGCTGTCTCAAAACTTACACTGTTTTTTAGGAAGGCAATGCTATCAATAATAGAAAATGTGTGTGTGTGTTTTGGGGGGGGGGGGTCTTCTCTCAGACAGTATGTGGAATTGCACCTGGCTGACAAAGCCGTTGAAGAAGCTAGGTGATAATATTATTACAGTAGTTACCATATGGCTCACATCAAATGCGGCTCCAGTTGAATTATTGTTTGGGCTTTCTAGAAGGAAATGGGAGAGAGTTGCCACAGAAAGCTGGTCCTCGGTGCAAATGCTGGTTCTCCCCTGAAATGTAGGCTTCCTAGTCTACTAAAGGAAACAATTAAAACTCCATTTACATCAAGAGCAAGAGAGCCCTGGATTAATTACAGGTAAGGTTGTATTTACATTCTCAGGGGCTAGCCACTGCCAGGTTCTATTTTTGAGGGAAAAAAAATGCTGCTGTAGGTTAACTAAATCTACATTTTTTTTTCTCTTAAAATTCTGTGTGGCCAAAGGGAACCTGCCACTCAAAGATCTTTCAAAGGTAGCCTCAGAAACTTTCATTTTCCAGAGTCTGGATGCAGCTAGGGAACTCAAGGTTCAGAACCAAAAGCCTAAACCAAAGAAGACATGGGATGTTGATGCCTCCGTGAGGCTCAGAAAAGAGCAGGTGTCACTCTTAAGATGGTTGTGTGATTGGCCATTAAAACTGGGACAACGTCTGAGCTGTACCGGTCCAGCACCCAGGATGCTCTAAGCCAGAGGACTAGTCACCGAGACAAGAGTGTCAAAGAGGTAACATCCCACCGGGGAAATGGCTTTGTAAGGACCAGGGCATGTGTTAGATCCCACAACGTGTGTAAAAGGTAGAGTGTGGGTGACATGTGCTTACAATCCCAGCACTGGGGAGACAGAGGCAGGTGGACAGGTGGATCACTGGGGTTTAAGGATTAATCACCCTGTTCAAGGCCAGCGAGAAACCCTGTTTCCAAAAACAAAAAAGATGCATGGTATCTGAGAAATGACTGCTAAGGCTGTCCTCTGACACACACACACACACACACACACACACACGCACACGCACACGCACACGCACACGCACACGCACACGCACACCACTTCCCTCATCTGTAAGACTTCTTGCCCCATCTTTTCTATTCTAAGCCTCCCTCCCTCCCTCCCTCCCTCCCTCCCTCCCTCCCTCCCTCCCTTCTCCCTCCCTCCCTCCCTCCCTTCTCCCTCCCTCCCTCCCTCCCTCCCTCCCCCTCCCTCCCTCCCTCCCTCCCTCCCTCCCTCTCTCCCAGGGGCAGAGGGAATGATGGCGCAGCCATGCTACCCTTAGAGACTGTCACGGTTGCAGCTCTGTGCCTAGGTTCCAAGTTACTTCTTTAGGTTTAGGTTCAGCTGTCCAAAGCCGTGATCCACAGAGGCAATGCCACAGGCTCCCTTTTCTAGGCAGTCACAAGCTGTCAGCTTGCACCGGCAAGTCCCCTGAGCTCTGCGGACTTAGCCGAGGAAGGCAGCCTCTGCAGTTTCTGACCATCGCCTCTCTGTGCTGATTTCCTCACCCTTACTACGCCAGGCCCTCTGACAGATTTTCTTACGTTAACCTAGTTATGTAGAACTGTATCTTGCCCTGATCCCTTCCTGCATTCTCTGCCTCCTATGATCCACGAAACGAGAGCCTTTACTACATGCTTCTGCAGCCATGGTGCCTGCTCACCGTGGGCCCAGACTCAGTCATGGTGAAACCAAGAGCCATGCAAGTTACCAGTGAAGCTGCTGGAGGGTAGCCTTACCAAGAAAGCCTAGGAGGCTGCTCAGCAGGAATTGTCCAAGTTCAGACTTCTCTGTTTCCTAGAAACAAACCCAAACCCTTCATCTTTGACTTAGAGAACTTTCACAGTGATGCTTCTTACGTTCCTGTTTGAGATGCTCAGCTCCTTTAAAGCTGGGTTCTGTCCATCCAGCAGAATTCCTCCTTGTGTTCACTACGTCCCGCCCCGCCCCCTACACACACACACACACACACACACACACACACACACACACACACACACACACGTTCCTACCAGCAGTTTTAGGCATTGTGGTGGTGCCATTTCCTACATGGAAACTCTCCCTCCTGGAGAGGGAGGGGAGAGACACCTATAACTCAGGAAGTCCACACAACTTGCAGGGCTCAAAGAGATCACAAACATACTACTGAGCTTAGGAAGCTTAGAAGGTGGCAGGTTCGTGGATTTCCTACCTTCCTGCTGGTTTATAAGCTGTGAGAAATTGCTGATGGAGAAGAGTCTCTCGGGAGGAACTCGCTGCTTTCTCTCCTTGTCACGGGTACAGGGGGGACTTTTCAGTGAAGCCGCTCCTTGGAGTCACCCATGTTCCTTTCCTGCCCTCAGATCAGAGAAAGAGATGTGTCTTCCTCTCTGCATCTAGTCCTCATCCCCATACTTATGATGATGGCTCCATTTCTGCCACAGGGGGACAGCTATTCTTCTTGTGACTCTTCCAGGCCAGCAAGCACAAGTGTCTCTCATTCAGGAAACCTCTGTTCTGGACTCTGTTCTCTGTCACACGTCACCCCTGCTTCCTCATTCATGGCTCCCTCAGTGAACTCTGAAATCCAGCTTCCAGTCTATCTTGCTAAAGTTACTAATCCCTCCCTAAGATAGCTGCTTGAGTTTTAGTTTTAAAATCATGTCTTCCAAGGTTCCTACACAAAGGAACAGGAGCTTCGATAAAGTGGACGGAAAAGTTTGCCATTCACTTTCCATCCTTTTCCCAAGGAGCCTGCCAGACAATAATGTAATTAATTCATCTGAGTTTCGCCCTTCCCTCCATCTGTTCTCGGGGAAGATGAGGCTGAGGAGAGAGGAACTGTACTAAGGAGCCATAAAAAATTGACCATGTGAGTCCACAGTGGACTGCTACTGCCAGTCCCGAAAACAGATTATAGAGAAAGCTGCCGTCTAAGGGCTTCCCGGGGTGGAAGACCAGCTGACCAGTAGATTTACTGACTCAGAGAATGCTTGACCTGCATTTTGACCCAGACGGAGCTCGAAGTAATTTAGACAAGCAACCTCACAGCTACATTATCTGCTAGGCCCTACGGTGGTTGTCTTGCTTCTGCTAGATAATAGAGCCAAAGAGGTAAAGACAGAGGAAGAGAATTGCTGACAGCTGAGAGCCAGTGGGGAGATCAGACTTAAAGGAGCACCCTGCCTCCCCCCCCCCCCGCCCCCCACACCCGCCCCCCACACCCACCCCCCTGCCTGCCCTGCCCCCCACCCCTGTCCCCCACCCCTGCCCATTTCTTTCTATTTGCCCCTCCCAGTTGCACAATGAAACGAGCTATCCTTTTTTTTTGTCAGTTTTTTGAGGCAGAGGTTTTATGTAGCCCAGGCTGGCCTTGAACTCAATATGTAGCAGAGAATGAGCTTAAACTCCTGATCTCCCAGCCTCCGTCTCCCACATGCTGGAATGGCAGGTGTGCACCCATAATTATGAGTCATCCAGTAGCTATATTAAAACTTTAAAGAACCTGATGAAATTATTTTTAGTAACGTATTTATTAAAGCTCAAATGTAAAAAAAAAAATATGTGGTGATATATTTTCTGAAAACACCATCTGTCTTCAAAGAGACTGAACTTTCATCAGATCATGCACCAGGTTAATAACATGCCTTGAGATCACTTAAGACTGTGAACTTAACCTGATGTCCTACTGTGTGCTCGGCCCATGCAAGTTTAGCTTGCTTTTAAGAGAACTTGTGACGGCCAACCTTACTATTCCTAGACTTTCTCACGCAATTTACAACCTAAACTAATGCTTAGCATTAATATCAGCTATGTACTCCTCCATGCTGCGGACCCAGAATAATGCATGTGGGTATACGTGTATGGTGGTGATCATTTGCTGAAAACGTCCAACAGATTGGACGCAACCTCAAACAAAACAAATACCCCCCCACAAGTGTTGGATCATAGGTTGATAATGTCTGTTTGTGGTTTGAGTGCCATTCCGGGTCAGTCAAGTTACTTCTTCTCTTGTAAAACGGTTACAGAGCTCTGCAAAGAATCCCTTGTGCCTTCCCCAGGCCATGGTTTCTGTGCTGTTCAATAAATACATTTCAAAGCCCTTTGATGGGCACAGGCTCAATGCACAGGTGACAATGTAGAGACCCTCAGAGGTTTCCTAGTGCGACCTTACTCAGGGTCTGAGAATCTGAGCTTGCTTTACCCAGCAGGGCTGCGTAAGGGGAATGATTTGACCACAGGCGTGGCTATCAGGTGTTTAGAAGGGTCTAACTTGGCTGTGCAGTGTGTTTTGATCTAGCAAGGGGAAGGTCTTTTGCTCCACCCCTTGGCATTGTTATAAAAAGCCCCTTTGAAGAGGCAGAGGGGGCTGTCCAGGTTCTCCAAAGCCATCCTGTGTTTCTGTCTTTCTCCTCTTCACTATCTTTCTATCTAAAAGTTTCTTGTCCCTCTCTTCTCCTCATAGGAGCCCTTTTAAAGGTGGGAGCTGGCCTCTCCCGTCACGCACACACACAGAGCAGACAGCCTATAGGCATGCCGGTAACCACTGGCAGGAAGACACAGAGAAAGAGAGTAATCTAAATGTGGGCTCACTCTTGGCCAACCCCAAGGGGAACTTTTGGTTTCGTTCCTCAATGTGACATTGACATGGTTTTATTTTTGCCTGTAATCAATTCACATATTAAGAGAGTTTAACTACATCTTCAAAAGTGGTATAATGTTTATGATTTCAGCTTGCACATAGTGGTAACAGCTGCATGTGGCTGGTGACTGTAAGGTAAAAGAGCCAGTCAAAGACATTCACCCTAGCCCTGAACCAGAGCCAGTGAGAGAAATACACCCTGGGCCTGAAACCAGAGCCAAAGGAAACACCCTGGCCCTGAACCCAGAGCCAGCCAAAGAAACTCACCTTGGTCCTGAAACCAGAGCCAAAGAAACACACCCTGGCCCTGAACCCAGAGCCAAAGAAACACACCCTGGCCCTGAACCCAGAGCCAGCCAAAGAAACTCACCTTGGTCCTGAAACCAGAACTCCTGAAAGAAACACACCCTGGCCCTGAAACTAGTGCCAAAGGCTAAAAAGAGCCAGGGAAAGAAACATATTTTGACCCTGACATCAGGGCCAAATCTGTCCCTGACCACCTGAGCATGAAACCAACCAATCCCTGAGCAGGAAAACCAACCAATCCCTGAGCATGAAACCAACCAATCCCTGAGCATGAAACCAGGCAATCCCTGAGCAGGAAAACCAACCAATCCCTGAGCATGAAACCAGGCAATCCCTGAGCAGGAAAACCAACCAATCCCTGAGCATGAAATCTAGCCTATCTGAGCTTGCCCAAACTCAAGGGGATCGGAATCTGACCAATTCCCTCCCTGAAAATCTTCTCCCTGGAAAAACTCTGCCTCTAAGAAGCCCCATATAAGCCACTCTGCCTGGTCAGCTGGTAGATACACAGGGCAGAATCTCTTCTCCCGGGGGAGCAGGGCAGAGGTAGCAACTTGTCTTCGCCTGAGCAGATTGCTACACTTCTGCAGGGGTTTCCCCCTTAGCAGAGGGAAGCAGAAGTAACATCTTGGGCTGGATCTGAGAAGAAAGAGATACCTCTGCTGGGAAACTCCCTTAGGTGGGTAGACCAGAGCTCAGCTGTAAGGGCTCTCTCAGAGGAGACTTGTCACATCCTGTGGGGAGACCATACCCCACCAGACCTCAGCTTCAGGTATAGCCTGACTTCCCTACAAATCAGGATACCTTTCTCCTCACAGCTCTAGGTATCTAGGATACCTTCCCTTCATAGCTTTAGGTACAGCCTGACTTTCCAACGAGTCAGGATACCTTTCCCTTTCCCTCCAGAGCTGTAACACTGGCTGCCATAATGGGCCACTCAGCTCTACACCATTTGGCTAGTACATTGTTCTGTCAGTAGCAAAGCCCAAGTTTTTAACTTCTTTTTTTTTTTTTTTTAACATGAGAGGACACTTGCTTTATTCATTCATTCTGAAGCTGGAAAGCATATGGGTTGGACAGATAGCTATTGAGTTATCCCATCCAATTTTAGCTGCCTGATGGCAGGGATTTTTTCTACCCTTTTCAATCTCTATGTCTCATTGTGGAGAACAACGTTCACAAAATAGCAAGTACTCAAATGGAAAAAAAAAGCAAGGAATTTTGCATTTTCACATTAATAGCTTCATATGCTAATATGTCCAGATTGGTGTCACTTATTGAATTCATCAAATGTCACTTTGTGCTAAGGCCTATGGTAGACACCAGACTCTAGGACGATCATGACAAACCCAGACCTTGCCCTTAGGAAGCACACAAGGAAGCTGGATTCTTTACCAATACAGTGTGGGCATGCAGCAGGGCCTGGGCAGCTTTGGGAGTGGTCGGTGACTCCAGCAGAGGCTTTGGGAATGTGTGTAAGAAAGGTGGTGCAGGAAGCCTGGGAACGTGGCAAGCTAAAGCACCGTTCTCATTTACTGCAGTTAACCGACCAGCCAGCTGATCCTTGCTCGTGGGGGTGTAGGTGAGACACAGAGAAGCTGCCAGAGCAACCCTGGTGTTTCAAAATAACCCCAAGGCCCAGGCAAAGCAGTGGGATCAATGAGCTGTCTTTATTACTACAGAATCAGAGAAAACACCACAACTGAATTAGGTACACGGTGGATTCAACATGACATATTAGCTATGGTTCAAATAATACCAAGAATTTCCTTCTAGTAACATTTGCAGCAGCATGGTTTTGGAGTTGCATGCTTTAATGAGAATGGCTATAATGCTGACAGTCAATGAAGGATGGAAATGCAAGCGTGGCCTTCACAACAGTTCCCACTAGGATAAAGCAGTTGACCTTTATGTTCTACTTCCCGATCTGAGGGGAGAAGGGAGGAAGCAGCTTAGCTCTGGTAAAACCTGAAACTGTTCTCTCTCCTTGCTTGGTAGTAGACACTCCGCAGGATAAACCTGAGCGACGGCAAAGCAATGAACAGAAAGCCTGTCTAGGGACTCACTCCACCAATGCTGGCTTAGGGTATCCCCACCAAGCTTTACACATCGAAAAGAACACCACTTGTCAAACTGAGCCCCAACTTGGTCCTTACAGTGTGCAGTTGATCTAAAATGCAGTGTGACACAGGCATGCACAATTATATCAGAATCACAAATAAGCGACTTTAATAGATTTATGAACAACCTCTATGGATAACTCATCAATCAAATGTAAATGCCTGGAGAACACGGTAATGGCATTTATTAGACAGGCATAAGGAGAACAGCGACATTTTATTGTTGCCAAGAGTAACAAAACACAATGGAGACAATTAGAGACCCCACAGTTACGGGTGAAAAGGAAAGAACTCATATCCCATGCAAACAAAAGGCATATAAGAAGAACATGGGGGTCCCCATACAATCATAAATCTATGGAACCACAAATAGAATGCACCATAGTTTGGTCACAAGAAGAAATTCTTCCCTCCGGGGCTATTTTTGTTAATGTGTGTGTCATGTTTTTAAGTTGTCGGAGCTGGTCCTCGGTCAGTCTTGATGCCTTTCCCAACACTGACAAAGGAAAGTGGTCTCGCTTGCTTTCAATTTATTTTTACATTTTTGGGGATCACGGCTACTTTATTTCCCCCCTCAGTTCACCCCCTCTGTGCTCCCTAATACAGCACTATGTGTAGTGCCCAGAGGCTGGAAAAATGTAAGTGCGTCTAAGTAACAACAGAGAAGCAGTGGGGTGTTTCTAAAATGCATTTTGTGTGTCCATTAAAATATTACCTTAGAATTTTAAGAACATGGGAAACTAGAGGCAGTGTTAAAAGTACAAAGCCTAAAATGAAATTATTAGGTGTTATATAAAGATGTTATACTCTATGCACAGGGGCTGGAGATATGGCCCAGTTGGGAGAGAACTTGCTTTACATGCGCAATCCAGGTGTGATGGCACATGCCCACTAGTCCTCACACAGAAGCAGGTGGGTGAGCAGGCCAGCATCACCTTCGGTGACACAGGGATTTTGAGGTCAGTCTAGGTTAAAGATTCTTTCTCAAAAATAAAGAAAAAAAGTATATGTAATGTAAGGACATTTGTGGAGTAAGGACATTCCAGCTTGGGGACAGTGGCAGAGCACTTGTCTAGCATGCTTGAGGTGATGTGCTCTATTCCTAGGACCCCCCACCACCACTCAGAACATCATAACTAAAAAGACAATCAACAAACCGGACAATATTTGCAGTATGTGACAAGCAAAAAAGCGTGAATTTTTAATATGAAATAAACTTTCACAAGGCAGTTTTAAGCTAGATGAAAATCTCAACTTAAAGTGGGACGTTTTCAAAAGAAGTGAGTAGTGAATATATGAGATCATGTTTGAGGGGTTGGGGAAGTGTCTCAGTAAAGTGCTCGCTGTAGAAGCACAAAGACATGGGGTGGATCGCCAGAACCCACGTTTAAGAAGCTGAGTGTAGTGGACATGCTTACACTCCCAGCCCTGGGGAGGCAGGTGGAAGCCAGTCACAGGTCATCCCTGGAGCCCACTGACCAGACAGCCGAGTCTATTTCACTAGTCAGAGACCCTGTCTCCAAAAACAAACAAAACAAACACAATTTAGATTTTTCCCGAGCAGTAACAGTCATGCTTGTCCTCTGCACACCTGCACCTGTGGCACTACAGTCCAGTTGACCTGGCCAAGCATGAGGAACCGAGCCCAGGAATCCTGCATTAGTGCCCTAAAGAGCTATGTGCGGGCCGCAAGTCCTAGTATCATCAGGGTCATGGACTACAGTGCATCTGTTTTTGTCACAGCCATCTCTTCCAGAGAGGTTTGCTTCTTGTCATCTTAAAATGTTCTTTTTCAAATACAAAGCAAGCATATTTTTGATATAAGCATTTTTTTGTTTCCCATGGGCTTCAGAAAGGAAGCAATTCCCATGTGTATTACCTGAGCCACAGGAGGCATTACAACCTCCGTGTGCGTTTGTATACTCAAGTAACGGTGGCGTGCACATCACGGGACACACGTGCCACGTCCATTGCCTGCCTGCCTGCCTGCCTGCCTTCCCTCCATCCTTCTTTCTTCCTCCCTCCCTCCTTCCCTTTTTCCTTCCTTATTTCTTCCTGTTCTTTCTTTCTGCCTATCCACCTTTTTTAATGTGCATGCGCACGCGTGCATGCGTGTGTGTGTGTGTGTGTGTGTGCATGCACACACGTGTGTAAGTGTAAGAATAAGCTTATGCAAACTACAGTGAATGTGTGGAGGTCCTTGGAATCTAACTCAGGTCATCAGAACATCAGACTTGTCAGTAAGTGTCTTTGCTTTTTATTTTCAGGCATAAAATATTTCACTTAGATGATTATACATAATGATGCAGGCTTTGAAACTTAGCACAATGCAGTGAGAACCTGTTGCTTGAAATCTCACAGCAGTACACAGATAAACCTGGCATTGGTTTGAGGACATTCATGACTGACAACAGAACACAGGCCTTTTCCCTGGCCCAGTCCATGCTGTGATCTTCAAGCATGAGCAACTCTTGTGGAAAACGTAAAGCTATATTTGGTTATGAATTAGTAAATCCAAGTAAATTGTCAGAATCATTAAAGAAATAAGGTTATCCAATTCTTACCCTTTTTAGTTTCAAACAAAAGTGAATAAAATTTATGCTGACTGCTCACAGATCTGCACTAGGCAGAAATGTGTGGACTCAAAGACTGCACATTCCTTCATTTTTGAAGATGCATTGGGCTGTCCTGTTTCCATTAGCTGAGATCATCCTCAACCTGAAACGGTGGGCATTTGACCTCCTGGAACTCTAGACACTCTAGCCATTGGTGCCCCCCAATGACGGGGCACAAGGGACCTTGGCATGTGTATAGAAGTCCTTGAGGAGCCAAAGAAACATGTTTAAACTAGTCTCTCCCTGAAGTTGTCAGCAGAGAAAAGGAGACACAGAATTCTAGTTCTGAATGTCTTAGGAAAGAGACAATATATAGAATGTCTTGGTGCCTCCAGAAACTACAGTAAATGTTAGACACAAAAATTGATCCCATGGGCCTGTGCAACCACCTTCCACTCAGCAAGTCCTCGCATGCTTCCACACCAGCTCCTGGTGACTGCTACATCAAAATGAATGGGACGAACTGCCCTCAGGAAACCTGACTTGAACGAACCTTCCTATTAGGGACATTGTCCCCACATGCTCAGTGAACACGCTCAGCATGCCTTCAGTGTTCTGCTGTGGGTGTCTCAGATTTTGACTTTGAATGAAAAGCCTATAGAATGAGAGAAGGGAGAGAATGGACCTTAGTTTGTGCACTGTGGAAATATAAGTCGTGCCTCCTTGAGAAGGAAAGGCTCTCAGTTCAGGTTGGGTGTCTGGGCATATACTCACACATACATCCCTGTGCCCAACACACTTAAACTGAGACAACCCAGAAGCCACCTGTCTCTCCCCCTTCAGTATCATGGTGGGGCTGATCTCCCTCATTCAGCTTTAACGTTCATTCTTCATGCTGGGTTTATCTGACTGTTTTTCCAGAAAGATTTTCTACTTGACGCATTGGTTACGGTCCTGGAGTGCAGCACATATAACTTCACCTTAGAATGGCATGTTAATTTTTAAAGCTGATGAATTACAGGTTCTGTGAACATCTGTATTGTATCACTAGATGTGACACTAGATGGTGGTATCTTGGAATCATGCTTTTCCCATTGTTCTATGACCAGCCTGGAAACTTGGTTCTCAGTAGGACTAGAGACCAAAGAAGGTAGTCCCATATGACCAAAGAGGGTAGTCCCACTATGCGTCCATTGTTGGCAACTCTCGCCTCCCACCTGGACTGCTTCAAATCCCCCTTCCCTGACCTTCCTGTTCCATTATTTTCTTTGCATCATACAAAGTTCAAAACTTTAAAAATAAGCTTGCAAAAAAAAAAAGCTTGCATTTTAATTATAGACTCAGGGTTGGGGATTTAGCTCAGTGGTAGAGCGCTTGCCTAGCAAGCGCAAGACCCTGGGTTCAGTCCTCAGCTCTGGAAAAAAAAAGAAAAACAACACTAAACAAACAAACAAACAAACAAACAAAATTATAGACTCACATGCAATTATAAGAAAGAATACAGAGACCCGTATAACACTAACATTCCTGGTTGTAACACTTTGCAAACACATTCTACAGTGTCATAACCAGAGTAACAACCTAGACCCAGGCTAGATTCAGAGCATTTTGGATTCCTCAGGGTGGCACTTTCACAGGATCACACCCCTTTACTGCCTATGCATTCTGATTGCTCCAACACTATTTATGGTCTGTGCTGTTTCGCAAACTGAAAAGACTGTTCTGCATGTTTGTGTGGCCCTATTTCTGGGTTCTCTGTTCTGTCGCATTATGCCCACACCTCTTGTGACATCGTATCATTTTGGTTACTGTAGCTCTGTTGCACGGGGTAAATATTCTCACTTGGTTCTTTTCGGAGGAGGTTTTAGGTATTTTAGGACTCTACCTTCCCCTGTAGATTTTAGGATTTGCTTCTGCATGGCTGCAGAAGTCTTGCTTTGTTTTGATAAAAATGGCAGTCAACCAATGGATTGGGGAGAATTCACATTTACTGTGTTGACTTTTCTGTGAGTACAGCATGCCTTTCCATTTATTTAGAGATTTTATATGTTCTTTGATTGTATTTTGTGGGTTTTAGCAAAAAGTTCCTATTCATATTAAGTTTATATCTAAGTATCCATTTTCTTTGAAGTAATCATAAATGGTTTTGAGTTTCAAATTTTTTTATTGTTTTTTTAAAAAGTTTTATGTATCCATGTATTTTACATATACACCAGAATAAGGGATCAGATCCCATTGCAGATGGTTGTGAGTCACCATGTGGTTGCTGGGAATTGAACTCAGGATCTCTGGAATAGCAGTCAAGTGCTCTTAACCACTGAGGCATCTCTCCAGCCCCAAGTTTCAAATTTTATTGCCATGTAACCGTTATGAATATACAGAAGTACAGTTTCTTGTGCCTGTTCATCTTCTCTCCTGTGACCACGCATAACTTACTGTTCCAAGCAGCTCCTATTTATTTATTCATTTATTTATTCATTCATTCATTCATTCATTCATTCATTCATTCATTCATTCATTTATTTATGTGTATGTGCATGGTCATGAGTGTGTGGATGCATACGCTTGTACAGGTGACACGCATGTGTGAACATGTATGTAGAGAGCGGGGCACATATGAGAGTGTCATTCGCCAGGCAGGGTCTCTCACTGTCCTGGAACTCACCAAGTCAGTCCAGCTGGCTGGCTAGCCTGGGGCTCTGTCTGTCTCTGCGTCCCCAGCAGTGAGGTCACAGAACTGGGGTCATTGTGTTTGCTAGGCGAGCACTTCACCGACAGCGCCAGCTCCCTTGCCCCTCCTTTTGCTTTTAAAGAACATTCCTTGTAATTTCCTACACTGATAATCACATCATGTAGAAACAAGGACAACTTAATTTCTTCCTTTTGAGTGTACATGTATATACTAGTCAAACCTTATTTTTATGTCACTGTGACTAGATCGGAGAGGAACAATTTAAAGGAGGATTTGTACCCTGGCTTCAGTCGACAGCAGGCTGGGCCCATTGGTCCATTGTTTCTGGGTCCTGATGAGACAGAACGTCATAATGGAAGGGGCAGGTGAGCAAAGTTGCTTGGTTGTTGACAACTGTGAAGCAGAAGGACCAGGCAAGGGGTCCTAGGACAAGATAGAGTTCCCAAGAACATACCCAGAACCCTACTTCTTCCAGGTTCCAATTCTAGAAGTTTCTACCAGGTCTCCATTATACTCCCTGAACCCATCTGAGGGTGAATCTGTTGAGGAAGTAAGAGTCCTCATATTCACTTCTTAATGAATGTCCTCATAATCACTTCTTAAAGGCTTAGCTCAGTAGCTGATGACCACTCCTTTAATACCTGAGCCTGTGTGGACATTTTGTGTTCAAACCACTACAGCATCCTTTTCTTAACTTTTAATTTTTTTATCTTCTTTTCTTTCTCCTCTTCCTCCTTCACCTCCTCCTCTTCCTATTTCTCCTTCTCTCTCTTCCTTCACCATCCCTCCCTCCCTCTCTGGAGCTTTCAGTACTAAGCTTGCTAAGAGTAGTACCCTGCATTACTTCCTTATTCTGGTCCCAAAGCAGGGAGTGTTCAGTCGTTTTTTGTAAGAATCCTGGTGGCCTAGGGTGCTGCTGTCTGTGGGTATCTTTTATCAGCTATTCCTATCCTGAGTTTGCTGAGAGTTTCTGTTGTGAGTATTGTTTCCTGTCAGCTGTTCATTGTGCTGATTCCCTCTGCATCCTGTTAATGGGACCTATTGACTCTTGAGGTGGATCTGCTTTGCACCCCTGTGGAGCTTTTACAATCCTAATCCAATTCCTTAGTGGACACAGGATGACTGAAGATGGTCCTTGGGATCTGGTGGCTTTTATGGAATTGGTCTGTTCTTCCAGGTTGCCAAGTGCATGAGGGTGAAGCTTCTCCTGGCATCAGGCCATTATCCTCCCAGCAGCCACAGAACTTGCACTGATGTCCATATTTTATTCTGGGTACCGATGATGCCTGTCTCCTCGCTTACATTTTCTGCAGCCTTGATGCGAGATTACCAATCTTATGCATTTTTGTTGAGTGATAAGCTTTGTGTTTCATTGATATTTTTTCCTGTTGTCTTCTTACACTGTTTCTGACTCCTCTTTATATTGAGGACCACATCCCAAAGACAAGGGAAGGAGAACTCTTTTCCTCTCAATTTTATTGGTTTCTTCTTATACTGGTTACCTTCTGTTGTTCACTTGACACACCTCAGAAGAGGTTGAAGAACTTCCCAGATCACACTGGCCTGTGGGCATGTCTATAGGGAATTGTCTTGATTATTGATTAGTGTTAGAAGGCCCGGCCCATTGTGGGTGGAACCATCCCTAGGAGGGTGAACATGGACTGTATAAGAAATCTAGCAGAAGACAAACCAGAGTGTGAAATAGGAAGCAACATTCCTACATACTTTCTGGTTCAGTTTGTGTTTGACTTCTTGCCCTTACTTTCCCTGATGACCAACTTGTGACCTGTGAGATGACGTCATCGCTTTGCCTACTGAAGTAGGGAAGGTCCTGGTGCTTTTGGTCCTGGTGTCTCTGTCTTTTCTTCCTGCCTTCTGTGTTGGTGGAAGACTCATCTCTCTCTCCAAGGTGAACCCCCTCCCCAGCTTGCTTCCATGGTCTCCTCTGGAATCGCATCACACCTGGTGCCTTTGGCTTTCCCTTTCACCTCTAACTATTCTCCACACGTCAGCTGCCCCCTTCCTACACTAATCAACGCCCCCCCCCAGGCAATGCTACTACTCAATTGTTTACTCTTCTCTTTGCCACCGCCAACCACGCCTGCCTCTACCCTCCTCCCGCTCATTGGGTTACTATCTATCCTCATGACTCGGCTCACTTCCGATTCTGTTTCCCAGCTCCTACCTCTCCTGACACTAACTGCTCCCCCTCACCACCCACAGTAACCTCTCTATTTTTCTTTCTACCTTCTGCTCTGACTTGTAGCCTGCCTGTGACCTGTGAGTCTCTGCTCTTTGGCATCACCTTGTGATTGGTGTTTCCACACTAAAGAGTACTGGATTGCTTGTCCAGGCACTCATCAAACAAATGCCTGACGGGTCACATCCATTTGTTAGAACTGACAGGCTGACTTTGGGCCAGCTGCTGTTTGCTGGCCCAGCTGGGACCAGTGCAGGAAGATAGTGTGGATACCCAGAATGCTGTGCCCAAGAAACATGATAGAGCTGGAAACATTAAAAGTAGAGCATAACTTAAAATTCCTGGCTGGGTATACTTCTGGCATGAGTTATGATTTGCACTGTTTTTATTAAAAGGAGCTAAGTAGATTGTTGAATGATTGATATTATATCTGAAGTGTCATTTTTTTAAAGCCTATTAATACATTTAGGTCGAAGTTTCTTCTCAGTTTCTGAGTTACATTCATCTAATATTCACCAAGGATTATCACTCAGATGCCTTTCTTTAAGATGTCAGAGAATGAGGAGATTGATTCATAGAGGGTTGCTGGATTTATAGTAGTTGGCTTTTTAAAATTTTTAAAATTTCGAAGTTCTGTTATTTCTTTGTGGGAAGTAACATTCAAAATTTTGCTGGCATTTCACAAGCCCAGGTATGTAGAACCTGCTCAAGGATTGCCTGAGTTATCAGGTGTGGTAGCGAATGCCTTTAATCCCAGCACTCGGGAGGCAGAGGCAGGGGGTCTTTATGAGGCTGCGTGAGTTCCAGGCCAGCTGGGACACAAGGTGACCTTGTCTCTCCAGGAAAGAATTGGTTCGGAGAGATTTGCTTTCCTTTCCTGTGCAGGAATCCAGATGTGTCCCTCCCTGCCCCCTCCCCTCCTGTTCTAGCTCAATAGTGTGTGTTTTTTAAAACTAATTTATGTGTCAAATAAACATCACAAAGATGAGTACAGGACATCAAAGCACAATACAGGACATTATTGCCCCCCCAACACATCTCCATCTCAAGCTTCCACACAGGTGTCCACCATACGGAATGTTGTATTTATGGTGTTTTCTCTGATTGTTTATGGGTCCTCTGTGTGACAGGTCGCGGGCCTTTCTAGTATTCCTTCTGTGGTGCTCACACAGTGTGTAGACAGAGGGCTCTCGGTCTCGCTTCAGCCTCCACTTCCTGATTGAAGCTATCTTAGGGAAAGGTGTCTGAATTTGCTGAGGGCATAACAAAGAAAGGTCAGAAGTTTATTAAGCAGCTAAGAATGCTTGACTTTGTCTTTGGGAATTTGGCTTAGCTCTGCCCACATTTACTCAGTATTATACCCTGGGAGGCACTAGGGATGTGGGGTGAATTAATACACATTCTTAAATCAAAGACTATATACTCTAGACAACCAGACAGCCAAGCTCATGCCCTCTGTGGCTACAAACACTAAATTTCCTTTGGATGGCCACCCTGTATTGTTGAGGGAGACATGTGTGTCAGAAAAGACTCCATACAAGACTCCTGAGCCACCCCTGGACCAACAGATAAAAATCACTAGGGGAGATGCTACCAGTTGTGGTGATATATTGTGTATCAAATAAAGCTTGCCTGAAGATCAGAGAACAGAGCCAGCCACTAGATTAAACATAGAGACCAGGTGGTGGCACACACTTTTAATCCTAGCACTCAGGAGGCAGAGATCTGTTTGGATCTCTATGAGTTCAAAGCCACCCTGGACTACTTGATGGACTCAGTCTAGGAGAGAAAACAGAGCCAGGCAGTGGTGGCACACACCTTTAATTCCAGTACTTGGGAGTCATACACCTTCAGTCCCAGTATTTGGGAAGCACACACGCCATTAATCCCAGCACTAGGAAGGAAGTGATGGCTGGGCAGAGAAAGGTGTATAAGGCGTGAGACAGAGCTGAAGGCCTTTTCAGGCCGAGGAGTCCTAGAGATGGGATGTGGCAGTGGCTTGTTCCTCTGTCTCTCCGATCTTTCAGTATTTACCCCAATATCTGACCCTGGGTTTTTATTAAAAGACCAATTTAAGATCCATGTTACAGCGAGTCTAGAGGGATTTCAGGAAAAACCCACAGTGAGACCAGTCGCTGGGGAATGATGCCACAGACATTCTCTGTGCGTTTGAAGAGCTGTGAGTTTGTTGCCTTTGGTAACAATGTTTGTGAGAAGGAGGAAGAGGTGAGCCAGGCCAGATTGAAGGGGGCTGTCTGGTCCTGCTGGGGAGCTTCAGTCAGTCCCGACATTCTTGAGGAACTGGGGGAGCCATTTATGTGGAGAGAGCCTTGGGCATTTTGGTTCCTCAGCAGGATCACTCCCAACTGCACAGAGGGTGTGAAAGGGGAAAGCGAGAGGCTGCTCTACCCAGGCAATTAGGAGAAACCTCTGAAAGCTCGACAAATAGAAGCAAATTAAAAGCATTTTAATGGAATTTTAAAACATTCTGATGGCATTCTAATAAATCTACCTACAGATACAAAGTAAAAGAAAACAGGAAATAGAATAAAATCCTCCTGATTCTTCAGTTACACAATCAACTTCATGTCAAAGTTTTAAATCTTTGTCCCTTTCTGTCTGTCTCTCTCTCCCTGCACCTCTTCTCTCTCCTCCCCTCTCCTCCTCTCCTCTCCTCCCCTACCCTCCTCTCCTCTCCTCCTTCTCCCTCTCTCTCTCTCTCTCTCTCTCTCTCTCTCTCTCTCTCTCTCTCTCTCTCTCTCTTTCTATCTTGTGTGTGTGTGTGTGTGTGTGTGTGTGTGTGTGTAATAGACAGCTTATTTTTCAGAGTTCTTTCTATTACTGTCCAACTAAGAAGTGTGTTTTCTTTGCATGTTAAGCTTTGCTAAATCATAAGCAGAAAAAAGGGTGCAGAGCATCTGGGGTCTGCTTGGGGCTCCGCTCTTCTGATTCCCCTTTTCAGCCATGATACTTCGGTAACAATGACTTTCACAGTGGAAAGATTTTGTTCAAATTCCTTCTTCTCTTAGTTGTCATAGAGGCCAGGGAAGGGATTTCATATGTACTAACCACTTGGCTCTTACCATGGCGCCACTCTCTGAAAAGGGTTAGCTAGTCAATGGATTAGCTTTTCAGAAGAGTTTGTTTTGCTTTAAACATGCTGGTTAGTGTGATGGTTAGGTTATATGGCATCTGACTAGGTATGAAGTGACTGCTGTTTGGTCGAATGTGTTCTGGGCAGGATTGTGAGGTGGTCTGGATGGATTCACATGTGAACCAATAGACTGGGAAAGGCAGATTGGCATTGCTAGTGTGAGAGGGTGGGCCTCCTCCAAATAACCCGACACCTGACTGGGACGAAGAGCCCAACGAGAGGGAATTAGTGATGGAGATATCTTGGACTGAAGTGAATTAGTGATGGCGATGCCTTGGACTGAAGTGAATTAGTAATGGTGATGCCTTGGACTGAAGTGAATTAGTGATGTCGATGCCTTGGACTAAAAGCCTCAAACCTTGGCTTTTCTTGGCTCTTTCACCTGGTAGCTTATGGAGTAGAGCAGACATGTTCCTGAATCTCTAGCTTGCCCCACTGAGGACCCCACTCCACAATTACACACAGCAGTTCACCATGATGGACCAACCCATCACGCACTTTCTAGCAGACACCAACTTCATGATGTTGTTAGCAAGCCTTCCGTTCACTGAAAAGTAAACCTAGACATGGCTGACTTGTGAGCTGTTATCCACAGGAATCCCAGGACAGCTGGGATTGCAGTCAACGTCTGTGTAGATGACACTGAGGTATCCTGGTGCCCAAAGGTCAGACATCAGGTTTGGGAAGAGAAAGGTCCTGATCTCGTAAGTCTCTGTCTCCAGCCCCCGAGGCTGACGCACAGCATCTGAAGGGGCAAACAGTGGAGAGCTGCTGCAGTCCTGGTTTTCCTTTTCCAGTTAAAGAGACCCAAAATGAAGACCAGAGTGGAGAGGAGTCTCTTTGGTGATGTGCAGTTGTTTAGCATGAGCAGTTGGAGACAATGCTGAGCAGCTGTGCACAGCTGTGTGGCGGGTGCTGCCAGGCCTCACTGTGCTGGTGTCTCAGCTACTGACCTGCAAACTGTCTCACCAGCACTGAGAGCACAGGCAGGGCACACTTCCAGTCGGGATGGAATCCCTCCTTGGCACAAAGCTGGAAGACACTTTCCCCCGACACTCTGCGTGCAGACACTGGCAGGAGGCAGAGCCTCTCCACAGACAGCGGCAGCCAGTTGACTTTGGTTTCCATGCAGATGGCTCTATTAACCTTCCTTGACTTTGGCTGAAAACAGCCTTTCTCTTCACTTTCCAGATTCTCAAAGGCACACAGTGATTGCTATACACATGTTAAAATCCCAGAATCTACACCAGCCTCAGCTTCCCTGCGTGAGTGTATCAGTTAACTTTTCTCGTTGTAGTCAAATACTTGATACTAAGCGATGAGGCTCACAGATCAGAAGACACAGTCCCTATGGAGGACAGGCTGGTGACAGGATGGCTTGGTACTAAACAGGAAGGGGAATTCCAGTGCTTAGCTAACTTTCTTTCTCTATTCCCTCTTTTATTCATTCTGGACACCCAGACATGGGGCGGTACCACCCACATTCAGGGTAGGCCTTTCTTCCTCAGTTAAACATCTTGAAACACCCTGGCAGACACACTCAGGTGTGGCTCACAAATGCCCCAGGTGTTTCCTAATATAATCAGGTTGATGATGGAAATTATCCATCACAATGAGCATGCCAGGGCTCCAAGGGTAAGAGCAGTCTTAGAGAGGGGTAGAGATCCACAGGCTATTCTTCTGGTATAGGAGGATGTTGTAGTTTGAATGAGAATGGCCTCCAAAGGCTTGTGTTTGAATGCTTAGTTTCCAGCTAGTGAACTGTTTAGGAAGGATTAGGAGGTGTGGTCTTGTTGGAGGAGGTGTGTCGCTGAGGGTGGGCTTGAGGTTTTAAAAGCCCATGCCAAGCCCAGGGTCTCTCTCTCTCTCTCTCTCTCTCTCTCTCTCTCTCTCTCTCTCTCTCTCTCTCTCTCTGCCTACTGCCTGTGTGCCTGTGGATCAGGATGTAAAGTTCTCAGCTATTGCTCCATCACCATGCATTTCTGTTTCCCGCCATGATAACCATGGACTAACCCCCTGAAACTGTAAGCAAGCCTCCAGTTAAATGCTTTCTTTATTACGAGTTGCCTTGGTGATGGAGTCTCTTTACAGCAGTGGACCTCTGGAGCGTGTGGAATTAGCTTGCTAAGAGTCCAGGTACAAGTTTCCTTGGTGCATGTGGTGAGTTGAATATGAAGAGCTTTTCACAGATCCCCAGGTCAAAAGCTTGGTGCCTAGGGGGTGGCGCTAATTTGAGAGGTTCTAGAAACTTTAGAAGAAGGATCCTAGCTGGAAGAGGTAGGTTGGTCACTGGGGAATGGGCCCGTGAGGGTTTTCCTCCCCCACCTCTCTCTAGTCACAGCAATGCAGAAGTAACTAAGAACTTGCGTTATGCTCCCTGTTGTGGCTGTGACCACTTCTTTGCCTGCAGTGTTTTCCTAATGTGTTGTCTTAAGGAACAGAGTTTTATAAACATAGGGCTTTTGAAAAGAAAAATCATAAATCATCACCGGCTATATCTTTACCTACCAGCATATGTACTACTAACCTAATGAAAACAGGTGTCACCATTGGTTATATACAGTCCAGTGTAAAAATGTCTTTAAACCCAAATTGAGAACACTCTCTAGTAAAAATATAATTGAGGTAATATGGTCATTGGAATTTAACAGTTCTGTTTTCTTGGTGTGTGTGTGTGTGTGTGTGTGTGTGTGTGTGTGTGTGTGTGTACACGCCCGTGCAAGCATGCATGCACACGGAGGTGAAAGATAACCTCAACTGTTGTCGCTCTTGTGCCATCCACATTGTTTTTTGAGATAGGGTCTCTCGTTGGCTTGGAACTCACAAATCATGCTAAACTGGCTAGCCCGAGCTCCAGGGGTCCTCCAGCCTCTGCACCCCCATCCGGTTACAGTGCTTACCACGGCATCGTACATTTTTACATGTGTTCTGGGGTAGAACACAGGTCCTCTTGCTTGTATATATAGTGAGGGTTTCATGTTTAAGTTAGTAAAAATTGTATGTTTTCCACCAGCTACCAAACCGATTATTTAGAAGACTAGACAAAAACAAAACCCTTATCTCCATCTCCATCGAAGTGTTAGGTTGACATCTTTGGGCAATCAATACAGACAGCTAGGACTTACTGTATTTATGGGCCTTGCATTTTTTTCAAAGATCAAAAAAAAATCATGCATCTTTAACCACAGCAATGTGACAGTGCATATCACCGCCTGCATGTTCTAATTCCATGATTGCATATATTTGCACAAATTATATAATAAGATGCAATTACTATAATTACAGAGGAATAGGCAACAATTGAAAAAATTACAAATTGCCCCTAAAATAACACTAAATGATAAGAAAATCATCAGACAAACCAATACATGGAAAGAAAGTGTTTTAAGATGAACCCAGCTGTAAAACAACAAACATTCCCGTGAGAATACCTTTACTGAGCAGAGTGAACCTCGTGTGCTACGGCAGGACACAACCATTTCAGGGAGAAACTTTTTGTTAGAGTGGGAATGCTTAACATCTTGACTTTCCAAAACATATTATGACAAGAGACCCCCCTCTCCTTGCTGATCTCTTATTGTTATTTCAAAGACAAGAGGAAGGATAATTACCACAGTCATAAAGCACAGATAACTCTGTGGAATTTTAAGGAGGAAGAGCTGACTCCACTGTGATTTTCTTGTCTTTTCCCCTACAAGCAATGTCTCCAAATGCATATCACTTTCAAGGGTATATATCTGAGAATATTTGTCTAATCATTTTCTTCTTAGGAAAATCATAGCCATAAGACAAATGACAAGGCTCATACACTGGAGTCATCTATAAATTGTCGTGGATTTTATTTACATCCCAATTTCTCACTTTGCTTTATATATCAGACAACTGTCATTAATATAAAAATTGGGGAGTTTGTCTCTTTGGTTTCTTGTACAGTTATTTTATTGAATCCACAGCCACATCTTGGCAGACCGTGACATTGAAAAATTAACATCCTGGCACACCAGAATTCTTCACAAAGGAACTTAGATTCATTTTCTCTCTGGCATTTTCAGAATTCCTGCCTGTTCTATGCACTGAGCTGAATTTCTTATTTACCATATATTTAACATTCCATGATATACCAGTGTGCTGGGGCTTTTCATCAACATAATACCCATCTTACAGATAAGGAAACTGACTCTGTAAGCTGTGTGCAGAGAGAGGTGCCAGAGGTTCCAATGTATTTGAGTCAAGATGTGAATGGGTTGACACTAAGCTGGCTTCCAGAAGTACACAGGTTATGAGGCTATGAGGGTGCAAGGATGGATGTAGCATGGGCAGAGTTGAGATGTCTTACAAACGACAGTGACAAAGACATTGAAGTTCTGAGAGCCTGAAGGTTCTGACCATGAAAGCAGGGCAGCCAACACCAGAAGTTTCCTGGGTGGTCCAAGATGCCCTGTGTATTTTATTGCCTGGAAACAGCTTTAATAGACACTGAGAAGTGATCCTCCAAAGGCGGGACAAATCAGATTCCTTGAGAGATGGACTAATACATAATTGATACTGAACCTTCAGGTTCCCAGGGCAGTGATGGTGCAGGCAGCCACACCTTCACTGAGTCACTGATTATATGACCAGTGGTATAATTGTTCATTCATGAGCAAACAGTCACTAAGCATTGGCTCTGGGTCAGTCACTAGACAGGGCTTTGAGGGTGTGAGAATAAATGAAGGGGACGAGGACCTGACTTTATGAGGCTCCTATGCCTCAAAACAACCCAATGGAGTGTATGTTGTATTGTGAAGAGGGAAGGGAAGACACACACAGAGGAAAACTCCAGCCAGGGTGTCCCAGAGAAAGGCAGACCTAAGTGGGTGCTGAGAAATAGTCAGGTAAAGAGGAAGGACAAGAAGCTAGAGTCTGGAGGTAGCCTACTATGCAGAAGGCGTGGGAGAAAAGAGTGGGCTATGATCCAGGCTGACCTTGATCCCTCCTTGAGTTTATTTATGTGTCAGAACTTTACTAGCAATCTAATGGAGCTGGGGACTGGGGCCTGCAGAGTCTGCGTGCAGGATTGCTGCCTTTATGAAGAGGTTCAAGAGCCTCAACCTTCTGCCATGAAGAAACACAGTGACAAGAAAACCACCTTCTGGAAGCGGGCCCTTGCCCCCCTGCTGTGGGATGTTCTGTATGTCCTGTGGGAGCCCTTCTTGGGTTCTTTGTGGCGTTACCCAGCAGGTCCGCATAGAGGATGATTAGGACCATGGGCCTGAGTGCAGGTGTCTGAGATGGTCTGCACTTGGCTGTGCTGGGGGATGGTCTGTATGTCAAGTTGTTCTGATTGATCAATAAATAAAACCTGATTGGCTGTGGCTAGGCAGGAAGGATAGGCGGGACTAACAGAGAGGAGAAATAAAAGGACAGGAAGGCAGAAGGACGGACTGCAGCCGCCGCCATGACCAGCAGCATGTGAAGATGCCGGTGGGCCACCAGCCACGTGGCAAGGTATAGATTTATGGAAATGGACTAATTTAAGCTATAAGCACAGTTAGCAAGAAGCCTGCCACGGCCATACAGTTTGTAAGCAATATAAGTCTCTGTGTTTACTTGGTTGGGTCTGAGCGGCTGTGGGACTGGCGGGTGACAAAGATTTGTCCTGACTGTGGGCAAGGCGGAAAACTCTAGCAACACCCCCCCCCCCCCACACACACGGGTGCTTTGATCTTGGAATTCTCATGGTTTAGACTTGAGAAAAATACATTTCTGTTGTTTGTGAGCTACCCACTCAGTGGTGGTTTGTAACATCATCCTGTTGAAGTTAAGCCTCCATTGTGAGGCTAGAAATGCCATCAAATTTTGTTGCTAAGAAGTGAGGACTTTGAGAAGTGATCAGCATTAAGTGACATCGATCATCAAACTGCCTGCAAAGTGTCTAAGTGAACAGCCATGACCTGTGCAGCTCCCAGTGAACAGCCATGACCTGTGCTGCTCCCAGTGAACAGCCATGACCTGTGCAGCTCCCAGTGAACAGCCATAGACCTGTGCAGCTCCCAGTGAACAGCCATGACTTGTGCTGCTCCCAGTGAACAGCCATGACCTGTGCTGCTCCCAGTAAATAGCCACACCTGTGCAGCTCCTAACCTTGGGTAGACAAGCTTCTTTTTGCAGTGGGTAGTGGTTAATACAGTGACACAGTACTGTCCAAAATGCTGAGAATAAATGATTTCAAGAGCTCAGCCATAGAGAGGACCTCAATATCACACCCCCCCCCCCCTGCCCCCGGCTTGGGGAACATTGCACAGAATGTAGGAGCTGAACGATGAGGAGGGGTGCTGAGAAATGCTGTCCTCTGGACATAACATGGTGTTATACACGTGAGCCCACAGCAACTGTGGCAACCTACACAAGATCTGTGTGAGATCGAGCCAGTTAGAAGTTCCAGCATGGACTGGGGAGGGGCTTCAGAGGCCTCACCCCTAGCTGCAGAACTGCAAGTGATAGCTGCTAAGGGATGGAGTCACAATTCTACAGAGTGTGACCACCAGTAGGTTCCCCACAATCCAGTTAGTGGTGTCACATTCGTATGCATATGGGCAGGCCTAATAGGACCCAGTGACTTAAATAAAATTACATGGTATCTTCTGAGTGAAGAGCCCATCATTGGCTTAATAAGACCGGAGAGAGACCACGACACATCTATGTTCTCTGTCTTCAGACCTTGTGCTGTTCTGGGCTGCCTCAGGACTGTGCTAGCAAGACAAACACAGGCACAGTTTTGACCTTGGAATACCAGAATCCATAAGCCAAAGTCAACCTCCATTAAACTAAGACACAGAGCAAACAAACCAAGACAGAAAACAGGTTAAAAATAAGAACTTGAGAGAAATTTAGTAGGTGTGGAGCCGTAAGTAGTAAGAGAAACTGGTGAGTGGTAATACTATCATCAGAGAAAAAAGCCACTGTTATAAAAAGTTTACATCAGGGGGTAAGCCTTTGTGTGCACAGGAAACAAAGCCATACCGAGTCCTGAAGTTGGACTTATATGCCAGAAATATGTCATATGTAGCTGTCAAAAATGCTGTGCAGTGCGCTAAATTAAAGTTAATTAATACTAGATGAGATATGTAAATACAGAACAAACACACAAAGAGGGATTGGGGTGACCTTGGAGGTAAAACTAAAGTGAGGCAAGGGCATATCTGAAGGACACCAGCTAAAGCAGAACAAAACCAAACTCTAGCTCTTCACTCATTCTGATGAGACCCCTGGTGCTGCCCTAGGAGGAGCCTCGCACACATGAGGAGCACTGGGGGCCGGAGTCACTGCTCTACTGCTGTGTTAAAGACTGTGGCCCAGGGGTGGTGGTGCACGCCTTTAACCCCAGCACTTGGGAGGCAGAGGCAGGTGGATCTCTGTGAGTTCAAGGCCAGCCTGATCTACAGAGGGAGTTCCAGCACAGCCAGAGCAACACAGAGAAATCCTGTCTCAAAAAAACTAGAAACTAAACCAAACCAACCAACCAAACAAACAAAAAATATGGCCCAAAGCAACTTGAGGAGGAAAGGGCTTATTTGATTTAAGCCCTCAGGTCAACTCCATCGCTGAAGGAAGTCAGGGCAGGAACCTGCAGGCAAGGCCTGAATCAGAGCCCGTGGAAAATTGCTGCTTACTGGCTTGCTTCTCATGGCCTGCTCAGTTTGATTTCTTATATCATCCAGGACCACCCACGGGGGCACCACTCACAGTTGGCTGGGCCCTGCCACACTATTCATTAATCAAGAAAATGCCCCACAGACTTCCTTATAAACCGACCTTATGGAGGCATTTTCTCAGCTTAGAGTCCTTCTTCTCAAATGACTCTAGCTTGTGTCGATAGGAAAAAACTTAACCATCATACAGGGTGACCTGGAGAAGAGACCCACTAACCAACACACAGGTAACCAGGAGAGATACCCAGACAGATGGTTTTGGAAACTCAAACAGTCATTGTCTGTTTTTTTTCCTGTTGCTGTGATCGATTACCCTGCCAAGAGCAATATAAGGAAGAGAGGGTTTCTTTTTACTCCCAGCTCCAGACATCGTGGTTGGGAAGTCAGGGCCGAGGAGCTTGAGGCAGCCAGTCACATCCTGTCACGTCCACAATGAGGAAACAGAGGATGAGTGAATGCTTGTACTCAGCTTGCTGCCCTACCACAAGTGTTTATTTTATATAGCTGTATATGTGTATGCCATGTATGTGCAGGTGCCCGTGGCGGCCAGAGGAGGGCGTTGGAATAACTTAATGTGGGTACTGGGAACCAAACCATGGTGACCTGGAAGAACAGGAACTATTCTTACCCGCTGGCTCATCTCATCTCTCCAGCCCTGCTTTTCCACTTTATACAGACCAAGATTTCATGCCCAAGAACTGCTCTCATCTATAATTAATAACGGGGACTATTGGGGTCCTACCTCTCGATAGTCCTCTGCCAGGGTCCAGGAAAAATCTACAACTGGCTGATAATTTAATCTTTGATGATAGGAAATGAATCTATGTACACAAAACTTCTTAGTCCATACACTTTATTATTCTGAGTCAGTTCTCTTTCTACAAGCTTCTATTCTGTTCTCATGCCCAGCTTCTTTCTTGACTGATTTCTCTCTGCATGTATCTGCTGTCCCCTCTAAGTTCTATCTTAAGTCTCTCATCTTAGTTCTGCCCCATCCAGGTTCTCATCCATCTAGGTCCTTCCCATCTCAGCTCCTCTCCCATCTCTTTCTCATCTTGTTCTTCCCCATCTGGCTCTTGCTCATCTTCCATCTCGTTCCTCTAGTACGCTCTTCCAGCCCTTCAATCTAGTTCTTCCCATCTCAGTTCATGCCTCTCCAGTTCTTACCCATCTAATTCTTCCATTCTCTTTTCTTTTCTCTGACTCCCCATCTGAAAATAAAACTCCATTTAATCCCTTTGGCCCAAGCTATCTCTGCTCCTGCTGTTTCTGGCAAGTGTGCTCGGTCACTAAGCAACTTGGCTAGGCATCTTCCATCACAGCTAGATGTACCTGTAAGTTGGAACCCTTTAGTTCTGAGTTAATTGTTAAGGCTAGATCTAAAACTAGAGTTAAGACTTTGGAAAGGGAGAAAGTTAAGCTTAATTAGCACATCTGCCAGGCCTTCTCAAACAGATAGTCTGGCTGCTTAAGTCTGTTCTTAGAGAATCTGTGAGGTATCTCAGGTAAGATACTTTCATCCATCTGGGGATGGTCCTGGCCTGATGCTGCTAATGACGATAATGACTGAAAGGCCTGAAATTAGGGATCCTTGCTGCATTACTGCACAGAAGGTTATCTAAATGTTCTTTTAGTAGAGGGGAAATGGTGCCCAGTGAATGATGAAAACGCTACAATAGCACACGAGAAATTCACAGCAGGAAACGGCTGATAATCAAAAGCCAATATCACCAAGACTCCTTGAGCCTCAGCTTGACCTCTGGAAGGCCCTTGGCTTCTTCCAGGTATTAGCTTTGTCATAATCAGCTGAAATCCTACTTCATATTATTTTTTGCAGCTTGCAGCAAATTAATAAGGGTCTATCCATGTAATTTAACATAATGGAGACAGTCCCCCACAGACATATGCAGAGGCCCATCTCCCAGGTGATACTAGATTCTGTCAAGGTGACAAGACCTTGATTGGTAGAAAATAAATACAGGAGAGCATGACAAAGGGTTAGTTGGGTTGTAGAGAAGGCTGGGTTTCACTTTGAATATCATGGTATTCAGGGGACATTCAACGTTATTTGTCTAGTAAATGCTTTGATGTACAGATATGTGGTTCAGGAGAGACACCATGGTCAAGATAAAGACAAATTCCTTGCATGAACCATGTAAACATCTATGCAGAGTGAGATACACTCACTTTCCAAACACAGACACTTTCTACCTGAGAGAGCTATTCCCGTTCCACCTGCCAGTCAGAAGTGGTGCCTTATAATTTTTACTGCGCCCGCACTCAACAATCAAACCCGATGGGACAGCACTCTATTTAATGGAGGTATTCCTCTAAAAGTCAACACTGAGTGCCATTCATTTGCTTCTCACATCTTAGACAGACTTTCCAGAATAATTATCTGATCAGGAAGTTCAAAAGTTCAGCTATTCTTTTAACTGCCTTTCTTTTTTTTTTTTTTTTTTTTGTTTTTCGAGACAGGGTTTCTCTGTGTAGCTTTGCGCCTTTCCTGGAACTCACTTGGTAGACCAGGCTGGCCTCGAACTCACAGAGATCCACCTGGCTCTGCCTCCCGAGTGCTGGGATTAAAGGCGTGAGCCACCACCGCCCGGCTTAACTGCCTTTCTTAATTCAAATTCTTACTTCACTCCATGAAAGACATTATCACTGTGTTTCCTCCACTGGGGAACGGCTCCTGCGACAGGCTTCCATCAGGCTCCACTGAGAGGACCAGAGAGTGGCTTTCTTCTAGGCACTCTTCGAAATCCCACTTTGAGGAGAGGTGTGCCGAATTTCATGTCACATTCTCCATGTTGAGAGTGCTTTCACTTGCCTGGATTAACTACCCACTAGACACAAACTTTATCAAACATTTCTGTTTTACATTAGCTTGGGAGTTTTTGTAGTTAGATGAAGGCTGGAAATGACTTCCTGCTCTGCAGTTAGGAAATAGCAAAGGAGGACTTGTGGCTTTTTCTAGCTCCGAGAGGAGATGATGAATACGTTTAAAATAAAGGCATTTTGCCAGCTTCTAAGGAGCGGGTCATGCTAACTTTCTACATGCCCTGGAAAACAAGGTGATCAGGCAAGGACACGGTGGATACCGTCTTCTGAGCCACCTCCCCCTGTCTGCCGAAGGCGGCCACCAGAGCAAGAGATGAGTGTCTCTCACGTTCCCTGTTTGTGTTCCTCAAACACGCTAGAGCATACCGCGACGGTTTTTGCTTTCTGGACAACCCATACACGGACCCCAGTTTGCAAATGATTGGTATGATAAACAGGTTTCATTTTATGAAAACAGTTTAGCAAACAGAGCAGAAATTTTGTCTTCATGAGTAAAGTCATGGCTTACCTATTATGGAAGCATGTAGTTTTTCAGTTCTGGGAAAGAACCATTTCCCCAGGTTCTGTTAAAGACGTGGGAGTTAACCATTCTATTTTTTCTTGTATGTGTGTGTTTTGTATGTGTGTGCATGTGAGTATATGTTCATGTGTGTGCACATGCTTGTGAAGGCCAGAGTGTGGTCTTAGCTATTGTTCCTCAGTCTTGGCTTATTGGTTTTTTCTTTTTTCAAGCCAATGTCTCTCACTGGCCTGGAGCTTGCCAAACAGGCGAAGCCTGCTGGCCAGAGGAGTCTGTGCCTCCCCACTGCTGGGGTGGTAAGCAGGCACAACCATGGCTGATCACCCGGGAGCGATAAGTGAGTGGGACTCAGGTCCTCGTACGTGCCAGGCAAGAACTCCACTTGCGCTCTCCAGTCCCAACAATTCTATTTTTCAATGGTTAAACGAGAAAGAGGAGAGTTTCTGATTTAGATATGGGTACACAACAGAGAAACAGACTCGATTCTGTATGGAAAAAGGGCCAGTCCAAGAAACCCACCCTGACCCTGAACCCAGAACCTAAGAAACACATCCTGACCCTAAAACCAGAGTCAAAGAAACACACTTTGGCCCTAGAATCAGAGAAAGAAATATGCCCTGGCCCTAAAAGTGGAAGCAAAAGGTTAAAAAGAGCCAGTGAAAGAAACCCACTCTGGCCTTGAAACCAAAGCCAATCCTGCCCTTGGCATGAAATCAACCAGTCCCTGAGCATGAATTCCAACACCCTGACCCTGAACCCAGAGCCAGTGAAAGAAACACTTTAGCCCTGAAACCACAACCAAAGGAACGCATCGCTCTGCTGGGAAGCCCCCTTAAGGGGAGAGGGGAAGCAAAGCTCAGCTGTAAGGGCTCTTCTAGGAGAGGAGCAGGATTGCTACATCCCGAGGGGAGACCATCTCCCCCACCCCCACCCACACACACCCGGGCTTGACTTCCCGACAAGTCGGAATACCTTTCCCTCCAGAACTGTAACACTAGCAGATTCCACACCTCATTTGGACCCTTCCTTCTCCAAATCTTTCATCCTTAGGCCAATCTGGTAAAGACAGTGGGTGACAGAGTGGCCTGGCCTCTGAGGCAAAGAATGACCACAGAGCCACAAACCTGATGCCAAGAGGAACTGCTGGGACGGAAGGACTGTGGGGGAGGGGCTCAGGAGGCGCCACAACCGGTCTCTATGGGCACCTGCCAGCCATCAACTATACAGAAAATAAACAGGGCTCTGCACTATTATTGTTAACTCATTTCCAGATATAACACGGAGAAATGCGCACAAGTCAGACTACAGCTCCTTGGATTATCATAGACTGGGTGCTCTGTGTAAACAGCCCCAGATCAAAGGCTAAGACACGGCCAGGCGCACAGTCGCCCTTTCTCTCTCACCAGTACCCACAGCCTCCCATGGGGTAGTCACTAGCAGCTTGCTGCAAATTCATTTAGACTACTCTGAGTTTGACATAAGTGGACCCAAAAGCTTCTTTTCCCAGCTTTTCAGAGTCCATTCATTCTTGCTGCCTCTGGAATTCCATCTTGAGTATACCACAGTTTGTTTGCTCAAGCACTGGAGGATTTAGGGGCTAATCCAGGGACTGCTAAGACATTCTTGTACAATCCCTTTAAGGGAAGGATGGAGCCTGTGTGTGTGTGTGTGTGGGGGGGGGAGCTGCAGCTGTCAATCAGACTGCCTTCTCCCACCTCTCCAGAGTCTCTAAACTGCATTCTCTTTGCAAATACAAAATGACTCAGGGGCCTGCTCAATAGACTTCCCACAGGCTCAGGTGAGACTCTTCCCTGCAAGAGACAGCAGAGCCGCAGCCAGCTAGAGTCTCACAGGCCTGTTTGTTTTCACAACTGTTGTATTGATACCCAATTCCTATTGGGTGCAACTCATTAAAATGTACCGTGGAGTAGGGTTTTGTTTTGTTTTCAGCAAATTCAGTGGTAGGTAAAAATGACACCATAGCAATTCTGGAACATTTTGAACACATCAGAAAGAATCACTTGTCTTTTAACTGTGACTAGCCCATCTGGCCACCCTGACTAGCCTTGAGTAAGCATCCACCACTGGATGCAGGAAGAAAAAATTCTAGACAAATGGAATTATATAACATATAATTTTTCTGACTATATTTTAAAAATTTACCTTAAAAATTTTAATGATCTGTATGTACATGTGGGGGGATGTGCACCTAAGTGCGGGTGCCTGAAAAGGCCAGCAGGTTTGGGTCATCCCAACCTGGAGTCGCAGACAGTTGTGGGCCACCTAATGTGGACTCTGGGAGTTGAACTTGGGCCCCCTGCAAGAACAGTGCTTTCTCTTAACCACTGTGCCATCTGTCACCAGCCCATAATTATCTTTTAAATTCAGAAGAATGGTTTCATGGGTTCATGACACCTATTAGTATTTCAGTCCATTTTTCTACCAAATATCATTCAGTTGTATGATTACATCCATTCAACAGTGGATGAACACAATGGAGCTCTAAATGCTGCAATGGTTTTTCTTTATATATATTTATTAATTTTTTCATTTATTATATTCTTTCCTTTCTCCCATCTCCTCCCAAATGCTCCCCACCTACCTACCTACTCATTTTCATGTTCTTTATCTTTCTGTTCCTCTCTCTCTCTCTCTCTAACAGAAAACAAAAAATGAAATTAAAACCTTATTAAAACAAAAAATACCAAAATGAAAAGAAACCAAAGCAAAATAAAAAAGCACACAGAAACATGGCGTCTGCTTGTGTTGGCCAACTACTCCTGGGCCTGGGGCCTGCCTTGGAATGAGCTTAATATACCCAGTGTCACCCACTGGAGGAATTACATTTTCCATTCCCAGCAGGTATCATTTGGACATAAGCTCTTGGTTAGGGGTGGCACCCTGTGTCCACTTCCCCTCCTTGGTGCTGGGACTTTCTAGTTGAATTTATGGAGCCGTGTGTGACGTCACTGTTCCTGTGAGTTCACGTGTGTGTCCGCCCTGCTGTGTCTGGAAGACACCGTTTCCTTGAAGCCATCCTTCACCTCTGGCCCTGCCAATCTTCCTGCCTCCTCTTCTGCACACATCTCCGAGCTTTGAGGGGAGGAGTTTAATGAAGCCATCCCATTCATGATTGAGTACTCTAAAGTCTCTCATTCTCTGCATGTTCTCCAGTTGTGGGTCTCTGTTAACATTTACTGCAAGAAGACACTTCTCTGAGGAGGGCGTGGGTATAGCAGTATCTTTTTCTGATGAGATGCTTTCTTCCCATTGATGCCTGGATCAGAACTGCTGGGACATTTGGTAACTATATGTATAACCATTTGAGGAAGTCCCAGATTTTAAGGCCACAGTACCATCTCTGCCTTCCCCTTGGCTGTGAATAAAGGATACAGTTTCTATAAACATCCTTGCTGGCCCCCATCTGGGGGATGTGAGAAGATATCATGCTGTGGTGGTGATTGCACCTTTCTGACATGAAGGATGTCAGGAATCTCTCCTGGCATTGGTAGCTCACCTGTGAATCTCCATGGAGAAATAGCATCCTCTTTCACCATTTTCAAGCCATGCCATTTCCAAGCGTCCTTTACGCCATCTTGATGCAAATCCCATACGAGATGAGTGAAGTGCAGGTGTTCTCTGACTTACTTTCCAGGCTGTCTCTTCACTTGATGATGTCATTTGAAGTACAAACATTTTTAATTTGGACAAAGGTTACTTCATTTTTTCCCCTTTGCTCCTCATTCTTTGGACTGTTGTCATATCTAGGACTCCACTGCCAACTTCACACAGATTGTCTTCTAGAAGGGACTGCTTTATATATTTATATTTACATACATTTTACACTTATAACTTTGCTCTATTTTGAGTTAATTTTGCTATAAGGCACGACAGAGGGTCCAGTTCCATGATTTTGCATCTGCTCTCCAGTCATCTCAGCACCATTTGCTGACAAGATGACTCATCTTCACTGGATAGTCTTGACACCCCTTCTAAAGTCACATGACTACAGATACAGCAGGCCCAGTACCATCTCTGTGACGTGTCTGTCTTATTTGAGAAACATGTCTTGATTACTAACACTTTGACAACTGACACTAGTTTTGAAATTGGGAAGTTTTAACATTTGAAACCCTCCAAGTTTATTCTTTTTCAACCCCATTTTAATGAGGCCTAATCTCTTGCCTCCCCTGAGAGTTTTGATATCAATCTGCTAATTTCTATGGAGAAGCCAGAAGCCATCCAGGAGGTATTGGGTTGATCTGTGATGTTGGTGTGTTCTGCCTTCCTATGTGAAATCTTAAAAGCTGTGAAAATTGCTGCTCTTCACTGACTGGGGTCTTCAGTTCCTCTGTGGTGGTCTGAAGTTTTTATTGTAGAAGTTTCATTCTTCGTGGGTTTCACTCATTCCTAGATGTCCCCTCTTTTTCCAGTGTACTGTAAGTGGACTCCCTCCCTCTGTTTTGATTGATTGCTGTAAATATAGAGAAACAGGGCTGGATCCGGTACATTGGTCTTGGATCCAGCAACCGCACTGGTCTCAGGTTCTGGTTCCGTAGAATTTAGTGTGTTCCTGGAGGCTATGTGGGAAAGGTATGTGCCCTTCCCTTTAGTTTTAAGAAAAATAATTTCAAAAAATCCTGGTTATCTTGGCACATTAGATGATGTCAGCTTCCTAGGAGAGGATGATGGTAACTCTGATACCTGGGGAATATCTGGTCAACAGCCTCAGCTCGCTGTACCACTGACCCAGCAAAACAAAGCAAGGCATGCAACAGCTGCTGTTTAGACGCAGGCTCCATTTGGGGGCTCACTCTCCGTGAACATGCTCAAGCCAAACAAATCATCCAAAGTAAGGCAAGACAGCCAAGAAATTCACACCTGGAGACAGTACTCAAAGTTCTAAAAAGACTTTTAAATGGGATTTCAGTTGCTACAGTCACAAAGGATCAAGAAACATGTGAGCTATACGACCAAGGCAACAGAGCTCTTGTGAATAGAAAACTCACTCACAGCCAGCTCCAAAGGCCTCTCATTCCCATACCCTTCTTTCTTGGTTTATGTTATTTTTATCATCAGTTTCTGAATGTGCCATAATTAATCATCAGGTTCCTTGGATTTGGTGATAACTTGTAATGAAAGTAATAAAATGATATGTGGTGACTATGAAAGGCACATCATCATAGACAGACTCGAATTCTTCTACCCCAAAGGGAGCTTTACCCAACACTTAATATAATCACCATGTAGAACTCCCGGCTGAAGATGGTCTCAGTACTGCCCTCTGGTGGTAGGTATTGGGAGCGGACATAGGCAGATGGCAGTCCTGTTTGGGAAAAGTCCTGAAATGCTGACCAGGGTGTCATGATATGCAACTGACAGCTCTTATTGATGCTGAGCATGGAAGAAGCAACTCTTTGTGACCCGGGAATAGTTTGTGGCTCTGTTGATGGGATATGCAATTCACATCTTCATCAGATGTAGATGATTAATATACCATGAACACTCATTCCAACTAATCCATCTCCTCAAACTTTGCATTCTAAACCACAACTTTTTCTTATTTGAGACTACTTAAGGACAAAACATTTACTTACCTGAGAGCTACACAGACATCTAAAGAGGCTAAGCGCTCATTAATTATAATCATCTTGTTTGCTGGAATGCTGGTGTTCTGGGTGAACAGTAATCCATAGGACTCATCACAATTCATTTTCTGAGTTACATCTCAGATAATATCTCAAAAAATTACATATTAAGTCATAAAAAATCCATTGACAAATATATTTATGTGATTCTTATCATTGAGTAAGAAACAGACATTTAAGCAAAGTTATTGTAACTCTCAAAGTGTGAAGGGGTTTGGAATGATCATTTTCTGGTTTGTTCACTTTTGAAGTCAGAGTTACCATTTTCCTGCTTTCATTTCCTTCACTTTGAGTCTGTTCAAATGCTTTGACGAGAAATCATGGAAATTAGGAAAGTTTTAGAAAGAAACGAATAATTGCGTCCTTTTTGTGGCAGACTTGGTAAGTGTCTTCTTTTGCTGAAGTATATTTTAGTACTGGGTTGACTGAGAAGTAAGCATTTCTAGCATGTTGTGCCCTGCATGACCGTTAATAGATGCTACTAGGGACCTGAAGTCTTGGCAACACTTAGAGATACCGAAACGGCTCAAACAGGTCTCTGTACTCACCCCAGCCCAATCTGCTGCTGTTAGCCCTGGAAGATATTTTGTAACATTTTAAAAAATTGGGACTAATTGTTGGAATGTCACTCATGAAAACGAGCTGTTGAAAGATGACATCATCAAGAAAGTATTATTTCTCCTTGAGCATCATGGCCTCCATTGGTGCAACAGGGAGCCTATGATTCCATGAGGAGGCCCACTGGGCACAGCCGCACACAAGTCCCCTTGCTTAGAGTCCGCTTGCGCCCACTTCTGTGTGTCCTGCGCTCCCGTGCTACCAGATGGCATTACCTACACTTTTGTCACACCCCCACACAGGAAGCTGCTTAGGAGCCCCGAACACTGCTGCTCCAGGTTGGGACCACAAGGGGGCGTTCAGGTCAGACCAAGAAGTTTCATCCAGTCGTCTCCAAACTGACTCAGCAAAGTGCAGAATGTTTTTATGACAACAGTTCAGTTTCTGTTTAAGCTTCTGGGAAACTGATGAGCAGAACATCACAGATCTGGCCTCTCCTACCGAGGTCTGTCCAACAGCATTGACTGGAACTCATTTCTGTCCAACAGCATTGACTGGAACTCCTTTCAGTGGTAAAGGAGAATTTAAAGGCCTACTGTCTGGGGTGGATTTGAAAATGTTCACATTTCTGGACAATGGCCATAGTTCAGGGTTTGAAGAAAAGCTGAATGTGAGTTCCATCTTCTGGGTGTGGCTGGCACTTCCTAAGCTTTGGTGTGCCTGGTTTTGTAACACTTTCTGATTACATACTCCTAGCACTTCAACACTCCTGTGGCCCGGGTACTGTTACTTCCCAAAGGATATGAGGGAAACTGAGTGTCAAAACCAATTATGCATATGCAGTGGGTGAAGATCTGATTCAGTCTGATCTGTCTCCAAGCCAGTGCACTTCGAGATCACACCAAAATCCTCCTCATCTGGTTTCGATCCTTCAGTTCTGAGACAGCACCTCATGATTCCACTCAGGTCTGGCTTTGACTAAATAGTCTAGCCTCCCAAATGCTGGTTACAGATGTGCATCAAGGGTTTCCCCAGAGCCTTCTGTTGCTAGTTTTTAATTAAAAATTTATTGTGTGTGTGTGTGTGTGTGTGTGTGTGTGTGTGTGTGTGTGTGTGTGATGAAGGCCAAAGGTCAACACTGAACTTTGCCTCCTCCCGTCTTATTTTTTGAGGCAGGGTCTCTCATTGAACCTATAGCTTGCAGAGCTGGAAAGGCTGGCTGGGGGCTGGCTGGACAGCTTTCCCAGAGATCTACCTGTCTTTGCCCACTCAGCACTGGTTTTATAGATGTATATCTGCAGGCTTGGATTTGTTTTTTTCTGTGGGTCTGGGGATCTGAACTCATGTCCTGGGGCTCACACAGCAAAAGCGGTTTCCCCACGGAGCCATCTCCCCAGCCCTACCCTTTTCAATTCATCTCTTCCGGCCTTTTGTGCTTCTGTGCTCAGCACACCGCCTCGTCTTTCTCCCGTGTGAAGCTGGAATCTCTTTCCTCCCTTTTCTTTCTCTTCCTTGGCTTCCCTTCCTTCAGCAAACATCCGCTAAACTCTTCCTCCAGGCTAAGCTGTCTTCTGAGCACTGGGACTCTAAAGAGACGCCATCCCGAGGGGAGACTACATTTTCTTTTCCATTGTGAGATTTCTTATGCCTGCCAAAAGTCTAGGTATAAATTAAAGAGTGAATGCGTCAATGATATTTAGAATGCAGCCCCTGCTGTCTAGGAACCTCACATGCTTGGGGCTATGGTGATAAATCTGAGCGCCCCAGCACAGGATGTTTGCCATAGAGAACAAACAGGTTATGGTGAGCAAGGGACGCACGTTAATTCATTCTGGGGAGCTGCCTATGAAGCAGCCAGTGGCATTCACGACCGAACTGCACGTTTAATCCCTCTCCTTTCTTTGCAAAATGCACAGACCGAGGTGCGAAAAATTTAACAAGAACGATTTGATTAAGTGTGCATGCTCACCATGTTTACTTGGTGTTGCCTAAAGAACTCTTTCCTACAGTTACTCTGTGTGAGCCACAAGTGACATTCCTTCTTAAGAAACACAGACAGTGTATGCTCCTCATCACAGCCTCTGTGCTCCAGCCCATGCTTGCAAGCTTAACTGAAGAGTGAGATTAATTTGGGTAGAATATGTCCAAATCATGTTAGGGCTAGGGAGATAGCTGGATCCATAACGTGCTTGCTACACAATCATGAGGCCTTGAGTTGAGTCCTCATAACTGATGTAAAAGCCATGGACACATTGGTACACACTTGGATACAACACACACTCATGCATCCACAGACATACATACATACTTACATTGTCTATCATCCCAAATTAAAAGTTTGAGATGCACTTTTGTTCCATTCCTATTCAAAACACACAGAGATGGCACCAGACACCAGATTTATCCTCACTGTCTACAGGAAACAGAGAATGTCTTCCCGAGTAAATGGAACGTCTCTGTGACTAAGGTGTGAAGCAGTCCCAAATATGGCTCTTTCTGCCTAACATCTACCTCAAGGTGTTGCTACTTACTGCAAAATGCTATCTTTGAACATCCACATCAAAAACCAAAGCAGCCCTGAACAACCCGGCACCAGTGGAAGTGACAGTCTGTTTCTGTCCATAGTAGCACTCTCTCGGGAGCTGTTGTTTGCGAAACTGTCACACACTGGTTGTGAGATCAAGGTTCTTACAAACGTGATCTCAGAGAGACCTGAGGGATTTTACAACCTTCCCACTGCTTACGCAGCAGTGCACACACTGTTCCTAGTCCGTGTAAAACAAACCAAAACAAAACACGTCTCATTCGCGATGGTAAAGCATCTGCACAGGATCTTTGGAAATGGCAGCTGGTTGTTATTTCCCATGATAACCAGGGTGCACATCAGCCTTATGATCTCTGGTAGAGCTGGTGATGAGATGTGTGTCTCTCTGTCACCCCCATTTCTACCTCCCCACCTTTCTATCTCTAAGTTACTTTGATGAGAGTGCTGGGAATGGGATAAAGGAAGGGACAGCTTTTCAACAAAGGATGCGGAAAATTGGAGAGTTGCGCACAGGAGACTACAGGGAAACTCCCTGCATATCACATATACAACTAACTCAAAACAGATCATGCATCTTAACTCTTAAGAGGCTGGAACCATAAAGCTATAAAATGTAGGAGTTTTCCTCATAATATTGGTATTATGTGATAGTTCTTAAATCTAGCACTAAAAGTATCAATGAGAAATGAAAACATAGATCAACTATCATAACAATCAAAAACTTTGTGATCCAAAAGAAATCAAGAAGTGAAAAGTACAATTTATAGATAAGATAAAATAATTTGCAAGTCATATGACTTCATATGGGACATGTATCCAGAATATATAAAGATGTATAACTCAACAATAAGAATGTGAGTAACTCAGGGGCTGCAGAGATGTCACAGCAGCAAAGAGTGTGCTTGTTGTACAATTGTGAGGACTGTGTGTGGGTCCCAGCACCCACACACAGCACTTGTGGTGTCTGGCACATGCCTGACTTCCCAGCTTCAGGAGGATATGTGCAACTTGCTGGCTTTCAGCTTAGAAGAGAAAACAAGAGTCCTAGGTTCAGGGAGAGACCCTGCCTTGGGGGAACAGGTGGAGAGCAATAAAGGCAAGACACAAGATGCCCATTTCTGGCCTCTGTGAATGCAGACATGTGAATATGATCACATACACACACAAACACATAAATAAGTACATTTTTAAAATGCAAGTGATTTAATGGAAAAATGTGCAAAGAATCTGAATAAATGTTTCTCCAGGAAAGACGCAGAAATGGCCAGTGTGCACATAACAGATGCTCAATAACATTGTGCATCACAGAAACTCAAATTGAGTCAGAATAAGGGTTGGGAGATGGCTCAGTGTTCAAATCCCCAGCGCTTACTTAAAAAGCTAGGCATGGCCACATGAACCCTGTGATGTAGGGAGCAGAGACAGGAGGGTCTCTATGGGTTTTCTGGCTGCTGGCCTAGCTGAAAAATAGAGAATGCAGTGAGAGACCCTGTCTCAAGGGAATAATGTGCAGAGTGATAGAGCTCGACACCTGGCATCCTCCTCTGGTCTTTGCACAGAAACAAAATCCATCTTTAATCTTACAGAGACTTAAGAAAATAAAGTCCATAGGTACAAAAATAAAATTTATATACATCAGGAGACACTGTGGAAAAACTCTCAAGGCAATTTGAATTAAGATCTAGAAATGATAAATAGGATTATTAAAATACTTCAGGATAAATGTGTTCAGCAGACTAGACACAGCCGAATAGCAAATTGAAAGAACTATCAGTAAAAAGTGCTCAGAATGTAGCACAGTGAGTCAAAGCACTGTAAATCGAGAACAAAGGAGAGCTGGGTACTGTGATAATGTGTACAAATCCAGCAGGTGCTGCCTGAGTGTCTGAGACATCTGTTAGGCTTCCTCGAACTCATAACTCAACAACAAAAATAAAGTAATGCAGAGATGGCTCAGCAGTTAGTGCACTAAATTCCTGTCAGATCAATGTCCAAGTTCACCAGAGTTAAACTGCTAAGGTCTGAATTAACCGGAAGGAAGACAGAGTCATTTATTAACTGGTTTGTATGTCATGGTTCAGATCTAAAAATGTCCCCAAAACTCATGTTACAAAAGCCTAGCCTTGAGCACAGTAATGCTCAGAGGACTAGCCTTGAGTATATTATGCTCAGAGGACTAGCCTTGCACACAGTAATGCCCAGAGGACTAGCCTGAAGTACCTTATGCTCAGAGGACTAGCCTTGAGCACAATAAAGCTCAGAGGACTAGTCTTGAGTCTATTGTGCTCAGAGGACTAGCCTTGAGCACAGTAATGCCCAGAGGACTAACCTGGAATGCAATAATGCCCAGAGGACTAGCCTTGAGTACATTATGCTCAGAGGACTAGCCTTGAGTACATTATGCTCAGAGGACTAGCCTTGAGTACATTATGCTCAGAGGACTAGCTTTGAGCACAGGAATGCCCAGAGGACTAGCCTTGAGCACAGGGATGTTCAGAGGACTAGCCTTGAGCACAGGAATGCCCAGAGGACTAGCCTTGAGCACAGGGATGTTCAGAGGACTAGCCTTGAGCACAGGGATGTTCAGAGGACTTTCAGGACAACAGATGATAATGTAGACTCTAACCTCATGCATGGATTAATCCATGGTGGGCTCATAACTGGAGTAGAATGAAATGGTGGGAAAGGAGGAGGCAGAGCCTAGTGGGAGGAAATATGACTTCGGAATCATGCCTTGAAGAATTATATCCTTTTCCCAAGTTCCTCCTCTCCTCTCCCCTCCTCTCCTTTGCTCCTTGGTTGCCAGGAGGTGTGAGGCTCACATTATGGAATCTGAAACACTGAAGTGTGTGTGTGTGTGTGTGTGTGTGTGTGTGTGGGGCGCATTCAGCAAAGGCTCAGGTGATTGGGAGAAGGGAGGAGGGAGATGTGTTGGTAAAAGTTGCACAATTTCTGCTGGGCACCCCTATAATTAAGCACTGGGGAGGTAGAGAGCTGGAGGATGAGGAGTAGTTGAAGGTCATCCTCAGCTATACTGTGAGTTCCAAGACAGCATGAGCTACATAAGAGACCTTATTGTCAAAAGGCACACAAGGATGCACACCACCCACTAGGAAGAATGAACCTGGTGGTGATGGCTAAAAGTGACATTGCGTACTTGGAAATTGGTTTGAGTTGATTTTATGTGTTCTGACCTCAAAAGTAACTATGTGAGGTAATATATGGATGAATTAACCTGATTTAGCCATTCTATATCATACACAGATATCAAAACACTGTGGTGTTTATGATCAATACATACAACTTTTATTTCATGATTTAAAAAATAAAAATGCTAAGAGATTGTTGAGTATACACATTCAAATTTCAAGAATGTTATTTAAAAACAGATAAGCGTGGTAGCCAGAGGTTGATGCCAAATGTTTGCCTCTATTGTCAGGTCTCTCTCGGAATCTGGTGCTCACTGTTTCTGAAAGACTGGCTAGCCAGTAAACCCCTGGGTCTGCCTGTCTATACTCCCACAGCTCTGGGGTTACAACTGTGCACCATTGCACCTGGCCTTTTAAAAGTGTGGGTGTTGGAGATCTGACTGCGGGTCCTGGTGCATGTGCATCAAGCTCTCTACCCACTGGGCCACCTCCCCGGCCCTCAGCTCTCTACCCACTGGGCCACCTCCCTGGCCCTCAGCTCTCTACCCACTGGGCCACCTCCCCGGCCCTCAGCCCTTTCTTTGTTAAGCTGCCTTTGACAGTGTGTTGCCAGAACAACAACAAAAACAGCTAAGGTGGCTGTTTAATGCACAAAAACTGAAAATGATGAAAACAGACGACTTTTGATAACCCCCAAATTCAAGCAGCACGTTGTCCATTTTTATCTCATGATACTTTGATTATTAATCAAAAAGAAAAGGGTGGGAGAGTTATTCTGATCAAAGCCAGAAGTTGGATAGGCCAGATGAAACCTTTAAAAGTTGAGTACCTTTCTTGAACAATGATGTAATTACTGGGAAATGAAAGCAATTAGAATGTTTGTAGCTCTCCATTTATACTTTTGTGTGGGCTTTTCAAATCACAGGGACAAGCCTAGACATGTGCAGGAAGTAAGTACAAAGAAGTCATACCAAAAAAAACCAACCCAAACCGCTAGCTGGGGGCTGAAGTGAAGACATAGTTAGTTAACTGGTGGATGCTTGTTTCACGTTCACAGGGCTTGGGTTTGATCATAGGTACTAAAAGGGGGAAGAACGCAGCTACCAACTAAAGGAAACCTCAGTGGCTAATTTAATATCTGCAAAACAAAGCACAAACCCATTCCCACCTTAGGAAATCACATCATATGCAGTGTGTCAACACTCTGATCTCAGCACTTGGGAGGCCAAGGCAAGATGGCTATGAGCTTTTCCCCACTCCAGTCCTATGATTTACAAAAATTATTCATCTGAGACCAGAGTGGGCTACACAGAGAGACTTATCTCAAAACCAGACAATAAAAGAAAAAAACATATACTTATATCAGCGCTCAGAAATGCATTCAATGCAAAATAATGCAAAAATAAATCAAGATGGTGCCATTATTTATCTCAAAGTCGTGGGATCTGGAGAAATTTTTCTTTCTGTTTTTTCCTTACATTTAAAATTTTTTTCTTACATTTTAATATGGTATTCAGATGAAGAAAAATAGTGCAATAATTAGTTTCTCTTGGACTTTCTTATTTCTCTTCTTGTTGTGCATGTCCTCAGTTATGAAGATTAGAGACCGAGGTGCCACTGGGGCCTTGAGAGGGAGAGAAGGGAAGAGGGAAGGAAGGAAGGAAGGAAGGAAGGAAGGAAGGAAGGAAGGAAGGAAGGAAGGAAGGAAGGAAGGAAGGAAGGAAGGAAAAGTGGGATGGGAACACTGACTTCACTGCAGCATCATTCTCAAAAGGTGGACACGATCCAAGTGCCCATCACAAAAGGGCTGGACAAGTGTGCTCCGGTAGGCTATTAGTCTTAAGACCACACAAGGTGTGATATATTCTACAACACGGATAAACCTTGGAAACATTTTCCCGAGCACTCTTCGGGGAGAGGCATCTCTAGAAGGCTTCACGGAGGAGGAGTCTCTCGAAGGCTTCACGGAGGAGGCGTCTCACGAAGGCTTCACAGAGGAGGCATCTCTCGAAGGCTTCACGGAGGAGGAGTGGTACTCCTTGCTCTCCCACCTTTAGCCTCATAAAGGCAGACCCTCCCTACATGACACACATTGGAAGGTTCCACTTATATGGAACATTGAGACTAGACAAATTCATGGAGATAGAAAGCAGAATTGAGGTTTCCAGGGATTAGGGGAGGGAAGGGATGGGCTAGCTCTATTGCTTCATTATCTACAGAGTCTGTGGTAGGGTGAGGAAAATTTTGGAAATAAGTAGCTGTGCTCACTGCTCAACACAGTACATACAGATAATGCCCGAGAATTCTACAGGTAAAATGATGGAATCTACAGGTGTTATTACACATTTCACCACAATAAAAGCCCTCCCAAAGAAAAAATGGTAAGGATAAGTAATTCTTTAATCACGTGGATAAAAGAGGGCTGGGACAAACAGAAGGCCTGCTGCACTGAGGAGGCATTCTGCAAGTCCCAGGCTCGGGCTAGCAGTCCCTGGCCATTTTGCTGTGTGGGAGAGGTGTTCCCAGCAGCTCTAATGTCAGACTTTCTCTGCCCATGGACTGAAAGAACATGCCTTCTGAGACTGTGTCACATAAAGATATGATCACATAGACTAAAAACAACACAGAAAGGTCACTCATTAAGAAGGTAAAATTACAAATTATTGTTCTGTGAAATTTCTGTCTAGGAAAGAAAGCAGCATCAAGTACTCTGTCCTGTCTGTGGATGGCTGTTTTGAGTTGTATTGTTTATGGAATGGATGGGACTGGAAAGATGAGGTCCAGGAAACAAACAAGAGGCTCTGCGTGTGAAAAGCCACTCACCTACTCCCTCAGCTCGTCTTCATCTTTAGCAGTGTTCTGGAAGTGCCACATGACGCTACCTCTGGCTACACCCCCAAAGCAGTTACTCATTACCCAGTGAAATTTAAAGAAAAATGCCAAGAGGGATGAAGAGATTCCTGGGAATGATTTATGAAATTTAAATTCCTCTTCAGTTGGGAAAATGGGTGGGGTGAGAGGCAGGCAGGAAACACAGCCTCAGCTGAAGTGTCTGAGGGCTGACGGGCGCAGGGAGAGAGGAGTGGCCGAGGATGCAGACACCTTTGGGGCAGCAAAGTGGGATCTTCAACTCAAACACCAAGGCTCAGCCACTCTAGTCTAACCCTCACTGAAATATACTTTAGTGTAAAGCCACTGAACGAATTATGTCCATTCAATACCCTCCCTAGTACCAGGATCACTTCATGCTGGCAAAGCATCACACGATGACCCTGTATAGTCTGCAAAGTTGAATAAAAGATTGAAATACCTGTAAACACCATCTACACACATTTTGATAGGTATGAAGACTTCCAGAAGGACATGCATTAACATATCAAGAGTAATTATGTCTTAGTGAGAAATTTTGGTTTCTCCTTTATCTTCTGTCATGTTGCCAAGCGCACCCACATTTCCTACTGCGAAGGGAGTGATGTTCATTTCTTCAAAGTGAGCACCCTGCCTCTTTTTCCTTATTCATACTCTCCAACAGAAGGCGCTCTGCACACAAACATGGCTCACTGTAGACCACAGTCACCGTATGGCTCATTCCAAAGCAGAGCCTCCTTAGTACTTTGTGGGGTTTGGTCACGTATTGATTCTCTAGCTTCTTAATACTCTATTATCAAACAGGATATCAGATCATATTCAAATATAATAATGGCCAGGAACTGTGACCCCCCACCAATGATTCAGAGCTTACACCAAGACACCCTTAGTGGCATTTCTAGAGAGTGAGCAGCATTTTCTAACCGTCTGACTGCAGAGCCTCTCGGCTAACAGGAAAGGGGCTAGCGCTCTTTCGCACGGTCCTTAATTTTCCAAGGGTAGACCACACAGACTTCCTGCCTGCTATGGTTTGAATGCCAAGGCTCCCTGCAGGCTCCTGTGTTAGAATGTTTTGCTCCCTTAGGAGCTGGGCCACTTGGGGTGGGCCTTGAGCCTCATAGCCCAGCCCCATTTTCTTGGAGGTTCTGCCTCCCAGTTCTGCTGAGGTGTGGGAGAGGTCCTGAGTTCCAGGCCCAGCTCGCGCTCCCTGGGAGCCCCTTGGTGCCATCTTCCCAGCCATGGGAAGATGCACCGTTTCCCTAATTTCGCTTTCTCTGGCACCATTTCTGATTTTAGAGCTAGAAATTCACCCCATGATAGGCCTACACAACACTACGCACAGCTCTGGGCCGGGGCATGACTCGTGGGGTGTGGATTTGTGGCAGATACAGCGCCAGGGTGAAGCTTCCCTCAGTGTGGCTGTGGCTGGAGCCATGGGAGTGGGAGTTCCCCCGAGTTCCCATAATCCCCGCCCCCTTTCTGTGTTCGGGAACACATGCAGACCATTTGCACTTTTCTTGTTCAAAACTTGTACAAGTGAAGAAGAATGAGACGACGGGCTTTGTGAGTTTTGGTGTGGAGTGGGAGCTTCAGGTGCCTCGAGACACCTCGCAGATATTCCTGCCGGCAGCCTGGCAGGTGCAAATTGCTGAGACACTCCAAATACGGGTCCCATAAACCTGCCACTCATTTAAATGTACAGTATGTGTTTCTGGTTCCAATCAGATGCTGTTGGAGGAATTATGATCCAGGCTTGCTCTTGACAAATTTTGCGTTACTTTATGGCCAATTTCCTTCTGATGCGACGAGAATGGAACCCTCTTTCCTTTCCTTAGATGTTGTTAACAAAGGTGATTTCAAAGAATGGTAATTGTTTTCTCTGTAGCTAAATGGGAAATGAGGGCAAGGGAAACCGCCCTTGACTCTGTGATACCTACGCCTGCTAAGATTTACTATGAGACGAAAATCTCCCTAGACAAGAGTGAAGTCTGCCTACCCCACTGGAGAACGGGAAGAGCCCCAGGGGATCTTTATCACAGATCTTGCTGGTTCTGCTGCAGGTGGACAGTTTCAGGCCCACCGTCACCAGCATGCATTGTGGTGTCTCTGCAAACAGCTTGCTTCAGCCCTAACCAGAGCATCACTGCTTCCTGTTCTGCTCAAGTCGGCATGTGGCATGAAGATGCACAGTGAGGTTCAGAATTAGACAAAGTTGAACTACCATCTGGGATCCTCCCGAGACTCTCGGCAGCCACTGAACCACAAACCTGCTGCTGTTGAGGAAGCTGTGCTCTTACCCAGCATTCTGGTGGCAAGCTTAGAATCTCGGCACAGGCAGACCTGAGTCATTGTCCTCGGACTGCCAATGTCGCTGACTCTGACCACAGCGCTAGTTAGCTAGTTTGAACAGCATTTCCTACCCTGTAACCAAGATCTACTTTCATCACATTATCCCGATTCCAGAATGATGCTCCCGAAACACACATCTGAGGTAAGTTGTGTCTGCTTCACAAACGCTTTCAGGACAAACCCAGCCGCTGAAGCATGCTCAGTTTCCTCCACAGCTACTTGATATCTATTTCTCTCCCTTTCCCGCTGGATGTAAATTTCTCAGAGTTGAGGGATTGTGCTTTAATTGTCATGTGCTGCCTCCTGGGCCCCACACAGTATGGTCCAACTAAGGAATGAATGCATATTGTTTAACCACTCATCAGACTTAAACCTAGAAGACACAAGAGCTCACTACTAGAGAGCCTGGACATGACCTCTTGCTTTGACATCTGGTCTACCATTCTAGAAGGTTCATTACTACTGGTCTATATTTTCAAAAGACTAACAAATTAAGTCTAGGTATGTGAAGTCTTTCTGGCCTCACTTATCATCTTTGTCCATTCGTGTGATTAATTAGCCAAATTTATTCAAATATCTTCATAATATGTATAATCACAGTCAGATTCTGCCTACCTAGTACTCAACAAGGATTTCCTGAGCTTTGATACATATGTGACTAAATTACATTCAAGAAGGTAGATGAGGCTGGGAAATGTAATGAAAACCAATGGAGATACTTTGCGACCAAAGGTGTACATGCTACAAAGAATAGCTTAGCACTCTCTAGGGTATAATGATAATATAGCCACACGCAGTGAGTGGAATGACATTTCCACCACCAACAAGGTACGTATGCTATGGTGGTTCCATAAGAGAATATGGCCAGGGCACTGTGTTGTTTTGACAAGTACACTCTGTGATGCATGCAGAACAACAGAATTCTCAGGGTCAAGTGCTGTCTGGCTGTACTTACTCCTCTTCTGGGCGGGGGCTGGGTCTTTGTGGATGAGATGAGGTGACTGATATGGGCAGTCTGAAGGAACATCTCCTTCTTTTGCATGTAGGTTATATCTGGGGCAACTTTAGAGACGGAGGCTGAGCCTGGGTCTTAATGAAGAAGTAGGTCTCTGTCTGGCAAAGTAAGAGAAGAATATTTCTTTTTAAGATGTGTTTCTAATTTGAATTATGTATATGTGCCTGTATGTCTGTATGGGGTCATGTGTACCTGAGTGCAGTTGCCCACAGAGACAGGAAGAGGGTGTCATATCCTCTGGAGCTGGAGTTGCAGGCTGTTGTGAGTCACTTGGTGTGGGTGCGGGGAACTGAACTTGAGTCTTTTGCAAGAGAGTGGCTGCTTTTAACTTCTGAGTCATCTCCTGCCCCTGGAAGGGTATTTTCTGCTGAAGGAACAGCAGGGACATGTGAATGAGCAAGCTGTGCTCCCAGAGTGTGTGAAGCCTGGCCCCAGGAGAGCTGTGGGGGCCAGGGCGGGGGACGCTCAGGCAGACCCTGTTGCTAGGTCCTCTAAGCAATGGGCAGGCACTGCAATGCGAGCTTGCAAGGAGCATACGTCAGTCTGTAAGGAGAAATGCAGTAACAGTCAGCCGAGAAGTCCCATATGTGCAATTAATTTTCAGAATATGCTTCTTATAAGAAATAATTGTTTAACTCTGCTCTTCAGACTGAGAACTCTCAGCATCTGCCTGGTTCTCAGACACTGCAGATTAACTCCATAGCCACAAAGAGAGAAAATAATAATAATAAAGTTTTCTTTTCAGGCTGAGCTACAAAAACTGTCAAGGTTAATTTTCTCCCTCACAGTTTTTAAAAGGTTTCTTTGCTGCCTGGAGTACTTCCGAGTAGGTATTCCATCTCAGAGGTTAGGGGAGGCCGTGGGCTTTGCAGAACGCTGTCCTTCAAACTCGTGGTGGGCTTAGTCTCTAGATGACGCCATCTTCCTTACTGGGGGAAAGGTAATCTCACTAAATGAGTGTCCAGGCCGTAGCATGCCTGCATACAATTAAACATGACCTCCCTTGGCTTGATTACCTTGTATGCTGGTTAATTTTTGTCAACTAGACACAAACCTAGACAAATCTGAGGCAAGGGAACCTCAACTGAGAAAAAGCCTCCATCAGATTGGCTTGTGAATGTGTCTGTGGGACACCCTTTCTTTGTTAATGATTGATGTGGGAGGGCCCATACTGCTGTGGGCGGGGCCTCCCCGGCAGGAGGTCCTGGTTGTCTAAGAAAGCAATCTGAGTGAGTCTGAGTGTGGAGAGTAAACTAGTGAGCAGCGCCCCTCCACAGTCCTTCCTCTGCGCCTGCCTGAGTTCCTGCCTGACTTCCCTCAGTGACTACGGTGTGATCAGGGCCACTTAAGTAGATTAACCCTTTCCTTCCCCCCAACCAACGTGGTTTTGGTCAGTGTTTTATCTCAGAAACAAGAAGCTAACTAGGACAGAAGTTTATATCAGTGAGTGGACTATCGGTGTGACAGACCTGACTGTGATGATTTGGGGATAACTGTGCAAACGTTTGTAACTTTGAGCTGGAAGACACTGGGTGTCTTAATGGCCTGATGTTCTGTGGAGCTGACAGAGAAATAAATGCAGATGCTGGAGGCCTGGCTTCTGAAGTTCAGAGGGTTTTAAGCAAAGTCTATCAATCATGGTTCTCTGTGTGTGTACGAGTGTGTGATGTGTGTATGAGTCTGTGAGTGATGTGTGTGTACGAATGTGTGATGTGTGTATGAGTCTATGAGTGATGTGTGTGTACATGTGTGTGATGTGTATGTAAGTGTGTGGTGTGTGTGATGTGAGTGTGTGATGTGTGTGTATATGTGGTGTGTGTGTGTGGTGAGTGTGAGTGTGTGGTATGTGTGTGAGTGTGTGATGTGTGTGTGATATCTCTGTGAATGTGTGATGTGTATGTATATGTGTGTGAGAGTGTGATATATGAGTGTGTGATGTGTGTATGAGTGTGGGCATGTATATAGAACAGTGCACACAGGGAGTCAGAGATCAGTTTTCAGGAATCGGTTTCACCCTTTCTACCTTGTTTGGATGTCCCTTCTGTCTCTGTGGCTGTACACACATGGCAGGCTGGCTGGTCCCAGGATCTTCCAGGAAATTCTCCTGCCTTCTCCCTCCATTTGGGATCACAGATGCACGCTCCCAGGTTTTGTGGGGGTCTAGGAGATCAACTTCAGGCTTGTGTAGCGAGCAGCACACCAAGCCATCTCCCCAGCTCGCCTCAGCGACTCCTCACAGTGAAATCTACTCTGAGTTGCAAATTGTTCCAATTACGTTGGTGCCTTGTATCCTGTGTCCCTTTAGAATAGTCATGGCAAACACAGTCATTGGTGGAAGACCCTTTTCAACTATCTGGAGGCATATTCTCATATTCATTTCAGAATAATGAGATGTTTAAATATTTATTTCTTTCCAATAACTGGGTAGGCCTAGGCTCTTCATTTTAATAAATTCTGTCCAAATAATGGTGAGTCACTGCTTAGAAGATATTGGCCCTGGGTCTCCTCATGATAATGAAGCACACACCAGGCTCACACTTTATCCCCAGCTGCCACTAGCCATGACCTTGGGCAAATCACACAACTACTCAGGAATGCCTTTTGATAATTTTTTAAAGTTGCCTGTGTAACTCAAAAATCCTGAGTATGTCTTAAGAGATCTGATTAGTTCAAGAAGGTAGAAATGAATTAACTACAGAAGTACAAGTTGTGGTGGGAGAAATTGGTATTTATGACATGAAGCTAGTCCTCTGCAATAACTCCAAATGGTCAGACACTCGACACAGGCTTATTTTAGAAGGAATTAAAAATATTTACATAGACAGTGTTTAGTTGACAAGTATTTACTGAAGCCCCAGGCATCATGTTAAAACCTAAAAATATAATGGAACACACAAAGAAAACACCCTGGTCTCCAAAAGCCAGCTGGCCAGCAAGGAATCAGAGAGAGTAAGCATTTCCATTCTAGCTATGAAGTCAAAACATACAGCCTTGATCTAACCTGGGCTACATGGCAGGGAAGGCTTGCCTGTGTGTGGGCTGTCTAAGCTGCCGACACACATCCTGTGATTTTTATCTGGGAACACACAGTAAAAACATTCGTTTGTCCTATGCTGGCCTAAACATTTGAGACGGAGGACTGTGTGGAAGAGAATCTGAACACAGCCCACAAATGTCATCAGCACCCACATTTTGCCTGATCCTGAGTGCACTGACTTACAAGGGAATTCTTTCCTTGCACCAAGTTCAAGGGCAGAGGTAACACTATTGCCTAAGAGATAAGCATTCATTGTCTCTCTACACTTAGGGACCTACGCAGCTGCTGGAAGAGTACATAGTATGGAGACGCGCTGGATAACTCCTGACCCCTTTAATCTCTCTCCATATCCAAATCCAGGAATTGCCCCTGCTGCTGCCTGGCCTAAGGGTTACGGACCTGCACCTTTCTAACAGGTGTGTTAGTTCCACAACAAACAGCAAGTGCTGGCTGCTGGCCAGTGAAATTGTATCCACACTCACCAAACAGAAGGTATGGGGTTTAGCTTGGATATGATGCTAAGTACATGCTACAGAGGAAGTTAAGCCATTCAGGAGACTGTCTCACAATCTTGAATGTAAAAATCAGTCTCCTTCACAGCAGTTCTGATACCCACCTCGTTTACTGACTAGTTGTCGGAGCCTGCACCCACCCCAGTCCATAGATGGGGTTAAATAATAGAATGGTGGTTTTATATGCTTTCTACTGGAGAGAAGGCTTTATATGCTTCAACTGTAATAACAGTATTTGGTCCAGTTTCTTGTTGGAGCAAGAGCACGGAGCTGCCTTCTCTGAGTCCGTGCTCCTTGGCTGTCTCCTGCTCTCGAATTATTCAGCCCTGGCTTTATTACTTAACTCCTCTTTCTCCTTTGTCTTTCCTCTCCAAGGAGATCAAAGGCCCTTTGAGGGTAGGGATTGTATTCTTCAGTGCCCAGTTCTGAAACTGTTAGGCCTTCAGTGAGTATTTGTTAGGGCCTGCAATTAGTTCCAAACCTTCAGAATGAACTGCTACAGGACATTGTGATGCTAAGATACTTCTAACAGCAGTTCCCCAACTTTAATATGTATAAGAATCACAAGGAAGCGTGTTAAGTGGATTCCCACATCTTGTTCCCAAAGATTCTTGTTTTGAATTTTTTTTTCTTCTCCACAGATATACTTATAGTTGTTATTTTTTTTTCCTTGCAAGACAAATTTAGAAAAACAAGACCTACAAGGGCCTTGGGCCCACACTTGATGTCTTCTGTGGGGAAAGCACTGATGTAAAGTGGGATGCTCAGCTCTGCCCCACATTCTGATTTCCTTCATTGCATATTTATTGTGCACCCACCAGTGCCAGGCTCTGCTCCCTCCAGTTCCTGGAATTCATTGGTTAATAAGGTGTACAAAGACTTTATTGCCACAACACTAGATTCTACTTAGAGTGGACCTAATAGGAAGCTTTAAGCCTATTTTATACAAGGAAAGCAAAACAAAATGTGGCTCATTAAAAGATGACATATGATCTGAGGACTGTGTGACAAGAAAGACTTCGGGGAGCTTCCCATGGGAAGGAGGGCAGGTCCTAAAGGAAGAAACTTCAAAAGGAGCAGGCTGAAGTCCCTCACCAAGGACAGGAAGTTGGAGGGATGCTGGCATTACCTCCAAGGAAAAATTGCTACCTGTCACAGCAATGTAGGGGTTAGTATTTTAATTATTGTCAGACAAAAATTTCTCCTGTAGCCATATTGTTAGAACTTTTAAATTAAAAACTTTCTATTTTTATTCGTGTGTGTGTGTGTGTGTGTGTGTGTGTGAGTGTGTGTGTGTGTGTACACGCACACATGCGTGCACTGTGGTTCACATCCAGAAGTTGGGCAGCTTGTGGGAGTCAGCTCTCTCCTTTTACCACGTGGGTCCTGAGGATGGAACTCAGGTCATGTCAGCAAGCGCCTTTTCCTGCTGAGCCAGCTCACCAGCCCCCGTTGTCAAAACTCTTGACTCACAAAAGCTGGTTGACCTCGTGACTCCCTTTTGCTCTGTAATTTCATCAGTGTTGGCAGACTGCGTGTGCTAATACCTGAACACTGAAAATTAGCTCACTCTGAATTTTCTGGACACTGAAATGCTTTATCACTGATTGGATTACTCAAATGTCATCAAATAGAGCTTAATAAATGGTGTCAACTTGTTGCTAAGCATTTATAGACTTTCTAAAGAGGGATCCTTCACGCACAACTTTGAAATGAGTTATAAGACAACTTTTTCTCTGGATTACTTTTCAGTTGCTGAATTGACTTGTCCATATTTCCAGGGGACATCTGCATATGAATAGTAACAGCACAATCACCAAAAAGTATCAAATAACCCCAGGGCCCGAGGAAGGAACACACAAGGTACAATCGTGTAGTTGGCATGAGGCAGCTCCGTCCCTAAGGCTGCTTATGAAGTGCAGAGACAGCTTCAGGGCCTCAGCTCTCGCTGCCACTCACTGTCCTTTCCTTAGCCTTTGCAGAAAAGGGCAGGGCAGCTGACAGGTGCTTCTGTGATAAGAGCCTGGGCCCTGGGAATGGCAATCAGCTCAGGTGTAATTCAGAAGGCCTACCAGATGGGAAATGACTTTATCTATCCAGTAAGATCTGGACTAGAAACAGAATTGAGTTCTCTGTCTCCGTTCTTGGTGTTGTAAGACTTGAGTTTTCCTCTGACAGAGGCTTGATTGAATGTGGAGAGAGAGAGAGAGAGAGAGAGAGAGAGAGAGAGAGAGAGAGAGAGAGAGAGAACACAAGAGAGAGCACGAGAGTGCAAGAGAAAGCGTGCACATGTGTGTGCATGTGTGTGTGTGTGTGTGTGTGTGTGTGTGTGTGTTTATGCATTGTAGATGTAACCAACCGTCTTATTAAATAAGAAACACAGAAACAATGTAAAAGAGAAAGCCGAGAGGTCAGAGCTCAGAGCTAAAATCTCACCCTTCCTCCTGCTGTCCCAGCTTTGCGAAAAGAGACCTACTTCCTCTCGGTTCGTATTTTTAAAGTATGTTGTTCTGCCTTCTCATTGGTTGTAAACCCAAACACATGACTGCCTCGTCACTGTCTGAATGTACAGCCCCCTAGGTCTTAAAGGCATATGTCTCCAATGCTGGCTGTATCCCTGAACACACAGAGATCTTATGGGATTAAAGGCGTGTGCCACCACCGCCACACTCTTGCTATGGCTCTAATAGCTCTGACCCTGAACACACAGATATCTATGGGATTAAAGGCGTGTGCCACCACCGCCACACTCTTGCTATGGCTCTAATAGCTCTGACCCCCAGACAACTTTATTTATTAACATACAATCAAATTAATATTTCAGTACAAATCAAAATAATATTTCAATACAATTAGATTACCACCACATTTCCCCTTTTCTATTTTAATAAAAAGAAAAAAAGCAAAAGGTTATGACTAACAAAAGAAAAACTATATACAAAAGTACAATAACTATATACAATATATACAAGTAATAAATACCTAAACAGGTATTTGACGAATCAGAGAAAATAATTCCATTATCTATCCTATTTTGATAATTCCAAGATGTATCTAATGTACTTTCTATCCTAATTAATTTTCAACTATAACTAACTAATCTTCAACCATAACTAACTAATCTTCAACTCCCTCAGAGACCCAACAACATACTTTAAAAATACGAACCGAGAGGAAGTAGGTCTCTTTTCGCGAAGCTGGGACAGCAGGAGGAAGGGTGAGATTTTAGCTCTGAGCTCTGACCTCTCGGCTTTCTCTTTTACATTGTTTCTGTGTTTCTTATTTAATAAGACGGTTGGTTACATCTACATCTGGCGCCCAACGTGGGGCAAAAGTTTCTACCTAAAACCTGAGAAAAGATTCTAAAATGGAGCTAAAAACAGCTTCCTAATTGTCTCTCTCAAATGAGCGGCAGCCTGCCGGTTTGAGTTACTGGCGGGTTCCTGGCGTGTGTGCTTGACCTGCAGTATGGCGGGAATGAGGCCTCTGCAAGTGGCACATTAAGCTGCATGGTGGATTTAGCCTTTGCTAGTACAAAACAAAAAGAGGTTTTTGGGCTACACGCTGCTTTGATAAGAAGCATAGACCCACTATTTCTGAGAGTTGATGGCTCCCAGTGCTGGCGGGAAACGTACCACCGCCATGTTGGGAAGCTGAAGTGGGTGGAGCCAGCAGCCACAGCACCATTTCAGGCTTAAAAGGCTGCAGTTTAAAGCAATAGGCTCAAGGTAATATAAAAACTAAGCCACGTAAAGATGGCTACCACACAGAGAATCTGGATTATGTTCTCTTTGATATTCGTAACTGAAGAGAAACATTTGATTGCAAAAGCTGTTGAGTTATGCCAAAATGTGTATTTTAAAGGTACCTTAACTTCAAAATTTGGATGTAAGGATATGTTGCTTTGGAAAGGAGGCTCTGCTTTTGTTTCCACAGAAACCCAGAGGCTATGGATTTGTTCCAGATTAAGATACATCAGGTTTGACCAGCCAAGACCACCTGAAAGGTCTCCGATGACACCATGGCCCAGATGATCCAACATCCAGAATCGTTTCAAGGCAACTGGCTCAGACGATACGGTCTCACGGACTACTCCATGATCCTAAAATTTTCTTTGTGTCCCCATAAGATACAGCGCCCCCCTCCAGCAGGAAGTAGTAAGAGAAGCTACGCCCAAATTCCCAAATATACCAAGCTGACTTTGGAGATGTGTAAAAGTTAAAACCTTCCTTTAAAAAAAAAAAAAAAGAAAGGGGAAGTGCTGTGGGACCGTCTGTATGTCAAATTGCTCTGATTGGTCAATAAATAAAACACTGGTTGGCCAGTGGCCAGGCAGGAAGTAGGTGGGACAAGGAGAGAGGAGAGTGCTGGGAAGCGGAAGGCTGAGAGGAGAGACACTGCAGCCGCCGCCATGACCAGCAGCATGTGAAGATGCCGGTAAGCCACCAGCCACGTGGCAAGGTATAGATTTATGGAAATGGATTAATTTAAGCTATAAGAACAGTTAGCAAGAAGCCTGCCACGGCCATACAGTTTGTATGCAATATAAGTCTCTGTGTTTACTTGGTTGGGTCTGAGCGGCTGTGGGACTGGCGGGTGACAAAGATTTGTGCTGACTGTGGGCAAGGCAGGAAAACTCTAGCTACAATGCATCTATGTTTTGTTTGGTTACATTATGCTATGATACTAAATAAGGGAGTTTGCCACGGATATGAAAATTGGTTTCTTCTCTTGTCCCTGGCCAGTTGTGTTAGCCATCAATGGCTTTCGGAACTGACAACCCAGAGAGTAATCTCTAACTACAGATGCAGGGGCTACTGTGTCACCCAATGAAATGAGTTGGGGGGAAGAGAGACTGGGAAAGAGGGTGACTACTCAACAGAGAAGCAACTTTCTTCATGACCATGAGCAACTGAGTGGCCTTCTGTGTGTATAGTCATGCCAGGATTACAATTCCTAAGATCTTGTCTGTGAACAAAAGAGGACAGTGAGAGGGGCCTATGGCCAGGCAAAAGGATATTTTAATCTTAACATGCACCAGCTTGACTTAGCCTATCACTTAACAAAAGCACACAATGATTCAATCTCAATAGTAATTTAGTCCACAGTCATAGGAGACAAGACTACCAATGTAGACAGATTTGTAAAATTCAGGTGCTAGGGATTAGGGCCACCTGTTGATGTTAATCTTGAAGTTATAATGTTAATTCCATCGTGTAACTGAACATAAACACTACACATTTATCAGTCTTTGGGACCTCGAGCTGCGGAGATGTGAATGGTTGCCTACATAGTACCTGCAACTCTCTCGAGGCTCTATGAATCAATAGCAAATCTAGTGTCTGCTGGAATTCCGATTCAATATGCAGGAGCATATGCTTTGTGGTCATCCCCCTCAGAGCATCTAATTTTTCTGAGGACTGATGAGAGAGTGAAGAAGGAAAAAAAAAGTGTCATAGTGTCATGTGGCAGTGTGGTGAGGACAGGAAGCCCTGCCTGAGGGAGACTGTGGAAGATCTCAAGCAAAACTGAATGCACCAGCAGCTTCTTGGTGTTTATAGGGACGTGCACCTCAGATGGCCACTGGCAGTGGGAGCTCTGTCCACTTGCTGGCTGGAGCCACAGGAGCAGTAAAGAGGATCACCAGAGGCCGTTTGAGCAGGTTTGCTTTAGTTTCTTGGGACAAAGGGACACGACCCCCTGGTGTTCAGGACACGACCCCCTGGTGTACAGGACGTGACCCCCTGGTGCACAGTTTGCACTTCTTGCTTTGCTTGGTGTCGTGGGTGCTATGGTGCAACCTTGGAGTGGGACTTGTGAGATGGGTTTCCTTGCTTTTACCCTCCCTCCCTCCCTCGGCCTGCAGTGTCAGGTTCACTGATGTGTGCATACCACCATGCCCTGGGAGACGATGGTTTTCTAGGGTGAATTGCGTAGATATTGGTAACTGAGAGAGAAAAGGCCGCCTTCTGCCAAGAATGCCCACTCACATGCAGCATTTCTTAAAGCGTGCAAAGGCTGTTGTTCGCCTAGTCACACAAGGCTCCGCACACTGAAACTGCCATCAGCACACCTGTTTACAGGAGCGTTTCCGAAGATGACTATTAGACTGGTAGTCCTCCTAGTTGGGGACAGTTGAACACTGGGTTACAGAAGGAACGAATTATTTGGAATACCTTCCCATGTCCACCAGAGCTTGCAGGGTGTTGCTCCTCAGACATTTCCTGATCATGTACATTTCCAAAATTTGAGATAGGTTCCCACTAAACAACAAGTGTGAAAATCCACCACCACACTTGGTTTGTCACATGCCAGTGACCCCCCCCCCCCCCCCGAGAATGCCACATCCATCCCCAGCCAGAAGCCGGGGCTAAACATCCCCACACTACAGCCCTTATCAGCAGCATGCACACGCAGACGGAGCATGTAATCAATCAACAACCAAGGCAAACCGAAGCTGTAATTGCTAAGCCTCCGCTCTGGAGTTGTAAGCCTACCCCAAACAGCCTCTTCCTCAGCCTCTTCCTGTTCATTTCTCTCAAGTCTCTCTAGTACAACTTTCATATTTTCAAAGAAATATTCCTTGCTTCTTCCAGAGGACGTGAGCTCCCTCCTTGGTGCACCCCACAGCACCGTTTGTAACAGGCACAATGTTGTCTATCAGTGTATCTTGCTACACACATCCCAGGATAGCCTTGTTTTCCCAGGGCATTCGGGGCAGGCAAGCGGAGTCTTGCATGGCATCCCTTTGGGTTCTTCTCCTCTGTAGCATTCTACATAGCACAGGTGAGTGGCAATATTTTGATTGTCACTTAAAGTCTGACTTACTCATGTGTGACAAGAGCAATCTTCTCACACAGAGGGAACATATGCAAATACTACTTTGGTTCACGATCATAAAGTGCAGTAAAATACCAAGTAAAAAGAGTTGAGAGATTTCAGGCCATCTTCTAGGCTTATAGGCATGGAATGGAAGTGTTTTTTTTTTTTTTTTAATAAAAACACACTAGCAATTTCAAATAATCACAGATACATTTAAACTGTATTAAAATATTTTTGGAATCAGGAAACTTGATTTGGTTTCTCCCAGAGGCTTCCTGCACTGAAACCAGAGATTTATTAGTCTAAGGAAAGGAGGCTCAAATTTAAAGGGGAAAAACCCCAGCTTATTAATTATTAGCCAAGCCATGCAGTAGCTTCCCGGAAGGCAAAGGAAAACAGGCTTTCAAGCCAGTGGGAGCGGAGTATGCCTCCAGCCCTCTGTGCCTGGCAGAACTGGGCTCCCCAGGGGCTGGGGCCTTTCAGCCCAGAGCAGTCCCCAGCAGAGATCAGAGTGGAATCTGTGGACTGAGCTGTGGGGGCTCTTTCTTCTCCCCTCAGGCGGTGTAGGAGGAACCATGGGGCTGGTCCCTGCACCATTCCAGATTCCTCTCACCCGCGCAGGGCTTGCCTGGAAAACCCTAGGCTCCAGCAACTGGACATCCATCTGCAGTTGCTTTCACCAGGACTCCGGATTCTAGTCCAGGATCATTGGTGTTTGGGGTCCACTCACCTCGTTCCTATTCCCTGATGAACTTTGCATCCTTCTCGGAATAGCAATTCATAGCTAGTACACAGCCCTCCCTGCCCCAACTAGTGCACACTACCTTCCAGCCTCCGAACTAACACCTTCTCCCGTGCCTCACCGCCCCAGGAAAGAGGAACGAAGGGTCAGGTGTACAGGGTGCCCAGGCCGAGCTGCGGCGGGCAGGATGGCGCACAAGCTGTCACCTTGTGGTCGGTTACGCCGAGGTATCCATCCAACTGCTGGTGTCCGGCGGGGGCGGCTCTACGTGGCTGGGGACTGCTCTCCTCCACTGGCTGCGCGCTGCCAGCAGTCGACTGCTGTTGCTGCTGCTGCTGCTGCTGCTGCTGCTGCGGGGGCCGCTCCTTCTGGCTGCCGAGGCTGCTATACACGAGCAACAAGCTGGTGCACATGGTAGTGAGCACTAAACACACTGCCAGACCATGGTGCTGCGGGCGGGCGGGCGGGCGGGCGAGAGGGAGACAGGGAGAAAGACAGCGACTGAGCGTGCAGCCGGGAAGCTAGCCGCTCCTATTGACACCACTCGCAGGTCCCGGGCAGCCGCCCCAGACTCCCGCAGCCAGGGAGCAGAGGTGACATGGTCCAGCACACCTGCCGGGGATGTCCCTGTGTCGCTGCTCACAGCCCGCCTCTCACAGTGGAGGGCAGGTGGCGCGCAGTGACCCGCGGTGAGGGTGAGCGCGCCCACTGAGGGCATTTTGGGGAGGAAGGTCTGGTCCCTACCTAAGCTGCTGGGATCCCAACCCTCTGCACACCATCTCTTCTGGGTCCCTGGGGCTTCCCGCAGCGATCCCCGCTAAGTTTGAAATCCGACAAGGAAACCAAGAAAGTCGATGATGGTCCCTCCTCCCCGCCCCTCGCCCCTCGCCCCTCTGAGTTTGTGCCCAGCAGTCGCAGCGGGGCACCCTCCTTTCCGGAGAGGTCAGCCTGCTCTTCTGCTCTCCAGTCGCCCCTTGGATTACTCGATAAAGATCCAGGAGCTCAGGCATCTCCAGTGCTCATCCCGGGTTCCAAGCCAGGTGGAAAGTTGTCACCCATGACAGGTGACCTCTTGCTACAGGGCTGGGCACCCGGGAAGGCTTCTATGGGCATTCCCCGGACACAGAGCCCCGGGGGTCCTTGCCTCTGCCTGGCGGAGTTGGAACAACAGACTCACCACCAGGGTCTTCATTTTGAGCGCCTCTTTTGTGCGGAATTCTCAGGCAAGCGCGTCCGGAGCCACTTTTTCTTGGAGGCTGTCCATGGTGGGTGATGGGGCGGAGGCGGTTGGGATGCTCGCCTGGCGGCTGGCGGGCGGGCGGCTGAGCTGGAGCAGAAGCCGCGGGACCCAGGAAGCGCTGCTGTTGCAGAGATTAGAGGAGAATTAAAACTGAGCCGGACCCTCCGAGTCTCTCAGCGATCCACACACCGCCGCCTGCCGCCGCCTGCTGGGTCCTAGAGTCCTCTGCAGTCCCCCCTCCCAGCCCCCAAACCATCTTTTTTCAGTGAAGTGGAATTTCTGGGGCGAGACAGTTAACCGCAAGGGTGTACCCATTTCTTGGTTCGGAGGTTTGTTATCTTTTTATGGAGCCATCAAGCTAAAAGGACTCAGAACCCAATTTGATCCTGAACACGGTGGCCATCTGAAAATTTGCTAACCAGATTTTCAGTTTTGTGATTTTAATAAAAACAAGTTAACTTCCCAAACGTCAATAGATTTATATTTATTTGCATTTTCTGTTTACAGTTTGGCAAATGTTATCATGGAATTGTTTTCCTGAAAAATCATGTCACTGCAATTTCTAGTTGTTTTCAAATGTCCTTTTCCTCCCTAATTTTGTTTTGACAAATCGTTAGTCTCACGCTTCCTTTGGACCGCACTCTTTCATGTAAATGACTTCATTCATCATTTGCTTCCAAGAACACAATTTATGTTTCTACTCAACCTTTGAGGTCCCCAGTGCTCATTTAAATGATTTTAAAGTTTTTGAAACAGCGCAGCCCATCCATGTGGTTAACCAGGATACAGAGTATTCCTAATTTCAGTGAAGAAGTGCTAGCTGTTGGAGATAAAAAGATCTTGCATCCTAAGAACCTGATGTTTCACCTGTGTTGTGTAATGCACTGATGTACACAATTTCACATTCGGAACTTGGATTAAAATGAAAACCCTGCAGTGTCGAGTTCACATCGGTGGCCTGTTCTAAGGCATTCCCATCCCTACATCCAATTAGAGTATGTGCTAAGCATCCAATTTAGCTGAAAACATGTTTCTTGTGAAATTGTTCCGTGAACACAGTGGTCTCAGTGTCTCTCTTCACAGTGGATCTGTAACAGTATGGGGCTAAAGATCACATTAAGACAGGGATGATCAGCAGACCACCTGGACCATGGGCACAGTGAGAGCTTTTGCGGGGCCAGCAGAGGCATTGCAACCCTTTTTTAATCTTCCCTAATCTACCGCTGGACAGATGATACAACAGGGACTATTTTTAACCTGAGAGGCCTACTTCCAAACTCTATTAACAAAGTTAAAATGATTGGTTCAGTAATGAACATTCAGGAGACAGAAACACATGCTACGGAGCCTTTCAAGAAAAACACAAAAACTCCAAGTGCTGTGCAGCATGCCAGCCATGCAGTTAACTGTTCATTCAGTTTGCTGAGGGCATGAATAGTGCCCGTTGTCTGGGCAGGAAAAGCAGCAGCTGGAGGAGAGTCTTAGCGGGTCTCGGCAATTCTTTGTTGTATGGCTGCACTTGACACTCAAATTAATGAAACAAAGGACCAACTTGATGAATCACTGCAAGCAGGTTATCTGTGCCTCTCCAACGCTGCTTTGGAGATGCAGCTAGACGAAGCTCCTGCCTTCCTCAGGCTGTTCTCCCTCCATCTAGCAAGTTGCCCAGTGACCGATAAAACACTTCTCATATATTTTGCCCTGCCAAACAGAGACATCATATTTATGACTTAAGCTCATGGCGGCACGTTGGACATCTGTTACATGGTGTGTCTGACCAGACTCATTAAGCTTCTGTTTTTGCCCTCCTCCTGGAATTGCAGTTAGCTGGTCACAAAATTACTTACAAAATGAGTAGAGTACATTTAAAATTTTAATTTTGAGTTTGATTTGAAGGACTTCAAGGTATCTGGCTTTCCAATATTTGATTAGGATGGTGAAAGTCTTTGAGGGATTCTGGCTTGGGAGGCAAATGGACAAGGTAGGGCCAGAGGAGGGCGCAAAAGATAAGGAATGGCAGTTAACTCAACTTGATGATTGTTTAATGATCACCTGTGACCTGATCTATTAGGAAACACAGAGGTGAATCAAGCACATTTTTCATCTAAGGGGTCAGAACTTTGTGTGTGTGTGTGTGTGTCTAGAAAACTTAATGAACCAACTATGGAAGAGATGGACAGATTCAACATATGTTTATCAAGTATGTACTTTGTTAAGCACCTACTGTGTTCCCGGTCATGGGTCGGGCCCGTGTCTGCTATTCTCAGGAACTTGCAGTCTATATCCAGGTAAGTGCTACAGAATAGGGGACAATCAATGTACAGGTTTGTTTCTCAGCTTTGCCTGCCTGCTACATTAAGATCTGAGGGGTACACCTTTAATCCCAGCACTTGGGATGCTCAGTCAAGTGGATCTCTGAGTCTGAGGCCAGAGCAGTTTATCTATCAAGTCAAGTAAGGACTACACAGTGGGACCCTGTTGCTGCAGAACAATCCCTTTGTACACTGTGAGGATTTGCCACTCAGACTGGTTTAATAAAAATCTGACTATCTGGTAGCTAGACAGGACGTATAGACCAGACAGCCAGACACAGAGGAAGCTGGGAAGGAGCAGTACAGGCAGGAGAGGTAAAGATCACAGGCCTCAGGGCAGCACATAGATTAATGGTAATGGGTGAATTTTAAGTTGAAAGAGCTAGTTAATAAGCCTGAGCTATCAGCCAAGCATTTATAATTAATATTAAGCCTCTGTGTGGTTATTTTGGGACTGGCTTTCAGGACACTGAGAAACTCTGCCTGCACCCTGTCTTAAAAGAAAATATCCAAGAAGTTTGCAATTTCAAGGGTATCCATCTGTACTTATGTACCTTTATATAAACCTTTCAGTTACTAATCTGAATAGCCAGAACAAACATAAAATACACAAATTAATGAATACTAGATCTACTTGGAGGCAAGCAGACAGGTAGAGAAGTCAATGAAGACTTTTGGTTCACCTAGCTTTGGCAGTTCAATACAGAGTGAGAAGGGGAGTCACAATTTGCCTCTCAAAACCCAGGTAGCTGAGACAGATTTCTCACCACTTAAAATTTTGCCACATTTCTGCCTCTCCTGCTATCACATCCAATCAAATTGGTTCCTATTTTTGAAAAAAGGAGAATGGAAAAGATATTGAGTGTTGCACAATGTAGTTTATGTGATAAAAATAAGCTGAGAATTTATGAAAGAAGGCATATCCTGGGTGGAGAGAGAGCAGGCAGGATCTGAAGTTTGGAGGGAGTATCGGCCTTGCAGTGGAACTTAAAGAGCAAGAGGGCAGAGAGCTGCCAAGGAGGGGACGAACACACAGCAGACTGCCCGTGAGGTCGACTGTGGTTCCTAAGTGATTTCTTGTTCAGAAAAAGGTTCTTTCTGTGTGTGTGTGTGTGTGTGTGTGTGTGTGTGTGTGTGTGTGTACATGTGTGTATGTTCATATGTGGTGTGAGTGTGTACAGCACACATACAGAAGTCAGAGGACAACCTTGAATGCTGAGTCTCTGATAATTGCACCTTTTCTTTGAGATGGCATCTTTCATTGGCCTGAAATTTTTCCATGCAGGCCAGGCTAGCTGGTCCTGGGAATGTCCAAGGATCCAACTGTCTTGACCTCCAATCTTGCTGTCACTGGGATCCGGGTATGCCCTGCTGTTCTGGGATCTAAACTCAGGCCCTCACACTTGAGAGTCAAATCCTTGGCTGACTGAGGCATCTTCTCCAGCTCATCATACATTTCTAAGACAGATGAAAAACATACATTAATGAAACATGAGTTGAATTGGAGTTAGGACTGCTCTTTGTTTTATGGTCTCAGAAAAAAGGAAGACATTTCTGCAAGGTGCAAGAAAAGTTTTCTTTTTTTTTTTTTTTTTTTTTTTTTTGGTTTTTCGAGACAGGGTTTCTCTTGTGTAGCTTTGCGCCTTTCCTGGAACTCACTTGGTAGCCCAGGCTGGCCTCGAACTCACAGAGATCCGCCTGGCTCTGCCTCCCGAGTGCTGGGATTAAAGGCGTGCGCCACCACCGCCCGGCCTAGAAAAGTTTTCAATAAAGGTAGGAAGTCCTAGAGCATGGTTGACATTCATTCATCTGTGCTGTAAACTTTACCAACTTTCTTCTGGGTTGTCAGAACTCTGACTCTGGCTCTTAGCGCTTACTAGCTCTGAGAACATGGCATCTTACTCAGCTGTACTTTAACTGTGTGTGTGTGTGTGTGTGTGTGTGTGTGTGTGTGTGTGTGTGTGAGCCACGGCACTCATATGGAGGTCAGAGGGCAGCCTTGAGTGGTGATCCTCACGTTCTACCTTGTTTGCAGTAGGGTCTCTTGCTCCCCGTGACTGACATGAGCACTTCTGGTCTCCACTTCCCCTGTTTGTAGGGACATGGGGACCGCAGGCACATTTGGCTTCCACATGGGTGCTGCAGATTCCAGGCCAGGTTCTTACAGATGCACAGCACGTACTTTACCCACCGAGCCATCTCCCCAGCCCCAGTACAAGCCTTTTGAAAAGGACGGGAACAACACGTGCTGGGGCTTGAAGCTGGTGTGAGGTGGGCAGAGATGAGGAGTGTGGATTTAGATGTCGTCTGTGTGAGATGTCTAGGCACTTACAGTTCATGAGCTCTGTTGGGCTAAGGTGCAAGAGCTGGGCACTGTGAATGTGGATGTATGTGATCAACTGGGAATGAGCCAGCATAGAGAAGAATCCCAAACCTGAGCTCTGAGGGCTTCAAATTTCATGTGGCAAGAAAAGGACTCATGTGTATCAACCACAACCCTGTGATTTAGGTGGCTGATTATTTTCAATTTGGATAGATTCTCCGTGCTAAAGCAGTTAGTCATTTATATTCTCAAAATACTTTTCAAATTCTATTATCATACCAAACATATTTAATCATATTTATTTCTGTAGTTATCACTGAGACTCCCTTCCAAACTATAAATTTTTTTTAGAACTGGGACAATGTTTCATTGCTATTATATCTACCAAGCCTACCACAAAACTGAGAATGGTAATATTAATCACTGACATTTATCTGTCCCTTACTTTGTACCAGTATTATTCTGAGAACTTTCTATATACTAACTCATTTAGGCTCCAATTATTTTTTTAACTGCTGTGATTAAAACACCCCACAGAAGTAACTTAAGAAGGGGAGGGGTTATTTCAGCTCACAGTTCGGAGGATGCATGCGGTTCATCACAGCAGGAAAGGCATGCTGCAAGAAGCAGGAAGCTGTTGGCATTATATCCACAGCCAGGAAGCAGACCAATGATCACTGCTCATCCCACTCCTACTGTTTATTCAACCAGGATTCCAGCTCCATGGACTAGTGTCTCCCACATTCGGGATTGCTCTTCTTCACTCTTTAGTTAAACTTGCAAATATCTTGCAGACACTCCCAGAGGTGTGTTCCAAAGCTGTACTAGTTCCCTTCTCTTTGCTGTTACCAAATACCCAACAAGCAGTTTAAGGAAGGAAGCATTTCTTTTCCTCCTAGTTCCTGGAGGATACCATGCATTGCTGCTGGGGGACATGGCTGGGGGAGCAGGAAGCAGCACTGTTACAGTCATAGATCCAGGAAGCAGAGAGGAAACAGGAAGTGGGCCAGACTAAGAAACCCCTAGTGACCTACTTCCTCTAGTGAAGCTCCTCATACTAAAGGTTCATGACCTTCTCAAACAGTCGGAAGCCAGCAATCCAGTGTTTAAATAAATGAGTCTATGGGGGACATTTCATCACAGCACATGGTGATGGATTGTTGATTCTAAAGGTTGATATTGCAGATTAACCATCACAAGACCCCAAAACAGCCACCTGAGGGAAATTTTAACTGTCTCTGTGTTGCAAACAAATGAACCAAAAGTCAGACTCAATGCCCTATCACCAGATAGCAAAGTGACTGTTTAGCTTTATAGGCAGTTGTTAAAAAACATTTGTTAAAAACAAATTAGTAGGAATTTGATAAAAGTTCCCACATGCAGGTTCTTGTACTGACCTCTAACTTGGACTAATTTGAGAGAATTTATTTAACATGTAACCTGTAGATAACATAACTAAAGGCAATTCTCATTTTATGATATACCTATGCTATTTTTATCTTTCAAGATCTATACATACTGGGGTGATGGATCTGTGGATCAAGTGCCCATCCTACAAGCTTGAGGACCAGAGTTCAGATCTTAGTACCCACCTCTAATCCCAAATGCAAGAGAGGCAGGGATGGGGAATCTCCAGAGCAGGCTGGCTAACCAAGCTAGCTTCAACGGTGAGCTTCATGCCCTATGAGAAACTCTGCCTGAATATATAAGTCTGAGAGTGATGGAGAAAGACATCAAAGCCAACCTCAGGTGCATCTCCACCTCCACACACATGTACATAGCACACACACATATATACAAAAAGAGGTATATATACATAAGAGATATGTAGACATTCATTGTATGATTGGGTGAGTACTGACAGAATCATTGTCAAAGTACAGACCATGTCCATCACCCTAGACATCACCATGATGCTGCCCAGCAACCATATTGCCCACCACCCCACAAACATGCAAGGAAACCCTGTTTTGATTTTTGTAAATAGAGATTAGACTCCCCTGCTCTATAGCAATATAGATGATGCCACAGCATGCCTACATTTTCATCTGACTTCTTTCGGCTAGGGTCATATTTCATGGTCTATTCATGTTGAATATATTAAGAGCTTTCTCTTCTTTATTCCTTGTAATTATTATGTAAATACAGAACAGTTTTTAAATCTGTTTCCTGTTAGTGTACCTTTGGACTGTTGCCTGTTTGTTATGAATAAAGCTGTTAAGAATATTCTTGCATAGGTCCTTTTGTGGGTTTGTGTTTGCATTTTTTTGGTGTGACTCCCAAGAAATGCAATTCTTCGGCCACAGAATAGATAGACACATGGTTAATCTAGAAGGCATTGATGAGTGGTTGTTCAAAGGGATATAAACCCCTTTGAACAGTGAATGAGAGTTTGAGTTGCTGTACATTCTTGTCAGCTCTCAGTGCAGCCAGGCTTTTTAATGTCTGTTCCCTTCCCAATGACTTCTGTATCTTTTGAGAAGATGTAGAAGAAAGCACCTTTGCTTACCACCCCAGATCCTTCTTGACAATTTGGCCACAATGCCACAGCATAAGAACCCCTGGAACAAGATGGGAGATTATTCTTGGAACTAGCAGTATTTCCAGTCACTGACCGAGTCTGGAGAAGCCCTCAGCCTCCTGGTCCTTCACACCTCAGCCCGGATCCCTCCATTAGCAGCCTTGCCTCATGACTTGTAGGCAGAGGGAGGGCCTCATAAGATCATAGAGAGTGTCACTATTAGGAGGTATGGCTTTATTGGAGGAAGTGTGTCCTTGTGGGTGTGGGCTTGGAGGTTTCCTATGCTCAAGGTAGTACCCAGTGTCACAGTTCTCTTCCGGTTGCCTTTTGATCAAGATGTAGCCAGCACATGTACATTGCCATGCTCCCTGCCATGACAATGGACTAAAACTCTGAACTGTAAGCAAGTCACCTCAATTAAACATTATCCTTATAAGAGTTACTGTGGTCATGGTGTCTCTTCACAGCAATAGAAACCCTAACTAAGACAGCCTCTTTTTTGATGCTTTTGATGTTTTTTGTTTTTGTCTTCTTGTTGTTGCTGTTTTAAGACAAAACCTCCCTATGTAGTCCAGGCTGGCCTTGACTCCATGATCCCCCTGCCGCAGCCTCCTTACTTCTGGGATTTCAGGGCTGCACTCATGCTAGACTGTAAGGCTCCTCGTGGCTGCTTCAATCTTGGAATAGCACAGACCAGGAATGTCCCAGTCTCTGACACTTAACTGTCACACAAGTAAGAGAAGCCATTGATGGCTATTCTCAATTTTCTCATTTGTAGCAGGTGGATCGTCAAACTGTTCTAGCAGGGTGGCTGCATAGACAAAATACACTAATTACACAAAGTGCCCATCACTCTTCTGGGTACACAGATGGATCAATCTACAGGCACATTTTTCACAGGGGACTGCCTGTGTTGCAGAAAGGGAGGCATAGTCATTCTTCAAATGCTTATTGAGCTTGTAATAAAAATAATAGTTAATGTGTACCTCTGCCTGCTGTCAGGCCCTGTGCTTGCAGCAGACGGCAGCTTATTTAATCCTCACAGCGAGGTAAGTGAGAGCAAAATCTCCATCTCACCAACAGGAGAGGAGAAGGAGGGTTGTGCGGCCATTTCTCCAAAGTCACGAGACTAGAAAGTGACAAGCCAAGGTTTGACCAGGTTGGTTCATCAGCTGAGACCTCCCACCACCTCAACTCACTGTTTTCAAAATACTCTGTCTCCCTCCAGCCCCCTGGAGTGAGATGCACAGAGGAGTCAGATAGTACTACTACAGAGGACTGCCGCCCAGTATGCGGGGTAACAGCTGAGTAATGGCGGGGGATCTAGAAGGGTCACAGATGCACACATAGCCGTGGGGCAGTGATCAGACAGGATCTGCAGACGGGAATGCTTGGTTGTCTGTCAAGGATTTCCAGAAGCTGAAGGAAACAGTGCCAGTATTTCCAGGCGCAGGAGGAACATAGACAGGTCATGGAGTGTAGAACCTCATCCTAGGGGCTGTGAGCAGACCAGCTGTAGTGAGGTGGGGGTTGTCGAACCCAAGAGGGGTCTGTACCATTGTGCAGCCTGTGTTTTCTCTTGGGATCCACACTGATGTGGGACCACAGGTTCTACACTGATACTTGCAACATCCCTGAAAACAACCTGCAAGTAGTTTGCTTTATAGATATCAAAATATTTTAAGAGTTTTCTAGTAGCTAGAAGGAAGCCATTACAAGTAGCATTGGTCTTTATCACTTTGTGCAGAAGCTGGTGCAGTGACTTTCTGGGTGGGAGGTGGAGGCAGGAGTTGAGAAGGGCATGTTAGTAGAGGAAAAGATAGGACTAAAAGTTGCCAAAGTTCGAGTGAGAGGTAAAGAATCTGGCCAGAGAAAGGTTTGTCAGGGTGGATTTAGAAGTCCTTGGGCTGGAGAGGTAGTCCAGGGGGTAAGAGTGCTGACTCTATAGGTGTGAGAACCCCAGTGCTGGGCGGAGAGAGGCAGAGACCAGAGACTCAAGGGTCACGGATATCAGCCAAGCAAAACACAATGCAAAACAAAGCAGGAGCTCCAAGTTCAGAGAGAAACCCTGTCTCAGGAGTGAAGTGGATCTTCTCTGCATGTACAAACCCCCTCCACGGGATTCTGCAGGTGGAGGGGACATTAAGATCATGATGGGAAGACATGCAGAGATGACCGGCCACACTAGTGGAAGCCGATGAACTGTAGACTAGTGGCTGTGGAGCCCCCATGGGACTGGACAAAGCTCTCTGGATATGGAAGATGGTTGTTTGGCTTGAACTGTTTGGGGGGCACCCGGCAGGGGGATCAGGATCCATCCCTGGTGCATGGTCAGGTTTTTGGGAATCCGGTGCCTGTGGTGGGATGCCTTGCACAGCCTTGGTACAATGGGGAGGGACTTGGACCTGCCTAGGCTCAGTGTGCTGGGCTCTGCTGACTCCCCATGGGAGACCTTGATTTGGAGGATGTGGGGTGGCTTGGGAGAGAGGGTTGGGGGGTGAGAGGAGGGAAGAGGGGGGATCTGTGGGTGGTATGTAGAGTGAATAGAAAATTTCTTAATATAGAAAAATGAAGAGAAAAAACAACCCTCCACATACTTGGACATATGTACATGTGCCAGACACACAGAAACGCACACAGATACACTTAGGCAAATGCTTATACTAGTTAGAGTGGATCAAATTCTAACTTTTCTAAGCAGACTTAAAAATATAAAACACTGCTTTTTGGTGTGGAGGCATGCACAGCAGCAGCACCTGTGGTGAGGCAGGCAGGCTGCAGGGCTGGGGGATAAATGCCTCCTGCAGACCTGCAGATGTTGGAGGCTTCACCGAAGCAGCGACATGGGGACATGGGCAGAGTAATGGCATCCGTGCATGGTACTTACTCCTCGGGGCATTTGAGCATCAGAGTTCCTCCCTCGTGGCAGAACTTGCCTCTTATGGCAGAAGGAGAGACAGGAGGCTGGGAAGCCCCCATTCAAACCATCCCTTCTCCAGGTCCTTCCTTTTTTCCTGCTCGTGCGGTCAGATGTCTGTCTCCTGATCTCCATTGTGAACAGTTGAATTTAGAAGCTTCCTGTTATTTACATTTGTTTCCACCTTAGCAAACAGAAGGTACTTAATGTATAGGTTCACGGAAGAAGTTACCACTTTAACTTTGAAGATCAGGACTGGGAGAGCCACGTCCCACACCCAGTTAGTTATGACACAACTTGAGCTCAGCTCTCCTGTCTTCCTCCTGAGGACTCCTGAACCAAGACACAGCCCAGCAAAGTGGCGTGGCTAACCTTTGCTGGAGGTGTCTGCACTTGATGCATATAGAGTGTGTGAAGTGTTTGTGAATGTTTGGAAAGGAATGCATCTGCCTCACTAAGGAAAACAACTAAAAGTCTCCCTAGCTAGTCTAACATGAAGCCCAGGGCCACTGAACACTGTGTATTTTTAGTTCTATTATGATTCTACAGGAATACTATACAGATAGGAATAGGGGGAATGAGAAGGAGGGAGAGGACATTAGTTAAATTCTGTAAATATATACACATGAAGGAAAAACATGAGAATTCAGTAGAAGAGTTTTGAGCTTTAAGAATTGATGTCCATACAACACACACAAACACACACAAACACAATATGTTTCAAAATAATAATGACCAATACCATGACCCCCATAAACAAATACAACTTTTCATCTAAACATTTTTCAAACTTTAAAATATCTACCTACCTACCCATCCATCCATCTATAATCTATCATCTATCTATGCATCTATCTATCTATCTACCTATCATCTATGTATCCATCCATCATCTATCATTATCTATCATCAATCATCTATCTATCTATCTGTCTATCATCTATGTATCCATCCATCATCTATCTATTATTATCTATCATCAGTCATCTATCTGTCTATCTATCTATCTATCTATCTATCTATCTATCTATCTATCTATCTATCATCTATCTATCTATCTATCCATCTACCTGTCTGTCTGTCTATCTATCTATCTATGCATCTGTCTGTCTATCTATCTATGCATCTGTCTGTCTGTCTGTCTGTCTATCTTCTATCTGTGTGCATGTGCATACACACATGAATACAAATGCTCCTGTGGAGGTCCGAGGACCACTTGTGGGATTTGGTTCTTTCCTTCTACCACGTGGGTCCCCGGGATTGAGCTCAGTTTGTGGGCTTGGTGAAAAGTGCCTTTATCTGCTATGCCATCTTGCTGGCCCTTTTTTGAAGTGTTTTTTGGAGAGTCTTATGTTTCGCAGCCTGGTCTTGAACTTGTGTATAGCTGAGGATGAGCTGGAGTCTCCTGCATCCACCTCCCAGGTGCTGGGACTCAGACACATGCCACTATGACCAGCTTTGTCTGGAAATTAAAGGACCAACCCTCAAGGGTGATGGCTGGCAGCTGTGTGGGTCCCTGTGCTCTGACTGGAGCAGGCATCATGGGTGTGGTCACCCTGAGGAATGGAGACGGCTGTGTTTCTTCCCTAGCCTGTAACCAGAGAGGAGTGGCTGAAAGAGGGAATCCTGTTAGCGTTCCCCACGTGTCTGTCAATGTACAAGGTGCGACCGATCCAGATGTCACTTCCTGCCCATCTTCCCACACTGATAACGTCACTTGTATACATCTTACTTTTGTTTAGAAATATTACATATTCTACTTAAAATAGATGATTTTATTTAAACAGTAGTGCAATGTTAAAATTTAAAAAGCCAGAATAGCGTGTGTGTGTGTGTGTGTGTGTGTGTGTGTGTGTGTGTGTGTGTGTGTGTAAGCAGAGGCAGATCTTGGATGTCTTTCATCCATTGACTTGATCATATTTTTCAGGCCTGAAACTTATCAATTCAGCTGAGCTAGCTGATGAATGAACTCCAGAGATCTGTTTGTCTCTGCATGCTCCAATGCTAAGGGTAGAGGCATGCACAACTGTGCTTAGTTTTTATGTAGATTTTGGGGTTCCAAATTCAGGCACTAAGCTTGCACCATAAGCACCTTACCTACCGAGCCATCTCCCCAACTCCCAAGATCAGTATTTCACAAGTCACTTTTCAAATTTCTTTTTTCATGCCTGGACCTTCCAATTCTCTGCTCCCCTGGCAATGTGATCTGTGATGCACTCCCATCCTTGCCAGCACATATAAAGCAGGACCCCCGGATAAGACACCAAAGCTTTGCACCATCCATTTGTGTCACCTGTGCAAAGGTGGCAATCCCTCAGAGGAGGAATGTCAAGAGCCAAATGAGATAGCAAGGAGAACCTAATATGTAAGCAGAATGTATTAGTCAGTATTAGTTACTATAACAAAAAAGCCAAGGCAGGCAGGCTTTACAAAGTAAAGAGGTACATTTCACTCTCAGTTTTGAGGACTGAAGGGCAAGGCTGGGCTGGGCTAAGAGCCTGTGGTGGGAGGCAGGTGGGAGGAAGAGATTATGTCTCAGAAGAGGGATCCTGAGAGAGACTGAACTCATTACAGCTTGCTCTAGGGAGAGAGAACTCTCAGCATCCCTCTCCAACGACGGGTGCCAATGATCTTGACCCCTCCCCCTCCCTTCTCTCCAAGGATGGGGTGTCCAGTGATCTCAACACCCCCACCCTCCTTTTAAAAGTGATTTATTTGTTTGTTTTTATTTGTGTGTATGTGTGTGCATGCACGCGCGCGCGCACGCGCGCACGCACACACACACACACACAAGTGTGTGTGTTCCATGTTCATGCAGTGCCCATAGATTCCAGAAGAGGGCATTGGACCTCCCAGAACTGCCTGATGTGGGTGAGGAACCTCTCAACTATCTCTCAGCCCTTCAACTTCTAGTTCTTAAAGGGCCAGACCCTCTCCTGATACACCATGTCAGGAACCCAGTATTCAATACAGGAACCTTGGAGAGAAATTCAACCTATATCACAGCCAAGCGCTCGTCCTATAACAACTCTTTCAGTTATCACTTTCATGAGCTCCTTTGTGCATACAGGGAAACTGAGGCACAGGTTAGCACAGCATGTTGTCTGAGTACATACACTGTATGTGACAGTGCTAGTGTTTATGAGTCAATGCATAATAAACCATTACAAAAAACTTTTGCAATTATTCTTGTCATGATAAAATCACTTGCCCAGGGACTCAATACTCAAATTAAAATCAGAGACAGTCCTGTTTTGGGATGAAGAAGCTCAGATCTCTTTCACCACCCTGAGGGGGACCCTGGGGCAGAGCCCTAGAAACCAAACAGCACAGGAACCGTGTCCTCCCTAAGGCAGCTGGAGAAGCAGACACTGCTGGCCGAGCCCCGCACAGCACTCTTTGCAGGGCCTCATGTGTCTCATCAGCTGCTTGGGAAGGAACTCCACCCCATTGCCACCCCACAAGTAACCAGTAAGCAGCGGATCTCCCAACTGACAGACAAGACCAGGGCCGCAGTAGCTTGTTTCATTGGACCTGTTTTTATGAGACACAGTCATGGGTGCATCATCGGTACAGCCAGATGTTTTCAGGTTAACGTTTATACTTACTTACCAACCTAAAGTGTTTGGAAAAGGTTGACTCATTTGTTCACTCCTTCTACAAATACTGTTCGATGAATCCGACATCGTGCCAGGACGGGCTGAAGATACCAGGACAGAAGCCCAGTCACCCATCTCGATGCCCCCTCTTTCTCAGTCACTCCACTGGACATCTACAGGTGTCCCACGTGCTCAGTCCCACTGTGTGAAGTGTGCATGACCATCTCCCTGGGAACTGCTGCCTTCACCGAGGCTAACTTCCTGTGTACCTGTGGTTCTCTTTGCAGTCAGGAGAGAAGGCTGACGTCTCTTCTAGCAGAGTATCTCTGAGGGGACCAGGCTGCCACAGCACTGGCCAGTTTGCTAGCTCATGAGGGGACCAGGCTGCTGCGGCACTGGCCAGTTTGCTGGCTCATGAGGCTTAACTCAGTAGGTGAGTTGCCTCCTGACATAGGCCCCAGCATACAATGGGCCTCAGTTCCCTGTGAGATCACTCTTCCCTAAGAGTGGGGTAGCCGAAATAAATACTACAGGTGACTCACCATCTACACATTGTTACACATGAAAGACTCAAATATATGGAGGCCATTTCTTCCCTTTTGTAAGTTATCAAATAGAATTTACGAACCTTCTGATTCATGGGGTTGGAATGAAGCCTATAAAACTGAGGCAATAAAACTCCATTCCATAGCTTTGTTCAACTTCTTTCAGCCAAATTTTTGTAACCTAATAATATTTTGCAGTTGTAAACCTTATTTCCACTGTGGACATTTGCTACTGTGGTTGGTGCTGTTTCACATTTCAACTAGCTCTACGTATTGCAGAGTAGAAGTTTTATTTTGTGTGTATAAACATGGTGCCAGGATATACATGTGTGATATGTGAAAAGACCAATTGGCAAGTGATGAGATTCGGTTCATCAGTTATTTCATACTAAGTGTTCGTTGAGGTTCTGCTGGGTGAGTAACAGTACGTCCTGTAATAACGCCAAGGTTTGAGTTTCAGGTGATGACGGGCAGATACAGCTGTGTGGGCTGTGGCATGGAGTGTGGAAGCCTGACTAACAGCAATGCTTGTGCTGTGGCCACAGCACTAAACAGGAGCAACGGACACACATTTGAAAGTCCAGGTTTGAGACTGAGGTATGAAGAGGCCAGTAGACTGGATGATAGGCATTCAAAGGTAGCGCACGCGCAGTGCTTAGAAACTCCAAGAGGAGAGGAGAGAACACACCATGCCGCAGATGACAGGGAGAAGGATGAGCACAGGTCAGCGAGACATTGGGAGGGACGGCATAGGTCAGGCCTTCCTTTTCTGTGACTCTGTGGGGAGGATAATCAGGCTTAGGATTGGCTAGTTTCTCGGTGATCAGAGCAGGCACCAGAGCTGGTGTCCCTGGCTGTTTGGTGCCCAGTCCTAGCCCTCAGACGGCTGAGTGGAGAGGATCTGGAGTTCCAGGACACCCATGGCTATGTAGACAGGTCCTATCTCAAACACAATCAAAGCAGTGCCCAAAACAAAGAGAAATAACAACAGAGGAAGCGGCGGTGTTGGTAATGTGTGTATGTCCCTACGACAGCTGCTCACCGTCTGCAGGAAGTGGCCAGCTGTTGGAACAGCAAGGCCTGTAATGTCAAAGCATCAAAATACACAAAATAAAAAAAATACAGTTTATACAAATGTGTGAGGCCAGGGCAGCAGGGGGCAGAGATCCTTGGGGCAGAGAGACGGCTGCCCTTGGTGCATGAGGCTGAGGGAAGGAACTGACCAGACTTCAGTACGGTAGGAACCGACCTTGATGTGACCTCAGTGACCAGGGAGAAGTGAAGCCCCTGGAAGATGGACAGAGACCACCTCATGGAGCTTGCCTGGTTAAGAAGTATATACTTCATTTTAAGGCTGGGGGGTGGGGATGGGGCAGGAAGGAGGGTAACAGTGACTTTTGTTTACTTCTGTTTGGTGAAGAATCCATCCTCCTAAATCCACGCTACTTAAAGTTTAATGAGGTTTCACGTTTCATCTCTGTAAGATAAACAGTTGACACGCACAGGAGTTTCAGTGGTTGTGTGAAACATGTTTACTCTTTCCTTCCTAGGGATTACAGACCCTTGCTGTTCTCTTGGCCGCCCCAGCAGCTAGCACAGAGGGAAGAGGCCGTCTCCATAAACCCAGCGACCCAGCATCACACCGAGTGAGTCACACAGCTCCACCCAGGAGATGCACCCACGAGAGCTCTGGGCCAGACAGTGGCTGTAAATCCTCACTCGGACACCGCACAACCAGAGACAAGCTATTTAATGTCTGCTTCCTTGAATGGAAAATGGAATTAGGGCTGGGGAGATGGCCCAGGCAGTAAAGTGGCCTGCATGAGGACCAGGGTATGGGCTCCCGGCACATGCAGGGGGTGAACCAGCTGAGTGTGCTGCACACTCGTGAATGTGGTGCACACTTCTAACCCTCCCCCTGGCAGGTGGAGACAGATTCTTGGAGCCCTCTGATGAGCTAGTATAGGAGAGCCTTTCTCAAAAAATAAGGTGGGCAGTGATGAGAGGACACGGACACTGACCTCTGGCCTCCTCATGCACACACATGTGCACACACAAACCTATACTCACACGAACACTGTCTGTCACAGTCTGGCCTCCTGCAGCAGTAACTCTGTGTACACGGATGCTTCATGCAGCATTATTGCGATGGTATGAACGCTGACCGGAAGGTGACATCACGGGTAAAATGAAGGACAGCGGGGGGGTGGGGAGTGGGGGATGCTGAGGGAAATCACTGGTGTTGCTATTACCTCAAGGCGAGGAGCAAAGCCTCTTCTGTAGCAGAGGTCAGGACAATAGACTCCTGTTCTTGTAGACCGTCATCCTCTGTGTTGGTGGTCTGTCCTGGACATCACTAGGCATCAGTGATAGATACAGTGTGTCCTCCCTGCTCATCTGCATGAGTAAGATGCAGACATCTGGGAACCAAAGGAGCAGAGATGGTGCCTTGAATGATTACATCCGATAGATATCAATAGTTGTTTCTCTGTCTTACTTTAGTTTGTTTCATGTGTACATTTGTATGTTCCTGTGCAGGGGCCAGAAGGCAAGCATGGGTATTCCTCCACCTTGTGTTTTATAGATATTTTTAAACAGTGTCTTCTCATTGGCCTGGATCTGTCCATTTTAGCTTGGTTGGTGCTAGTGAGGCCTGGGAATCCCTGCATGTCTGCTTCCCTGGTTTTGGTATTAATATTATGAGTGTGTAACCATTTCCCCTTTTTTTTAATAACGTGGTTCCCGGGGAATCAGCCCCATCTTCTCATGTTTGCATAGCAGTGCTTATTTGACTGGGGTACCTCCCCAACCCCGTTCCGCCTGCCTCAGGAGCTGGGACCTTTGGAAACTGCGCCCTCCCGGACTCTTCACAGTTTTCAGTCACCACAGAGGAGTTTGTATCTCAGCTGTAAGTCTCTCCAGTCATGAGGCAAGACTATCAGAATAGCGAGAGGGGAGAGAGGAGACAGTGGTCCCTGCATAGAATCCTCCCCATCACATCCCTTCATAGGTGGAGCCACCCAATAGTCCAATGCCTAGAGAATGTAGCTCTGCCCCAAAGTCTGAGATCATGTGCCCAAGCAAGGGAACACCGATATATAGCTCTTACTTATGTTTCCTTATATATGTACACATACATACATATACATATCTATGTGCATACACATGTGTATACATACTTATACACATGCATCCATGTCTATGTACACATATACATGCATCTGTGTATACATGTACATATGCACACATAATTACATATACATAAATATGTGCAAACATCTATATATACATGCATCCATACATATATACAGGTACACAGCATACGTATGTGCCTGTATACATTGTAAAACACCACCACGATATAAACAGTGGGGCCCAAAACTTTAAAAAACAGAACTATTTTGAGGTTGGTGGACGATATTTAATTCCTTAATCTTTTAGCCACTATGAAGAAAGGAAATGCTTTGATTATTAGTGATGTAGAAAATACACCCGATGGGTAGTGGGAGGGCGGCTGGGTCAGCCAGTCGCTTGCCCTGCATGGGTGAGGACACAGATGAATTCCTAGAGTCCACAAAAGCCTGTGTTTGTGGTTGCGATGCTGGAGAGGAGAGAAAACACAGGGTTCTCCTGCCCATTGGGGGACGTGGAGACCCTGCTTCAAGCAAAATGTAGAAGGCCTTTGAGAAACAGTGCTCATGATTGACCTCTGACCTCTACATGCATGGATTCACATATATACATACCCATGAACATACACAGGAAAACACACCATCAGTACAACCATGGCAGGTCCTATGTACGGAGCCCTGGCGTGTCCTATGCACAGAGCCATGTGCTTGTGGAGCAGTAGGATCCCAGACTGACCTTCATTCCAGCTGCTCTCACAGCAGGAGGTTATTTGGTCCAGCTGAGCTTCAGGACAGGGATCAATAAAGCCTGTGTTGTGTGGTTTATACTTTCTTCAGGGCTGGGGAGAGGCGCTCGTTCTCTGGCTTCATATAGTTTTATTATTTTACCTGATAACAGTGTAGAGCTTGCTCTAAATATTGGAGCTTACACAATTAGGCTTTGATGTCGTCCATGCTGCTCAGAATGCTTTCTCCTTGGTGTTCTTTTGCAGAATTGTTTAAATGATGAACGCAGTCACAGAACAAACAGAAATTAAGTAGGAATGAGGGCACAGGAGCCCCATGGCTCCACTGCCAGGACACTCAAGACTCATCAGCGTCAGGGACTTCCCCATTCATGTCCCTCAGCTGTCACTGTCAACCAAGGGACGCCACCCTCCTCTAGACAACTCGTGGGTTCTCAACCTGCAGCTGTGTCCTCCTCTGCCTGGCCCTGAGAGCTGGAAAGAGTGACGCAAAGATGGAGACAAAATCTCACTGCCGTGTTTGGCCTGGACCTCGGGAGGGACCCCACTCCAGCCTCTTTGATCTTGTCAACCCTCTGACATCCGTTCATGACAGCTCTTTGTTTTGTGCAATGTTAGTCGGAGCCCTAGAGGCTGACAGCCTTAACTAAGAGATCCAGGCCCTCCTGCAACACGGAGGCGTCGGTAAGGTGATGGCTGTGTTTATCTCAATTGGGTCAGAGGAACACGTTACAAGATTAACCGTGAATGAGCTTTCACCTGTGTTTGGTGGTTCCCAGCATGTAGCCTGCAAATCCCCAGTGCATCGTGCAGTCTAAAAGTAGTCTCTACGAATCTGAATTGCAGATTGAGTAAGCCTCCTGCAATTGTCATGTGGTGTTGGAGGCACCAGGCTAAGCCAGCGGTTCCCAGAGGTCATGTGGGGAGTGTGCATACCTATCAGGGTGCAGCTTGTTACCAATATTAGTGAGATGTCAAGGCTTATAGGCATGGTGCCGCTTTTGTAAATGAGAGCAGATCAGGCTGTTTTTCCACAAGCTGTCTTGTCCACTCACATCCTGGGCTGCTTTTGTGAATGGAACGGAATAGGAAACTAACAGCTGCTAGAAGAGTTGTACACAAAGCATCCTGTGTCAGGGTGCCCAGGGCACGGGGAGGCCTGGTGTCCATGGGACTGTGAGGGCGATAGTGACAGTGTGCCATAGCTTTGGGGCTCCCCAGTCATAGGTCCATCATTCCTATTTAATTTTCATTTCGGTACATTTGTCATGCATGTATTTAGTGCAAATTTACACAATAGCTAACAGAAGAATTCTAAAAACATTTACAAATTACATTCATAAAGACTCCTCACGCCAGGCATTGGTGGCACACACCTTGCAGAGCCAGGCGGATCTCTGTGAGTTCGAGGCCAGCCTGGGCTACCAAGTGAGCTCCAGGAAAGGCGCAAAGCTACACAGAGAAACCCTGTCTCGAAAAAAACAAAAACAAAACAAAAAAAAAGACTCCTCATTTGTGAACATTTTACCACATTTATCCCACCTCCTTTCCCGTCATGTCTAAAATATATAGCATAGACGATATGTGATGCATAGCATTGGATATATGGTATAGACATATATAATTACTTCTATTCACATTTGTTGATTTATAGCCATGCAGATGCTGCCACCTGTGTGTGGAGGCCAGAGGACAGATCGTGGGCATTGACTCTCTCCTTCTACCACGTGAGTTTCAGGAATCCCACTCGGGTCTCCAGCTTTTGCTGAGCCGTCCTGATGGCCCCGTGTATAAATGTTTCTATTCTTGTGAGGCATGTGTGCTTGAGTCTGGTCATAGGGAGATTAAATAAGTCCAGATCGTGGGTCTGTCTTTCAGTCTAGTGTCTTGGTCTCCTTTACCCTGGAACAATTCTTTAGCCTGTCTTTTATGATAGTTGTCAATGGTTTAGATCTTTTGCTCTTTGGGACAGCTCTGCTTAAAATGTGAACAATTTTCTAGCTACACTGCAAAAAGAATCAGGTGAAATTAATAGGAATGATGTTTAAGCCATTACATGTAAACTGTGCTCCTTTCAACCCACAACTGGTCAGAATGCAGTGACTAGGTGATGGCGAGGTTCCTAAGGGATATGCCTGCATCACAGCCCCTAGACCCTGGCTCAGGCTCGATGGAGTAGAGGAGCAGAGAGATTGTAAGAGCCGCAAGACCAGGATACCTGCTGCTAGATTTGTGTTCTGATATGACAGGGAAGCCGCGCCATTCATTCTCAACACTGTCGTTACCTTAACAGGTCCTGTGTAATGGCAATACCAGGTGACATGCCTATGTGAATGGGAAAATCTCACAGGGCCACACCCTAGATTAAGAGCTAAGGGCTCAATGGCTACTAGAAGAGGGGGAATCTGTCTTCTCCATATCCAACCCCAGGGTCAGCCCTAAACACATGTACATACAAGCAACAATAAATGGACTCAGCAAGTCCCCCTCCCCCAGCATGTCTGCACACACCTTCGCACACACACACAGCTATATATGTAGCGTGTTCAAGTGATCTAAATCAAGTGCCCATGTATCTAATTCTCAACAAATAAAAACTTGAAATTATAAAAGGGATAATTTCAAAACATAATTAGTACATAAGGTAACTCTAAAAAGCTATTAGCAGACTTCTCAGCAGAAAATACGCAATTAGACAGCAAAATGGTATATTTAAAATATTGGAATAAAAACAAAGGAACAATCTCTAACCAAAATGCCATGTTCCACAAAGCTGTCCTTCAAACAGAAAGGTGAGTTAAAGATTTTCCCAGTTAAACAAAAGCTGAGGGGTGCCTCCAGGAAACCTGCCTGATAAGAAATGCCGAAGGAGTGTCTCACATTGAAACAAAAGCCTGCTAATTAGTAACAGGAAAATCATTAGAAGTAGAAACCTTACTGGTAAGGGAAGTATACGGTTGAATTTAAAATATGTTAACATTGTAGAAGTGCTACATAAACTACTTTACATTCAGCACAAGTTTAAAATAACTAAAGATAAAATATTTTTTAAATGTAGAATGATTTCAGAGTATATGAAGTGTGAGACCAGTATCCTAAAACTGTGAGGAAAAGGAAAAGTGAACCCACAGAGCTTTCATATGTAATGAAGGTTAAGCTTTAATCAACTCTTAATAGACTAAGGTAACTAAATGGAGCTTTATGTATCTTCATGGTAGCCACAAGGAAAGAAGCCCGTGTGGGTACAAGAGGAGGAAAGGGCAGAAATTATACCACACTACTGTAAAAATAACCAGTTTAAAAGGAAAACAGGAGATGAGGAAACAGGAGACCTGCACATCAGAAATCAGTGGCCAAATGGTGAGAACCAGTTATGTCATAGTTTTTTTAAACAAAGGACACAGCGTTACTGAATGTTTAAGGAGACAGTGGTACGCTTCCTACTAGGAAGCGACAAGACTATTCCTTGCACATGGTAACCAAAGGGGCAGAGATAACCATCTTATATCAGATAGAGTTTAATTAAACACTACTATAAGACACAAAGATGACAATCATCAGGACCATAAGACACAAAGATGTGGTGAAGAGCTAATTCAACGAGATGGTTATAAAGGCACATGCAGTCAGTATCAGAGTACCAATGTATACAAAAGAAACACTGTAGCATGAATCTTAAAGAGTCTTATTAATAAAATCAAACCTGAGGCCAGTTATTGGGGTGAATTCTGGAAGAGCAGAGAGACAGAACAAGCCACAGCTCACCTCACCTGGTCAACTTCTCAGCTGGTCTTGCTTCCTCAGACTGGAATCCTCTGTGTCCTCATATCCAAATGGCTCTCAGCTGAACTGTGCTGCTCAAAACCTAAAAGCTTAACCAGCCAAATGCCTCTAGTTTCTGGTCCTCACGCCTTATATACTTTTCTGCTTTCTACCTTCACTTCCTGGGATTAAAGGCTCGCTTTCTGGGATTAAAGGTGTGAGTCACCATGCTTGGCTGTATCCTTGAACAGATGGGTTTCTGCCTCTGGAATGCTAGGATTAAAGGCGTGTGCTACCACTGCCTATTCTCTATGTTTAATATTGTGGCTATTCTGTCTCTTACCCCAGATAAGTTTATTAGGGTGCACAATATTTCGGGGAACACAATACCACCACAGAAACACAAATCAGAAGAGCAAATGGATGTGGTGGTACTGTGTTCCCCAAATTATTGTCTACCTTAATAAACTTATCTGGGGTCAGAGAACAGAAAAGCCACTAGATACTTAAGATAGGCAGTGATAGCACACGCCTTTAATCCTAGCATTCCAGAGGCAGAAATCCTTGTGTTCAAGGATATAGCCAAGCATGGTAACTCATGCCTTTAATCCCAGGGAGTGGTGGTAGAAAGTAGAAAGGTATATAAAGCGTGAGGATCAGAAACTAGAAGCATTTGGCTGGTTAAGCATTTGGCCTGGTTAAGCATTCAGGCTTTTGAGCAGCAATTTAGCTGAGACCCATTGTGGATGAGGACTCAGAGGCCTCCAGTCTGAGGAAGCAAGACCAGCTGAGGATCCAGCAAGGTGAGGTAGCTGTGGCTTGTTCTAGCTCTCTGATCTTCCAGTGTTCACCCCAATAACTGGCCCTGGGTTTGATTTAATTAATAAGACCTTCTAAGATTCATGCTACAAATGGACATCAGTGTAGACCAAGGAGATTCTCTGCAATGGGTGACCATCAGTGGAGTTAACCAATTAGGAACCAGCAGGACTGACTAACATTGCAGGCCAGGCCAACCTAAGAATCAAAGAAACCCATACTCATGTGTGCACATACCCCATAGACACACATATACACATAACTATAAATAAATATCTTTTTAAAAGGTGAAATAAAAACCCACACAATCATCTCAATAGTGTAGACAGAAATTTCTCCAGTCCCACCCTGCCCTGCGGTCCTGCAGCTGCTTATAAAATAATCACTCAGAGGCTTAATTAATGTTAATTACAAACTGTATGGCCTATGGCTCTGGTACATTATTAACTAGCTCTTATAACTTAATTCAACCCATTCCTATTATTTTATGTCTTGCCTCGTGGCTTCATGGCTTAACGGTACTTTCACATCTTGCTTTTCCTGGTGGCCGCACACAGTGTCTCCCCGATGTTTTTCTTCTTCTCTCTTCAGTTTGAATGTACCACCTAATCTTATTCTGCCTCGTCATTGGTCAAACAGCTTTATTTATCAATCAATGAGTGCAAACATATTCACAGCATACAGAAAGACATCCTACAGCACAGTAGACACAGAAAAGGGATTTGACAAAGTTGAACTTTTACTCATGATTAAAAATATCAATAAAGTAGGTGTGGGGTTGGAGAGATGACTTGGTGGGCACTGGATGCTCTTGTAGAGAATCCAGATTTAGTTCTCAGGGAGAGCACGGTGACACACACCTGTAACTCCAGCAGCAGAGGAGCTGACCTTCTCATGATGGGGCTCTTCAGTCGTAGTTTTACCATTCCTGTCTAGTTTTCATTTGGGACCATTTGTTACTTATTTTTTAATACAAATTTTTACAAAAATTAACAGAACAATGCCAAAACCCTTTCCAAATTCTCTCCAGACAGATTTCCCAGTTGTGAGCATTTCACTACACTTATCCCATCTCCTTTCACAAGTCATATCTAAGATATATGCCATACATATGATACATGATATGAAATATGTAACGTATGCAACTATAGTTACCTTTTACATTTTTATTATGTGCATGCATGTACATGTCTATTTAGTATATATATGCACACTGTGATCTATTTCATAGCCATTCAAATGTCATGAATTCACACAGAAATGTCCAGTTCCAGTCTGAATCTCTGGAGGTTTTTAGAGCTTTCTACTTCTTCATATTTTAAAGCCTTTCTCTGGTTGTGAGAACCTTCTTTCCATTATTTTAATATATTTACTTGCAGTAATTTTTAGGTCTTCCTATATGGCACCTGTCTTTGGATCATGGCCGTTGCTGCCTTTTGACCTCCCTGACCCTCTCCTGCATCTCTCCCTCCACCAGCCCCTGTAGGGAGCTTCCCATTAGGCTTCACTCCCCTTCCTCTTTCCATGTACATAAAGATGTCTGAGATAAACATGTGATTCTGTCTGTCTTTTCTACAAAATAGAGTTGTCAGAGGTTGGCAGTGGGTGGGTTCTTGTCTCTAGATGGCATTTGTTTTGTATGGCACAGTGGGAAAAACACTGGCAGCCATTGCCCTTGGCCATGAGAAGCCATTGGGAAGTATCAAGTAGGGGAGGTACATGCAGTCTTATTTCAGGACTATACCTGCGTTAGAACCCAGAGCACAAAGCCAACCCTGCCAGCTGAGGCAGCCTGCACCATTCTCAGCCAGTTGGTATTGGGGAGGCACATGGCAGATTCTAGAAGATCAACTTGCTGGAGTGTTGTTCCCAGAGGTTATGACCAGCTGATGGAGAGGATGCTGGCGACGCATCTCTCAACTTAGTTTTCATTTAGCTGAGTGTTTCCACTTAGCAGGTGTAGATACTGGAAGGCTGGGCTTGGTAGATTTTATTTTTATTTTTATTTTTTGTTGTTGTTGTTGTCATAGATTTGAATCACTCTTGAGATCTAAAGCAATTTAGTAACTCATTTCCAAATTCTTACAGATATTGAATAAAAGGCAGTTTGGCACCTCTTGAATACCTCCTCTGTGTCAAGTAAGAAAATATATGTCAATGAATCATCTAGAAATTTTCTAAGAGAGAAAATGTACCAGTTCCCCTCCCTCCATTCTATCTCTCAGTCTCTCCTTTTGGGAACTTACTGTGTCTAGCTAGGGAAGGAAGATTTCCGAGGCCCCCTACCTGTTCTCAAGGCTATTCCCTGTGGTGATATTTTATTTGTGCAAGCCATGTTAAGTAAACAAGTCAGACAATGGTAGCACACACACTTAATCCTATCTCTTAGCAGGCAGCATCTCTGTGTGTTCAAGGCCACACTAGGGAACAGAGCCAAGCATGGTGACACATGCCTTTTATCCCAGTACCAATAGAGACCTGGAGGTCTGGACAGACAGACAAACAGACAAACAGACTGTGACAGAGCTGTGTAGGAAGAGGAAGTGAGGTAGCTGGGCTAAGAGAGCCAATGAGAGGGCAGAACAGCAAGGCATATAGGCGCGGGTAGACAGGGAGTAACTCGCATTTGGAAGCTGTAGAGTTGGTGAGGTGAGGTTGGCTGGTGGCTTTCCCTATTTTCCTGATCTCTCTAAGGCTTTTACCTCTATATTTGGCTCCATGTTTTTTTTTTTTTATTAAAAAGGCCATTTAGCAATTTGTGTTACCCTTCCCCCAAGCAGGTTCACGGAGCCTTAAAAGAGGATCAACACATGGGACACTGTGACACCACGGTGCCTCCTACTCTCCAACACCAGTGACACTGACTTTGCCCCATTGGGGGGGGGGTCACGCCAGCTAGGCACAGCAGGGGATTTCACTGATCGGAACCTCGTCCTGGGCCTTCTGTAGGCATACACAGAGGCTGTCCAGTCACTTCACATAGAAAGAGAACTAGGCATCTGCTTCCCATGTTTATAAACACCTTTGGGCTTTTGAAGGAGTGAGCTCATCCATACTGCCTTTGATCTTGGATTGATCTCGAGGATGCACAGCGGAGTGGTCTGGTGTGGTTTCAGCTTGTAGAAGAGACAGCCGACTGCCGCCTCGTTCCTGCTCCTCTCTGTCCTGTGCTCAGAAGGCCTTCTTCAGTCCTCCCAGAGCTTGGCATGTCATGTGACTAAGGCAGCCTTGTGAAAGCCAGCATCCCCAAGGTGCCCTGGCAGCCAGCTATGGCTAGGTTTTTTCAAAGGAGCATGAGCTGAGGGGAAACATGCAACTTTCCTTAGGTTTGCTCGTCTTCTGTGTGTTCCTTTCTGTCTTCCCACAGGATGCAAATGCTTCTGAGATAACTGTGGTTATTTATACGGCCAGGGCCACTCCTTCCGAAATTATAAGCCCTGGCAGCTTAGGAGGCAGAGTTTGACAGTGACTAACAGTTCTAGAATATGATTCGATTCAGCAGTAGGGACACTTAGAGAACATCAGAGTGTCATCAGGCTTTCAGGACATCCTTTTTCAAAAACTGAGAGGCAATGATAACCTCATTAAGTTTGACTCACCTTCAGAGGGTCAGTGATGTCCACTCAGCCAGTCCAGACACACAGACAGGCAAGATGGGGAGGCTGTGCAAAACTTCCATGGATAAAAAGATTTCTTCATCTACAGCTGATGTTTAAAGTTCTCCATTAGAAACCCACCCCCTGATTGATGGGAATGTTTTCTGTCCTGGAATGACCTCTGTGATTCCAAGGCCAGCACGATTCTGTACTTTCACTTTCAATCACCTGAAGGCTAACAGTGAGCTTGCCACCATTTCACAGAGGAGGGCAGGAGGCACAAGGCCTCCCGGTCGGAACTGAAGGACTTCATGATGACGCACAGCTAGGAGCAGCAGTGTTGTGTTCTCATGTGCTCCGGAGGCCCCAGGAGGAGATGTGAGGGCAGGTAGGTAATGCTGTGCACACAATGGGCTTTGCATCACAGATGAGGAACCCCCTGTCCTTCAAAGGGTGCTTTCTATAAACCTGCTGGACCTCTGCCCTGGAGGAAGACGTTATCTTCTAATGCTATTATCCTGGGTCAGGAAACAAATGTGCTTTCTGTCCTGGAAGGAAACACCATTGCTCTCTTCCAAGGCCTTTTTATTTTTATTTTTTAAAGAAGAACAGGCTTATTTACTACACTGTAGGGACCGCAGGCTGGGCAGTAGCTAGAGTACCAGCTGCCACCCCAAGGCTGTTCGATTAACAAACATCATTGCAAAGGTTGATGGAAGACATGAAGAAATGTTGCAGAAATCTGTCGACCAACAAAATAGAGAAAGGTTGTAAAGTGTGGCGACTTACGGGCACACGTGAGGAAGGGTATCTCAGGGCACCGTCTCGGAGGCTTGCCTCTAGGCCTGGTTCCCGAGCCAAGAAAGGCAAGTGCAGTAGGCTGCTCCCAGATTCTCACCAGCATGAAGGGTCTGGATGAACATTCAGCTGCTGACGCTGGGCGGGAGGTAAAGTGAGGAGTCTCCCTTGCAGCCTCATTGTCGGAGACCTCTGACTACACAGCACTTCCCGTTTGCTTCCAGGCCAATCACTCCACTTGGTTTTCCTTGAAGATTTGGCTAGGCAGATGGAAATGAAGCTGTTTGCAGGAAAATGAATGGAGTGGGGGTGACATAATTGTGTTAAGTGTAGTAAGCTGGAGTTCCAAAGTCAAATGTCACATTTCCTCTCATGTGTGGAATCTAGATTCAATACATCTATATCTATCTATCTATATATATATATATATATCAATACATACATATATATATACACACACACATACATGTGTGCGTACATATATGACATGTTTGTCAATATGCACATATATATAGAAATATGACACACACATAATACACACACACATATGGAGAGACAGACAGACAGACATGAAAGTACTGGGGCTATAGGGAGCCCCATGGACAGTGGGAGGGAGGGAGGGAAAGGAGGCCAGTGAAGGGTGAACACGGGCAAAGTGCATGGTCTACATGCAGGGAAGTGTCGCCGCCACCCAGTCAAGAGAGACGTCAGTTTTCCAGCCCCTCTTAAGATGCTTAGTAGACACCTCCGATGTTGTCACCAAATGTGCAGATTTCCACCTCACCAGCTTCGTTTAGCAATTTCCCCATCTGTGTGCTGTGCCACATAAAATCGTTATGGTGTTTCGAGTTTTTTAAAATGATTATTTGGTATTAGCTCACCAATCGTGCCGCAAATGTATGCGTTGGTCAAGGTGAGAGCACGTGGTGGTTCCGTGTGTTGTTGCGTCTTCTTGCTACCCTTTCCCATCATAGAGTTACAATCCCCTGCCCTACTGTAGCAGGCTGGGCCAGGGAAACGGAGACAGAAGTGTGTGCGCCACTTCTCATGGGGGTCAGCAACTGTCCCGAGTCCCAGCAGCCTCCTCAACTCTCAACAGAACAGCTACAACCAGGCAGGAGACGCTTCTCCTCCCTGAAACCTGGAATGGACACAAGGCACACCAGAGGGACGCAGCCATGTCTGCTGGGAGGAAAATAAATCTAACAGTGTGTAGATGTTAGTATGTAGACATACTGATGTGTGTGTATGTATGACATGGACATAGGCAACCCGTAACTGCTGAGCCCCACTAACATTTTGTGTTCACAACCTAACTTAGTGAAACCTTGGCGCCAGCACAGACCACTCTGCTGCATACTGAACACCAGTGTCAGCGGCTTGGACCAAAGCTCAGTGCTCTTGCTTGGGCGCCGTGCACAGAGATCCACCCTGTTAGGATAGCCCTTCCCCACCTCAGGCTCTGCTCATCAGCTGTGTGGACAGCTGTGGCCTTGAACTCACCCAACAGGCTCCTGCTACCTTTAACCAGATCCACAGATGGGACTGTGTGAAGGTCTGGGCTGCTGTTTCTTATTTCCTTGTACTTCACATCATTATCTGCCCTTCCCCACTCCTCGGTCCCACAGGAGACTTATTTATATAGCCTAGCTGTTGTCATCTGGGAAGTTTTTGGGTGGATTTGCAGCATTCTTAATAATTGAAGAAGGGTGATGCTAGTTGCTCGAAAATAGATTCAGCTTCATTTTCCAAATACGATGTTTTTTTGAGCCGGGACTGGAGACTGTTGGAGGGCTGGCCTTGTGTGTGGGTCGCTGTTTGAGCCGCTGCCCTCCTGGAGTGTGGGGGAAGGCGTAGATCTGGTGTTCCACCCTTTACTCTCAGTCTTACACCTCATCTGGCGTTTCTAAACCATGTAAAATGGCCTCCTCGTTTCTCTCTTGTCTAAAGATGGTGACTAACATGAGCTTTAGTGCTGAAGCTGGCAAAACCTGGGAACAGCCCAGATGAACTTAGGGTGTGTTCGTGTACTCCATCCAGCTGTCAACAAGATGAACTCAGTCAGGGTGTGTTCATGAATTCCATCCAGCTGTCAAAAACAACAACAACAACAATAACAACAAATCAAGCAAGCAAAAAACAAAAACAAAAGCCCACAAAAACCAAAGCTTCGAAATAAATTTCCCAGCCTCTTGTCTAACACATCTGACCGATCGCCTTTCTAACTCCCAGCCCTGAAGGAGTCTACAATCATTTCTCTGACATTCTCATCGACTAATTGGACTTTGATTGGTGTCAGCTGCTGCCAACAGTGATAAAACTGTTTTCAGTAAGCCTTGACATTCTAGAGGTGACAGCAGGTCACTCCCCACACAAACAGAAAAGTTTTAGAGTAAATCCAATAGGTCTGCATTAAGAACTGGGTCCTGCCAGAGTAGGGTGAAAACTATCCCCCTTTTCTAAACTGCCACTGAAGGAGCAAATAAACTTTGAAAGTAAGAAGAGAAACTGAGGGACATGATGCCCTGCCTTGAAATGGAGGTGTGTGAAGGGAAAGACCTGTGTGGGCAGAAAGGAGGCACAGTTAAAGTCCCCAGCGGTCACTGGCATGCTTGCTGGGACAGTCTATGCAACAGAGGTGTCTGGAGGTATATGTGAATGTGAGGGGTGTGTCAGTGAGGCATTCTGAAAGACAGGTTCTGGGGGGCAGGAAGAGAGAGAGGGAGTGAGGAGAGAGAGAGAGAGAGAGAGAGAGAGAGAGAGAGAGAGAGAGAGAGAGAGAGAGAGAGAGAGAGAGAGAGTATGTCAATGGGTCATTCTGCAAGATGAGTTTCTGTGGACGTGATGAGTATGTGTGTCAGTGGGGCATTCTGGCTGGCAGGTGTGTGTATGTATGTGTTCCTTATTCAGTAACATCTTCAAGAAGGCAGCTAGTATCAGATTTCCCAGGATGAGATCAGTATGTATCCAGGAAACTCAGACATGGAACTCCCTCCACGCACAGGGTCCTGTATGCACTCACACATTCCATCAGCCGGTTTGACTGAGTACAGATGAAGAAGATGGCCCCTTCCCATGGATTCCCTACAGTGTTGTAATCAGCTCAGTTGTTATGTTGCCTGGGCTCTTAGTAGGCCCAGCAGTTATGTGCCAGGTGGAGGGGAAAAGCAAGAGCCCCATCCATACCCTTGCTGCCAACAAAAGACCAGAGCCATCACACGGAGAAGAAACATTTTGAAGGGGTCAGCCCTGGGCCTGCAGCTGCCTGATGTCCCAGGGACAGCTGAGTGTCTCATCTTATACAAAGGAGCTACAGTAATTTTAAATCTTCTCTGTTTGTCTTGAGTCTGAAATATTTGACCAGGGACTTATATTCTCAACTGTAGAATCTGCCTGAACTCTTGATGCCGGGCAAACAACTGTCGCATTGCAAAGTGACAAACAGAAACCCCACTGGAGATGTCAGAAGAAGCAGCGACTCAAAAGTCCAGGGCACATTCCCCTTCTGGGGGATGGGGTGGGAGGAAAGGTTCAGACTGTCTCCTGTCTGTCGTTTGTGTAAGAGCAGAGTGTGCATTTCCGTGCAGGCATGGGCAGTCCTGTTCCTGAAAAGGGTCTGAGGGTCAAAAATACTTCTTGGATGTGACAAATCTTAATTCTGAAAGAATTCCACAATGGAGGAAGTGGATGCCAATGGAACATGACGGAAGACACGATGAGGAATAAGTCAGGAGACACAGAGGGACCATGGAGTCGGGGAGGCCTGGGCTCCACAACTGAGACTCTTTTGGAAGAAGTCATCAGTGTCCAGACACAACTATCAGAGAAGCAGTGAAAGCCGAATGTCATGATGTGCCTGGGAAAATCTTAGATTTGAACTTCTTTAAATGAAGAAAGACATTTAAGGCAGAATTCCTAAATTTTAGAGACTTCTAAGCCCTATAAATCATGCAGTTCAATGGAAACAAATGGATTCATTAGTAAGAAAAACAATGTAGTTGACATCAGAGCTCTTCTATTTAAAATAATGGGGACGGGGCAGCAGCATGGCTCAGTGGGTAAGAACACCTGCGGCCAAGCCTGACAACCTGAGTTCAATCCCTGTGACCTACTCGGAAGGGAAGAACTGAGTCCTGCAAGTTGCCCTCTGACATTTACATGCTTGCCGTGCATGCACATCTCTCTCTCTCTCCTCTCTCTCTCTCTCTCTCTCTCTCTCTCACACACACACACACACACACACACACACACACACACACACACACACACACACACATATATAAATAATGGGAGCATTGTCTACATAGTTTTGAGAGTCAAGTCATACTCCCGGACTTTTCACCATACCCACCGTTCCTTCATCTGGAGGGTGGAGAAAACAATCCCGGTGTACGGGGCTTCACGAGCCGGGCCATTAGTGTGGCCTTCCTGATAAAACCACTTGGCTAAGAGCTTCAGTGAGCCAAGAAATTAATCATAATAAAGAATTTAGAAATCAGGAAGGTTTATCAGAGAAAACATCCTGAAAGATGGAGCCAGTGGAATTGCATTAAATTTAGATTACTGTTGCTAACGCATTAGGAAACACACTGCAAATGTCAACAAATAAAGGGAGGTAGTAAGGTACAGAACGCAGTGAAAAGAAGTGAGAAAATCCCAGGTCACGTAAATACGACTTGAAGACTGAAGTTTGCATGTCATACTTGACGTTCGTGTTTCCACTTCTGTGTCTGAAAAGCTTTACAGTGAATTCCAGTGTCAAAGGTTCAAACCGTCTGTGGTTTTGGCAATTGAAATTCTTTCCTCATTCCATTTATACACCCATATGCTCAGATAGAGAAGTGACAGCCTTGGCAGAGATGGGGGGAGGGAGGGGAACAGAGACAGAGAGCAGAGTATCCCAGGCTAGCCCCTAGGCATCCTCTTCACCCACAGGATAACTTTGAGGCTTTTAACAAAATCTTGGACCTCACAGAACAAACGTAGCAGTGACTTCCTAGCAGGAATAAAACCTCCTGTCACATTGTGTACAACTTCTGGCACCCGGGTAAGTGCAGTGGACCCTGGCAGGCTAGGAGCTACTGGGCCTTAGTGTGGGTTGGCTGCTGGAGGCCAGAGCCTCTGGCTTGGGCCTAGGCTAGACGGGGGTCCGTGAAGGACAGAATGGCTTTGTAGGTTGACTTGTGTGTGGTCTCCACTGGCTGGTAGTGTGTCTTCCTTCCTTTCTACTCTGTTCCACTGTGTTGTATAGACTACAAGCCAGGAGGCCGACTTATTATCTGGGCTCCTGTTTTATCAATAGTTGTTAATAAAGTGTGTGTGTGTGTGTGTGTGTGTGTGTGTGTGTGTGTGTGTGTGTGTGTGTGTGTATGTGTGCGCGCACGCACGCTCAGCCTAGACCCAGTTGGCGATGTAACTGGGACTTCCAGATGATCACAGCTCTTAGTGATCAACACAGTCTCTGAATTCACATATATATCAAACCCCTGTCCATTTCTGGCAGGATGCCTTTGTAGTGGCAATTTAGCTGGCTTCAGGATGGGTTTTCTATGAAAATATGCTCATCCTGAAAATGAGGACATCAGCATTATTTTTAACTACATGATACAAGAGAATTTAAAAGAATGGAAAAATTCATTCACAAAATCACAAGGAATTTTAGCATTAATAGATAAAAGGAAGATCTGTTAGTTTCTTTAAATATAATTTGAACATGTGCAATTTTTGAATTATTAGAATATTTCACGTATTTTATCATCTACCTGTGCAAACAAAATTTCTGAGTCTTCTATAAAGACTCTGAAAAGATCATTACAAAAAATTCTTCATCAGGAATTTTGTATAGCTATTTCAAACGTAAAACCCAGTATAAATAAAAGCTAGAGCTTTGGAAGCAAGCTCAAGATTTTCATTAAACTTGAGGATGTTTAATTGGAAACTGTATCAATTCAATATTATGTTCGTCAAATTTACTTTTTTTACTATTTTCCATTTTCAATTGTGATTTTATAATACAATGAAATGTTTTTAGCATTAAGCGCTGAGCATGCCCTCATCTTACCCCTACTCACCGGGTGGGGAGGATACAATCCATGTACTAGTTGTGTGTGTTTGTGTTACAAAGTAACAAACAATAGGAAGCATGGTGTTGGGAACATAAATGACCTGAGAGTCTCATCTGTTACAAAAATGAAGGGGAGGAAAGGAAGCTCATTTGAACATGACCCGTTATAGCGAAAGTGAGAAAAAACAACATGTGTGTCTTTCTCTTATTGCAGAGTAACAATGTAAATCTTCCACTAGTGTGTGTGGCTGCATCCACAGTACACAGTGAGTCCTCTCTTCTGGCTCTTGTCCTCCTCTAGCCCCAGGAAGCAGCTACATTGGGAGAGAGCTCTGTTTCTAGAGCATCCACAACATGCTCTGTGCTGTAGATATTTGGGTTAGGAATCGGATTTTGGATGGATTCCTTTCCAAAGAGCTTTGAGATCATAGCCACTGTCAGTCTGGTTGCCTTGAAGAGAGGAGGTTCAAAGTCACAAGGTGGTGGCCCCATTTCCTGTCATGAGATGAGGAGACAGAGGTGAAGCATTCAGTGAACAGGTTTTCCTAATGTCCTGAGGTGTTCTAGTTGGTTTCAAAGACCTGGTGCATCTCTGGTAGAGTTCAGGGAGACAGTCACTCCCCTTATTATGAATTTCCTTTTGCTTGAATCGCTTCAATTAACTCCCTCTGCCCACATCCAGTGAATTCATTATCTGTATATTAATTTGTAGAGACTGATGAAAGAGAGGACAGCCTCATTAAAATATCAGCTGGGCTTAGCTTTGGATGGCAGGCTGGTGAATTTTATTTATTTTATTTTTGTTTTTAGCGAAACTTTCCCAAGAAGCATGCATTGGTCTTCTGATAAGAAACAAAAAGACCGATGAAAGTATTTCCTTATGGAATTAAAAGTTAGGTAAGGACACATGAACTGAATGTTTCTAAGAGCTTAATTTAGAGTCTGTCCTGGGTAGGTTGGTTGTTTTTTTATCAACTGGACACAAGTTCAAGTTACCTGGGAAAAGGCACCTCAATTGAGAAAAAGCCTTCGCCAGAGAGCCTGTAGGCAGGTCTCGTCAGAGAGCCTGTGGGCAGGTCTCGTCAGAGAGCCTGTGGGCAGGTCTCGTCAGAGAGCCTGTAGGCAGGTCTGTAGTTCATTTTCTTGATTCATATTGATGTGGGTGGGCTAAGCTCATGTTAGGGTGTGTGTACAACCTATGGGTTGTATAAAAAGTAGAACAAGACAGCTGTGGTGAGCAAGCCACCAAGCAATGTTCCTCTGTGGCCTCTGCTTTAGTTCTTGTCTCGTGGTTCCTGCCTTGAATTCCTGCCATGACTTCGCTTCATGATGGACTACTACTACTGTAAGATAAAATAAACCTTTTCCTACCCAAGCTGCTTTTAGTCTTAGTGTTCATCACAGCAGTGGGAACCCTAAGGCAGGGCCTTGAGATGCCTACGTGAAGAAAGGTGCCCGTTTGGAGTTTGGTAAAGCGCTCGCCTCTGTGTATGAAGCCTGGGGTCCAGTCTCTACTGCTGTAAAACCACAAATAAAAAGGAGACACAATAAACAAATAGAAAGGATGATAACAAATCATTGAGGCTCTCTCTCTAGAAGCCAGCCCCCACTTTAGGGCATGTATGGCTGTCCTTTTCTTACTTGTCTCTCTGTCTTTTATGATAAAACCTTTTCTTAATAAACTCTTAACAAAAGCAAATAATTCTGAAAAGACTGGTCTTTATGACTAGCCTTCTGTTTTGACTATGATGCTAAAATGAAAATGGAGCAATTTACTCCTTAAATAAGCATAGAAGTAATCACATTTTAATTTGCCTTCTGGGGGAGGATTGTGCAGGCATTTACTGACGTATAAGTCATATTCTATTTAGAGAAATGTTTTATTAAGGAAAAGATATTTGCTTTCAACTTAAAAAATTAAAACAAAATGAACCATAGGGAGAAGGAACAGAGTGTTACTTGTGACTCCATGGTACCCCATCCTTCTTTTCTAAAGCCTGCAATGTCAACTGGGTGAGGTTTTGGCCAAGTGTGACAGAAGGTGTTCCCTTGGGGTGGATGAAGAAGAGGCAGCCTGTGAAGCTCTGGAGCTGCCTGCTGGTGCCTGGTGGGAGGGAGGCCTAATGAAGACACCCTGCAGATGAAGACCATGAAGACGCCCTGCAGATGAAGACCATGAAGAAACCCTGCAGATGAAGAATATGAAGATACCCTGAAGATGAAGACCATGAAGACACCCTGAAGATGAAGAACATGAAGACACCCTGAAGATAAAGAACATGAAGACACCCTGAAGATGAAGAACATGAAGACACCCTGAAGATGAAGAACATGAAGACACCCTGCAGATGAAGAACATGAAGACGCCCTGCAGATGAAGACCATGAAGAAACCCTGCAGATGAAGAATATGAAGATACCCTGAAGATGAAAACCATGAAGACACCCTGCAGATGAAGAACATGAAGACGCCTTACAGATGAAGACCATGAAGATGCCCTGCAGATGAAGACCATGAAGACACCTTGCAGATGAAGACTGTGAAGACACCCTGCAGATGAAGAAAAACATGAAAACACTGTGCAGACAGACTCACCAGCCCATTCTCCTAAAAAATGTCAGGAAACTTGGAATCACTCAAAGCCCACATTTTAATTTCAGATTCTAAGGAGGTGTGAGAACTTTCTTCTAAATTCAGTGCCTTCTCAACAAAAGATGCAAACATTCCACCCGTCAATAATTTGACAAATATGGCCATCGGACTCAAAAGTGCCCATGGTGAAATGTTTGACTCTTCCTGAAGACCATGTGGCATTGTGGATAGTACAGTGGGTTCAGCTCTGGGAATCTCCTGCTCTTACTTACTGTTGTCTTTCAGATGAGACGTGAAGGGCTGTCATTTCCTGATGCATTTTCAGTGGCCAGACTTGAGCAGAAATCATCAGTGACAGTATTTGTCTGACGTCAGTACAGTGAGGGGAAATGCATGATGGAGGCTCTTGGCACCTACACTTGGTGTGAAAAAGGACAAACATTTGCTATGGTGGAGGGAGAAATGGTTTGATTAAAACAAAAGACATGACTAAGGCAGTGTTCAGGTGTGCGAATTACTCTTGTTCTGTCCTCCATACTGAACTCCAGAGGTTGATCGTATTGTGTTTTGCATCTTTGTAAAGCAGCTAATTATACTCTGAGGTAGTTGTGGAGATCAAGCATGCTGACCTCATGCATACAGATGCAGAATATTCCTGTCCCTAACTACATTGCATCTAGGAGCTCAATTTATCTCCAGCCTTGCCTGCCTTAGTAACTTTCACTCTGGAGCCTCCTCACCACCTCCTAATGTCCTGTGTTGATGCCTTTGTATCCACATTGCTTCAGAACCATTAGGGCATTTGCTAACTGGAGCTTTTCTAGAATGTTCAGGATTCCTTTTCTTCCTTTTAGGTGTCATAGTCTGGAGACTTTGGTGAAGTTAGTAGCTTGGAGGTAAGATTCACCTCTGAGAATGAAATATCACAGTTTAGCGGCTGGTTGTCCTGTCTTTCTTGGTGGATGTGAAGAGGGAGTGCACCATATCTGAATATGGCAAGGTGGGTGATGCTGAGTCTCCTGGCTGGTTCCCAAGGTGCCAGGAAAACCATTAGCTGTTAGCAGTGTGTGCAGATTGTATTCCTAAAGATCAAAGGCAGGTGCAGAATGGAGAGTGGGATAGGTATTCACTGTTCCACTCATGGGCTCTCTAGAAACTGGGTTAAGAAAGACTCCGAAGGCTCCATCATGGATCAAAGGGAAAGAATGCTTTGACTAAATAGAGCTGTCAGATGAGAACAGGAAATGATTACAGGTAGCAGTTCATTAGTGGCCTTCTTCCAGGTCACTTCCTCCCCGCTTTTCCTCTTATCCTCTCCCCCACCGTCCATCCACTCTTCCTCCCTTCCTTGAAGTTAGGTAGATCAAAAGATGCTTTGGTTCATTTATCACATTCTTCTCAACTTTTCAGTGTGAAAAAAATCACTCAAGGATTACAGAAAGTTGGAGAACAAAATAATGAAAACCATATTGAATTCTTTCAGGATAGTAAGCAGAAAAATCTAAGCCAAAATGTCATTAGCAACTTAGACTTAATTAGCTCATTAAAATTGAAGTAAAAACATCAAGACTAATGTAGCAGAGTGTAAAGTCTAAGGTGACACTTGTGGTCACCAGGACCAACCTGGACCACAGCAGGAAAAGTCCAGGGAGAAGCTTTCTTCCAGGAGAGCATGATGGCCACCGTGGGACATCTCAGCAGAATGTTTTCATTGATGCCAAGCCCTGAGAAGTAGTGAGGGCTGGTAGAATCCTAAATTAAAAGCTTGTGTAAATTCTAGTTACACAATAATTTTAGCTAATGTGACAAAGATTACGAATGGGTCACTAGTATCTGCAAATGGACATGGGGCATAAAGATTGTATGTCACAGGGTTTGTGGAGATTTAATACAATGTGAATGTGACCCTGGTGATGTTGGCTGCTAGGAGCACAATCCAGAAAAATACTATTTATCATTAATTCATGTAGCTTTATGGATTCTAGCTGAGTCTTAACTTCATCTCTGTCTTCCTCTCATAATGTGGATAGACCAGTGGATACATTTCCTTTATGGTTCTGATCCAGGTTTTAAAATCCATATTGGCTTGGAAAGAAGAGCACTTCTTCCTTTCTGTGTTTAGTCTATTTATAAGTGTCTGTGAAGAGCTGCGCACCATGCAGTATCCCTCTAAGGAGAGGGAATAACAGCAACAAATGCTCTGGTGCAGAACCCTGCAACTGTGAGTTGTTCTGAAGTGTGCATGGCTGCTGGCTTTCCCTGATCAGATCTGGCTGGAAACACATTTCCACATGAATTCACACTGTGGTCTCATATTCTTCACACACAGAAAACCACTGTTTCCCATGTAATCCATGTGTTTTCCTAACTCTGTGTTGTGTACATTCTGTCTATTGTGTTTGGAAAGACTCCCATGCTTGCTTTGGAAGAATTAGGGTTAGCTGTAGCCGCCTTCATGAACTCCTGTTAGGACCTTCCTGAAAGCAAGCTTCTATTCCTTCTCATAGGTACAGCAGGTATCTTCTTGATAAATAGAGGTATGATTAAGTAGGTTTTTAATCTTACTATAGACACAGGGCCTGGTTAAGAGTATGGACTGAGGGGCCGGAAAGGTGATTGGGTGGTTGAGAGTACATGCTATACTTACAGGACCAAAGTTCAGCTCTCAGAACCCATGTTGGGTAGCTCACAATAGGTTGTAACTCCAGCTCCATGGGATCTGATGTCATCTTTGGACCTCTTTTGGCACCTGGACACACATATACACATACATATAAGTAATAAAAACAAATTTAAAAAGGTATAACTTAGACTTGTTGGGTGGATCTGCAGAGTAAAGTGGCTTCCATTGCTTGATAACTACTGTATACATACATAGTGTAAACTCTACTGTATACTCTGGTACTGGCTTTGGCATCAGACTCCAGTTTTGCTATTCTGTTGCATGACTTCAGGCAAGTGACTCATTTTTTTAAATTGGAAATTGGAAATAGAAATAGTACCTGAACTATCCTGAGTGTAAGTGGGGAAATAGATATGGAGCTCTTGACAAGTACTGGTTACATAGAAGGAAATCATTAAATGGTAGCTCTTAACATTCCATGTTCTAAGCCTTGAATTCTTCATATACTTGTGAGAAAGAAGACCCAGTGCAAGTTTTAAATCTAGCTCTTTGGATCCACTCTTGGCAGATGAACATTGCAATTTTATGCAAATGTAAAACTGGAGACCATTTGGAGTATCAGGAAATGTTGCCTGTGAAAATAATATTAGCTGGTTTAAATTAATGAATTATCTGCTTCATATCTGGCTGCTCTACAGTCCCTACACCACTCTTATTCAGGTTCACATTTTCCATACTTGATGGTCATCTCCTCTTATTTTCTGGCAGTAGTTGAGACCAATTAAAATGCAATTAATAAGTGATAACTCTGGAGCGGAGTGATACTGGCTTGTGGGAGAGGCATTTGGAGATGGCAGCTCAGCAGGTCTGTCATGCTGGCAGTGTGTGCTGGAGACTGACTTAAATGTCTTTGAAAACAACCAGAATGCTTTCCTCCGAGTGTCACCAAGAGAGCACAGAATGCATCGCTGAGTAGCATACTGATGTGACGCTGTTGATGTGATGCTGTTTGCAGCCAATTCCCCTGTCTGGGGACAAAGCCTGTGTGTGTGTGTATGTGTGTGTGTGTGTGTGTGTGTGTGTGTGCGTGTGCGTGTGCGTGTGCGTGTGCGTGTGCGTGTGCGTGTGCGTGTGTGTGTGTGTGTGTGTGTGACATGTCATCCACTGCAATGGATGAGAATAGGCCATGCTTTTTCTCATGGAACTCTACAAAGTGGGTGAAGCAGCACTGAGGACATCAAGGGTGCTGTGAGATCATTTTACACTAGGATCCTAAGCTAAGTCTCCCGAGTACTTTTAGTTTCCAAGTGTGAGGCTACATGGTGGTCAGGTGAATTCCTTACAAAGTAGAACCAAAACATGTTTGAGCCAGGAATGAATCATGAAGTGAAGGAAGGCCACAGGGACAGGACCCAGAGAAAGAAACAGCATTTGTGATTTAGCTAGAGTGGTCCTCTACTCTTTCTTTTTCTGGAGAATGTCCGTTTATGCCTGGGTTTGGGCTTCTTACCTACTCAGTGCTTCCTTCCACTCCCAACCGTATTCTGGTATGTGGAGTGAATTGTGTGGATGCTGGAGTTAAGCTGGAAATGCTCAGTTTTGCTTTCACATGTCAGTTAAAAGTAGCATGGACTAAAACCTGCCACTGGGTTCTGAAACTCTGGGTACCTAACAGAAGTTTAGAAGGAAAGAGGTTCTGCATCCTGAGTGCTCAGGTCCCTTCATGTCCATTCGCCTGGTGACTCTGACAATAAAGGTGGTATCGCTAGGACTTCTGCAAGATAACCGAGTCTGTGAATTTACCTATGTTCTTCTTGTAGTATAAATGTTAGTATCTCTTTGAAACAGAAGTCATAAGATAAATCTTGTGGTTGCCTATAAGACAGAGTTTGTTCAAGGGGATGTGCTATAGGTCTATATAATTAGGACATGGCTGTAATTCAAAGGCTGGGATTTGTTTCCTTGGAAACAATCTCAAGCCTTACCTGTACAGTCTTTCCTTAGAGTCTTGAATGTCAGTCTGAGAGGTGCCAACTGCATTTAGGGAAGAAAACTAGAGCTCTGTCTTTCTTAGGCAGCACACACATGACTCAAACAACAGGACAAGTTCAAGAACAGTCGCAGTGCTGTACAGAATAATGCCAACAGTCAGTTTCTCAAACTCAATGATATTGCTCCTCTCCTCAACTTATGTAGCCCAGGCTGGCCTAAAGCTTACAATCCTGGTGCCTCACCATCTTGAGTGTTGGGACTGCAGACATGTGCATCAGCATTGAACTTATTGTTTTGTTCAACATGATGCTAAAGACTCTAGGCATTGGTGTAAAGTAAGAAAAAGAAAATAGTTTTCCATGAATGAAAATCAAAGTGAGTTTTTAGCGATGACAAACACATATGGATAGAAGTCCTAAAATTTTAGAGCCCCCACCCTGCTTCTCTCTCTCTCTCTCTCTCTCTCTCTCTCTCTCTCTCTCTCTCTCTCTCTCTCTCTCATACACACACACACACTTCTGATGAGTTTAATTAGATTGTAAGGCATGTGGATAATTTTTTAAAAGTCAATCCCACAGTCATATAATGACAACAGGTAGACACAAATTGTCAATTTTAAGTAATTATGTTCTAACAGAGTACCAAAGTAAATGGAGATATGACATGTTTTTTGATGTGGTGATCAGATCTCCCATTATTGGGGTATTATGTATCAACTGAATCCCTTGTGAATCTTGATGTGTGGTACTCAAGGTGTATATAGAGGAGGAAGAGACTGAGAGCAGCTATGATCATCCCGAAGAACGATGTGGAAGAGCTTGTCCTTCCAGCTGCTGAGACTTACAACACAGAAAGCTCTGTGTTAGCCTGACAGTTAGGTAAAGAGATCACCTCACCAGAGAGGGGATCAGAAACAGATCCAGGCCTGAAGATGTCAGCCACATACAGAGCTTGCATCATACACCAAGGTGGGAGATAGACATGGTCAGTGGTCAGGCCAACTGCTACCACTATGAAAACAGCAGAATTAGACCTGCTCACATTCTTCAGCTATGCTTCAGATGAATTGAAAGCTTAAAAAGCAAAAAAAGAAAAAAGAAAAAAAAAAGAACTTCAGAAGTTTCAAGTGAGCTTTTAAAAGAGAATATAGGACAAAATTTCTACTTACCTTGGGACAGAGATGTGTTTTTAAACAGTTCTCACCAATCATAAGCCACCATTTGAAAAGTAGTAAGTGGGATTGCATTATCTAAATTATGTGTTTATTAAAAGATGGAGATACATGAAGAGAGAAAGGGGTATAATATTTTACTGAAACACTGGAATACTTATAAACATGTAACAACATTCAAACTCATTAGCAGTCAAGACAGTGCAGGTTAAAAGGCAGTGCATTACCGTCTCCTTTCCACTAGATCGACAACACTGGACAGCTCTAGAATTGGTGAGAATGTGACACAGGCTTGTGGGAGTATAAACTGTACAACACTTGGGAAAAATATTATTTCAGTTGTATACATTTATAAAGTATAGTGTATACAATGTATGATAATCAGAGCAGCAAAGTTAACATTCCCATCTGTAAACATTTTTAAAAAGTTGTTTATAGCACATGATATTCACACATAGTTATAAAGCACAGTGTAACAATACACCAATGCAATATGTACTGAGCAAATCAGGACATATGACCCTTCCATCTCTCCATCCTAACGTTGCATCTGGAGCCTTCCAGCTTATGTCTTCTAGTCGTTCCGAAAATGCATGTTGTTATTCTGTGTTACAGTTCACCTGACTGGACTGCAGCACACTGCAAGTTCTTATTTCTATCTAACTGTGTTTTGATGCCCATTATCACCTCTTCACATGCCTTCTCCAACATCTAATTATCATGACATGACACCACACTCAGATGGCATTACCATGGTAGATGTTGGGGTCTCTTGGTTCTTATCTTCAAAAGCATGAATTAATTCAGTCAAGAGAATTAAGCAAAAGTTATTTAGCAAAGTAATGGTTACATCAGCAAAGCAATGGAATGTTCCCATGAAGACTGGAGCCGGGCTGCTCCAAGCCTGGGGGCAGCCCAGTGAGTGTGCTTTTGGAGTTTAAAGAAGGTTCATGAATATTTATGACTGGATGTTAGCATATCCAGGCCCTTTAGGCCTTAGGTGGAGAATTTTTCGGGTAAACCTTGTCCCAGTCCTTGTCACCACCAACAGGAACAGGGCAGGAAACAAGCCCAGTTTTCTGTTACCTAGCCCCAGGCAACTGGAAGTACAGTCACACATTAATCAGTCCTATCTGTCCACCTACCTGGTCACCTTGGGTATCTCATATCCAGTTATAAACCTGCCCACTAACCTTTCTCGGTACTCCCAGCCTCATTGTTTTAACCCTAACATCTGTTTTAAATGTGAAGAAAGCATATCTTGATATCTAGGAGGTTGTTTGTCGGTGGGCACGTGGAGAATATCAGACTCTGTTGACTCAGATATTCAGCTAAATGCCCATTGACAGGAGAGCTGATCGATAAACTGCACGCTCAGCAGCAGCAGAGATGACTGAATGTGGGGAAATGCTTCCACAGGGATGAGAATCGAAAATGTATCATGGAGAGAAGAAAGCTAATCGTGAAAGAATACACAGGTATGGTTCTGTTTCAATAGAGTTCACATGGACAGAACCGAGCGATGTGTATTTGAAGATGGCATACATACAGAACAAAACTATTTGTAAGAGCTTCCTTGTGAAGAGAGAGACAAGTAAAGCCAAGGAGCAATATATCAAAAGTCTTGCAGAATTAGTAACTTCCTTTTTTTTTTTTTTTTTTAAGCTCATTGTGGGGCCATGAGTGTCCACACATTAGATATTCTTTTGGACCTTATCCACTTGGCAGACCTTTGTGAATGTATGAAATATTACACACACACACACACACACACACACACACACACACACACACACACTAAAATGTTTAGAGATTTCCAGCTGGCTGCAGACCGCCATGAACTGATGGGGCAGTCTAATTATTTCCCTATTTACAGCGGGATTTATACTTTTAACTTTGGCTCATCCCTGATCAAATTTACCGAACACAGTCTAGTGATCAGATTAGTAACTCTCAGTGTGCTTCCAGCCAATCCCAGCCTCAGCATATGCATAATACAGTCTTAATGACCCAGAACAGCATATTTAGTCATCCAATCTAGGCAGTTTCCCCATTAGCAGTCTCATTGGAAATACCCCAGTATGTAATTTCTATTAGTGGTTTTAGTATGGATTCCAGCACAGCCTGCTGGGGGCTGTACCAGACACGATGATCTCACAAACACTACTTGGCTGGTGTGGACCCTTTCTCACTGCGGAAGGCAGAATGTATTATGACTTCCTTATGCTCACCTCACCAGCATTTCCTGGTGTCTAGCACAAAACGAGAGTTCTGGCATCTACCTCACAGGCTGTCGTGAGGAAGACAATGGGTAATGTATTGAGAGCTTGTGCGAGCCGCTCACAAGCATCAAGCCATCTCACGTTTGTGTTCAAAGTGTTCCTGTCTCTGCTCCTCCTCTTGTGCCTCTTAGGGTCTATGCCAGTGTGTGACAGGCACCAGTTAATGGCCTGTGCCACTGTTCCTTCCTATGTCTGTAAACCAGAGGAGGGTGGGAAGCCTATTGCACATGCACTTCCGCATGTGTGCATCCCGGGCACACACTGCTCTTCCTAATATGTATTAGACACTTGGTATGATATGGTGATATTTTATTTGTGCTGAAATGTGATTTTATTTGCATGTTAATAAATAAAGTTGCCTGGGGGTCAGAGCTAATAACAAGCCATAGCAGAAGCCGGGTGGTGGTAGCACACACCCTTAATCCCGATCACATGGCAGGCAGATCTCTGTGTGTTCAAGGATACCACCAGCATGGAGACACATGCCTTTTATCTCAATAGCAGCCATAGAAGACCTGGAGGTCTGTCTAGACAGAGAGTGACGAGGTGGTCATGTGGTTGGGTTTACAACCAATGAGAAGGCAGAACAGAAAGTCAATAAAAAGACAGACACACAGGAAGTCAGTCTCTCTCAGGGGAATGACAACAGCGGCAGCAAAGGGTAAGAAAGGGTTTTTAGTATCAGCTCTTAGCTACTGCTCTGACCTCTTGGGCTTTTAACTCTGCATTTGGCTCTGTGTTTCTTATTTAATAAGACTGTTCATCTACAGTATATATTTGAGTTTTGCTGTAGTTGTTTGTTCAGTTTGGTTTTTTTGTTTGTGACAGGGTTTCACACACAGTGAAACATACTAGCTCTAACTAGTCTGAAACTTGCTATAATAGACTAGGCTGGCCTGTTACTCACAGATCTTCTTGCCTCTTGAGTTCTAAAACTAAGGGCATGCACTATTATGTCCTCCACTGGTATGTATTTTTAATTTGGTTGAAGAGAATGTTTATGTTCTTTTAAATTTTTGTGTTTTTCAGATCTATTTAATGTTTTAGAAATCTCCTTGGAGTCACCTCTGTGGCAAAGGAATGAAGACCTGGCTTATTAGTACTCATCATCGTCTTTTGATATTGAACGTGAAGAGATGTCTAAAGGCAAAATGGCGATTTAACCTAAGGATCTTAATGGCCTGAACTGTCAATTCTAGAACTGGGCAATGTTTGATTCCACGAGACAGAATGCGTTAGTGTGTCAGTGAGCTGAGCAGACAAGCTTGGTTTACTAGGAAGGGCCTGAAGAGCAGAGCAAAGAGTGGACTGGTCATGTCGCAATAGGAAGATAACAGCCCGGGGAGGGAGGCTTGGGTGACCTCAGGCCACTCTGGCTTTCGGAAGGATTAAAACAGAGGGAATTCACATCGGTAGCTTTTCTGGAAGCTGCAACAAATGCTGACATCAACAGCCTAAGGGAGAAATGGCCCAAGTTTCAGAGGGCGCAGTCCATGGGTTCTTGGCCTTGCGCAGGGTATTTGGTGGAACACCATGGCAGTGAGATCATGAGGCATCCAAACAGTAAGGTGGCAGGGATAAAATGAGCCCAAATTTCCACCCCCTGTCACCCACTTCCTTTTGCTGGGCCCCACCTACTAAGGTTTCCAGAACTCTCTCCAAATATTATTGTCAGCAAAAGCATTAAAACCTGAAGTCTGTGGGGACATTTTGTCTTTAAACATGACCCAACTTTATCATCATGCTTACTCAAACTGGCTGGTTTGAGAAATTTGGCTATTTCTCATCTCCTCAGAAAACCAGATAGCAACTTAGTTTTGTGTTAGTGACATGGAACGTGAATACCTGAGAACTTATTTTCATAGTTTGACCGTGTCTTCTGGAGCCTAATGCAGGAACTTAGTCCAAAATAATGATCTGTAATAACTTCTATTTAAAAATGATGGCAGGGAATTCAGAAAAACTCTCTGAGGGAAATGAAAAAAGTCTAGCTTTGATTGGACATTTTGTAATTCTGGTAAAAAATTTCTCCTCTTCATGGCCAACTGGCCAGCTCTTCTTTCCCCAAATGTGATTAGTTTCTTGAAAAGATCTGTTTTGGAGACAAGTCAAAGAGAGCGTCCATTTACTGGGCCTGGTCACTGGCTATAGTTGTTGTTTTTCTCTGTGTCAGCTGGAGAAATGTGATGGCCAACATGATGCCTGGCAGGGAGCAGGGCAGAGAAGGGAGAAAATCAATGTGCAGTTGGCCCAGCCCCTCAAGGCTCTACCTTCTCATCTAGATCTGTGACTGGTTCATAGTTATGTAGTCATAGGTGAAATATGTTTACAAATTTTTCTCTATTTGAGAGGCAATGCGGTGTGATATGATGTGATTTAAATCAGCATGAAAGTTTATTGGGAATTTTATTGGTTTGCCTACTTAAGCAAAAAATATATTTGATTAGAGTGTTTTTAGGATATAATTATATTCTTGCAAGTAATTGGTGTTACATTAGTAGAAATAAAATATAATAAGGATCTGGTGTTACTTTTCTCATCACTGTGGCAAAATAACAGACACAATGGCCCTTGGTGTGGTGGCAGGAGTGTGAGGAAGCTGGCAATATCACGTCCACAATCAGAAAGCAAAGAGATGGGGTGTGACCACTCCCATCCAGGGTGTGTCTCCTAGGTGATAGTAAACCAAGTTGACAATGAACATTAACCATGGGAAGTAGGTTTGCTGAAATTAGTTTTGGTATTGAGCAGACGTTAAAGTACCATCACAATGGATAGGGGGATTGTGAAGGTCTACACTTTCATGTCCCAGTAATGATCAAAGCCAAATACACACATTGGAATCTCATTAAATGGGCTGGGATCTTAGGTAGGAATGGATTCTGCACACATCACTCTTGCTGGCCTGGGTGCAGATCCTGCCCTGTCTTGCTAATAGGATGAGCAAATGTGCATATGAATGAAGTCCTCCAGACAGGGAAGAGCCATTTCCCACTGGCCCTAGGAAAGAACACGGCTCAGCAGAGTTGGGAGGGGTGAATAGAGGGATGGTGAGGCAGGCCAGTGGAAGGGAAGGATTTTTGTGGCAAATAAAAGGGACAGATGAAGCTTTCCCTTCAGAAAGCCTGGGAAGTGGCCAGTACACTCGTCAGTTGCTTTGCTCACTGGCATGGCCAATGTGCAAAACTCTGTTCTCCTTCCCTGGACTGTCAGTGTCAGGTGGGGAGGGAACCCTGGATGCAGTGAGGAGGGGAGGCCAAGAGCAGAAAGCCTGTGACCATGGAGCCAGTTGACATTCTCTTTAAGTCCAACAGCAGCCACTCACAGGACTTAAAGCTTGCATGAGTGACTTAATATTTCTGAGACTTTATTCCATTCCTTCATGAAATAGACGGAAACAGGTCCTTTCTAGTGTTTCGCTTTTGTGTTAGTACTAACTACTAACTAGAGAGTATGTGTGTTGAGTGTCTGGTATGTTGCAGGCATTTCAGATTCTCTTCCACTGTTAAATACCGAGTGTTGCTCACGTCTTGTGCTGGAATCTGGAAAGCAAAGGCTAGAGAGGTTTGTTTTGTTGGAGAACTCATTCTTTGGTTGAAAAGTATAATAAGTATGGCAGCTGATTTATTAAGAGGAAACAGACTGGTTCGTCAGAAGCAAACAAACAGAAGAGGAAGGATATCAGCAGACATGAAGGGGGACACAAGAGGGTAGCTTACCTGGATGTGATCAAAATGTATTATAGACGTATATGAAAATCCAACAAAGCTTACAATTGGGCACTATAGTATATGCTAATAAGGCATTCAATGTATTAATAAATATATTTACAACAATAAAATAGCAATACATGAAAGATTGGTAGAAAGTGCTAGTTGCTCTATAGTATCCATATTTACTTTTTACTTACCCACAGGAACCCCAGTTTTGTTGAGAACATTATCTTTTGGCTCAAATACTATTCTGTCAAGTCCATTCGTAATACGTAAACAAGAAGTTCTATGTGTAACACCTGGGGTGCTCTCTGCTCACAGAGAGGAGTTTCTTCGACTTCTTTTGTGGTGCCCTGAATGTGTAGACATAAAGTCACAGCAGCACAGACAGTGCCACCAAATCTGGGTTGTTGGTGATTGAGAGGCAGATCTCTAGCCTGGAGTCTCTTAGTTTTGCATTAAGCACTTTTGGGCTAACCTCTTGTTCTTTAGAACACTGTGTAGCTTGTAGAAAACACTCATTGAATGAATACAATGGGATTTGGTCAGGGTCATCAAGCAGGGGCTGGTGGCCTTCCTACCAAACAGAAACTTCTCATGGGATGTGGTGATTCAGCAGGGAGCAGCTGAGTGGAGGGCCTGGCACCGAGCACGCTTGTATCTGTTCATAGATGGCACGTGCCCCACACTGGCTCTTTAAGGATGGCTTGAGGGCTCTTACACAAGTTGATCTGCCGTTTCACAGACAAGAGAGGGTGGGAGAGCTGGAAACAGCTAGACTCATGCGAGCATGTTTACATGTGCGTGTACATGCGTGATGTTTTCCAAACACTGATGAACAGTTTCTCTTCCTATTTCCTTTTAATCCTTGACCCCTTTGTTACATTTGACTGGCTATGGTCAGAAGGAAAAAAGTGGCCATACACAAAAGAGAAAGGGGAGTTGCTTTCCTGCCTTTTGGGTTTCAAAAGCACAGACTTGAAGAAGACTCCAGGCTACCTTGATGAGTAAGAAGCATTCTCTCCGAGGGGCAGGACATGCAGAAATAGCAGGATGTGCCCCTAAGGAAGGAATAATGTGCCTGCTCTCTGGCTCAGGCTAGAATGGCTGAGGCTGAAAAATCTGGACCCGAAGCATCTCTGAGATCTTCCTAGGTAAGAGACGAGTTCCAGAAGAGAAATACAGTTGCAGAGTCCAAGCCAACAGGACCCCGGGTGCACAGAATCTCCCCCAAATCAGTGTGGTTTTGAGTCTAAAATGGTTCTGGGCACCCAGAAATGCCTAGAAATATCGAGTAAGAATTCTGGGTGATTCAGAGGTCTGGTAGATAAGAATTATCCGATAGTACCCAGAAAGGATATTTCTATAGTTGTCAACATGGAAACATAAACCAAATGCAGACTTGGGGTTATCTGACACCTTAGCACTGGATAGGGTACTCAGGTGTCTTCTATGACCTCTGTATTCTCAGCACAAGAAAGTGGGAGTCTCAGATTGTCAATCTCAGAAAGGGGGTAGAGTTCCACACTGTCAGTCTCAGGAAAGGGGTGGAGTTCCACACTGTCAGTCTCAGGAAAGGGGTGGAGTTCCACAGTCAGTCTTAGGAAAGGGGTGGAGTTCCATACTGTCAGTCTGATGAAGCATGGCAGGTTGGCCCAGGTGTAGCAGAGAAAAGCAGATTGCTCTTGCACACCTGGTATTAGGCTACAGCTCAGGGTGTGTGGTTGGTTCCTTCATCCTTTGCTCATTAACAACAATTTACTGAGTGCCTGTGAAGTGGCTGGGACTATTCTAGAATAAACAAAGCAGATGAAATTGCTGCCATGGTGCAGCCTATTAATTTAGTATGGTTAGGAAGATAGGAAAATGCAGAAAACATAAACATTATTATGTTATTAGTGTTACGGATGAAGTAGAATAATCAAGCAGAGCCAGGACTAACATGCCCACACATTCACAGCGAATCTGAACAAACCCCTTTGCTCATGTTACTAATTGCATGTATTCTGGTAGTTTTGGGTAAGTGAGGGGAGGCATGTGTCACTGATCATGTTCAAGGCCCAAAGGCTAGAAAAAAATGAAACAATAAGTTGTGTTTTACATTTTCCTAAGATCAAGGCCAGAGTTGAAGCTAAGTGCTAGCTATTCCCAGGCTGGAGCTGAACTTCAGCTCACCTCATACTCATCACTTTAGCCCTCCCACTCCCCTCCAGGGCATGTGGCCATACCAGTGTGGTCACGGAGAACACAGTCACGGGAGATGTGGCCATACCAGTGTGGTCACGGAGAACACGGTCACGGGAGATGTGGCCATACCAGTGTGGTCATGGAGAACACTGTCACAGGGCATATGATGTACCCAGTGTGGTCATGGAGAACACTGTCACGGGGCGTGTGATGTTCCCAGTGTGGTCATGGAGAACACTGTCACAGAGCCTGTGATGTACCCAGTGTGGTCACAGAGAACACTGTCACAGGGCATATGATGTACCCAGTGTGGTCATGGAGAACACTGTCACAGGAGATGTGGCCATACTGGTGTGGTCATGGAGAACACTGTCACGGGGCATATGATGTACCCAGTGTGGTCATGGAGAACACTGTCACAGGGCGTATGATGTACCCAGTGTGGTCATGGAGAACACTGTCACGGGGCGTGTGATGTTCCCAGTGTGGTCATGGAGAACACTGTCACAGGAGATGTGGCCATACTGGTGTGGTCATGGAGAACACTGTCACGGGGCATATGATGTACCCAGTGTGGTCATGGAGAACACTGTCACAGGGCGTATGATGTACCCAGTGTGGTCATGGAGAACACTGTCACGGGGCATATGATGTGCCTAGTGTGGTCATGGAGAACACTAATCCCTTGAGAGGTTAACTGGACCAAGGACATCTCAGGATTCAAACACAGAATTGTGACTCCAAGGGCCACACTTTGCACTTAAGGGGGTCAAGCTTTCTGCCAGTGTTCGTGGCCATACCTTTGGATTTTTCTCTTGCTTTGCAGAAAGTTTAGGGGTCTCTCAGAGTACCAGACCTCCCTAGCATAGGAACTCTGCTCAGTTGGCCAGATGAATCTCTGAGTCATAGCTCCCCACTTGAGGGCGGAGGTGGAGTGGCGGGCTCGAACATTTATCCCTGAACCATGTCTTACACAAATCGGTGTTGCTCTGTGGCAAGTTGCCGTGGATTCTATTAGCTATAGCCAACTTAGTGCCAGAAACAGGTGGAGGTTTTCAACCAGTGGGCTAGAGAATCAGAAGAGATCTTGGGTGTCATACTAGCCAACCACCTTCATAATCTATGAATTTCCTCAATCAGTCTCTGACAGGGAGTTTCTTCTCCATTTCCCTCCATCCTCCCTTGTTTTAGTAAAAAATTCCCAACCCAACTGAGCAAAAAGATATTTTTGTTGTAGAGGTGAACAAAGGGTGTCCTGGTGACTCCTGCCAACTGTCATCTTGATAGCATATAAAATCACCAGAGAGATGGCTTCTGGACATACCTATCAGGGTGGGGGTGTCCAGACCCACTTTCCCTGTGGGTGGGACCTGGGATGAATACATGGAGGACATTGCTGAGTGCTTGTATCCATTGCTCTTATCTTCTGATTGTGGTGTGATATGTCAGGACCAGTTTTTATCTGCCTGCTGCCCAGGCTTCCCCACTGCAGTGGAATGAGCCTTGAGTTGTGAGCTAAAGTCAACCCTTCCTTAAGCTGATTTTTATCAGGTATTTTATTACAGCAACAGGAAAAGAAACCAAGGTAGGTGGTGGCCAGATCCTAGGGAAAAGGAGCCTTGTCTGAAAAGGACAAGGAACAAAAAACCTTAAGATTCTCCGTCTAAATCCCCACGAACCCACTGATTGTGGCAGAAAAAGAAAAATGAAGCTGAATATAAACACAGTGGAGACCAAAGACTTCAATTTCATAGCCTTCCCCCTTATATACCATAACAATTGGGCAAAGTTATCACCCAATTTACTCAAAGAATAAGCATTAATGAAATAATTCAACCTGAACAATGTGCTGTTTTATGGCCAGTCCACATGGCTCACCTGTATGAATTCCCTGTGCTTATTGAATGCCCCTTTAAGATGAAATGTGACGGTGGCTTGACGTTAATAGCATCTCTTGATGCCGAGGAAATGTCCCCGAGGATTGAATGGCACTTGTTCCTTCTGTAGATGGAGATTGAAAAGTTTATCGTGAGAGTCCTGCACTGGGGTGGTGTCACAAATGTGAGCACCACAGCACAGGTTACCACAGGTGCCTCGACTTTGCGGCTCCCGGGCCACAGTTGTCCTGCTTCAAAAGCCTTCACTGGCGGCCATGAAGCTTCTAGAAAGGAAACCACTACCTAAGCCACCGTTCTGTTTTCAAGCCATTCTGTGGATACTTTCTATTGGGTGGCAGGGTTTGATTTTTCATCCGCTATCTTACAACTGCACCTCTTTGTGTCTGCAAAAGGCTACCATCAGGAGAAGTGGTCGATTACGGGAGCACTCCAGTTATGAAATTATTCAGAGGTCCCTTAGAGGTTCTGAGAGTGATGGAGAGCATGTTCTGTCAATGCTTCAGGAAATATGGGGCAGATGGTACAGTTATTGATCTTTCCTGGGGCTCAGATTCCCTGTCTGTAAACTCTGAAAATACCTGCTAGCCTAATAGTTCCTAAATCTGTAATTTTGCCACTACTTCGGGAACAGATTCATAGGAACCTCTTCCTACCAGGCAGACCTCTTCTCACTGTTTTCTGTATAAGGGGTGCATGCTGGATACGGTACTGGATTGGCCTGAGCTAGTTTCCGCTTTAGTTAGTAGGGGCTGTGTGACACTGAGAACATGGAAACATTGAAATAACTTTGTTTTTCATGAGCCCTAAAGGTCTCACGAGCAATTGTCATTTTATGTATATGTAATATATAGTTGCTCCAGTCAGGTCATTTTTACAAAGACTTAAGATTACTTGCCTGCGTGTATGAGTGTATACAATGTGTGTGCCCTTCCCCCAAGGACCAGAAGAGGGTATCAGATTTTCTGGAACTGGAGTTACAGACAATTATGATCCACCCATATGAGTGTCGGTAACTGAACCAAGGTCTCTGAAAGAACAGGAAGTGCTCCTAACCACTGAGCCCATCTCTTCAGTCCCTGGCCATGGTGTTGTTGTTGTTGTTGGTGGTGGTGGTGGTGGTGGTGGTGGGTGCATGCATTGCATGTGTGTGCCTGTTGATTTAATCCCAGGCTTCTGCCTTCTAGATGAGCATTCTACCCCTGAGCAATATCTGGCCATTTCTTTCTGTCTTCTTCTAAAACAGTCTCACTAAATTGCTCAGACAGGCCTTGAATGTGACATTCTCCTGACTTAGTCTCTCAATTAGCTAGGATTATGTGCCTGTCTCACCAGGCCTGGCCATGGAAAGAGTTAACCTGGAGGGCTCTTATGCATATGGAATGCTGGACAAACTAATGATTTTAAAGTGGTAACCATAGCCTCCTGAGAGGCCTAAATGCATTCTCAGACAATGGCAAGATTGTAAGTATGAGAAACATGGGTGCAAAGAAAATGAACCAAACAGTATGAAAAAGCAGCTACCCCTCTGGCATTTTGAATCTTCTGGGGTAATAGCCCTTGGAAAACAATAGATGCCGGAAGGACATTCCCAAAGTGTCACATTAGCACTCTGAAAGTTAAAGACTTTCATCTGGGGACATTCCCACTTTCTCCTCCTGCTCTCTTCCAAGCTCAGTGATGTGATTTTTCCAGGGCAAGAGAGTGCCAGTCTGTGAAGACCTGCCAGCCAACAGTGGGCAGAGCAAAGGATGGTAGAGCCAGAAGAAGGCTCTGCAGATGGCAGGAAGAAGGTGTCCTATGTGGAGATTAGATTTTTAAAACGAGAGTTTTTTTAAACTACTTATTCATTAAAAGTTCTATGTATTTATACAATGTATTTTGATCATATTCATCATCATTACCATCCTCCATCTCCCCCTAGTGTCCTGCCATATTTCCTCCCAACTTCATGGCCTCCATTTATATCTTGTTGTTGATAATCTCCTGAGTCTAGTCGGTGCTGCCCATATGTGCATGGGTATGGGGCCATTCACCGAAGCATGGGTAACCTACTAGTAGCCATGGCCCCAAAGGCGAGTGTCTCTCTCCCTCAGTAACCATCCACTGTCACCAGCTCCTCCCCCAAGAGCGGACCTACCTTCTGGTCAGAATTTTGACTGGCTGGATTTTGTGCAGGTCTCTACAGATGCCACACCACACCCAGAAGTCAGCATTTTGCAACCGCCCTCATCCGTCAGTGCTTACATTCTTTCAGCATACTGTTTTGTGTTATTTCCTGTGATGTGGCGGGGGCGAGGTTAATACAGATGATGAAGCCACAGCTGAGTTATCATGGTTACTTATACTCAGCACTTTGACCAGTTATGAGAATCAGCATTAACTACTCCCCACTGAGAACAGAGACTTCTCTGACCAAAGATAAGAGCAACATAAATCTGTGAGTATGGATGTAAACATTTAGAAGGCAGTGTGATAGCATGAGTCTTTAACGTAACAACAGTGAGTTCCCCCTAGGGCCTGTGATCTCCTATAAAGTCTTTATAAATGAAGTCCTTTTAAGAGGATGACTCACATCTTTAGACCCAGCAATACCAAAGGCAGGATTCGCATCATCGATTCTGTCTCATAATGGGCTCTGCAATCCCTCTGTACTTATAGCTCCGAAGGGAACATACTGTACCTGTGAGATACTAACACATAAAGATGTATCCACTTGATTAGATGGATGGTTATTAAGGCTTTAAATTTGAAACTAGAATGAAGCAGAATAGAATAATTTTTCAAAATTTATATTATACACTAGAAACTGATAGAAGGAGAAGGTATAAAAGTATTTTAGATTTGGGGGCAGCAGGAAATCAAATAAAAAGCAAAAGAGGATGCCAAGGTTTTATTTCCCCCTCTGAAATCGTTAATGGCACGATGTTAAGGCTGTTACCTTAGTTTTTAAAGCAGCCCTTTGACCCTTGGGGGCACCATTATTTACTTGGGTCTTTGTCCCTACTTTGCAGTTGAAGAAAATGAGGTCCCCCAAATGAAACAATCTGTCTTGAGGTCACCCTGTGACTGTACAGTTCTGATCCCAGTATTGGTCCTATAATGTTGTATATGCTTCCTTAAGGCTCTACGTCAGGTCCCCAGAAGGGAAGCTAGACTGCTAATAGACACATCTTCTACCTGGTCTTTTTGTGAATGGAAACAATGACAATTTTATTTGCAACCTAATGGTCTGATTTTTTTTAGAATTGAATTTAAATAATAGCATCAATCACCTAGCCAGATAAAGTAAAACTCCAGGAAACAAAATTAAAATAGTTAAAGCAGTTAAGCACATATTTTATTTCTCTTTCATTTTTTTTTTATAGAACCAGCATAGAGTGTGTTCACGAACACCTGTTCGTTGTTTGTGAAATGCAGTGTTTAACTTGTTCTTTCATGGAGCAAGCATTCACGTCAAATTCAGGTTCTGCAGATGGATTGTGTAGAAATGAAATGTCAAGTTGCTTATTCACACATCTCATTTCTTTTTGACCTCAGAGAATTCCCCAAATCTGATGAAATGACTAGGTGGGGAGATGAGAAACATCAGCTGCTACCAAGTGGTTTTCTTCTTCTTTATGTGTTTTTTATGGTATCTATTTGGCAATTACTAAATGGTGATCTCAGGGACACCCATCTGTCATGCTTAATTAGGGACTATAAATGGGTCTTCAGCAAATATTTCATTAAAACTAGATTTCAAGTAATAGAAAAATATTGCACCCAAGCTCTAATGGCAAGTGCTTTACAAAAATATTACAGAGAAATTGGGGGAAATGAATAATATGCTATATTATTCCAATTTTAATTAGACTCACAGAATGTTAAAATGGGAAGAGAGCTCAGAGAGAAAGCAGCTGGGAGGTAGAGAGCTAAATATCCATTTAAATAAATATGCTTCATTTAATACCCACAATATCAGTAGAAAGTTGGAATAACTATTTTACATATAAGAAAGTTGGGGTGAAAGGAGACTTTATAATTTGCCCAGCACCACAGATTGGTAATGCAAGAGCAGAATTCCAACCAGGGCTCTTCTGGTTTGCCCAAACTCATACCCATGGTTCAGTTACATTAATAACATAACAACAGGCATGCAGCTGCTCTTGCCAAAAAGTGTTGACTCCTCACCTGGTACCACTAGGTGATGGAAAGCAGGGCACTTGAACCTGCTTTTCTCTGTCTTTATTGTGTAACAGTTTACTTGTGTATCCTGTCTTTGGGCTCAGACTCCTGCTTGACTCAGCATTGGCCGGTGACTCACTCATGAGTCTGCCTACCTAACCTATCTCAGCCTGTTTCAAGGCTGAAGATGCAGAGATGGACAAGTCATTGACCTAAACCTATAGACACCTTCGATTCTGAGAAGAGCTGAGCCTGGAGGCCTCACCATCCTGTAGAAGGCACAAGGGTGGAGTGGTAATCATCTTGTAGGAACTAGTTGGTCTTCTCATCTGATGAGAGCTTATTGGAACACCTTATAAGGTCATAGCTGAATCAATGACAATTGGGACCAAATGTTAACCAGGACTTAGCAACTGTGCATATCTCTCGCCCTCTGCCCCGATTCTTCCTCCATTTTAACCTAAACCTCAAACCTCAGATGAGGAAGTCTCTGGACCTTTCCCTTTCCATTGTCTCCTGACCACCATTACTCATTCTCTAATTGGAATTGAGGGTGCAACCTAGCTTTGGGCTTTCAGAGCTGGCATTCTGCACCCATCTCTGTTTATAAGACTGGTTCTGTCTTTACCTCACAGATCAGCACTATTCATACCTATGCTGATGCCTTCAAACGAGCAGGCCCTTGACCTGAGAATGAGGCACATGCTTCTCCTGTTTTCTTCTAATACTCTTCCACATTCTCTGCAGCATCCTACATGTGAACGTTCACTAATTTTTAATTCATTGAACATATATGTAGGAGGAAGAGCTAGTGGCTTACCTATTTCTTTTTTTTTTTCTTTTCTTTTCTCTCTCTTTTTTTTTCCCAATACAAACCATGCCAGTTTTCTTCAAGAGAATCAAACTTCTGACTGAGGACAGACTCTGATCTTATGTGTGTATTACTTATCAGTTATAGTAAGCATAGTAATGAGTACATTATCAATCCAGATACTTGCCTTAGGTACAAAAGGACTTACTTAGGAATATTAACATGAAGGACAAACCAACTGAGAAACTTATCAGTTAAATATGAACAGCTCCTTAGAACCCACAGTACAGAAAGCTATGATTCTGTTCACTCCTTCATCCTTCCTTCTATATCACCTTCACCTAGAACAAGTGTTTCAACATAAAAATATTCACCACTGTTGAGTGCAATAAATAAAGAGGTTATAACTGTAATATGAACCTTAAAAGCCACTAAATTATTAGAGTACTGTAAGATTCAGTTCTAGAAAACAGAATTTTAAAAGTAGGTGTAAAACTTCACATTTTAAGTTATATAACTTTCATGGTACCAACAATGACTGGACAAGTAGAGGATGGAAAAAGAGGTTGGGCAACAAAACAGCCCATGTTAGTGCAAACTTGGGATTGTAAAACTGAATCCAGTTAGACCAATGGCCATCGGCCATATCCTATCACACAAAGAGCAGACCTCGTGAAGTCACAAGACAAAGTGCCACAGCCATGGAACTAGCATGCTAATCTGAAAGAGAAACACAGACTCAAACCATTTAAACCAGTCTAGCTACACATGAATTAACTTATACGAGCACCAGTCACCTGCAAATCTGAGCCCTTTCTGGGATTTTAAAAGATGAGACACTAGCACTTGAAAAAGTTATGGACAGAAAACTGCCACTTCAAAGTTTTAACTTAAAGTTACATGAGAATATGAAACAACGTGACTGAAAGTTCTTTCTGAGACTGAGTTTTCCTTCAGTTTGACAGAGCTTAAAATCTCGTACACTTGAAAACAGTACACAAAAATAGATATGCAAATACATATAAATAGTAAGAATAAGGATCTAAGTTAGTGCTTCTCTGTGTTAGAGAGATCACAGCTAAATAAATGATATTGCCTCATATTGTTACCCGTATTTAAAATAAAAAGTCCTGTTAACTAGTTTGGATGTCTCTACCCAGGAATACTCAAACTGCTTTTTAAGAGTGCATAGTTGTCTTGATTCACCTGGTTTCTCAGGGACTATTTATCACAAAATTCTAGAATGATACTTTTATGTCAGGGGTGGAAAAATGCTGATAATTGTACTTTGTTTCTTTCCTTACTGAAATGAAAATATCATGAAGATAAAAGCAAATCCCTCCCCACACCACAATCTTTACGAGCACCCATTTCTGTATACAAAACTCTCAGCTTTCATCAATGTTGACATTATTTCCTAAACAAGGTTCCTTAGTATGAGATGCCAGTGACGTGCTGAGGCCTGCTACGTATTACAGTACTTTCTGAAGACACTGAGGATAGAGTTTAGTCACAGCACACTCAAAATGGCGGCCAAGGTCCCACAGCCGATCTGGGGTCTCATACACTTTCATCCACTGGTCAGCAATATCATCATACTGGTAAAGAGAATTTTTCCTGCTGGTTCTGAAGATATGTTCTTCAACAGTCACTTGAGTAGCTCGGACAAATAAATGGAGTTTATTCTGGAAAAGTACCAGCTTAAGGTATGGATTTATAGACTGATCACATGGAAAGTCCTTCTTCCGAGTCCATTTATTGAGCTCTATGTCATAGGCTTCTACAGTAAACACACGCTGATGATTTCCACAGGTCCCAGCTATGTAGTAGATGGAGTCCTTGTACACAGCCGCCAAGCCCTGGATTCTAGGCACAGTCATGGGGGTTAGAAATCCCCAGTAGTCTTTTTGAGGCTCATAGAAGAGGAAAAATTCTCCCTGTAAAACATAGATCTTCTCTTTGTGCTCCACAGCGTTATGAAACTCCATTGCAACCGGCATGGCACAGACAGTCATCCAGCAGTTCTCTCTGCTGTCATAGCACTCCACGGACTTCAGGGAGTTTCTTCCATCACCTTCATATACACGCCCTCCAATTGCATACATTTTACCAGAGCAATGCACTAGTTTGCAGCCTATTCTGGCTCGAAGCAAGGATGGCTTGGATAGCCATCTATTGGTGGAATGGTCATACATCCAAAAATCATTTTCTGCCTTATGATCGATGGAGACCTCACTGCTGCTTGGCCTGTACCCTCCTGCAATGTAAATGTCATTATCTGGTGATACCAGAATCCCAACTTCTCTTAGGTCATTTGGTGGTTTGCATAGTTTAAACACTCTTCCTGTGACTATATCTAGACAAGGCACTGTTTGCTTCTTTCCTGAGTGTTTGTGTGCAGCATCAAAACATATGATCATTTCAGAAGCAGTCATTCCAAGCCTCTGTGTACAGCCATTGGTGTTGGATAGTCCCTTTTCTCCATAGCTTTTGGCTATGGCCTGTGCAAACTGAGGTGGAATTGTCTTGATAAATGTATCTTCCATCAAAGGAAAACGTATACATTTGGCAAAAATTTCTGGAAGGTGTACTTCTCTTTCATTTTGCTCATGTTCAAACCACCTTATAATGCTTTCATAAACATGTTCTTCCCGGTCTGCATTTAAATCATCACTATCTAGTATGCTTATGAGTTGGTCTTTTGTCAGCTGGAGAAACTCTTGTTCTTTGGTGACACACAGAAACTTTTTACGGATGTATTCTTTTGATCGATCTCCAAGTTCTTGATGACCATAATGATCAGCAAAGATAAAGACCCCAATAGAATTTTGTGGGTCCAAATGACTAATCATATACTTAGCACACTGGTCTTGTATGGAAGGAATTTGGAAGATGCTAGCTGTAGTGAACAAGGCTTGAACATTGGCCTCTGTCAGAATAACTCTAGAGGTATAGGCATAATTCAATACTAAATCCATTGATTCAGCTTCGACACCAATGATTCGAACTTCTTTCTGAGTACTCTCTGTAAGGCCGCTAGTGAACATGGACCTGAAGTAGGGGCTGATGGCAGCAAGAACGTTTCTATGACAGGAAAATGTTTTCCCGTGATCCACTTCCACTACAATGTCTGTCAACTGTCCTTCATCTTACAATGTTTTGAGTTGCTTAAGAATACTGCAAGCATGGAAGGGGTCCATCGCTTCGTTGGTTGTGTCTGAAGATGGGATCCCATTCGTTGCTGGGGAAGACTTACTTAAATCTGCCGACGCAGCCATTACTCCAAGAGGCCCCGGCTCCGATTATTTAAAGAGGAAATGTCATTGTGCTTCGCTCGCTCCCGGGTTCCGGCTCTACTAAGCATCGCCTAGCCAATGGGGGCGCCTGACCAGGCCGGCTCCTCCCCAAGCCTCGAAATGCATGGCGCTGTGGTCAGCATTCGAATGGCTTACCTATTTCTATTCCCCTTTATCATTATGATGAGCTTAAATTAGAATAAACACTGTATTCTCGGGGTTTCAGACCGTGGTATCCAATAAACACTGCACATGTCATGCATCTGAATGGGGATCACTGGCTGTGAGATGGAGAAGTTTTCTCGGAAATAATGTGTATCACTCCTGCATTTCTCCATGAAAATTAAGTCTTGGGGAATTTCAAAGACTTATGTAAAGCCTAACATTTTAAGTTCTAGAACCCATCTTCTAACTTCCAAAAGAGAATGTTACTTCCCCAGGTCAGGTTGTTGTAACCTGCCAACCGCCCCCCACCCCTGCCCCAAATTAGACTAACAAATAATGCCGTGTCTGCTGAAACAGTGAACATTAAGAAAAATAGAAAGTGGCTCGCTGGTCCCTTACAGGAAGAAGCAAATGATATTCAGGAAGGAAAATACCAAATGTGCCTCAAATTTTGGAGACATCGAAGCAATATTTTTAGAGGTCTGAAAAGAGAGAATGGAGAGTAACCCAAGAATTCGTATCTAGCTAAGTTATTTATGAATAAAGACAGAAGGAAGCTATTCTCAAACATTTGATATGTAATTGGTGGAGAAATCAAGCCAATTATGAGAATCAAAATAATGAGCTCTGGCTGGCATCTGAAGTCACAGCAAGAATCAGGAAAGTGGGGGGGTGGGGGTGGGGGTGGGGCTCAGATCAAAGTGTAAATACCTGAATGTAAGAATTGATAGGGGTAAAGGCGCAGAGTTGAGGAGGTGGGGGCTGGGGAGGAGAGAGGGGAGGATTCCTTCCAGCACCATCAATCCAAGGCACAGGTGTATTCGCATTTTGTACAGCTACAAACACATCATTGGAGGAACCAGAAAGGATTGGATCAGGGGAACAGAAAGAAAAATCTGTAAAACACAGCACACCAAAAACAAGGCCCGTCTGGAAAAAGAGGGAAAATGTGAAAATTGGGTGCCCTTCTGCTCCCGTCTGCAGAAAGATTGATGCATATAAATGTGTATAAACCTTCCCAACGTTGCCTGCTGCTGATGCCATGTGGATGGAATATGAAGGGGAGGACCAGGACTTCTTACTTCTGCATTGTTAGAGTGAAGAAATCACTTTTATAACCAGTAAACATAACCATACAGTTAAACATTAAACAAATAACAAATGGATCAATAATAGGGACTATTTAAAACTTTAGGAAATATTATTTAGGTAGTAGTACTGGGGCATTGAATTAGGAGGAGGCTATTAGCTATTCAAGTACTGTGTTCCTAAGGGCACAGACAAGTGTCACATGTTAAACCATCAAGGCAAGGTGCAGCTGCTGCTGCTGGACACATCAGAGTCATCAGAGTTCTGTGAATCATTTAAAGGCCTGAATCTGGTTACTTTGGCTCATCTATGAAAGAAGTGATCTTGGTGAAAACTAGCTTCATGTTGTCCCACCAGGTGCCGGGAGGCTTTCCAGCTCTTCCCCTGTTCAGGCAGGTGCAGGGTGAGGGCAGGGTAGGAAGAGAGCTGGACCCCAGTAGGCAGCTCCCAGGCCTGCTGTATCAGAAGGGTGACCTTGCAGAAGACCTCCAGCCTCTCGCCAAGGACACCGTTCAGACTGCCCACCTTTGCCTCATTTCTTTTGCAGCTAACACTGCATATATTTTAATAAAATGTATTCTGTTATCTTAAGTGTTTGAAAAAAAAAGGCTTTTATAATATGTAAGACATTTTCAACTGTCCTGAAGCATTGCATGTGAGCATTTGTGAAAGAATTTTAGGCCAGGGATACTGTGACAGCAAAGTAATACTAATTTTTAAAATAGAATCACTCTATTTTAATTAACTTACAAATAAAAACATCACAGAGTTAATTTAAGGAAGCCATTCCAATGCTTGCCCAATTCCAAGCTCTGCACAACCCTGTGGACATCTGGACATCTGGAATAGCCATCTGAAGCCAGGAAGTTCTGCTTATGAAGTAGAATTAATTTTCAAGAAAAGAAGTTTATATATGACGTACCATTTTTCTCTAAGATGATGTGTTTCTCTAAGTCCAATAGCTACTCTTTCTATTTATTTGTTTGTTCGTTCGTTCATTCAATCATTCATTCATTCATTTACTTTTTATTTGTTTGTTTGTTTATTGATTTTTCAAAACAGTGTTTCTCTGTTTAGTCCTTGCTGTCCTGGACTCACTTTGTAGATCAGGCTGGCCTCGAACTTGGCTGGCCTCCCAAGTGCTGGGATTAAAGGCATGTGCCACCACCACTTGGCCCTTCCAATAGCTAGTCTTTTGTAATTTTACTGTTACGATAGTGATTGATTTGCAGATTATTAGTAGGCAGCGTAGTTGTCCAAACTCCAACATCTGTGTGTTTGGCATGCCTGTTGCAGTGTGTGTGTGTGTGTGTGTGTGTATGTGTGTGTGTGTAGTTGTAACAAAATGCACATAAACAATCCTCTTTGTTCTAGGCCCTTCTTAGGCTCTTGGACCTGTAGTATAGCCAAGAAGGCAAGAATTGGCACTGGGGTACAGAGCTCAGAAATCACTCATTGGAGACCTCTGTCCAAACCACTTGCTTGGTGTCCAGTCGTTACCCCTCGGGTGTTCATGAAAACCATCTTACATGTTACTATATGGCAGTGCCAGGCACAGGGGCACAGTCCAGCGCAGAGAGGTGACTTCAGTATTTCAGGTGTTTCTGTGCGTGACCTGCATGTTTACTGGGCTGTTTTCTTGGACTCAACATGTGGGGACATAACAGGCAGGTGGAGAGATTGTGTGCGGAAGCAGGATTCGATACAACCTCAGTGAATTATCATCCACTGGGCCTCAGCCTCCACACTCGATGCTTTGGAGATTCTTCTCCTCATGTCCTCATTTTTGTCCTTTCTCTCCTCAGCTAAGCCGAAGCCATCTGCCCCTTTCTGGGACTTCACTCACGTTCTCACCTGGAGCCAGTTCTCTTTAACACAAACTGGATGCCCCAGTAATCTGCCTCTTCAAGGATATCTGTGCAGTGTCTCCCACAGGCTTATGTGTTTGAATATTTGGTCCCCAGCTGGTGATGCTATTTAAGGATCCCCTGCAGGTGATCATCAGAGAGCATCTGGGGTGTATATTCTCCTGTGGGCCAGCCTCGAGGGTTATATTGGACCACTTTTGTCTCGTCTCTGTCTCCTGGTCTCCCAGGATGTGAGCAGTCAGCTTCCTGCTCCTTCCATTATGGCCAAGAGCCGCTGCCGTCACTTTGCCCTCCCAGCACGGAGTACTGCACCCTCAAATTGTGAGCACCAATAAACCATTCTTTCTTACATTGGTTCTTGTCAAGTGTTCAGTCACAGAAATGGAAAAACTCACTGCGACATTATCCAAACCTTTGTTTAGAGAGACATTATCCAAACCTTTGTTTAGTTATCTCCAAGTGACGCTGTAGGCCGCCACCTTCACTGTTAGCCTTCACTCCTGTACCACACTGCCCTCTCTGTGAACCAGAGCTCAGAGTCTATCCCACATCTCAAATGGGTCACGAGTGGTCTCCCATGGGGCGGAAGCTGCTGCAGAGTGGCTGGGAAAGGACACATGCTGGTGCAAAAGAGTAGGTGGGAAGCCACAGGCCTTTCGACTTCTTGAACCACTTCTAATTTAAGGTGGATTGCTGCTGAGCCCATTCAATTTTATGAGCTGGTGAGTCTGAGAGCATCCAGGTCATGATGAGCAAATCTGACCACATGGTCGCCTGTTGCACCGTGGGCTGTCTCCTCCACAGTGCCCTAGGCGAGACTGCAAACACATGTCTGTTCAAGTCAGTGCAGCTCCTCCCGATCCTCTTTTCTGATAGGGCCGGGAAAGAATTCGTTTGCCAGATCAATAGCTGTGCAGCCTGTATCTGAGCCTGTGCTAATCTGCACTACCGTAGATAACGTATCCAGCACAGCAGCTGCAACCAAGGCTCCTGCTTTCCAGCTTTTCACCAGTGTGTACTCCTCCTCCAGGGTCCATCTGCTTCATTATAGAGGCCAGACTTGTGAATTAAATAAGGTGGTGACAGGATGGCTAACACCACATCCTTTAGGTCTGGAAGTGGCACTGCTTCCTGCCATTCTGCCTGAGACATGATATTTTTAGTTCCTTATCTTATGCTTAGAGTGTGGGACAATTTCAGAGGCTTCTATTTGGCTTTTCCCCATATGCTAGCTCTTGATAATATTAATTATGCCAACTATTGGCTATGGTCATACCTATATCGTGTGTGTGCACACTCAGGTATTGAATTAGTTGTGTTTCTCATTGCTGTAACAAAATTCCTGACAAGAGTACTACTCTGGCTCACACTTAGAGTACGGTCCATCGTGGTAAAGAAGACTTGGTGTCAGAAACTTGAAGTGGCTGGTCACACTGCATCTACAGTCAGGAAGCAAAGGGTCATGGATGCTCATACTTATCTAGATTTCTCCTTTTCATCCAATTCAGGACTCCATATTTTGGATGGATCATTTTGCCTCAGTTAACTCAATCTATAGACCCCCTTACAGGTATACCTGAAGGTTTGTTTCCATGGTGATTCTAATTCCATCAAGTTGACAATCAAGATTAGCTATCATAGGGACTAAGAATGAGTGCTAAATAATTCATAGACTTCATGGACCCTGGACTAGGGCTAGATTTACTGCCTGGTGGTTCTTTATCTTCATGCTAGTAGAGGATCATAATGCCACATTATGTCTCCGAATATCAATGTCAACAAAGACTTCTTGTCTAAGAATTCTCCAAATGTTTGGGTAATATCCTTTCTTTACTGTACAGTTGCTAAAGTAAATGGATGCCACTTTGAGAATGAAATATTATGATAAAAATGTCATATATATGTTTTTATATGTCATACACACACTTATTTTTCATGTCTAATTCTTGGCTTGGATCTATTAAAATGCCCTTGATTTCCCAAGTGAAAGGGTGATCTCTGTTATTAATAATCATTTTCAGCCATGCCTGGGTTTGTTAGTGAGGTGATTCTTGGTGTGTCCCTGGATAGTTTCAGTATGTCAAGCTGAGGTTGTTAGAGCTACCAACCATGTGATCAGAGGTTTGGAACTTCCATCTTAACTGCAGGGAGGAGAGAGGGGTCAGAGTTTGAGTCCAGTCATCAGTGCTGAATGATTGATCGGCCTTGTCTATGTGATAGATTCCCGGAGCAAAGCTAAGGCAGAGAATGCAGAGAGTGGACGTTCGCTGTTACACCCCGTGGGGGCTGAGTGGAAGCTCTGCACCCCGCTGGGCCATACTCGCCCCATGTTGCTCTTCCATGGACAATTCCCCAGTTGTGTTCTTTATAATTAACAGGTAATAAGTGAATTGTCTTGTGAGTTCTGTGAACCATTACAGCAGATTGTTCACCCTAAGAAAGAGGTCATGGGAACTCTCAATTTATAGCTGGTTGGTGAGAAGGATGGGAGACCCTGGGCTTAGCAGACGAAGTGCACATGGCTTATGGCTCTGAGACTTCAATAGGTGAGGTTTGGGAGTTGTGCCAGACAGTCAGCATTGAGGAGGACATCTTCCTGTTAGGAGAGGGTAAATTGATGGGTGAGAAGACTCCACACACTTGGAGTCAGAAGAGTTTTCAGTGAAGTCAGTTGTGAAAGGGGGTCATGGCATGCATGACCATTGAATGACATCATAGGGCTTTCTTGCCTTGAGCCAGTAGATCTGGGTCTACAACCTGGACACTGGACAGAGAAGCCCAACCTTCTCCTGAGATAACTCTTCGAATCTCATCTCTTCGAGGTACTACTTCATCTATCCTTGGCATCTTTTGATTTTGATTATGTATATGAAGAGTATCTTTTTTTTTTAAATACTCATTTGTTCTCCCCTCTGGCATGAAACACACAATTAAGTACCTCCATGGCCTCTGTAGTTGAGGCTGAAGACCCAACATTTGTCATAATTGAACCCATCCAGGCTTGACATTTCGTGGTCCTATCATTCCCACACTTTGTGAGGTTAGCACTGTAACAGCTCTCCACTGTCCTTGCTGAGCTGTAGAGCAGCCACCACTGGGCTGCGACACTGGCCATCATCTCACAGTGCAGTCCTTACTGCTCTGCACCACGGACTCCAGTCACAAAGCGTGCTCAGCCTCATGTGGTGTATCTGCTTTGCTTGGCTCAATTCCTCCAGTCTCATTCCTGTATGTTACCATCTGCCACGGTTATTCCAGCTCTTTGAATGGATCAGCATCTTCACCATCCTCTAGGTGTTATCCCAGGAAGATACTCACATCATCCCCCCAGATCCTTGCCAGAGTGTTAAATCTTATATCCTGGGAAAGTGCTCCTAAATCCATAAGCTCTTCCTTGTCACGCAGTACGCTTCTTTGATCAGACATCCTCAGAATCAGTCCCATGATGCACTCCAGCCTGTGAGTTCCATGTTGATGATGTCTCTCTGTGCCTCTGTGGCAGGCTTCCTGCCCTCCTTAGCAGGTACATCATGTCTCATGATGTTGTATGTATACAGTTACTCACCTAGTGACTTAGAGAAACTGGGCCCTGCTGGAGAGAAACACATTTTGTGTTGGAGAACGTCCTCTTCCTCACAGTTAAACAAAGCAGGATGGATGGATGGTTTTTAAAGTGGGGACTTCTGAATGCTTAAAGGGTTGAGGAAAACTGGCACACTCTCAGAAAGGATTGTCACCTAAGAGAGGTGGCTTTGTGAATGTAGACAACGGGGCTGTGGAAGCTGACAGCTAACACTCTGCTGTCAGCACGCTCCACCAGGGACAGCGCATACTCCACGTGAAGAGTCTTGTGGTGGCACACGAGGGCCCACTTGGCTGTTACGAAGATGGTGTTTCCTGGGGTTTGCTCTGCACTGAGGGCTGTGCCAAATGTTAGTTATGTCATTTCATCTAATCTTCTCTAGAAACCTGTGGAGAAGCTACTTTGATTTCCTCAATTTTAAAAGCGAAAACCACCAGGCCTGCAGAGTTAAACTTATCTGGGGGTGACAGGTAGTAAGCAAATGTAGGAACTGGGACTTGAAGTTGCATCCTGGAGTCCACATGCAGCCTTCCTCAGTTTCTCAGCTGAGGTCACACACAGTGCAGAGCCCTGCAGCCCAGCCGGGGGAGAGCCAGGCTGTCTGTGGCTGCCTTTTCTACTCTTTTTCTTGAATATTCTTGTTTTACTGGATGTTTCTACTGGTTTCATTTTGCCACAGTGGTGGGGATTGAATGTTGGGCTTTGCTTATGCTAAGTGCTCCATGTTTTTAGTCTGGGGTGCTCTTCACTCATATTGACAAGCTCTGTAGCTGACACTGCTCTTGGGTCAGAAGAGATGCTCCCTTTGTCTGGGAGGTACCACAGATACTTAAAGGGGCTCCCTTTGTCCGGCAGGCACCACAGATACTTAAAGGTGCTCTCTTTGTCTGGGAGGCACCACAGATACTTAAAGGTGCTCCCTTTGTCCGGCAGGCACCACAGATACTTAAAGGTGCTCCCTTTGTCCGGCAGGCATCACAGATACTTAAAGGTGCTCTCTTTGTCTGGGAGGCACTATGGATGCTTGGGCATGATGCTTGCCCAGCCAATTGTCCCTCTCAATAGAGCATAAGCCTGCTGAGCTACACAAGGATTTTAGCATCTCCTCCCCTTGGAGCAGTGGTTATCAGGTGACTGGATTCAATGCTACCGTCTAACATTCTGGCTTTTATGTCCCCGTTTCCAGCCCACATCTGTGCCCCGAGTCTTGTACTTGTTTAATCTATTGGCCACTAGATATTCCCAGTTGTAATTTCTACAGGCTCCTGCTAAAATTGTTCCCTTCCAAAGCAATTCTCTTCTGTCTTCACAAGAATCTGTCACTTCTTTTGTATTTTCTAATTTGGTCATTGGCACCCTCATCTTCTCTCTGCCCATGGGAAAATGTGAATGTAATTACTCAGGAGTTCTGGGCCCTGTAGTGACGTGTGAGGTCAGCCTCCGAATGCAGTCCCATGCGTGCCCCCGGCACTCACCGAATGTGTGCCCCCGGCACTCACCGAATGTGACATGAGGGAAACAGTGACAGCGGACAAATATGTGAACAACTCCCAATGCAGTTCGCTATTGTGAAAAAGACCAAGAGGAAGATGAGTCAGAAACAGAGGGGGAAGTTGTTTGTTTGTTTGTATTTTTATTTTTTTAAGTTTGCCTCTGAGACAGGTTCTCTGTGTAGCCCAAGCTAGCCTGAAACTTGGAGTCCTCTTGCCTCAACCTCTTCAGTGCTGTTCACTCATACCTGTCATTGTGGTTAATTAATTTTTAAGGAAGGAAGAGTTTACTTTGGCCTACAGCTCCAGGAGATACAGTCCACCATGGTACGGTGTCAGGAGCAGGAGGCTGATGGTCATGTTGCGTCCACAGTCAGGACGCAGGGAGCCCTGGTTCTCAATAAGGTTATCCTTGACTGGACCTCTGGAAATGACTTTTTAGCTGAGGCGCAGAGACTAGGAGAGAGTGCAGTTGTTTTCAGTTTGCTGAGGGTGTGCAATGCTGATGCTGCACCCTCCTGGCTTGTGTTTCCCAGACAGCTCAGGAGCCAGCCTCCTTCCTGCAGTCCTGCAGCCCTGCACTGAGGTCACTGCGCTTCCTCACCGTGACTGCTTCATGTGCCCGCACCACTATGGTGGCTACCTCAAAGACGTCCTCCAGCCAGCTGGCAGCAACAGTGCAAAACTACCCATCTCCTCCCCTTCAGGCTCTACAGGTTCTCCTGTCCATTTTCAAGATAACCTGAAACCCCTCAGAGCAGCGTGCTTGCTGTCCTAGCTCGGCTCTTGCTCATCTTCACTGATTCTTCTCACAGTGGTTAAGCACATGCCGCCGCCGCCGCCGTGTTAAATCACCGTGTCCTTGTTAGCTGTGCCCTTCACCCTTCACGCTCCTCCCTCTGTGCACGGTGATGTCTTTCCTGGAACGTGGCCTCACCTCCCGTGGGACACCCACATCAGGTGCTGGGGCCTTGGGATTCTTTCCCTCCAGGCCCCAGTGTTGTCCTTGAGGAGTTGGGCTGTTCCCTCCATGGGGTACAGTGTCTGCCTTCATCAGATTTGCTATCTTCTGTTGGTCAGTGATTGGCAGCCGTGATGGGATGATTGGAATACTTGGTCCCCGTTGGCATTGTTCAGGCGGTTGAGAAAGGGTGGCCTTACTGGAGGAAGTGTGTCACCGGCGTCAGGCTTTGGGAGTTGAAAGACTGGACCATTCTCAGCGCCATGTCTGTTTCTTGCTTGAGAGTCGAGATGTGAACTCTCAGCTTGTTGCAGCCACCATGCATGGGACCTCCACTCTGCCGTCGTGGACTTGAACCCTTTGGGGTCAAAAGCCCAAGAGAACTCTTAATCACCAAGACATCTCTCCAGCCACTGTAGAAAGTATTTACAGAAAGGCATCCTCGGCTATGTGCTAGCTGCAAGGCTTGTCTCATGGATTTCCGCTCTAGGAAGTCTGAGTGTTCTGCAGAATCACCAGGCCCGGCAAACTGTGCCATTTCCATGACACAATGATGATAACAAAAATGATACTTCTCCATTTACTGGGCACTTTATGTCAACTGCTAAATACATTTATATCTTATTACTAATTTGTGTTTTCTATAAGTGTATGTTATTGTAGTTTATATGTGAGGAGGCTAAAGGATTAGAGACTATGGCCTTTTAAAATTATTTTATTATTTATTTGTATGTGTATGTTATGGATGTGTGTGTGTGTGCGCATTTGTATATGGACGTGTGTGTCCATGTCCGTGTGTGTGTGTGTGTGTGTGTGTGTGTGTGTGTGTGTGTGTGTGTATGTGTCCATGTGTGTGTGTCCGTGTGTGCCCGTGTGAATCTGAAGCCTGCCATTTCAACTAGATTGGCTGGCCAGTGAGCCTCTAGGTTATACCTGCCTCTGCCTCCCTTCCTGGGGGATGATAGGGGCACACCATCATGCCAGTATCTCACGTCTTCATGCTCGCACAGCAAACACTACCCACTGAGCCAGCTTCCCAGCACCTAGGGAATTTTCTAAAAGTGCTCAGCCAGAAGGTGTCATACTCAACATTCCACACCCATAGCTGTTCCTTGTAGACAGCGAAGGAGAACTCACCTCATGACTAAATGCATATCTTGCTTCTTTGATGTTAGTAGAGTATAGGCTTACAAGGCTTCCCCTCATAAAACATTATTTCTTTATATTATTTTCTCCTTGCTTTAATTTCCTTAGATTTGTTGAACTTGTCAATTACCACTTTTTATAGCTTTATGATTTATCTGATTATAAGAAGTAGTTATTCACTGAAAAAATATAGTAGCCTAAGGCTGGAAATAAAACATCCAACTCTCACCTTCCAGGATATTCTTAATATTTGATTTTTATTCCTCTTCATGCCTTGGGAATATTTTTTTTATTTTCTAGGTCATGGGTAATTTTTCTAGGCACCCATCACCTGAGCATTATAAGATAACACAGAAAATATTCCTAAAGTCTTCTCATCTTAATTTGCATACCTGCTGGTGTTTTTATTTTAACACACAACTATCCAACACCCTCATGAGAAGTTAAGTGGAATTCTTACTATGTAGGTGAATACTATAATTCCCTTTGAACCTGGAGGGTCCTTGGAACTCTGCTTTTCTTCTAGGATCCATCTATCTATCTAATCTTCTATTCCTCTATCTGTCTATTCTCTATTTATCTCTATATATCATTTATCTATCATCTATCTACCTATCTATCATCTATCCTTTATATTCTGCATTGTTGGAGTGCTGGTTTAATATAGACCATTGGTTAAAATATGTTGGTGTTTTCTTGGTTGTTCCTTTCAAGTCCAAAGTTGGGCCTTTGTCCGTATTTTAGAGTTAGTGATGACAATTTTCCTGGATTAGAACCAGCATAAATTACCTATCTCTGTCTATGTCAAGAGTGTAGCAGGAATCTTAAAAGTTCTTATTAATAAAAACAAACCTGGAGCCAGGTATTGGGGTGAACGCTGGAAGATCAGAGAAGCAGAAGAAGCCACAGCTTCCTCACCTTGCCAGTTCCTCAGCTGATCCAGTTTCCTCAGACTGAAGCCTCTGTGTTCTTATCCAAATGGATCTCAGCTGAACTGCTTCTCGAAAGCCTAAAAGCTTAACCAGCCAAAAACTTCTAGTTTCTGGTCTTCACTCCTTATATATCTTTCTGCTTTCTGCCATCACTCCCTGGGATTAAAGACTCACTTTCTGGGATTAAAGGCGTGAATTACCATGCTTGGCTGTATCCTTGAACACGCAGAGATCCAGGTGGACCTCTGCCTCTGGAATGCTAGAATTAAAGGTGTGAGTGCCACCATTTTCTAGCCTCTGTATCTGGTGGCTGTTCTGTTCTCCAACCCCAGATAAGTTTATTAGGGTGCACAAAATTTTGGGGAAAACAGTATCACCACATTTCCCCTTTTTTTGTCTAAAATTTTAAAAAGCTTATAACTAATGCAAGAAAAACTATATCCAATAAGTATATACAATATTTATAGTCAAGAACTACATTAACAATGTCTAGTCCATTAACATTTGACAGATTCAGTCAAAAAAAAAACCCTCCATTATATATATTAACAATGTCCAGTCCAGTAATATTTGATAAACTCAGACAAAAAATTTTTCATTACTTATCCTATTTAACACAAGTAGTTCCTTTTAAAAAGTGGATTCAATAATCTCCCTTTTTATCTTATCATATCCATATTCTTTCTTTTTTCTTCTTATAATAGATTCAATAATCTACCTTTTCTCACTTTTATATCTTCCCCTTTTTCTTTTTAGAGTAGATTCAGTGAACTACCCATTTATCCTATTATTTCTTTATCTTTTTTTCTCAGAATAGAGTCAGTGATCTACCTCATATCTATATTCTCCTTTTTCTTTAAAAATACTCTGAATCTAATCTCCTTGTTCAGCTTTTTTCTTGACCATTAACAATTAATAACTTGTAACCAACCATCATAAACAATGACAATATCCATAAGTCATTGAACAACCAAAAACCTCCCATCCCACCTCTTGGAATTGTGGGCATCGTTTTCTTAAAATTACTTCCTGCTTTCTGCGGGTGAAGTCATCTTTAAATTCTGAAAAGAAAATTTTGGGGTTAATTGTCAAGTCCTGTATCATTTGTCCAGTCGCTGCATAATGGGAAAGTTCAGGGCTTGTCACAAGTCCTTGTTCGAGTAGTCTGTCAGGCTGGATCATCTCAGCTAGCCATCTCGAAAATGTCCTGAATAGTTTGTAGTCCAAAGTCAATCTTTTTGTGGTGTTAATGGCTTTACCATAGTCCATGTGGAATCATCATTGTGGGATCCCATCACCTTTTGAAGATTTCAAAGTTGCTGTTAGGCGTGGTCATGGTTCCCTTTAGAATTTTTTTTTTTTCTTTTTGGTGCCTCCTCTGTGGTTTGGAGCAATCACAGTCTGATAAATGTCTGTCTCTTGGAACCATGAATGTTCTTCCCTAGAAGAGAAAAATCTTCCCAGTAATTTCTCCCCACCATTTGTCTTGCCAAACTTTTCCAAACTGACCTTTGCTGATGCTTTCTTGTAACTTGATGGTCCTGGCAATTCTTCTCTGAACCAGCAGCAGTAAACCCTTCGTCCCAGGTAGCAGCATCACTGCAGTCACCAATAAGAAGGAGCCAGCAACTCGGAGCAGGAGCCTCTGCCTCCATGGTCCCACCACTGTTTGTGTTTCAGCCCGGGCCAAAGCGTCTCCCAAGCCTCAAACTCGGGATCCTCCTACCTCTCCCTCCTTCAGTAAATCCTACCGGCATGTGCCACCACAACCAGCTGAGTGTAGCTCCTGAGCTGGGGCCCACAAGGCCACAGGCAAGCAGTTTTTTTTTGTTTGTTTGTTTTTGTTTTTGTTTTTGTTTTTATGAATTCATACCACAAACGTTGGTGCCAGATGTAGCATGAATCTCAAAAGTTCTTATTAATAAAAACAAACCTGGAGCCAGGTATTGGGGCGAATGCTGGAAGATCAGAGAAGCAAAACAGGCCACAGCCACCTCAGAGCCAATTCCTCAGCTGATCCAGTTTCCTCAGACTGAAGCCTCTGTGTTCTTATCCAAATGGATCTCAGCTGAATTGCTTCTCGAAAGCCTAAAAGCTTAACCAGCCAAAAACTTCTAGTTCCTGATCTTCATGCCTTATATACCTTTCTGCTTTCTGCCATCACTCCCTGGGATTAAAGGCATGAGTCACCATGCTCGGCTGTATCCTTGAACACGCAGAGATCCAGGCAGATCTCTGCCTCTGGAACGCTAGGATTAAAGGTGTGAGTGCCACCATTTTCTGGCCTCTGTATCTGGTGGCTGTTCTGTTCTCTGACCCCAGATAAGTTTATTAGGGTGCACAATATTTTGGGGAACGCAGTATCACCACACAAGAGCACTATTCACGCTCCTTGGTCTCATGAGCAATCATACCCCATGCATATAAGGGCCATGGGTTGGAGCTGAGTATTTTGGATATCAGTGGAGATTCATCAAAAGAAAGATTGCAGTGAATCAAAGAGAAGGTCAGAAGCACATCAGGAGAACCGGAGCACCTGGTTTGTAGCAGACTTCCTGGCATTCTCTAAACTGTACTCATCTTTGTTTATTCAGTGAGTGTTACTGAAGTAACTCTGTGTGACAGCTTGTGCCTGTAAATCTCTGCTCTTGGGGGCTGAGGGAGGGAGATCCTGAGTTCAGGGAAAATTTGAGTTTCACATAGAGAGTTTGTCTTAAAAACCAAGAACATGTATGTATATCAATATAATCTATCTGCATACAGCTAGAATAGGGGATTCACATCAGTTTTTAAGAAAATCAATATTATCAAATATAGAAAAATGGGCCAAAGGCATATTAAACTACAAAAGAAGAAATACAAACAACAAATACAATATTCTAATCAACCATCTTGAATAATCTTGAAGAAAAAGTAAATTAATATGAGTATGATTAGGACTTTTAATTCCTGGTGTTCGAAGGGAACCCATGCTGTCAGTAGAAAGAAGGCCGTTTCAGAGTTGGTGCTGCAAACCTTCGTTTCCACTCCTGTGATGCAAAGCCACCTTCCCAAGCCTAGCCCAGGGAAACAAGGACAGACACCAACAAAAGCAACAAGCACGCTTACCATGAAACTAGTCAATACGACGAGGACATGCCGATTAAGGTGGGGGTACATGGAATAGAAACAGCCACATAATGAAATACCAGGCTATTTCTGAAGACTCTGCAGTATGATAAAGGAACAGCATTACATCTGAGAAAACCACAGAATTGTCGGTTTTAGATGGTTAACAGCCACACTGGAGTAGTCACATAAAACAAAGGGAGTAAATCTACCTGCTCTAAACCAAATCAAGATTACTCATCACTAGTGTCTAGTTTCCACCTAGTGTCTTTCTGCTTCTTAATACTGTCATTTCATTTGAACGCCCGGAAGAAAAGTAATATTTAAAAAAATAAAGCACTGAAGCAGAGTGTGCTTTCCACCCATCACTACTTACAAATTGCTTTGTATCATCCGGGCAGTGGTGGCGCACGCCTTTAATCCCAGCACTTAGGAGGCAGAGGCAGCTGGATCTCTGAGAGTCCGAGGTCAGCTTGGTCTACAAAGTGAGTTCCAGGACAGCCAGGGTTATTATACAGAGAAATCCTATCAAAAAAACAAAACAAAACAAAACAAAACAACAACAACAAAAAACCAAAAACAACAACAAAAAAAAAACCAAACAAACAAATTTGGTTTATATGCTGGAGATTTTGTCCTGATTTTGTTTCTTGCCTGTCTTCATTTGAAATGGAAGACTGTGGTGGTATTGTGTTCCCCAAAATATTGTGTACCTTAATAAATTTATCTGGGGTCAGAGAACAGACAGCCACTAGATATAAAGGCTAGAAAATGGTGGCACTCACACCTTTAATCCTAGCATTCCAGAGATAGAAATCCCTCTGGATCTCTGTGAGTTCAAGGCCACATTGGAAACAGCCAAGCATGGTGACACGCCTTTAATCCCAGAAAGCCAGCCTTTAATCCCAGGGAGTGGTGGTAGAAAGTAGAAAGATATATAAGGCTGAGGACCAGAAACTAGAGGCATTTGGCTGGTTAAGATTTGGCTGGTTAAGCTTTCAGGCTTTGGAGCAACACAGTTCAGCTGAGAGGACTCAGAGGCCTCCAGTCTGAGGAGGCAAGACCAGATGAGGATCCGGTGAGGTGAGATAGCTGTGGCTTATTCTGTCTCTCTGATCTACCAGCATGGACCCCAATTACTGGCCTCAGGTTTGATTTTATTAATAAGAACTTTTAAGATTCCTGCAACATCCAGGAAGCCATGTCCCTCAGTCCCCAGAGTCCTTGCTTCCCTTGGCTGTCATAGCACATCTCAGAACCCAGTCTACTTGTAACTGTCTTCAAGAGGAGGATCTTTTTGAGATCCCAAAGAATTTCACATTTTCTCTTTCTGCCAAGGAGAGGGGGTGGACCATGTGCTAACCTGGAGCCTGCCTACTCTCAGCTCCAAATCAAAGTAATTGGCTGGTGTAGGTCAGAAATCTAGGACACATCCCTGGGAGATAAGAAAGGGACAGGTAGCTTCCTTTTGCAGTCATCTTCCTACGTCTTGATTCTTGATCTATAACAATGTATCTTTGATGACTTATGGATTCCTGAGATGACAAGAATCAAGTTTTACTTCTATCTTAGTTAGGGTTTCTATTGCTGTGCAGAGACACCATGACCATGGCAACTCTTACAAAGGAAAACATTTAATTGAGGTGGCTTTCAGAGATTTAGTCCATTATCATCATGGCTGGAATCATGGTGGCATGCAGACAGACATGGTGCTAGCTACATCTTGTTTAGAAGGAAGCAGAAAATAAGCAGTGACACTGGGCTATATCTTGAGCATAGGACACCTAAAGCCTGGCCTCACAGTGACACACTTCTTCCAACAAGACCACACCTACTCCAACAAAGCCACACCTCCTAATAGTGCTACTCCTTATGAGCTTATGGGGACCAATTACATTGAAACTACCACAATTACTATCTGTTTTGGATCAAAACACTCTTCATTATAGAAATACTCAAGATATATTAATAATCAGGATGAGTTGTGGTCTGAGTAGTTGCTATCACAGGATACCTAATAAAACCTTCAGTTCTTGAGACTGCCAGCTGATCTGGAGAAGGAGAATACTGGACAGTGTGGTGTGGGGCAGACAGGGGGATGCCAGGGATTTCTCTTCATTACTTGGGGTTTGTATCTGTAGTGGGTCCTTTGTTCACTACTATTTTTTGCTCATTCTCCCAGTCCAGATGATAATGTTTAAAAAAATACACCACACAATACATTTCTTACAAAGCACTGTTATAGATGAAGTGTCTCATCTGAGAGACAAAGTCAGCATGCTGAAGATGGAGGAATCCAGGCCTTAGATTCAGACACCATCTACTTGAGCCATGTATCATTTGTGGGAACAATCTGTACATTCAGAAATCATCCAGCTTTGTGAATTTCACACAAAGATTATCAATTGTGTGGGAAACTACCTGGCTCATTCATGCTTTTCTTCACTATTCAAAAGGTTTTGTGTTTATTCAACCTCAGTAATCAAAGGAATATGAATTATACCAATATATAGTAGAGAGGGAACCAAATCAAACATTGTTCCTTTTCACGTGGAATGGGTAGGCTAGGTGGCTTAGCTAAGTATTAACCAATAATAACCAGTAAGTTAAAAGCTGTCAATGTAATAAAAGCTATAATACATGATTTTCTGACCCTAGTCAAGTAGGGAATTATGTTTAAGGTGAGATCTGAGGGAGACACACAAGCTCCCCAGGAAAGAGGGTAAGGAAGGACATTTTAGAAGAAGGTGACAAAATACATAAGGAGAATGGAATGCCTACTTGAAGGTGGCGAGTCAGTGGATTGACAGAGCGCAAGGGACAAAGGTGTTCGGAAAGGCTGGTATAATGGTTTCAGTGAGAAATCCTCCACATGGGCGTAGGTATTTGAACACTCGGTTCCCACTTAGAAATGCTCTTTGGGAAAACTTTGGCACCTTTAGGAGGTGGAGACTTGCTGGAGGAAGTGTATCTTTAAAGGTTTGGCATCTTTAAAGGTTTGGAACCCCACCTCACTTCTTTCTCACTCCCTCTTCTTCTGGTGTGAAATGTGATCACTCCAGTTTATGGTGCAGTTACACACTTTCCCAAACATGAACTCTATTCCTGAAGAAGCATAAGCCAAATTAAACCCTTTTTTTCTTAAGTTGCTTTTGGTCATGATGTTTTTAATCATAGCAACAGAAAAATAACTAATACAGCTGTCAAGGGCCAGACTGTGAAAGTCTTTTGGATGAATTACTATGCCTGTAATAATCGCAAGATCAATGTGAACCCACTGAGGACTTTAAATATTGGGAAACTTGGTCACATTCCATACTGAAAACTGAGGCAAACTGTGAAAAACAGATTTCAAGAGTCCAGAGAAGGTGCAATTAGGTCAAGTCCTTTAGGCCTTTGCTGTTAGCTGTTGAGAATTGAGAACAAGGTAACTTAGACAAGGACAGAGACAGTAGAAATAGAGAGCCACTCCTGAAGCACAGAAACATTTAAGGGGAAAATAGAGTACGATTATAGAATGGCAGTATGTGTTGAACGGAATGTCTACAAAGCCTCTCAAATTTTTATATCACAGAAATTCAATATTGAAAGGTAAATATCAGGAGTGTCTGGTCTGGGTGTGTTAAGGCTGAAGACTCTGAGATAATAAGAGGTGATTTAAATAGGTAGTCGGTACTCAGCTCTGAGTGAAAGTGAATGTGTTCAATGTATTATAAACATCTGTATTCAGTGTCAGCATCTGCATATAGTACAGTGCCATAGGTTCGTACTCCCAGTGCTGGTCAAATTTTACACAGTGAATCCACCCTAGCTGTGTAGAATATTAAAGAAAGAGCAGGCCTGACTCTATAGGATAGCTAGAAGAATAACTTTGAGTGCCTCAAAATCATGAACACCACAGTTAGATTAACAAACAGGAAAAGAGATCCATAACATGCCCCCCCCACTCCCCTGCCCATCCCATTTCCTACTTATTGAGCTTAGAACAAGGCTGGCATAGCCCCATGGACCAGATTGCTGAGTTGTCAATTGCTACCAGAAAAGCTAGTAAGTCCCCCTCTATCCTCTGAGTCCAGAGATGCCACTGCACATTAACCACTTCTGTGTCCCAAATATGAGTAGCTTTGGATGACAGACATATCATGTGACCAGATGATCAATCATTATCATAGCTGCAAAGGAATCTATCTCAAGGAAGCAAGTTAAAAATGGGCTTGGTGGGTTTTAGATGAGATGATTTTCAGTGTCTGCTGGGCCTCTTGCTTAATGGTATACACTCAAGCACATTCCCGTCCCACACTTGAACTCAGATACAGCAGTGAGCTTCAGTTAACACAGTGCAACCTCCCCTGACCAGTAAACCATGCTTAGCCACCCTTCCAAGAGGTGGAAGGAGAAAGTCAGTCTGCTGCCTTCAAGTATTTAAGATTCTTCCTTACTAAGCCTGATTTTGTCTGGACTGGAACAGAAAAGACCCAATAGGTATTTTGTTTGTTTGTTCGTTTTTTAATTCACACTTTCCAGGTTCTCTTATGAATAGAGGTGGCTATGTTATGCAGTTCTGGATAGTGAAATATAAGTAAAAATGGTTTGGTGGGATTCTGGGAAAGTCTTTCAAATAAAGTTGATCAGGATGGATGCTGACGTGTTCTGATTTTGGCTTTAATGCTTCCTCCTTGTTCCTTCCTGAAACCTGGACCAGGGACAGTTAGTGCAGGCGTTATCCTATGGCCGCCACCTGTGGATGGTTCAGAAGAAGAAGCTGCAGCTCTGACCTCACCAAGGTTCTCTCTTCTAGGCTTCCATTTACACGGACAGGGAGCCAGCTCCTAGCTCTCTATTATTTCGTTTTATTTTCCTTTCCCTTCCCTTATCCCCTTTTGTTTATCACTGCATCTCTCTTCCCTTTGTTATGCTGATTGGTTGGTTGGTTGGTTGGTTGGTTGGTTGGTTAATTGGTTGGTTGGTAGGTTGGTTGGTTGGTCTCACTCTGTAGTCCACCCTGGCCTCAAACTCACTGGATCTCTGCTCCAGCCACCCAGGTGCTGGGATCACAGGAATGAGACACCACACCTAAGCAAACCCAATTCTCAGGTAACAGATCTTTTCTCTGGGCTCTTGTGTTCCCTCTTGCCCCTCCATAATGACTTTTTACATCTTCTACATAAAAATGCAGATGTTTCCCTTATTTGGAATTTTTCAGTGATTTGCCTTTATTGTAGAAATAATCCCACAGTCTTCACCCTGGCATAGCAGCCTCTGTGTTCCTCTTACAGCCCGTCCCATGGGCCTTGTTCCCCCTCATCAGGCTCTAAACACATCAAGGGTCTTCTTGAGTGCTTCTCCTTAGCAGGCAATAACCTTGCTTTCTTCTTTCTTTCCTAAATGTTCCTAGACATAGCTTTCGACACGTTACCATAACGCCTACTCTGACCCCTTAATAAAAATCAGGACTCCTGTGGTCATCTCTCTAGCTACAGTTTCTATAGCATTTACACCAAGTTACAACACATATAAGCTTCTATCTTCACCATTTCCTCCTTCAACAGAGTCCATGAGGCTGAGGCTTTAACCTTCATGCTGATACTTACACCCAGCAAACTCCCTTGTAGAGAGTACACATGTAATAAATATTGACTTAATGTTAAACAAGTAATTCATCAGTTTCTGTCATAACACACATATTCCAGTACCTGGAATATTTTTATTAGCATACAAAATATTAGGTTTTTCAATCGTGCATGTGGGGTGGTTGGTGGGGCACAATCAGATCATATATGTTTTCACAAGGAGAGTGAACAGTTGAGGGGTGTAGCTAGAGTTTTTCTGCCTTGCCCACAGTCAGGGCAAATCTTTGTCACCCGCCAGTCCCACAGCCGCTCAGGCCCAACCAAGTAAACACAGAGACTTATATTGCTTACAAACTGTATGGCCATGGCAGGCTTCTTGCTAACTGTTCTTATAGCTTAAATTAATCCATTTCCATAAATCTATACCTTGCCACATGGCTCGTGGCTTACTGGGATCTTCACATGCTGCTTGTCCTGACGGTGGCTGGCAGTGACTCCTTCTGCCTTCCTGTTCTTTCTTTTCTCCTCTCTGTTAGTCCTGCCTATACTTCCTGCCTAGCCACTGGCCAATCATTGTTTTATTTATTGACCAATCAGAACAACACATTTGCCCTACAGAACATTCCATAGCAGTGGGGTTTTGCTGTGGAAATGGAGTGTCATCCACATCAGAGCAGAAGACCAGGGAGATAAAGGCTGTATCATCCTTTTATCCCAACTTGTAAAATGTTCTAGAATCAATTTATCACGTCAGGCAACTTGTATTCATTTATTAATTTATCGGACATTTGCTATCCTCCTGTCAGGCATGTAGCTTGAAGGGAGCCTTTAGAAATGTCCTGTTCTTGAAGGGCACGTGCACAGAAATGTGTGGGAATTCTGTCCAGGTAGAGCAGGGTGTGGTGATGCATGCCGTGATCCCAGCACTTGGGAGGCTGAGACATGAAGATTGTGAGTTTAAGCTTAGCTTGGTATTTCAGCTACTTTTCGATTGCTGTGAAGAGATACCATGACCAAAGTAACTATAGAAGAATTCCCTGGGGCTCACCATTTCAGAGGGTGAGTCCATGACCATCATTGCAGGAAGTATGTTAGCAGGTGGATGCATGATGCAGGAGAGTAGCTGAGAGCTTATATCTGATTGAAAAGCAGGAAGTAGATAGAGTGCTAACCGGGATAATGTGGGCCTTTGAAACCTCAAAACCCACCCCCAGTGACACACCTCCTCCAGCAAGGCAACACTTTCTAATCCTTCCCAAACAGTTCCACCAACTGGGGACCAAATATTCACACATTTGGTGAATACAGAAGCCATTCTCATTCAAACCACCACACTTGGATTACAGAGTGATAGCCTGTTTCAAAACTGAATCAAGCTATCCACCATACAAGCCAACCAATAGCAATGAAATAATGCTTCTTTGGAAGCTAGCCAACCAATAGCAGTGTAACAATGCTTCTGTAGAAGGAGTTGTAATATTCTCTGGGTTTACAAGCTGAGGACTTACCTCATCTCAGAAGCCTAGGGGTAAGAGAAAGTTTCAAGGAACACCTGGTGCTGTGGGATGTTCTGTATGTCCTGTGGGAGCCTGTTCTTGAGTTCCTCGTGGCTTTACCCAGCAGGTCCACATAGAGGATGATTAGGACCACGGGCCTGAGTGCAGGTGTCTGAGATGGTCTGCACTTGGCTGTGCTGTGGGAGGGTCTGTATGTCAAATTGCTCTGATTGGCCAGTGGCTAGGCAGGAAGTATAGGCGGGACTAACAGAGAGGAAAAATAAAAGAACAGGAAGGCAGAAGGAGTCACTGCCAGCTGCCACCCTGACAAGCAGCATGAAAAGATGCCAGTAAGCCACAAGCTGCATAGCAGGGTATAGATTTGTGGAAATGGATTAATTTAAGCTATTAGAACAGTTAGCAAGAAGCCTGCCACCGCCATACAGTTTGTAAGCAATATGAGTCTCTGTGTTTACTTGGTTGGGTCTGAGCGGCTGTGGGACTGGCGGGTGACAAAGATTTGTCCTGATTAGTGGCCAGGCAGGAAAACTCTAGCTACAACCTGGAGTGTGGTGACAGAGAATACACAGGCTGATTTGGAAAGGGGTGGGATTTAGTCAGAACAGCACATACCAAGTGTTTGGTTAGGGTTTTGATTTTGTCAATTTGACACAAACCGTAGTCATCTGAGGAAAAAGAACTTCAACTGAGGAAATGCTCCCATCAAACTGCCTTACAGGAAAGCCTGTGGAGTATTTTCTTGATTGATAATTGATATGGAAACACTCCATCCTTGGAAAGGTGGCCCTGGGTGTATAAGAAAGCAAACTGAACCAAGAGTAAGAGAGTAAGCAACACTGCCCCATGCCCTCTGTCTCAGCTCCTCCTCCAGATTCCTTCCCTGGGTTCCTTCCCTGACTTTCCACAGTGATGGACTGCAACTGTAAGCTGAAATAAACCCCTTCCGCTCCAGGTTGCTCTTGGTCAGCGTTTGTCACAGCAGTGGGAAGTAAAGTAGGACACAAAGACATGGCCATGTAGAAGAGGAAGTCTACGGCAGGTGAAGCATTGCTGAGAGCTATGGGCAGGCCCTGACACACTCCCGCTACTTGCGTCCACTGTCACTGTGATGGGGACTCTGTAGACCGAGTTTTCTAGCTCTCCTGTCAAATATCACAGTTTCAGCTCTGTCCTCTTAGAATACATGCCACAACACTCCATGAACGCATTTACCCCTCCCCCTCCCTCCTCTCCTCTCCCACTCCCACTACACTGTACACAGAAGATACAACGATCACATGCTAAGGGGTTGTTTGAAACCAAGCAGGGACCACATTGTTGTGCATAAGGCACAAACATCTGAGTAATGTGATGGTCAGATCTTTAGTTCCGATAGGTTACCGCTGTCATGGGAATTGAGGACAGGACTGACTTAAAGGGGCAGAAAGAGCAGTAGATGGGCATTAAAGGAAAGATAAAGTACTTTGAAAACCCACTTTATACTTAAAGTCTTTTGATATACATCTTAAAAATAATGATCACTAGAAAAAAAACTTTGAAGAAGGTAAATATGACCCAACTTTCACCCATATTTCTTACATGTGGTGAACCCCAAATCTTCATGAAGCACATATTGAACATTTATAGGAATTTAATGATACTCTTTAATTAATCTCCTGGTTCTTTGGTTCTTTGCCCATCCTCCCTCCCTTCCTCTCCTCTCTTCTTTCTCTCTCCTCTCTCTCTCTCTCTCTCTCTCTCTCTCTCTCTCTCTCTCTCTCTCTCTCTCTCTCTCTCTCTCTCTCTCTCTCCTTCATACCACTTGAAAAGAAGTCTCTTTTCCAATCCAGCCAATTCTCTCAAACAACTGCACAAGACGCTTTCACTACTTTCCTGAAAATTCTCACGTTGTCTAAATGGCTCATTTTGTTGACAGCTCTTTGGCTTCTGAAATCATGGTGTTTTTTCCTCCCTAAAATCTAAAATCTTAATCACACTTCTTCATCTTTTCATGCCCAGGCTCACCCCCACTCAACAGTTGACCCACTAGACTGGAGCTGCCTTTTGAATGTCAGAACTCCCCTCCCTCTGCTTCTAAGTCCTCTAGAACAATGTCAGTCAATCAGTCCCAAGCTTCAGCCATAACCACCAAGATATCGGACTTTCTAACCTTTCTTTGGCTTCCATTTCTCTCAAAGAAGTGTCTCCTAGATCATTCAAACTCAGTGTAGCGAAAAGGGAGGCATCATCTCCCTCCCCCATCAGACCTGTGTTCCTGTGCCCTTGCTCTCCACTAGGGAAGCCATAGCACATTGAGTGAGCCAAACTAGAATTCCCAGAGTAAGTGGTTAGGCTTCTCCTTGTTTCAGAGAACCCTCAGACCCAATTAGTGGTCGAGTCAGCTTAGTTCTATATTATAATAATGTATTATTAGTTTTAGTTTATTTTATGTGGATGAGTGTTTTGGCTGCATTTTGTATGTGTACCACATGTGTATCTTGTGCTGGAGGTCAGAAGAGGATCCCCTGTAACTGTGAGCTGCCATGTGGGTGCTGAATCAGGTGCTCTGCAAGAGCAGCAATGCTCTTAACTGTTGACCCATCTCCCCAGACCCTCTATAATAGTGTTTGAATTGTCTTTTAGTGAGCAGAATTGTTCGTCGCTAAGTATGGAACCCTTGCTACTAGAACAGTGTGCTAGATGGAACCAGGGTTGTTTTTTTTTTCTGCTCTCAAAGCTTGCTTTCCATGGGTCAAGAGATTTTTTTCCTTCCAGTTAGGTCAACTATACCATCTGCTGTACCCAAGCCTTCTATGTTCCAAGGAGCCAGCATTCCTGGTCACTTCCCAAACTCTTGGTGCTTCCAATTCAGACCATCTTGTACCAGAAATCTTGTGTCTTTCTGCAATGTCATGTCTGTTTCCGTGTGTGTGTGTGTGTGTGTGTGTGTGTGTGTGTGTGTGTGTGTGTGTACACAAGCAAGCACACATGTATGTGGGGATGCCTGTGTGTATGTGGTTGTGTGTGCATATTTGTATGTATGCTTATGGAGGCCAAGGGCGAGCCTTGAGTACTGTTCTTCAGGCACTGGAAACCTGCTTAATTTTGAGACATCTCTCACTGCGTGGAACTCACCAAGTAGGCCAGGCTGACTGGCCATCAAGCCCAGGGACTCCTCTTGTCTCCGCCTCGCCAGCAGTAAGATTAGAAGTGCACACCCCATCACTTGGAAGCTTTTAAAATCTGGATTCCGGGGACCAGGCTCATGTCTTCATACTCAAAGGCAAACCCTCTGCTGACCGTCCTCTCCCAGCCCTGTTTTCTCAGGCTGTGACTCACATCTGCCCGAGAGGGACTTTCACTGGCACACAGATATAAAATACAGCTGGCACCTTGGCCTCCTGTATAGACTCTGGCTTATTTTAAACTCCTCAGATCCTTGCCTTTTTGACTTTCTAACCTATGTTTTAAGTTATCTTCTACCACAAAGCTTGGTCTTTGTCATCTGTCAAAGCATCCCCACAAAATACATTTCAGTTCACTGGATATCGCAGGAGATGGGAGGCAAGGCACCCAGGAGCGTGGTGCATTCTAAGACCCTGTTGTCTTGGGGTTTCTATTGCTGTGATAAAACACTACAACCAGAAACAAGTTAGGAAAGAAAAGGTTTATTTCAGCTTATATGAAGGACCTGCCTGGGGTCACTGCCCACAGTGGGCTGAGCCTTCCCACGTCAATGAATCAAGGCAGTGCCTGACAGGCTTGCTCACCCGCCAGTCTGGTGGGGGAATTTGTCAACTGAGGTTTCCTTTTTGCAAATGACTTTAGCTTGTGTCAAGTTGACAAAGACTAACCAGGGAACCTCCTTATTTTTGACAAGCAGCATCTTTTCTAGCAGTTCATCACCTCTTGACTGGGACACTCCAGCACCTTCATCCTCACAAGCTCCCTGAAGACAAATTTAATAGAAAAATCAGGCCACCTTTTCCACCTTTAAATATCTCAGTAGCAACATGGATGTATAATGGTCTTTTTCTTAAAGCACAAAATTATTTTGGTTTTATATCACATATCAAATATATATTATATATAATATATTAAATATTACATAGATATAAAATATTTATCTAAAAACATACATACGATTAGGTATAAAACTTTTATTTTTTTTTTCAAAAAGATTTTATTTTTAATTTATTTTATTTTATTTTTATTTGTGTGTGTGTGTGTCTGTCTGTCTGTCTGTCTGTCTATATGTGTCTGTGTGTGTGAGGCCAGAGGAAGAATGCAGATTCCCCGGAGCTGGAGTTACATGTAGTTGTGAGTCCCCCCAATGTGGATGCTGGGAACTGAACTCCAGTCCTCTGCAAGAGCAGCAAGAGATCTATACCTCTGAATCCCCAAATTTTATTTGTTATAGATAAAATTCAGGTCTAAAATAAAAGTAAATGCAAGCATGCATTGTTTAATGATGAGTGTTTAGTTTGAGAAATGTACCATTAAGTCACCTCACCATTGTGGGAACATCATAGAACATAGACTATGCAGGTATAGGCGCTGTCATCTATGAGGCCACGATGGTATACAGGCCAGATGTTGGCTGAAGTGACATTATGTAGAACATGCCTGTAAACAACCACATATAAACCAAACAACAAAACCAGTCAAGTTCTCACTAGTAAGCAGTCATAGCAGAAAGGTAAACTTTGTGCATTTCTATGTTCTTTCATCTGTTCTTGTATCTTAAATTCAAATTAGTTAACAAAGCAATGCTGTTTATTTAAGAATGCTGTTCTTAAAGGTATCCAGTACCATCAGATTTGTTAATATTTCAGAATATACAGACACTTATTTCTCCTGATTGTGCCTGTGGAGTAACCATCATCTGCCAGTTTTCATGAACCACCCCATGTTCCCCAGGAGGCTTTCTCGTTGAGTTGAAGATAAGGTTATCATCATGGCATATTTTAATCTGTACTAAATGCTCACTCAATCCAGTTGTTCCTGGATTGGAACAGGAAAATGGCATGTCAAGTTATTTTATTTTTTCAAAAATATATTCATGATCACAGCACAGAACCAGAGGGAAGATATGAACCAAGCCATTCCAACCATTTTGAGATGGTTTGACCATAAACTGAGCTCTCTGTCCTGGTTTCCATTATGTCTGAAATTTAGAAGCAAGCCTGCTTCTCAACTCTAGCAATGCCTTCCTTCTGCACTGACCCATGACAGTGTTTGGCCTTCACTTGGCATAAATAAAGCCCTTAATGAATTGATCTCTGCTGTTTGTCACAAGCCAGAAACATTTAAAAGGCCATGTTATCTTAATTCCACACCAGATTCTCAATTTACTGCCTACCTTAAGAAACAAAGATCACATTGTAGGAAAATGTGTTTCGTTTCAGGTTTCTCAAGAAAGAAGGACTTTTGTTGCTCTCATTGCTAAAGTAATTTTATGTGGATTCTATATGAATTCAATGTATGGCAGTTGTAATTTTGCTATTGTGTTGTGTTGCTCTAATCCCACACTATTAAATATACTTACCAACCAATTAAAAGTCAGAACCTGTCAGTTTAGGTCGTCAGTGAATTGTTACTACAGCATTTTGACTACACAGTTATTTCTTTTGAAAGCAGATTTGAATACTCTTTAAAATGAGGCACATAATTTCTAGAGTCCGTGGATTTTACCACTCTGGACTGTTTTGCAGTTAGCTGGCATAATCATTTATTTACAAAATGGAGCTTACTGAATATTCAACTCCCCCACTGCGTCCAAGTGGCCATAATGTAACCAGGAACAACAAATGTGGTGGTAATGGAATGATCCAGAACATATGTCTGTTCCCTTTATGGTTCTTGTCTGTTTGGTTTTGTTTGCTTTTGTTTTGGGTCTCATCAAAATGGGGGAAAGAAACTCAAGCTTTTTTGAAAGAGGTTTTGTGTCCCAAGCAAGTTCCCTTACTTTTTCTGCCTTGAGGGTCTGTTGTCTTAGTTGATTTTCTGTTGCTATGGTAAAAATACCCTGATGAAAGTAAACATCAGGAAGGGAGGGGTTCATTTCGCTCACCGTTCTGGGGCACTCTCACAGTGGGGAAGCAGAGCTGTTGGCCATGTTGTATCCAGAGTCAAGAAGCAGACAGCCATGAGTCCTCTGGCTTGGCTTGCTTTCTCTTTTATTCCGGTCAGAACACAGGCCTATAGAATGGCACTGCCCTCACAAATGTGTTCGTGTCCTAGGTCAGTATAGACCCCCGGAAGCTGTCAGTGTTGACCATCCATCCACAGGCTTCAGGTTGAGTGCTGCCTGGTTCCACCCTTTAATTCTTTGAAGAGGGTTCATTGCACTCAAATGCTGTTGAGGTTTCAGAAGACCCACCCTCACCTGCCATATGTTCTTCTGTCGTACATCTTCTTCACCTGTCGTACACTCTGTCTTCCAGCCATGGAATTCTTCTTCCTCAAATCCAGCCACTGATAAGGTCTTGGCACCATTACTGGGTTCTTCCTTCTGCCTAGGCTGACGACCTTCTACTCTAGTCTCTTTTGATGTGGATGAAGTGTACACTAAGTGAAGGTTTGTCAAACTTCTCATAGCAGAATTAGTTTGCTTTCTGCTCGGTGCTATCCAGAGCTATATCAGAAATAATTTTATTGCAGCATCAATCCTCCAGTGTGGAGTCAGTCACTAAGCACCCCATCTCCTTTCTTTCTATCAAAGATTCAGGAGCCGCGTCTTCATCTTTCTTCTGAGGACCAAAGATGTCGTAGACTTTTCATAGGGTAAATACAGAAGGTAAAGTAACATGAAGAGAAAATGAAGTTCAAGCACTGAGGGTGACTGATGAGGAGACGTCAGCCTATCGTAGCACGAGGAAGACAGGCGTTTGCAGCTATAAGCGGCGGAACGTTAAAGGGACATAGGTAGATTAGGGAAATGAAAGCTCTTCTCTTGAGATGGCTGCTTCTTGTTCCCACAAAACACTGCAAGGAGAAATGGTGGGAAGGCATGGGCCCGGTATGTGAATCAGACCAGTAGAAGAAATGGGAAGACCCAGGGGTCATATAAAATATCCAAGCCAGAGTCTGTTTAAGGGACTTCTAGCCTTAGGCTTCTCCCATCCAGAGTGTATAAAGGCATTGTTTTTCTTTATAACAGTTTGGTCTCTTTCCTGATCATTCATTTCTTTCTTTGTGCCAGGGAACAAACTCAGCAACCCCCTAAACAATCACTGACACCCCTGTTATATAAGCCCTGAGAGTCAGTCATTCCTGGTTTCTGAAAAGTCAGACCTCATCGTCTGCAAATATTGATCCCATCCTAATTTCTCTCTCTTCTCCATTTTGGAATCTGGTGTAAATATTTGCAAGGTTGCCTTATAGCATCTGCTGCATATTTTACCTTTTCTCTACTCTTTGTGCACATTCTGTATAATAATTTCTGAACTGTTTTCAACTAACTGGGCCTAACATGTTGTAAATACAGCAGCTTAGTTCTTATCCCAGTTGCGGAGTCTCTGTCACTCTATTTGGCTCCTTCTAAACCAGCTACACAATGTTCAAGGCCACCATGTAACTTTTCCAGGTTTCTTAGTTCCGGTAGATATTTAATATCGTGCCCTTTACTTATTTAAACACAGTGTGACCCTGTGGATGTGACCCCAGTGGGATCGTATGTCTGAATACTTGGTCTCCAGTAGATGTAACTGTTTGGGAAGGATTGGGAGTCTGGGCTTGTTGGAGGCACCATCCCTGCCCTTCTTCCTCTTGTATATTAGGATGTGAGCTCTCAGCTGCTGCTCTGGAGCCATGCTTGCCTACTGGCCTGCTCCCTATCATGATGGTGATGGACTCCTGTCCCTCTGGAATTGTAGTCCCAAATAAATTCTCTAAGTTGCCAACATCACTGTGTTTTGTTACAGAAATGCAAAAGTAATTGATACACCCAGTAAGCAGACTGCATTGCTTATGATCTGTGCCTGGGTGCCGGGCAGTATGAGAGTCCAGTCTGTGGAAACAGAACGCTAGTTTCATCTTGCCTCTATTCCTTCAGACCTCACCATTTTAATACATGCACATGGGCCCTCGCACTGTCTACAATTGCATCATTCTGAGAGTTTTCCCCAGTGACCTTAACCCACAGACCAGAAATGCTGGGTAGCTAGCATTCCCCAGAGTAGCTTCGTCCCAATGAGGCTTCCTTCTTCCCAGATCCCGTGGTTCCTCAGCAGGATAGAGGTCCAGTCTCTCACAGTGGTAACTGACAGACAGCATTGTTTGCTAGGTGACTTCCCTGCCATATGTCACTTCCCGTCCTCCCTGCAGTAGGCATCCACCAAATCCTCCATGCAGCAAACCCCACATGAGGTGCTGAGCCTGTTTCTATGATCTGTTCTTTTTTCCTTCTGCCTGTCTTCCTCTTAAAACCAACTTTCCTCCCTGCCTACCTACCTAGTTGTATTTCTGAACTACGTACCTTACTGAAAATATTTGTATGGGTACTATAGACGGAATACTGTTTTTATTCAAAACTGGTTTTTCTTGGCCTCTGCTTGAGGCTTGGGACAACACTGATGTGTAATAACCTGAGTCAGAGCCATATTGTGTGTACTGAGCTGTGAGCACCCACAGACTGGGGATCTCATGATGAAACATTCTTCCTCAGAGACCAAGTTATATGAGAACACACACAGAGGGGACACAGTAAGTCACTACCCATGCACAAAAGGCTTCTTTGAAGAATGGAGTATGTTTACAGTGGATTTCTCCAACAATTAAAAAAAAAAAACGTAGTCTGTTTTGGGGGGAGTGGAGTGGTGTGATATATGTGTGTAAGTGTGGGGACGCTTATCCCATGGTACATGTGTAGATCTCAGAGGACATCTGCTTGTGTAGGTCATCATGAGAGCTGGCCACAAGCTTCCGAAGAGTCCCCTGTCACCTCTTCCCAAATCCCACTCTAGGAATGCTGGGATTGTAGATTGGGCCTGACTTTCCATAGGTTGTGGGATCCGAACTTAGGTCCTCACACTTTGCTCTTTACCCTTTGAGCTGCGGTCACAGCCTGAATTCTTTGCCTTGTGACCTTAAACTGTCTGAGCTCTGAGTCCGTGGCACAGTGGACACTAGTCCCTGCTCAGCTTGCACTGGACTCACGTGGGAATGGCTCCACACGCATTTAACATGCCCACGGGCACAGGCGCTTTCTCATGATCTGGGTCTTCCGCCGTGAGTCCATCCTGTTTTCTTGGACCTGAGCTTCCCCATCTGCTAGAAGGAAGCTCAGCTCTTAGTTGAAAATTCAGCCCACAGAGAAGCTGGGGCTATGCAAATCTGAGAGATCTGTTCCTCGCCAAATTATTCATTCACTCTACAAATTCAAAACCTGGGATACATTTTAGGAAGAGAGGGAGGGGGTGGAGTGAGGGAGTGAGGATCGGATAGGCTTCCATTCTTTCTAGTTTGGGGGTACTAACTTACTCTGCACAGACCCAGCCTTCAGCATCTTATATTTCTTTTTTTTTTTTTGGTTTTTTCGAGACAGGGTTTCTCTGTGTAGCTTTGCGCCTTTCCTGGGACTCACTTGGTAGTCCAGGCTGGCCTCGAACTCACAGAGATCCTCCTGGCTCTGCCTCCTGAGTGCTGGGATTAAAGGCGTGCGCCACCACCGCCCGGCTCATATTTCTACATGTCTCTAAAGGGCATGAAGACTAGACAGATACCTGAGTTCCTAGTCAGGAGATGGGGAGTGTGTGTTGGTGGGGGAACGAGGGGCTGTGATGGAGAAGAGCGCAGCTAAATCCACTCTGAGCAAAAATAATGCCTGTCCAAAGTGGACCAGGCACTTGACACTGAGCAGGATGATTTTCCGCACAGTATTTGATATAAGAGGGAGGGGGAGAGGGCAACAGTGCTGTGTCAGCACAGGGAATGCAGATGCCAATAAAATGGTACCTAAGGAAAGCAAGCAGGGACCGAGGGGAGCGCCAGCCACTCTGCACAGAGAAGGAGACAACAGATAGAGTCTTCTAAATGGATGAAAACACGTGAAAGAGAAAAGGAGGGGAGAGAAGGGGGGCCCGGGAGGGGGGAGAGAAAAATGCATCATCTCAGTGCTTACCAGAGCCAAGACAGTGTCTCCCACGGCCGTTTCCAGGTGAAAGAACCTAGGGCTGATGGCGAAATTGGTATCTGCATTGGCACCAAACGTAACACACAGCCTGGCCGGTTACTAAAGCTTACCGTGCCACACCCTGGGTGAAGTGCTTCACGGCTGTTGTCTAATTTAATCTTCGTAATGACCTTTCAAAGCAGAAAAAACTCTAACTGCATGGGAAAGAAAGGTCATCTAATCAGGACGCAGCAGAGCCTGGGGCCGCAGAGTCCAGCCGCAGGTGTCACCATGGAGCCTCATTCTGCAGCCCTTGCCTGAACATCTTAACTCTGGTCCTCCATTCCTCACGGTCACTGACTTCGGGCCTTCCAGGCCCCAGGCTCTGCGAAGTCATTCTGTCCACCCTCTGCGTCTCTGCTCCACGTCCTGTTCTCTCACCTTGACCTTTCTTCCCAAAACCCCCGGAGAAAAGGATACCTTCTGCAGTAGTCACTGTTTTGACCCCACGGAGCCTTCAAAAATGACCCTGCAAATTAGACACCGGAATCTCTGTCTTCCAAATGGGAAATGGAGGCTGAGAAGGTTCAGCTAACTTGTTCAAGGTTACACAATGGAAGTGATAGATTTGGGACTGCACATAAAATCCAGTGTACCCTGTGTCCTGTGTCCTTGCTGTTCCCCACAGGGCGCCTCGGAACCTGCTCTGGGGGATAATCCCAGGCGCACAGTGGGGTGGGGGATTAGAATTCTGTACAAACGGCTCTCTAATCATTGTGCTGTCCCGGGGCCTCCACTTTACGAGTCCCAAACTCCAATTTTTCCAGTGTGAAAGGAGGCCTTTGCAAACTAGAAAAGGAACGTTCATTCCAGAGAGAGCTCGAAGAATCAAAAGGAAACCTTGCAAAGAAAAGCAGTGGGGGGGAGAGCTAGTGCCACGAGTTTTCTTCTCCAAAGGGAGAAAGGGACGTTTTAGGAAGGACTTACTGTGTGAAGTTGAAAATACGAGGCAGGGGTCAGAAGGGCTGTGTGGCAGACTCAGGGAGGAAGTGGCCACCCGAAGAATAGCCTTGATTGCAAGCCAGTGTTAATTAGCCGTGCGGGACGTAATGGCAGAAGACTGGCTCTCTCCATCACTTCCCACAAGAAGGTCTTTCACAATATGAAAAAGTTACTTAATTCTCTATTCACACTGTCCTTTTGAATTCTCAGAGTAATCAAATTGTTTTCTGGGAAGATATCAGAAGCAACAAATAAAAAATACTGAGAGTATTTTAAATGCCCCCAAGAAGCAGACAGAAAACTGATATGTGATTTCTAGGCAGTTTTGCTGTTTACTATGAGCCAGGGATCATTTTCCACTTGGATGATGCAGAAGATGATCTGGATCTTGCACAACATGAGTCCTGACTCCATGTTTGGTATAGCCAATGAGAAACAACACCCAAATAAACAAAACAAGAACGTGAAAGCAAGGGGTATTGGTGATGGAGAGGGGGCCAGCTGCAGGGAGCAGAGCCTGAGAGAGGGTTATCTTCCCTGGTTTATTGTCATCCCACTCTGAACATCAGCTTCCTCTCAGCCCTTACCGTCTGTTCCAGATCATCCTCCTTGATGGAACAGAAACTTCCAGGAGGCTGGCACTGCGTGGGTCCACCTAGGGAGGACGGTAGTTAGGAACAAGGCTCCCGGTCTGACTGTCTTGTAGCTTTGCAACTTTGGGGCAGTCCAGGCACCCGAGCCAGTGCATAGCCAGCCTGGCTGTTAGCTGGCTGTGGATGCCTCCGTAAACTAGACGGACTTGTGCAGTGAGTAAGTCTTCTTCACAGTGCCTGTGTGGAATGTGTGAAAGAAACATTGGGTCTCTTTTTTTCTTTTAGACAGAAATATTATTTTCAGTAAGAAATTGTCAAACTGTCTTCATTTTGTCTCAAATGCTGGAATGACATTGAATCCAGGCCAAATGCCACATGGGTTCTTTCGCCCATGCATTCTTACATCCTCAATGGCTCTAGTCACGCATAGAACTTCTGTTTCATGAGTCTTCACAAAGGGCAGTTCCTGTCAATCTTGAGTAGATTCCAGGTCACAGTGAACATGTTTCAGCTTCACCTCCAGATGGAATCAAATGCTGGGATTTCTGTCTCACAGAGCGCTCTCCTGTTTAGAAATTCCTTTGAAGCTAATCCATTGTTCTATTGAGAATGCTAATGCCTCCCTTCTTTCTCGAAGTTTCATTCTAAAATGTCCATCCTGGAAGCTGTACCCAGTGAAGGATAGATCAGTCTTCCGATGCAACTGCTGCCAATGGCTGAGGTGAGACTGTTCACTCACAGAGGTGGCACTCTACTGAGGACTCATTTAACTTGGGGTGACCCTGACTGCTTTAGCTTCACTGTGTCCCTCAAGAGTCCATGTAGAGAAGCCAGTGAGGTAGTACTGGAAAGTACTAGAACCTCCAAGAGTCACAGCTGAGTACGAGGTGATCAGTCACTGGGGCCTCTCATGGAAGGCCTAACAGTTCTTGTGAGCTGAGGCCTCAGCTCTCCCCGGAGAAGTTGTGTCAAGAGAGCAAGACGGGCAGGCCTTTCTCCTCCCTATAGCTCCTTGTTTTACCACGTGACTTTTCTCACACATGCTGTCCCCTTAATGCTGTCTACCTTGAGCCAGTTACCAGAGGCAGAGCAAATGGGGCTGTCCAGACTTAGACTGCCAGTCTCTAAAGCTGTGGGCTAAACAACATCTTTCCTTTATACCTTACCCAGACCTGGGCATTTTGTTATAGCATTGGAAGATGGACTAATACACGGACAAATTTAAATGCTGTAATATGCCTCTTCTCTTCCAACATGGGTACCTTAGTAAACCTTGCTGGGTGATTTTGTATTCAATGGGTGTTCTTTGCAACCATTCATTGAGATGCCTTGAAGAAACACGGTGATGTGATCTACATGTGCTGCCTGATGTTCACAGTCTCTGGACTCTAAACCATGTAAACATTCTTGGTTACCAGTGGTGTTGGTGCCATCTCCATTGGGCATATCCCCGGGCTCTTAGGTCTTGCCCTCATGCAAAGGTATTGCCAAATAATAATGTATAAGAGTAAGGCTTAATGACAGTGATACACACACACACACACACACACACACACACACACACACACACGACTAGATTGTCAAACTGGTCCAGGTGCCGCCTCAGGTTCCCTATGTGATGAACTGCGGCTTGCCTCAATATTTCAGTTATGATCAATTTAGTGTTTGGCTTCCTGGTGGCTTGAGTGTCACTCATTGTCTTCTACGTTTTTGAGAAAGGATCTTTTGCTTTTGTGTTGCCAATGAGTCTGCTAAGCTTGCTAGCCTGAATGTTTGCCAGGGCTCGCCTGTCTCTGCCTCCCACTCCCCTGTAGGACAGCCGAGATTACAGGTGTGAGGTACCACATGCGTCTTTGTGTGGATTCTAACTCAAGTCTTCATGCTCATGTGGCAAGTACATTGCTCACAGAGCTCCCTCCCCAGCCCTGGTGGAACTTCAAAAACACATATAATGGGATATTTCCAACAAGGCTGTAGCTGAGTTCAAAAGGAGAGCAGAGTCGGGGAGCTAGTTCTCTCCTCTCTCCTTTTCTTTTTTCACTGTGGCTCCTTCTGTCTTCCCTCCTCCGATAGGATGACATCCATCTGGAAGGCTGAGCAGTCACAGGAGACAATGAAGGCGGGAAGGTTTAGTGCACTAAATTCCAACTTTGATTTTAGCTTGAAAGATTGGCATATCCTTGCAATTCCCATACATACTAAGTAATTCAGTTCACCAGGGTAGAAAATCTGATAAATAGCAATTGGAGCCCATGGTGTGACTAGAAGTTTGCATTTTCTGGGATCCCTCCTGTGTCTCTTCATACATCAGAAGCTTCCTTGCTAGCTAGGATGCAGGCACTTCAGATCTTGATTATGAAAGATCAGCAGAGACTTAACAAGCCTTTTAACTTTCTTGTTTATGGCTGGCTTTGAATTCCCTTTAGGTTTAATCCTTAGAAATAATATTGCTCAAAAAAGCTTTTGCAAAATGCTGGTCTCCTGATTCCTGTTGTGATGATGTGTGATGATAACACCATGCAATGGGTACTTTCCCCTTCAGCCCTTCCTTGAAATGACGACATATTCTTTAGACCATTAGAGGCATCCTTAGTGCATCAGAGTCAGAATTTCAGCAGGGAGAGCTGCAAAGAGGAGAAAGGTCAGCTGACGGTCTCTACCTTCCAGAAGCTAAAGTCCACAGCAGAAATAAAAATCGGAAGGCAAAATTTTTGAAATGAGAGATTTTTAAAGAGAAGAGCTTTAGGGTAAAGCTCAGTACTAGAGTACTTGCCTAGCATGTGCATGGCCCTGAGCTCAATACTGCAGAGAGACATGGGATGGAATTAGGGTAGGCCTGAGGTATCCATGAGTATGTGAAGGTCGTGGCAGGATTATGCTGCAAAAGGGAAGCAGTAAGACCAAGAAGTCTCTGCTCCCGCAAGATTGAAACGAGGCTCACTGAGCCCTGCAGAGGGGTTGAGAGTGACACAGGAACTTGGGTTAGGGGCATTGCTGACAGGGAAAGGAGACAGCGGCACAACACTGCTCACATCCCTGCCATGGGAAGGCCTCCTGGAAGCCGGATCAGTCATGCACAGTCCCATTCTTAGAAACCATATTAGCCCTTTTGATGTCTTTCATGCTTATTGGGGGCCCTTTTCGTCCATCAGAAATGTGTCTCTGTGTCTATCAGACTGTTGCAAATGGCCATTCCTCTACTTCCAAGCCCCTTACTGCTCCTATGCTCCTTCTTATGGTGCTGGAGGCTGTTGAACCTCAAGTCTCATGAATACTAGACATGACTCTGCCACTGAGCTCACCCTGGTGCTCACAGGTCTTCTTCATGAAGTGATGACACATTTGATGCTGGTATGCCTATGAGCAGGGTGGAAGTGTGAGCCTGTAGTGGTGTTTGCTCCGCCCATGACCTTGGGCTACAGGGCCCGAAGGAGGTGGTGCTTCCCGCCATTGTACATGACCTCTTATAAAGAGAGGAGAGAGGTGCCATGGGTTTCCTTCTCCCCGCTGCCTGCTTCCTGGCATGATCGGATGCCGGACGGCCTGGGAATTGAACCCCGGTCCTCTGGAACATCAGTCACTGAGCTATCTCTCCTCCCTTCTCTCTCCAAATATAAGAGGAAGGAAGCAGGAAGTACCACCTCCTCTGGGCTGTGCTGCCCAAGATCATGGGGGGAGTAAATACCACTACATGAGCCTCTGGGCTGCACAAAGGAGAGTGGGTGCCCTCTAGGCCTACATCTCTGGGAGTTGAAGCTCTCTGTCCCATCCGGGCACTTTTGCCCCTTTCCTTGAGTTGCTGTCCTAGTCACGCCATAGTAGAGGAGAGTCTCTTCTGAAGTTTGGGGTGGGAAGCAGCTTTTCAGTTTTTTCCCTTCTTGGAGAGAAACAAAGGCTTCATGTCTTACATGTGAAATGTCTGCACCTGGGTTCAGCAGTCATGAGATGTTCCCAAACTGCAGTCCCGGTTCTGATCAGCTCCACAGGATGTCTGACTCAATGTAATTCATCGACCCAGCACGTGTCTACAGCTAACTCTGAACCAGGTATCAGGCTAGTTACTGCAGAAGAAAGTTAGAGAAGACATGGCTGTGGTTGGGCCCTAGCTGGGTTCAATGAAACTCTTACAAAATGGCGCCGTCTATTTAATGGAGAGGTGCTGTCAGTGCGGGGCACCTGGTAGACATGGAGACATGCCAATAAATGAATTTAGATTTTCTTCTTTCTCAGCTGTGAATTATATCAGCTCATTTAATAGCAATTCAGTCTTCTTGGGATTAATGGATTTTGGTGGCTCTGCCCCATGCTGGCCTGTTTAATCTTGGTTCTCAGACGTCTTAGCCATAAAACCCCTCTCCATGCCCTTGGCTGTCCCACCGCTCTGTCTCCAGGACCAGGTTGTGTTTGCTCCCAAAGCAGAATTCTTACTGGCTTAGCATTTCCCACTTTGCTCTTGGGGACAGCTGCTTGAAGGTGGCTGAGTGGGAAGCTGGAGGCTCTCCAGCTCCATTTGGCAGAGACTAATAATTCAGAATGTTTTGTTTCTTTCATTTGTTTCTCATTCTGTGTGGGAAAAAAAAAGAAAAGTGGAAATGTGTCTGCTGAGTGGGATGTAGAGGTAAGCGTGTAGGCAAGGCTGAAAGAATGGGACCGGGCGTACCCTCCCTGCCACCTGTTAGCTGAGAACTCCATCTCCTTTCTCCTTTGTGAAGGCTTTGTTCCTGCCATCTGCTAAGCTATATTCATCAGGTCACTGTGGTTACACGTACAGGGACTAACTTGACCTCACACAAGGACAAGGTATGACTGAGGATATAGGACCTTTTCAGAAACCCACCATGGATATGAACACAGGTAGACCTCAGGAAGGACCTAGATCAAGTACCTGGAAAGATTTTTCTTTCTTTTGGCCAACTGTTACTGTCTTATTCATTCATATTCTCTCTCTCTCTCCCATCTATCTATATCTGTCTGTCTGTCTATCATCTCTATGTTTATCTCTCTATTTTTATCCTTTCATATATCTATCTACCCCTTCTGTGTCTATATTTCTTACCCAAGAAGTGCAATGTGCTTACCTCCAGCACCTAAATTCAGGCCTTACAGAAACACTTAGCTGCACCTGGGCCAAATCCCGCCAATGACGGACTGCAATTTTAGTACTTATGAATCTCTAATGTGTTCACGCTTGGCCTCTAAATTATTCAAATAATGATTTTGTCAATAAGATATTGAGGGCTGTGAACATATGAGTACTTCTACTCAATTATCTCAGTACCTTGTACGGTTTGAATCTGGAATGTCCCCTCAGGCTCACACTCTGAACCCTAGTTCCCAGCTGAGGGTGCTGAGGGTAACATAGTACCTAACCACAAGAATACAGGAGCAATCGCTCTTTGAATTTCCCGGCCCCCCTGTTTTCCTCCTACAAATCAGGAAAGTGCAGGGTGATAATTGAAGGTCTGAGTACTTGAGCCAGGCCACCAGCCCGTTGATAGACACTGTGAGCACAGCTGTTTCATCACCTGGCTCTCTGGCTCCTCAGTCCCTTCTCCTTGCCACCTCAGAGAGAACTAACCCCACTGACACCTTAGTTGATAGTGCTGTGACGCAATCGGTTCCTGTGGTGTAAGCCAGCCAGCAGTGGGACTTGGTTTCAGTAGCCCCACAAACCAACAGAGCACACGATACATGTGTGTGCCCCCAAAGCTATCATTTTAATACGTTGTGTATGAATTACAGCATTCTTCAAGTAGTCTCCTGTGACATGACCTTTCCTCTTGGAGTTGCATTTGTGAAGTTCATGTCTTCCTTTTTATTGCTGCATAGTGCCCATCTTATGAATAAAGGTTACTGAACACATTTTAAATGTCTAATTTCCAACAAAGGATGCTACAAAACAGCTCTGTACATTCTGACCAATACCTTTTATGTCAGCACATAGGCATACTCTGTTATCACATATGCAAATTCCCACTACTACCAGCATTGTTACCATGACACCATGCTGTGTGACCACAGTAGCAGACGCTACCACCTGACACTTGAGGACCTCCAGATCAGGCTGTGTGGCGCTTTGAAAGAGAATGACCCTACAGGCTCTGGCATTAGAATGCTTGGTCTCCCTACAGGCTCTGGCATTAGAATGCTTGGTCTCCAGTTGGTGGTGCTTTGGGGGAAGTTAGTAAGTCTTGTTGGAGGCAGTGTGTCATTGGAGGTAGACTTCTACGGTTTCAAAGCTTCATGCCATTCCCACTATACTCTTGGCTTCCTGTTTGTGGTTTGAGATGTGAGCTTTCAGCCATTCCTACCACCATGTCTGTTACTTGCTGCTAGGATTCCCTGCCGTGATTGACTCTTACTCTCTGGAACTATAAGCTCAAATAAGACCTTACTTTTATAAGTTGCCTTGGTTATGGTGTTTTATCCCAGCAATAAGGAAGTAACTAATACATGCAGATATTTGCAATCCTAAAGGATTTGCTTCCATGAACAAATAAATACAAGACGCCATGGGAATTCACAAGATGTTCAAGCTGTGAGGGGAGAGCAGGAGAGAATATGCCGTAGAGGAAGCAGCACTACTAGGAGGGAAGTTATAAGTAGGCACTGGGTGAGGAGAGGAGAGAAGGGTAGGAGCAAGTGAGTAGAGAGTACAGAATAGTTGGCAAAGCTCGCCCGTGATTCACGTGCCCGGCATTGGTCCAACTTCGTGTCACCGAGGCAAAATACTGGATAGATCTGGGATAGGAAATGGGTGTTTCCCTGCACCAGTTAGAAATTGCTGTTGACATTCAAAGCAGACCTGTGGGGAGGAGCTTGCTATAAGAAGGTCAAGAGCGCAACTGTGGGGGAGACACTGTGAGGGATGCCCTTCTTCGGAGGCTCCTCTGACTCAGTTGGGTGAGCCTTCTGCTCCGTCTCGGCACTCCTTTTTGATGGCACCCCAGCTCCGCATTTAGTTTCAGTCTTTGTGGCAGAGGCTGCTGCGCTGTGTTTGGACAGCGGGGGAGAGGGTGTGCCCTGGCTCATCCTGGGCATTTGATGCTCACCTGGTGTCAGATGGTCTCGCATCGACCCTCAGCTTTGAATGCTGTATTAGTCAGGATGCCCTGGAGACCAGAGCTGATGGAATGGGCACCCATTACAAAGAGGACTTTAGATAGGCTAACACACTATGGGTTGGACAGTTCAACAGTAGCAGCCAGTCTTCAGTTCACATTGGAAGGCCAAGGAAGCTGGACTCTGTCAGGAAGGGTGGTGGCCACAGAAGAGGTAGCAGCAGGACAGATGTCCTGACCAGCATGGAGTGGAGGTGGGCACACAAAGGTAGCACTGTTTTTTTCTCAGCTCTGTATTTCTGGGCTGCCTGGCAGGTGTCACCTACCCTGGGGGAGAGCCTCCTCTCCCAGTTAATCCTCCCAGGAAAAGTTCCCCACCCCCAGATCATGTCTGTTAGTTGATCCAGATACAATCAGGTTGACACTGAAGTATAACTGTGACAAGCGCGTACTACAGTCAGCTTGGGAGCTTAAAAGCCCATGGGTACATGCAACTGCATAGACCTGTCACACATCAGACTGTGTGCAGAGCAGACCCAGCAACAATATGTTATGAGATGTTCCGGGGGATACCAGTGCTCTGTATAAATTTCGACCCTGGGACTAGAGAAGGCTGCCTTCAGGAAAGGATCAGAGGCCTCAGTAATGAGCTTTACTAGTGTGCAATCCCAATCACAAACAGTGTCTGAGTAGAGATTCACCATTTCAGGGCTCGTAGGCTGTTGTAAAAGTGGCTTGTTAGCAGAAACAACAAAAATAGGCACCTTTAGGGTAGGAGAGAGTGCGATTCTTACAATACGATGTTTTGGTTTTATTTTCTCTTTGCTTGTGAGAACTTTGCCAAAACATTATTGTATTTCCATCCTATTTTCTCTCACTACACCACTGCCTGGTTCACAGACCCCAGAGCGGCTGGGATTCCCTCAGAAATGCATGCTCCCTTGAGCTTACAGTGTGTTTCCACTTGGGGAGGGGGCGCGCAGTTAGAAAGGATTGCTCAGCAAAGCCCTGCAGGGGGCCTGTCAGAGCCACACAGATCTGCAGCACCTCAGCCCTCCCGGAGGGACCCACCAAGCTCTCCCCGGGTCTCCTTTCTCTCCGGGTCTCCTTTGGTGAGGTCTCTCGGCAGAATATACACCGTGTTGCTGAGTGAAGAACAAACAGTTCCATTTTCTACAGAAGGCTTCTAGGGTTTCAATGTCACCAGGAAGAGCAAGTCACATTTCAGTAGCTTTCCCCAAGTTCTGTGTGGGTGGGGAGACAGACAGACAAGGCTTTTGTTACAGGTTTTATTATTTTCTAAATGCAGCAGAAGCTCTTGTTAATATTCTGACCTGCCCCTTGGGGCTGCCCTGTGTCCTGAGGTAGAAGCCTCTCCCTGAGGAAGAGCTCTACCCCTTCCTCTCTCTTTCTGCTTTCCCCCCACAAGGTGTGCAGCCCTTGACCCCTCTCTCTTTCCCTCTCTCTTCCTCTCTTCTCTTTGTCTCTCTATTACAATAAACCATTTCCACGCATGGATGTAGCCACTGGGTTGTGAATGTCCACCGGCTACACCCCTGCCATGCCTGCATGGAGTGGGTCGCCAACCAGCCCACTGATGCATGTGCCCAGAATGCCAGCATGTTTCCCTACATGCACAGGTGACCCTGAGGGTCCCCCACATAATAAATCATAACAGTTCTAGCTGTATTCCTGTGTGTGTGTGTGTGTGTGTGTGTGTGTGTGTGTGTGTCTGTGCTTGAGTTCTTTTGTTGTGGAAATGCAGAAAAAAGTGGATCTTTCTTTCTTTCCTTCTTTCTTTCTTGGTGTGTATATGTGTGTGTGCACAGACAGAGGCCAGTGGTCAACCTTGGGTAGCCTTACTATGTTGTTTGAGACCCTGCTCATTGGCCTGGAACTTGGCAATTTGGCTAGGCTGGTTGGCCAGTCAACTAGGATTTTTAAAGTATGAATTCTGGGGAGTGAACTCAGGTCCCCAGGCTTGTAGGGCAAACCCTTTTGGACCACCTCCCACCTCCCCAGCCGAATGGTGGACTTCCTTTTAGGGCTTCAAAGAACAGCCAGGAAGGCCCTCCGGCTGGTCTTGCAGACTGCTTGTCCGGGTTCTGCAGCACAGCATACTGGCTTCTCCATCCTTCAGCTCAGTTAATCTTCCACCCTGGTAAGTAGCTGTTTCTTGTGGATGTGGTTGGGCCTCAGGAATGTAGAATCCAATGCTCAGGAAGTTTCCTTGCAAATCCTCACTGACTTCTATGATCCTACGCTGTGTGTCTGGTAGAGCTGGTTGAGGGTTAAGTGGATGTCTGAAAAACCAAGCAAAGGAGCAAACAGACTTGATCTCCCATCTGATCTCAGATAATTTAACACAGGCCTCTCACCAAAATTCATAAAAACGACGTTCACCCTTCTAACTACATACCTGAGGCTAGCTCCCATTCTATTTTAGTACCCTGCCCTGGGTCGCCTCTGTGCCTTTCCCTTCTTTCCACACAAGGCCTGAAGAAGACTCCACAGCGGTGGTGGTCTTTTTAAGGATATTTTCTGATCAGCTTCAGTTCTAAATGGAGATGGTGGCTCTGTGGTATCTACTGTGAGTCCACGGGTTAAACCGATAATGAGCCTGCCCGGACAAATAGGCCTGCGATTGTTCTAGCCAGGCCAAAGGAGGCGGGCCAAGGGCCAAGTGCAGATGCTGCCGCGAAGCAAGCAGCTGGAAGCCCACAGCGCGGGATTAATGAAATCGCCCGTGCTCAGCTTGCACCAGGAGCTAAAGCGGCTTTGGAAAAGGCATATGGCAAAAAATAAGCCAGAGTTAATCACAAAGTCAGGCGTTCACGAAAGCAGCATCTGTTGGAAAGGAAGCGTACAGCCACCACAGTGGCTTTGCTCCTGCTCCGTCATGCAGGGGGATGTGCCCAGGTGGATTAGCAGGGCGACAAACCACGGCGCTGCAGGCCGCAGGAGGCGCCAGGGCCTGTGACCACTGATGCAGGGGCCTGCTGCAGCCAGCTGTGGCTCTGATTAACTACAGCAGCGTGGGTAGCTCTGGAGCCAGGCTCGCTCTCATTTCCCTTCCACACACGAATCAGCCACTGCCCGGCTGTTGTTGCCTCCCAATTCGACCCGCGCTGCCAGGGATCAACCAGAGCCTGCACGGGAGTGCACAACCTTCTTCAAGCAGCTTTGGCAGGAGGCCAGCATCCTGCTTTGCTCTCCTGTGTTAATAAGGATGGCTCATTTGCTCCAGGTTCTGAGTCCATCAGCGTTGCCGCCACTGAGAGCTCCCAGAGATCAGGAGAACAGGGCCTATGGACAGTCAGAGAGGCACAGTGGCCTGCCTGGAATTTATTCTCAGTTGTTAGCAGACAAACGGCCATGATTTAAAATGTCTTTGGCTGTTCTCAGTCGGGCTGCTTGGCATCTTGCCTGTATTTTCAGAGAGATATTCCGGGCACACTAGTGAATGAGAAGGGGTCACTTATGAAAATAAATTCCCAAGTGACCTACAATGGGCAAACACAAATAGTTTCCTATTTTAATACTATAAAGAGGTCCAATGTTTGGAAGATGCCCGTATGCCTTTGGATGTGGTTAGTGGGCAGAATATGCAAATCTCCCTGGGTCATGTTTTGGACTCAGTGCTCTTTTCTGGAAGGTTACTTGACAGGAATTGAATTGTATCTTGCAACAGTCAAAGACTGGAGCCCTAACTCTTGTTGCTGTGGCATGTGGATATGAAAACTAGTATGTCCAGCCAGCTAAGATCGGGTCAGGCTGAGGCCGGCTGAATCTCCCGAGTAATACAGCTGTGCCCATATAAAAGCGAGCACCAGGACATGGGGAGAATGCCTGTAAAGACTGGAATCATTCTGCCAGGGCACCAGCAGATTCTTGGAGGGAGTTCTGGAACAAGGATGAGGGAGCCGAGGCCCCGGACCTTTCCTCCAACTCAGACTTTTCATCTCAGGAACTTGACACAGTAACAGAATTCCATGCAGCTCTTGTGTGGAACCAGTGCTGCTTAGTAGTGGCAGCCACGGAAGCACAGGCCACACCGAAGGTTGGGAGCTGACAGTGCAGCTCCTGTGTGTGTTTCTGGGTGAGTCAACTCTGCTTACCTCCATGGCATTTTACATTTAAAAGAAAACTCAGGCCAACGTGATGGTTAGGGCTCACTGTCAACTTGGGCAGGATCTAGAATCACCTTAGTGATGGACCCCTGGGAGTGCCTGCCAGGGTTGACTTGATTGCATGAATTGAAGTTGGAAAATCTGTCCACTCCGGGTGGCACCATCCCCTGTCTGGGATCCCCAACTTCATAAACAGAGAAAAGGAACTGAGTCATAGCACCCATTCATCATTTTCTGCTTCCTGGCTGTGGATGCCATGTGGCCAGCTGCTTCATGCTCCTGCCTCTGTGATTCCCATGCTGTGATGGACTGTACACAGAACTATGATCGTGAATGAACCTCCCCCCCCAACCCCGAGTTGCTTATGTTGGAGTATTTATTTTACTGTAGCAACGGGAAAAGAGATTAAGCCAGGCAGCCATGTATTTTGTAAATCAAATGGGTACACGGCCTTCTCCCACTCTCCCTACTCAAATTCGGAAACTTGCTTCATTCTGATGCTGAGGAGAATCCTTCTGCTTTCCTCGAGTAACTGCCACAGCTTTTAATTACATGAGCTGGCAAAAGTGTCCCAGAAGTGACCCTAATCTGCCTGTGCTGTGTATTCCTGTCTCACTGGCTTCAGTTAAAATGGAATCACCTGCTGCTCCTGGCTGCACCTGAGTGGGTGAGGCGGCTCTTTCATGGAGTGGTTTCTGGGGCATAATAGTGATTATTCACATGTGAGGATTTCCTGGGCTAATACATATTAAAACTTAGTTTTAGAACTTTTGCTTTTGTTAGGTAAAGATATGCAAGCAGCAGCAGCTGGCAAATTGAACAAGAATCCACAGCTGCCTTGGGCCAAGGGCATGCTTTGAATTTTTGAATTTGCCTAGTCACAAGAGGAAAGCAAGAGTCATTTCTTCCCATAACTGTACCCTAGTGACATTATTTATAAAGAATGTTTCTCAAACCCAAAGTGTCAAAAAGGCAGGTTGTCAAGGTGTGTCTAACTTTGTTATTGGCGTGCATTAATTGTATAAAACAATGGGTTTCGTTATGACATTTGCGAACATTGGTGTAAGGTACTTTGACCATATTCACCCCCATTACTGTCTCCCCAGCCCCTTCCAGCCACTTCCCGCCTTTCCCCAAAGAGTCTCCCCTCTGCTTTTGTGTCTTTCTTTTAAATCTAGATTCCCCACATAAGAGAAACATTGATATTTTTTTTTTCTGAGTCTGGCTTACTTGGCTTAGCATGACCATCTCTAGTTCTATTTACTTTCAAATGTCATGATTTTGTTGTTCTTAATGTAAATACTCCATTATATACAAATACCATCTTTTCACTATTTATTTATATGTTGATGGACAACTTGTCTGAGCCCACGTCTTGGCTATCATGAACGATGCTGCAGTAAACATAGATGTATATGCCTCCATGAAGTGCTGACATGGGTTCCTTCAAGTGAGTACAGGTAGAGCCTAAGGCAGTCCCATTTTTAATTTTTTTTTTCTCGAGACAGGGTTTCTCTGTGTAGCTTTGTGCCTTTTCTGGAACTCTCTTCTGTAGCCCAGGCTGACCTTGAACTCACAGAAATCCGCCTGCCTCTGCCTCCTGAGTGCTGGGATTAAAGGCGTGCACCACTGCTGCCTGGCCCAGTTTTTAATTCTTTTTTTTTTTTTTTTTTTTTTTTTTTTTTTTTTTTGTTTGTTTTTCGAGACAGGGTTTCTCTGTGTAGCTTTGTGCCTTTCCTGGAACTCACTTGGTAGCCCAGGCTGGCCTCGAACTCACAGAGATCCGCCTGCCTCTGCCTCCCGAGTGCTGGGATTAAAGGCGTGCGCCACCACCGCCCGGCTCCAGTTTTTAATTCTTAAAGGTATTTTTATTTAGTATCTGAATTTTGTGTCTCTGTGTGTGTCTGTGTGTGGGTGTGTACACGTGAGTGCCGGAACCGGTAGAGGTCAGAGGTATCTGATCCTTCGGAGCTGGAGTAACAGGCGGTTGTGAGCAGCCTACCATGGGTGCTGGGAATTGAACTCAAGTCCTCTGAAGAGAGTGACTTATGTGCTCCCCAACCTCACATTTTAAATTTTAAAACAGAACCTCCATACTTACTTCTTCAGTGGCTGCTCCGGTTTACCACAGCAGTGCTCTAAGTGCTACATGCCAGGCATGTTGTGATACTTGATTGTGCAAGGTCAATTATCCCCTATAAAACTATAAAGTTAGACCAAATGAGTAAACTGAGGAACTGAAGAGGTGGGAACGTAAGATGGCTGCTTAGCTAAATTGATGCAGCATCAAGCCACCGTCTAAATATTGTTTGTACAGCCAGAGGCCGCTCTGTAGCACACTGAGAAACCTCTTTCCGCAGTAAGCAGGGCTAAGTGCAAAGGCACACAACTGTGCAACAGGCTGAGCGTAGTGGGTGGCTGAGGGCTTAGCCCCAGACAGAACGTCTCCACCACCCCTTAAGGCTCATGGAATGTATTGGAAGAGAGGTGGGAGGAATGTAAGACCCAGGGATGGAGAGAAAGTCTTCAAGGTACCATCTTCTAGGCAGGACACAGATATGGTAAGCAGGAACTCACAGCAGCTGTGCAGACTGGCACTGGCTTCACAGAAGTTGGGCTAGGGAGGGGCAAGGGACTCCAGGACCATGCCACATGTTGCTGATCTGTTGGAGAGGGCGAAGCATGGTGTCCAGTTGTGTACCCCTTGCGAAGTTCACCAGGCTCTGATGGTTAATTCCAAACTCGGGGTCACGCATATGTCCCTGATTAAACTCTGTGGGATACTAAACAAAAACCCAAACTAGTAAATGAGAAAGATTTATTGAGTAGGGTGTTGCTGGTAGGTACAGGAGGGAAATGGGAGAGGATGGGGGAATGTGATCAAATTACATAGTATTAATGTGTGAAAGAGCAAAATTTACTAATAAAAAAGTGAACCAGGGTCATCTGCTGGTAGGTGGTAAGGCTGGGAGTTGGATCAGCCAGTTAGGTCTCCACAGCTCATTCATGTGGTACCGTGAACCTGAGCTCTGTGCAGTCTTAGATTCCTAGTGAGATGACTCCAAGCCCAAACCTCAGCAAGCCCACTCACACGTACTGGGGATGGCTGCACGTGGATGCATTTTCCTCTTTTCTCTAGCTGCTGTAGGTCTGCAATGGCATCACTCTGTGATCTGGATGGCATTTAGAAAGCCCCAGACTGTAGCTGAGGTTGCATGCCAGGCAGGGACATAGGATGGTGACAGTACACTGCTTCCAAAGGGAATGCCTTGCTTTTCCCTTCAGCTGTGTGTATTCTGTGGTGATTCTCCAGCAACTCTTTGCCAGGTGAGAACAAATCAATCACTTCAGCTGACATTTCAAAATACTGCAGGAGGCAGGAAGTTAATGTATCAAACATCATTAAAGGCTTAAACATGCAAACCAAAACCAAATCTCATTAAACTTAGCCTCAAACCCTGGGTTAGGATTCAGTAGTAAGCTTGGGGTACATGCGTGCATGCATGTGTGCGTGCATGCATATGCATGTATGTTTATTTGTATAATGTGTGTCTGTATATATGTATGTGTCTATGTATTTGTATATGTGTGTATATGCGTATGTTCATATGTGTGTGTTTGTGGATGTGTTTATTTGTGTATGTGTGTATGTATATGTCTATGTATACACATGTATCCATGTACATTTGTGTATATATGTGAATGTGTGTATATATGTGAGCATGTATATGTATATATGTGTGTATGTGTGTGTATGTATGTGTGTGTGTGTATATGTGTGTGTGAGTGATATGATTTGGGTACAACAGCAGAGGTATAGGACACACATTTGTCAGAAGTGAAGAGTATCAGTGGCATGAATGACCATCTGTATGTGGAAACAACCACAAAGATGTAGCCTTGGCAAAGAAGAACTTTCAAGGTGCTTATAAGTAAATTTGTTGCAACTCTGTGAGTTTGGTGCCAGGTTTTGATATCCTGACTACTCGGGGAGTCAGGTGTAGCAGGAATCTTAGAGAGTCTTATTAATAAAATCAAACCTGAGGCCAAGTATTGGGGTGAACACTGAAAGATCAGAGAGACAGAACAAGCCACAGCCAACTTCACCTGGCCAACTTCTCAGCTGATTTTGTTTCCTCAGACTGGATGCCTCTGTGTCCTCAGATCAGAAGGGCTCTCAGCTGAACTGTGCTGCTCAAAACCTAAAAGCTTAACCAGCCAAATGGTTCTAGTTTCTGGTCCTCACGCCTTATATACCTTTCTGCTTTCTACCATCACTCCCTGGGATTAAAGGCGTGAGTCACCATGCTTGGCTGTATCCTTGATCAGATGGGTTTCTGCCTCTGGAATGCTAGGATTAAAGGTGTGTGCTATCACTGCCTATCCTAAGTATCTAGTGGCTTTTCTGTTCTCTGACCCAAGATAAGTTTATTAGGGTACACAATATTTTGGGGAACACAATACCACCACAGACAGGCAACACCTTGAGCTGCTTAGGACAGCTCTGACAACTGGAGCTGCAAAGAGACAGCTCGGCCCTGGAATGGAAGTTTTTCTGACCTCTCAGGAGAGTCATAACAAACAAAGAGAAAGAAGAGAGAAGATCCTTGCCCAGGGAAAGGCATGAAGATTTCCAGGAGAGTGATGTTCTTGGGTAATGGCATGAACGTGTTTAGAAGCTGAGAGCAGTGAGGCTGTTTGCAAGAGAGACATGGTCACTGGGGCAGAGGAGATCAGGCAAGAGCTGGCCTTGGGCCACAGCAAAGTCCTGCTGAGAAGCCAAAAGTGATGCTTGCAGAAATGCCGTTGTCTTCAACAATTAAATAGGGCCTTGAGGACTGGAGAGCCATTGTTTGTTATGTACATTGGTGTTTTGCTTGCCTGTGTATCTAATGTACCTGGGGCCTTTGGGTGTTAGATCACTTGGAACTGGAACTATAGATGGTTCTGAGCCACCATGTGGTGCTGGGAATGGAATCGGGGTCCTCTGAAGAGCAGCCAGTGCTTTTAGTCACTGGGCCTTCTCTCCAGCCCCGAATCTCTCTTCTAAAAACCTGCCCTCTTGAAACACGGCCATAAACTGGTACCCACATTTCTTATATTCTCAGCCCCCTTACCTGCTTTAGGTGTGTCACTGGTCACCCATCCCTATTTGTCTCTATGAAGCATTTCCATGAGGGAGGGTCTTTCTCTTCACTCCAGGGTGTATATTTTGTAGCTGTCATTGAACCTGGCACATGGTAGTTGCTGCATAAATACTGGGTTACATGAGCGGATACAAGCGCCCTCTGCTCACACCTTCTTCCTCTCTTCTTGCCTTCCCTTGCCATTCTGACATGCGTCAATGTCTGGGACACAGGAGTTCTTGACTCATTTTTCACTCTTGGCTCATTTCTCTTCCTGCCCTTTTCTTCCTTCCTCTTTGTGACTTTGCCCCACCCAGCTGTCTCAGTTCAGAGCTTCCACCTCCTTCATATGTGTGAGTTCTAGAACGTCTACTTCAGAGGAAACCGGGGTTATCTTTCTGTGCTTGGGGCCAGCTCTCCACATTGCTTGCCTGGACTATTTAACAGTATGGCGTATGTATTCCACTTACTCTTCTCTCCAATCCCATGTGCCTGTGTAAAATGATGCCAGAATTCTTTTCTGAAATGGAAATTTGACCATCATGTCCTCTTGCAGTGGACTAAACTCTGAAGTCTTTGGTGTGACTCACAGGCGCTCATGATGATCTTAAGGAACTTTCCATTGGCTCTAGGAGAACCAGGGACTTGTGTTCTTTCCCTGCAGATAGCAAATGAGCACCCGGATGCTGGTGGATCTTGTATCTCAGTCCTGATCAGGTGAGGCAGGAACAGCTGAGAGTTTCTCAGTGTGTTGCAGGGTAGGCAGGATTAGGGGACAGACAGTGTCAATCCAGCACTATGACAACTGACAAAATGACCTTTCCTTCAAAGGCAGGGACTCTCTCCTGAGGAATATTAGGAAGTATTTTTCCTTGACATGTGTCTACTTCACAGGAAATAATGGTAACACTTGCCATTCACTAAATACAAGTTGCAATTCTAGGCACCTTATACATCAATTTCACACCTGGAGAAACGAAGGCACAATGAGGTTATGTAAGTCTCTGTAGGTCTTACAGGAAAGGGGGAATCAGGGGCTATGATTTGTGTAATATGATTTCAATGTTAATAAGAAAACATCGGAAAATCTGAACATCTCATGGGGGGAGCTGGAATGGGAGGGGTTTTAACCTCTCCTTTTTTCTCCTTAATGTCTGGTTTCTTAGTAACTGGTTGGCCTGAAAAGGGTCCCATGCATGAGGGAAGTTAAGAAAATACAGGGGAGAATTCATGGAAGAGTTATCTTCCTGAAGAGTAGTTTGTGTGAGTGAACACAGATCCGAGGAATATTGTGGAGATGAGATGGCAGGGTAAGGAGGGAAGTGGAGGGAGAGACGGGGGATGAATCTTAAAGGCAAATGAAAGTTCACCGTGGCTTTGCTCCCGGGAGGCACTAAGTGTCTAGAAAACCTTCAGTTATTGGATGCATGGATGTATATACACAGTTGATTGAGATCATTGGAATGCAGCCCTTTATAAATCCCCCACTTCCTGACCTCTGCTATCCTTCCAACAAGCCTCATGTGTCTTTTGTGGAGTTTGATCGAGTGGAGGGAATTCATAGAGGAGTCCTGCAGGGCGATTTGAATGGGAGCAAGGACCGGTGGGCAGATGTCCAATGCTTTGTATTCTACAGGGTCCTGTTGCAACGTCAGGTAGACTCAAACCTGTAGGAGTCTGAAACCCAGAGCAAGCAGGGTGGCTCTTTCAGATCACTACCTGTGCCTTTTGCTGTTACAACGTCAGGTAGACTCAAACCTGCAGGAGTCTGAAACCCAGAGCAAGCAGGGTGGCTTTCAGATCACTATCTGTGCCTTTTGACTATTTGGTTTAAAATTTTTGTTCAGTTAGTCAAAGCTTCTTACTTGGTTGTCAGAAAAAATTAAGGTCATGTCTGTTAGTGAATCAGAACCTCTTGGGGGGGCAGTTGGAGTGTGGGTTAGTTGGGGTATGGGGCAGTTGGAGTGGGGAGGCAGTTGGAGTGGATGGAAGTTGCGGTGGGGGCAGTTGGGGTAGGGGGCAGTTGGGGTGGGGGGGCAGTTGGGGTGGGGGCAGTTGGGGTGGGAGGGAAGTTGCGGTGGGGGCAGTTGGGGTGGGGGGCAGTTGAGGTGTGAGGCAGTTGGGGTGGGGGGGAAGTTGCGGTGGGGGCAGTTGGGGTGGGGGGCAGTTGGGGTGGGGGGGAAGTTGTGGTGGGGGCAGTTGGGGTAGGGGGCAGTTGAGGTGTGAGGCAGTTGGGGTGGGGGGAAGTTGTGGTGGGGGCAGTTGGGGTAGAGGGCAGTTGAGGTGTGAGGCAGTTGGGGTAGGGGGCAGTTGAGGTGTGAGGCATTTGGGGTAGAGGGCAGTTGAGGTGTGAGGCAGTTGTGGTGGGGGGGAAGTTGTGGTGGGGGCAGTTGGGGTGGGGGGAAGTTGAGGTGTGAGGCAGTTGGGGTGTGAGGCAGTTGTGGTGGGGGGGAAGTTGTGGTGGGGGCAGTTGGGGTGGGGGGAAGTTGAGGTGTGAGGCAGTTGGGGTGTGAGGCAGTTGGGGTGGGAGGCAGTTGGGGTGGGGGGAAGTTGCGGTGGGGGCAGTTGGGGTGGGGGGCAGTTGGAGTGGATGGAAGTTGGATGTCCTGGTCCACGGCAGCTTGCTAAATGAATGGGGAAAACTTCTAAATTCCCTTGACCCCCAAATACTTTTATATTGTTGTATTTATTGTCTTTCTATTGCTTATTGTCTAAAAAATGGCTGATTTTACTGCCTCTACATCAATAGTTTCCAATGAATTATGCTTATGAGACAAACCACACCTCTAAAATTTATATTCAATTGTCCTTTTGAAAACACAAGTTATAAAATCTACTTTTCTCCCACACTATCTTTTAATTTAAAAGAATTGGTCTTTTCCCCTTTAGTTAGATTTGGCTCTTTTAATAAAGCTTTGTTTATAATCCTGGAAACAAATGAAAATTTCATGATTAAGTAAATCTGAACATCCAGGTTTAGATCAGTTCACTAAGAGAAACTGCAAAATGTTCTGAGATAAAAGAGACCACAGGATGGGAACAAGTGATAAAAACTGTTATCTCATTGAACAAATGGAAGTGGACAGAGGAGCCAAATGGGCTGATCACATCACAGGTCTCTCCTGTAGCTGGGTTGCCAGTATAACTTGATCAATGGAACGGACTAGTTCAATGAATGCTGGCCCCCTAGTATCTGAAAACGTGTGTGTGTGTGTGTGTGTGTGTGTGTGTGTGTGTGTGTGTGTGTGTGTGCATGTGTGTGGGTGTGTGTGCTTGTGTGCATGTATGTGTCCATTTGATTGTAAAAAGATATCTTTTAATTAAAGAAGCTGAAAACATCATGACTGTTTCCCAAAATTTGGAAGCCAAGGTATAGACAGACACATGATCTGGTCTCTGGCAAAGAGCGCTAGCCAGCGCATGCTTGCCGCTGCCTGCTGGCGAGGGACAGAGCAGAGGATGTGCCCACTCTTCTCTGGAGAGAGGCAGAGGCAGGTGCCAGATGTCAGAGACAACAGAAAGTTGTTCTGGGCTGGCAGGAAGGACACAGCAGAATCTGGGCCCACTCTAGTGGCACTGGAAGCTTCATCAGAACATCTTTGCAATGTGTGATTTTGGACATGCTCTTGTCTGTGGAGCCACCGAGGCTGGCCCTCCCAGAGATTTCGTGAGGTGCCCTATATCCTGTTATTGAATCCATCCCCTCCAGCAAGCCATCATTATCTGTTATTTGCGGCAGAGTCATGCATCCTAGTGCCGTGACACACTAGCTCAGGATCCTCACACTCTGTCCTCCCGCGGCTGCTCCCTGGGAGTGCCACTGGAGTAGATTTCACTTTGTCTTGCATTACATTTTAAAAGCTTTAGATCAGTTTTTGAGAGCATGCACCATATCTCATTAATCTTTGCATCCCTCTGTCAATGCCCTGGATATTGCCAAAAATGATAAAGTTGACTTGAGTAGGCTGTAAGTAGACAAATAGGCCTTTGAAGCTTCTGTAGAACAATACCAGCCAAGCTACCCTGATATGGACTGACTGGAGAACTCTAAATAATGCCCAGAGAATGCTCCAAAGCTCTGCTGTCAGAGTTAAGACTTTTCCGGTGAGACATTTCCCGCGAGGTTCTACCTCTTGGGTCCAGGTTACTGGTCAGTAATGGCCAGAATGACGTCAGCAAACCTTCCTCTCAGAATCCCCCATCAACATCCATTCACTAAGCAATAAATAATGTGTGCATGGAGTTAGTGACACAGGAGCTGCCTGGACCCTCAAATTCTACTTAGCTCCTGAAGGTCATATTTGAAGGTCACATGTAAGTCTCGGGTGAAATGCTTGCGTGGCTGGGGCTGGAGGTGATAATCTGAGCCGACCTCTCATGAGCTTCAGTACAGTGATGGAGGCTGCTAACCTGGACAAGGAGTGTGCAATTCTAGAACTGTACACAATTCTAGAATCTGAGGAAAGGGAAAGGAGAGGTCACATAATTACCTCAGATTTCGTGGGAGAAAGAAGGCATCATGAATCACACACCAAGGGGACGATTGTTTTAAAACTGCATATAAAGTGGGCTTTGGAAAGCACCAGATGGCCCCATGGCCAAAAGATTTACATCTTATTTGCTTTGCTTAACTTAATAGCAAAATTAGTATGTATTCCTTCTGCCTTTGAAAGACATTTACCAGCAGGTGGACCGGATGGAAGAAGAGGAAAGGGGGGAAGGGAGGTCCAGAAGGAAAGAAGTAACCTCAAATCACATTTGGCTGGTTGGGAGGCTCAGGCCAGAGGGAGAATTTGCCTTGTAAAACCTGGACAGCAGAGAACCCTCTGTGTGCTGGAGAATGAGCAACAGAAGCCGATAAAAAGAAAATGCTAGGAAAAACAATGCATCCTACCCCATCAATTCAGCTTTTGATAAATATTTGTTGAATGAATAAAAATACTTTTCTCTGCATTTTTCTGTAACCAAACTCTTGGTTTGGCCAAAAGTCCATAGAAGGTCCCTTGGCTGGCATTGCCTTTTTCTTGGGTACTGTCATGGAAAGGAACCACGGACTCTTTTCCTATTTTCTTCTCATGAGATTAACCTCCAAAAGGTTAAAAAGAATACTCTTAGGCCTTGGACATGAAACTCCCTCTACCTCAATTTGAACTTTGGCTGCAATGCTATCAGAAGCAATGTGGCGTGGCTCTTAGGCCTGGAGAGTGAGCTGCTTCATTCTGGAATCTCCTACCCTCGACACAGGTCAGTATAACAGGGGCGTGCTGAGGTTCAGCTGGCATGCGGTAAACCAGTTCCACTGGCTCCGTGTTTTCTGACACGGTTCTCGACTACCCTAGGGGAGCCTGGTTAGTGGCAGGAGTTATAGCTACCTCCCTGTGCAGGCTTGGGATAGTGGGGTACTGTCAGCCCACCCTACACCTCTCTCGTGTGCAGTGACAAGGGGATCCAGATCTCAGAGGCCCTGTGGTGGTTCCACATTCTGCCTGGCATGGGGAGACTTGCATCCTTATCTTCCTCCTGGACAGGCATCATCCATTCTGTTTTCACTGGGTCTTGCTAGGACTGGGACATTAATGCCTCTTGGGATTTGCGTGTGGATGTTTTGCATCCATAGCTCCAAGCATATAGAGTGGTCTTGGTGAGTACCTGACTCCTGATCCATTCTAAAGTCTGCATCTCTAAGATCTCACAGGCATCAAGAAGGAAGTGTGAGCTCCATATTGGCAGAGCATCATGCAATGGAGTGAAGGTATCTGGGAAAAGTTGTGTATAAATACCACCCAGTTGTCTTTGAGATGGCACACCATAATGAAAGTTGTGATCAGGAGAAATTGCAAAGTTCTCAGTGAGACTGCTCATTGTCATTGAATTTTCTCGTTGTTGGCTTTAAAGTTGGAAACATAATACAGAGAGGAACCTTAAAATCATGTAGCTCTATGACATTGTCCCTGACCTCTCATGTCAGTGAGCTGGCTGGTATTGTTCATTGCTAATGAAGCATCATATTTGTGTTGGTAAGTGTATTTCATTGCTATAACTGAGATTTGACCTTGGTTTGTAGCATGGCTTTTTCCTGGTGTGCAATGGAGTTTGGAGATTGATCTGCTTGTGCTGTGGGGTGGCTCCAAGATGTCAAGTTGGACCCAGACTCCCTGGCTCATCTGCTTTCTCACCCTAGTGCTTGGCTTTCTTAGGCTACAAGACGGTGGCATTTCCTCTGGGCATCACCTCCATCCAAGAAGAAAGGGGAGCGCGGTGGGCCAGTGGAAGCAAATACAGTGCAAAGGAGTTGTGTTGGCTGGACCCGCCCTTCCCCATCGGGACAACAAATGATTTTTCCTGAACATTTTCAGATTTTTCTTTATATCTTTGGAGATAGGATTTGCTAGATAGACTGGGGTAGCCTGGAGCATATGACTGTCTTCCCTTAATTTTTCAATTCCTAGGTATAGGCAGTGTTACCACCATACCTGACTAGTTTTCCTAAAATCTGAGTTGAGCGTGTTTCTATTTTCATGTCTTTTGCCAGGATAGGAGACAATGGCCATTCTATTGGTTCAGATTATCAGTGAGAAATGTAGGGCATTTGTTTTGGGTTAGACAACTGGAATTTCTGCCCCTCCCCCAGGCTATAACATATATGATACAATCTCCTTCTAAATTCATTAAATCTTTTACTTCTTCAGTGATTCATCAGAGGTTATTTCAAACTCCTGATACATACAGCAGAGTTCACCAGATTCGGGGCAACTTTTGATGAAGTGGCCGTTGTGTGGAAAGTAGCCCTTGATTTGAGACATCTTGTTTAGCTTTGTTTTCTACCAGACTATGAATTGTGGTGAGTGACAAAAAGATCAGAAGGAGGGGGCAGGCTTTACTTTATCCTCAACCCCGCCCCCAAATCACACTCTATCACATACGGTAAGATCCCAAAGCAGATCTTTAACAGTGAGTGAGCGCATGAGCCAAGCTGGGCAGGCTGGGACTCTGGCACTGTTCTGATCTCAGGATCTGACCCTTTCCTGTTTGTTCGTTCCTTTCTCTAAAGAGGTGGCGTGGCAGTAGATGTGCAAATGTGCTTCATGAGGCTCCATGAAGCTGAGTAAGAAGATGTATGATAAATGTTTCTCACCCAGCGGAGACATTTACAACGTACATGTGACTTTCAGTTTCATGATCTTCTCTACTCCAGTCCCCATCTCTGCAGCCCCACCTCTGACCTCTGCCTCAGCGATGGCAGACATCATTAAATCCATCCCCACAAGATGGATAAATGGAAGCTCAGTGGTTCATAACTGACCTGAGCTCACACAAACAATGTGTGGTAAAGCTCGCTGGCTGTAAAGAACAGGTATACAAGTCTTCTTTATTTATAACCCCCCTTTCTTCCCAAAAAGGTGCTTAAGGAGGTGAGCAATCAGCATTGTTTTAATACGGATACTTTGAGAAACACATACTCAAAATAGTTATAGACAGTTTAAAGATAAATGTGTTTTGATCCCCTGAGAGAATGCATGTGAGCTCTCTGAAGAGTTTTAAAGAATGCGAAGCAAAAGTAATTGAAATAATTTAAAGTGGACAATTTTTTTAAACAAGTGAAGGTTTTAAACTCTAAAATGGAGGGTCTGGGGGATATGGCATAGTGCTTAAAGAGCACCTGCTGCTTCTGCAGAGGACCTGGGTTCTGTTCCCAGCACCCACAAAGGAAGGCCCACAGCTGCCTATAACTCCAGCTCCTGGGGATATGACAGCCTCCCAAGTACACATACTAACCCCTAGACATACACACACACACACACACACACACACACACACACACACACACACCACATTCCCACCTCCCTAGACTTCTGTCTTAGGGTTTCTATTTCTGTGAAAAGACACCATGACCTTGGCAACTCTTATAAAGAGAACATTCAGTTGTGGTGACTCACTTACAATTTCAGAGGTTCAGTGTGTTATAATCATGAATTGAAGCATGGTGGTGTGCAGGCAGATAGACTGCTACAACTTGCAGGCAACAGGAAGTTGACTGACAGTCACATTAAGACAAGCTTGAGCAAAAGAGACCTCAAAGTCCACCCCCAATTCCTCCAGCAAGGCCACACCTCCTAAAAGTGCCACTCCTTTTGGGGGTCATTTTCTTATAAACCACCACATTCCACTCCCTGGCCCCCAAAGGCTTATAGCCACATCATAATGCAAAAATGCATTCAGTCCAAGTTCAAAAGTCCCCATAGTCTATGACAATCTCTAATTTTTTTCAAAGTCCAAAGTCTCTTCTGAGATGCATGGCAAATCTTAACTGTAATCCCCCTGTAATAATCAAAATCAAAAACAGAATACTTCCAACATATAATGGCACAGGATATATATTACCATTCTAAAACGTAGGGAAAGGAGCATAGTGAGGAAATACTGGACCAAAGCATGACCAAAAACCCGCTGGGATAACTCTAAACTCTGCATCCTCCTGTCTGATGTTAAAACACTCTCCACACATCTCCAACTTCATTCAGCTTTGTTGACTCCAACTCACTTGTTTCTCTGGGGCTGGATCCACTCCCTGTTAGCAGCTTTCCTCTGCAGGTATCCCACAGCTCTGGCATCTCTAACATCTTGGGTTCTCCAAGGCAATCCAGGCTTCAACTTCACAGCCTCACACAATGGCCTCTCTACTAGGCTTCCATTCAAGGACATCCCTGACACATGCCTGGCCTCAGTGGATTTATTCCATAAGTTCTTTCTTCTATCCTTTACTCTAGATCAAGAACCACATGGCCAAAAGCTGCCAAGTTCTGCTGCTTACTGGAGCTGGAACATGACCCCTCATTCAATTACATCTTTGTCAGCTTTCTGTCTTTCACTGCCTAAGCTTGGCTATTCTGAAACTTGCTCTGTAGACTAGGCTGGCCTCAAACTCAGAGATCCACCAGTCTCTGCCTTCTGAGTCCTGGGATTAAAGGTGTGTAACACTTGCCCCCACCCCACCCCTCAGCTTTAAGCTTTTCTTTAATTCCTTTTCAAAAACTGGAAATGTAGCTGGGTGGGATCTTGCCCTGAGGCCACCACTTCCTTTATTCCTTTTCTTAATCCACTTATCTCCTTGAATACAGAATTTAACTCTATTCCACTTCCTGTTGCTCTTTTTCTCCACAAAATTTACATTTTGTAATTTACCCTGCTCAGCTTGCTCCTTTTCATTATATTTATTAGAGTTACCATTAAAATGCACATGCCAGAGTCTATACTATGCTGTTTTGAGATTTTTCTCTGCCAATGAAATGAATACCCATTCTTCACTCTAATCTCAGGCAGACTCTTTGGACAAGGGCAAAAAGCAGCCACTTTCTTCATCCAAAATACCACAAGAACAATCTCTAGGCAACATACTAAAATGTTTTACCTCTAAAACTCTTGAATGAGATCCCCACAGTTCATCAAATCACACCCAGCACCACTGTCTTTCATGCTCCTACTAGGATGGCCCAGTAAGCAGTAGTTAAAACATTCAATTGCTTTTCTAATCCATGGTTCCAAAGTCCATATTACTTCAAACAAAAGCATAGTCCAGCTCATCACAGCAATAACTAGTCTCCTGGTACCAACTTCTGTCTTCATTGGGGTTTCTATTGCAGTGAAGAGACACCATGACCATGGCAACCCTTATAAAGGGAACATTCAATTGGGGTGGCTCCCTTACAGTTTCAGAGGTTCAGTCTGTTGTCATGATTACAGGGAGCATGGCAGCCTGCCCGCAGACGTGGTGCTATGTCTTCCAGGCAACAGGAAGTTGGCTGACAGGCACACTGAGGGAAGCTTGAGGAAAAGAGACATCACAACCCACCCACATCAACACACTTCCTCCAACAAGGACTCATCTCACAATAGTGCAATGCCATTTGGGGGCCATTTTCTTTGAAACTACCATAGTATTTATACACACTCATATACACATACTCAACCCTAGACATATAAACACTAATGTAAACATACTCACCCCTAGACATACTCATGTACATATAATCACCTCTCGATATATACACACACTCAAGTTCATATAATCACCCATAGACATAAACAAACTCCTGTATGCTGTGGATATCGTTCTATGTAAATAAAACACTGATGGCCAGTGACCAGGCAGGAAGTAGGTGGCCAGGCAGGAAGTAGGTGGGACAAGGAGAGAGGAGAATTCTGGGAAGCAGAAGGCTGAGGGGGGAGACACTGCAGCCACCGCCAGGACAAGCAGCATGTAAAGACTCTGGTAAGCCACCAGCCACGTGGCAAGGTATAGATTTATAAAAATGGGTTAATTTAAGATAAAAGAACAGTTAGCAAGAAGCCTGCCACGGCCATACAGTTTATAAGTGATATAAGTGTCTGAGTGATTATTTTATAAGTGGATTGTGGGACTGCGGGGCTTGGGGAACCTGGAGAGAAGCCCTCCAGCAACAAATGGCGCCCAACGGCTCGAGTTTCCACCTTAAACCTCAAAATATTTAATAACCAATTCTAAACAGAGCCAAAAACAGGTTGCTGCTTCTTGTCTCATACGGCAACAAGACGCTGCAAAACGCAGGTTTGAACACTGGCAGGTTCCTGTTGTGTGCGTTTGACCAGCAGTATGGCGGTAATGAGGCGTCTGCCAGCGGCACATTAAGCTGTGTGGTAGATTTAGTCTTTACTAGTATTAAAAAAAAAAAAAAAAAAAAAAAAAGAGGTTTCTGGGCTACACGCTGCTTTGATAAAAGCTTAGACCCACTATTTCTGAGACTTGATGACTCCCAGAGCTGGCAGAAAATGTACCACTGCCATGTTGGGAAGCTGAAGTGGGCGGAGCCAGCAGCCACAGCGCCTTTTCAGTCTTAGAATTGTGTAGTTTAAAGCAATAGGTTCAAGGTAATATAAAAAATAAGCCACGTAAAGATGGCTACCACACAGAAAATCTGGATTATGTTGTCTTTGATATTCGTAACTGAAGAAAAACATTTGATTACAAAAGCTGTTGAGTAATGCCAAAATGTATATTTTAAAGGTACCTTGACTTCAAAATTTGGATTTAAGGATATGTTGCTTTGGAAAAGAGGTTCTGCTTTTGTTTCCACAGAAAGCCAGAGGCTGTGGATTTGTTCCAGATTAAGATACATCAGGTTTCACCAGCCAAGACCCCCTGAAAGGTCTCCGATGACACCATGGCCCAGATGATCCAACATCCAGAGCGGTTTCAAGGCAACTGGCTCCCACAATACAGCCTTAAGGACTACCCCATAGGCCTAAATTTTTCTTTGCGTCCCCATAAGATACAGCGCCCCCCTCCAGCAGGAAGTAGTAAGAGATGCTACACCCAAATTCCCAAATATACCAAGTTGGCTTTAGAGGTGGAATTGGCTCACTCCCCCTCTAAACCCAGACATATTGCTTAAAAAATGGTTAAGAGATTCTTGTGTCCCAAATCAGAAGAGCCCTCTGGTATGGGACAGAGAAAAACCAATATTTTTATTTTAAACAGGTTGGTTATAAATGTGATCTCTTTCTAAAAAAGAAAAGGGGATATGATATAGATATATAGGAGGATATAGAGATGATAAGATAAAAGGGTAGATTAATGAACCTACTTTTAAAGAACAACCTGTTTAAAATGTTTTACATTGGTATAAATTTTAGTTTATTGATACAAACTTGAAGTTAATTTTGTTATACTGTATATATATATATTTCTATTCTTGTTTTAGGTATTATGTTTATATAACTCATTTAAAATTGTAATGGATAATTAAAAATAGATTAATAATTAGTCATCTATGATAATCATATTTGTAGCCATGTTAGTTAATTCTTCTAGGTATACATCGATATATTTCAGATAGATAGGTAATCTTCAAACACTTCATAGACCTAGAGAATATGGCATTTAAATAACTTAAATTCTGTTGGCGTGAGACACAATTGCTCCTGGCTGCACCAATTGATCCCGAGAAAATGTTGGGCTTCTAAGACATTTCCATTTGGAAGTTTGTCTTTTTGGCACAAAATGGCCTACTGGACAAAGAACTGCCCTTGCCTTGACAGCTGACAGGACAAATGCAATGCTGTCCTTTCTGGACAAGCAGGACACAAGGAAAGCGACCACTGTACTCTGCCAAGACAGGGTAAGATGGTCTCTCAGAATTCCTGCTTCTGAAAATGGTCTGTCAGATACTCTAGGCCTGTAGCCAATTTAAATGCACCAACAATGCTGAGAAACATTAGGTGACTGTCCAGGCTGCCAGCTGTCTTGGTTTACTCTTGCAAGATTCCCGAAAGTTGCTTGCATCCATCTACCATTTCTCAGGTACCATTATGTTCCTTCTCAGGTCTTTGATGTGGTTGAAAACTAGATAGTTGTAATTTCTTCAGTTATGATAAAAGATAAGTTAGATATAAAACCTTAAACTCACAAATATAAGATAGATAGGACATCTTCTTTAATATTGTAACTGTAATTCTTGCTCGGTAATTGTTTTGTTATATGTAATTTTACCATGTTAAAGCTAAAACCTTCCTTTTTAAAAAAAGAAGAAAAGGGGAAGTGCTGTGGATATCATTCTATATAAATAAAACACTGATGGCCAGTGACCAGGCAGGAAGTAGGTGGCCAGGCAGGAAGTAGGTGGGACAAGGAGAGAGGAGAATTCTGGGAAGCGGAAGGCTGAGGGGGGAGACACTGCAGCCACCGCCAGGACAAGCAGCATGTAAAGACGCCGGTAAGCCACCAGCCACGTGGCAAGGTATAGATTTATAAAAATGGGTTAATTTAAGATAAAAGAACAGTTAGCAAGAAGCCTGTCACGGCCATACAGTTTATAAGTGATATAAGCATCTGAGTGATTATTTTATATGTGGATTGTGGGACTGCGGGGCTTGGGGAACCTGGAGAGAAGCCCTCCAGCAACACCTGTATACATATATAAGCCTAGACATACACAACTCATATACACATGATCACCCCTAGACATATACACACACACTCATATATGCATATTCACACACATACACACATATATATACAAACTCATGTACATATACTCATCCTTGAAATATTCACACATGTACACATACACATAGACTTACACATATGCTTATGCATTTACTTACACATACACATATATATACATTCAAATCCATATATTCTCTCCTATATACACTCATGTACATATATTCACATATATACATATACACACAAACTCATATACACATACTGACCCCTAGACACATACTCACACACTCATGTATACATCCTCACACATAGACAAATCCACACACCCATGTACATATGCTCACCCCTTGACATATACACAAACACATGTACACATACTCAGCCATAGACATATGCACATGCTCATATACTCAGTCTCCCAGGCATATACACTCCCATGTACATATACTCACCCCTTGACATAGACTCATTTACATATACTCATCCATAGATATATTCACACTCATGTACACATACCCCTAGACACATATACACACTCATGTATATAGACTCACACATAGACATGTTAACACACCCATATGTATACTCAGCCCATATATAAAAATACACTCTCATGTACACATACATTTCTAGAATTATACATGCACACTCATTTAAACAAACTCACTCCTAGATATATACACATACTCATGTATAAATACACATAGATTTAGACAAATCATGTATACATATTCATGTCTAGACATATATGCACATTCATGTACATGTGCTAAAGCATAGACATATACACATACTGGTACACATACTCACACTCAGATATATAAACACATACTCAAGTACACATACCTCTATTTTTATTCACACACTAATTTAAACATACTCACTCCTAGACATATATAAATACTCATGTACATACACTCAACCCTAGACATAAAACACTCTCATGTATGTATACTCACATATAGAATATGCACACTCTTGTATATATAGTCACACAGTCACACCCATATATTTATATATTATATTTATTCATATATATAAATATTTATATATGAATATATATATTTATATATATAAACACAAAATCATGTACATATGCCTCTAGAATTATACACATACACTCATGTACACAAACTCACCCCTTGACTTATACACAGGCATGTATTTGTACTGACCCCTAGACATACACACAATAATATACATATACTTAACCATAGACATATACATACCCACTCATGTACACACACTCACCTCTAGACATCTACATATATACTCATATACACATTCTCATTCCTAGACAGATACTTCCTCAGGAATATATACTCACCCCTAGATATATACACACACTCATGTATATGTACTCAACACTAGATATGCAGAAACACACATTAACATATGCTAAATCATTGACATATACTCACAATCGTATATATATATATACACTCACCCCTAGACATATACAAACAGTCATACATACTAACCCCTGGACATACATAAACACTCATGTGTATACACTCACACATAGATACACACACACATACATATATATTCACCCCTACAGATGTACATACACATTTATGTCCATATATTCACCCTTAGACATATGCACACACTCATGTATACATACTCACACATAGACATACAAACACACTCATGTACACACACTCACCCTTAGACATAGATATTGGAGAAATTATTTTGGCCACTCCACGTAGTTAAAAGGATATAGTTCTGTATTTGTATCAATATACAAATTATCTTAAACAGGAGTATAAAAATAGTTTACATTTGTATCAACATATAAGAATCTATCACAGTACAAATTACAGTGCAAATTATCTAAGGTTGCTATTTTACTAAATTTGTTTGCTAGTATAAACAATGATTTACCATCATATCTTATACCTATCCGTTCCATTTCTTCTCCCCCCCCCCTTTTTTTTACAATACTGAGTCTAATATTTTCTTCCACCCCAACCCTATAACCGTCATCCATAACCCCACTTCTGGTACTATAACTAAAAAAAAAAAAAAAGCCCGGGTAGCTCAGTCGGTAGAGCATGAGACTCTTAATCTCAGGGTCGTGGGTTCGGGTCCCACGTTGGGCGCCAGATATCGGAGAAATTATTTTGGTCACTCCACGTAGTTAAAAGGATATTCATTTAGTGGCGTAACTCACAAATTAAGTAATAGGTAGGTCGCAGGGTCTGGGGAAGGTGTAACACAGTCCAGCGGTGTTCTCCTGAGCTCTGCACAGTCCACCTTCACCATTCAGCGTCCCGGCACAGAGAGAGCACACAGAGAGATAGCTGGCCCATCCAGCTCTCGGGTCTCCAGGCGCCTCCCCTCGCCCCGCCTCGTAGGCGTGACAGTTGCCAGAGTCTCAATGGGGGTTGGAACTTCCAGATCCAAGCTGGAATGGCTACCCACTACACATATACACATACTCATATATACATACTTACCCTTAGACTTATACACACACTCATGTATATATACTCATACATAGGTATGTACACACACTCCATATCCTCACCCCTAGACATGTACATACACTCATATAAATATACCTATACATAGAATTATACACACTATTGTATGGATACTCACCCTTTGACATATACAAACACATTCTTGTACATATATTCACATATAGATACATACACTAAGTCATATACATATACTCACACTTGACATACACACACACACTCATGTACACAAACTCACCCATAGATATACATACTTACTCATGTACATACACACATATATACATTCATGTATATATACTCACCATTAAATATAAACACACACTCATGTACACATACTCACTCTTGACATTTATACACACTCGTGCATATTCTCACCCCTAGACATACAGACACACACTCTCATGTATACAAACTTACCCCTGACATATACGCACTCGTGCACATTCTCACACAAAGACACATACACACTATCATGTACACATACTCACACATAGATGTACAAAGATACTCAAGTACACATATTCACCCCAGACATATTCGCACACTCATGTACATAGACTCACACATGCAAATAATGAAATCATTATGTAAAATTTTTCTCAAATGAGTTAACCAAGTGGCTTTCTTGAGGTCTTCTTTTTAATAGTTCTCTTCGGTAGCAGCTAGTCCTGGTGGTCCATGGAGAGACCAGACCACATGGCTACCACACTGACTGTGCCTGTGGGCTGAAACTTCTCTAAACTCTGAATTTTTTTTTCACATCTGCTTATTTATTTCAAAGTAACAACTGACACTCTAAAATTCACAAGTACTTTCACACACAGGCTTTCATTTATTTCTCACAACAAGTGGCTAATATCGTATGCACATTTTCTGAGAGGAATTAGGTAGCAGGGTGTTTTTCACACAACTTACCCTGTGTTTATGTGGTGGGCTGTGGGTGGAGAGCTGTGTCTTATTCTGGAGCGCTTTCTACTTGGTTTCTAAAGTCAGACTTAGGACTCAGTGAATACTGCTTTCTCTCTTTCTTGCCCATCTATGCACAAGCCTCAAAGGTTGTTGATTTTCACTTTCAAATTTAAGTCGTTCTTGGTTCCCATCTCATCACCTTTTCAGTTTAGAGTCTTTAGCATTTATCTGAATTATTATGGATCGTGTTCTTCTGAGACAAGGTCTCAAGCCGCCCCCAGACTTACACAGCAGCAGAGGGTGATCGTGAAGTTCTCAGCCCCCAGCCTCTATCTCCTGGGTCCTGGGGCTGCAGCTGTCCAGCTCCACACCCTGTGTTCTGAGGTGCTAGGGACGGAACCTGGGCTACAGGCTTGCTAGGTAAGCAAGCACTCTGTTAACTGAGCCACATTCCCATTCGTATTTCCCCCATCCTCTCCTTTTCCTTCCCTAACTCTGACGTCAGACTAGAGTGGAGAGAGGGAAATCCCTAGCCTGGAGCCTTCCACAGCTCCTTGTCCCCCAAACCCCCTGTCCCTCACACCCTCCTGTCCCCCATGCGCCCATCCCCCACAGCAGTGACTCTAAGACTTCACCTTTCCATGGTGCTCTCACTCCGTTACCGTCATCTCCTACACCGAGAGGGGCGCCTGGGGCCCTTTTACAAACAGCACATTGACACCTGTAGATGCGGATGTGGGCATTCATACAGCCACTGCACACCCTGTGTTCCTTTCAGTCTCCCAAAGACTTGGGAGAGAAATTTTGTTTCAAAATTTGAAAAATTCTTGGTAGAGTCTGGGTCTGAGATTCATGGGTCTAAGTAAGATGTATTACCTGAAAAAAACAACTAGTTTGTCTAAAGGAAAAAAGTTGACGAAACCCTGAATTAGACATACTAGCCAGGCTTCTCCAGAACATACATTTTAAAATGTAAGTGATTATTACTGTGAAAAGCTTGTGTACTACTACTATACCAAAGGTAAATCTGATGCTTTTGAAAGCACCTTTCCATGACAGAAATGCCTTTGTATTTTGGACTGTATTCTACCATGTGCTCCTGTCTTTAGGTGGACTAAAGGCTGGTTGTATAATTTACAGTGTAAACAAAGATGCTTTCGTGTGTGGAGTGAGTGTGTTGCCGGTACAGGACCAACAGATGCAAAACCACCATTCAGAACAGCGCAGACATCCAGTCCTCCTGTGTGTCTGCTCACTCTATTACCACTTCAAGGCCTTGAGAAATTCTCGTGTATTTCCAGGTTTTTGTACACACCATGTGACTCTGAGCCTTAGGGGATTTGTACATCATGTTCTTGAGGCCTGGACACCCTTTATTAGCTCTCTTCTTCTATCTAACTCCTATGTAGTACTTCAGGAAGCCTTTCCAGGCTCCAGACTGTAGCAGAGCCCAGTCTCTTGTGAGGATTCTAACCACACAGGAGTCTGATTTTCCCAGTCATGCACTTTCCAGAACAGCAATTTCCAACTTTGGCTATTTTGTTTATTTTGATTTTTTATTTGTTGTTTTTTTGTAACGTATGGAGCAATTCTCCTTTCATTTCCCTATCTTTTCTCCTTCCTTGTAGCAGCAGGGTACCATGCTGCTGAGGGCCTGGCTTAGCAATACCATGGGGGTAACTCTAAACCTGCCCATTTGTAGTTAGTACAACCAGAATGCAGAAAACCCATCTAAAACAAGGCTGTGCACTAGCTATTAGCTATCTGAAAGGGAAATTAGGGTAACATTCCTGTCTATAATGGTATCAAAAAGAATAAACTACCTAGGGAGAAACAAAGGCTTGTGTAGTAAAAACGGCAAAACATAGATGAAAGGAATCAAGGAAGGAACAAATGGAAGGAAACAATCTTATGCTAATGAATTATAAAATATTTTTAAACCTCTGATTACTTGCCTGGGACCCAATGTTTATGCACCCGCCCCAGCTCACATGCTGCAACCCTAGCCCCTGAGTTGATAGAATTGGAGCTTAGGAGTCTGGGGAGGTGTTCAGACCATTGTGATGAGCCACCGTTGACTATCAGTGTTTTTATAACAGGCCCGTGGGGACCCCTTACCTTTCTGCCAAGTCAAGTTATGCTGGGAAGACGGCTGCCATGAGGACTCTGCAGACCTGGACCTCACTCGCGCTTGACCTCCAGAGCTGCAAGAAATACATTCCTGTCTGGGGCCGAGAGACAGCAAGTCCAAGTGCTTGCCGTGCCAGGGAGAGGGACTGGAGTTTGGATCCTAGCACCCTTGTAAACCCTGGCAGGTGTGGTGGCCCACACGCCAGTCTACCCTCTGGGAGGCAGAGACAGCGACCCCGGGACCAGCTGGCTGCTTAGAGTCGTGGACTCCTGGCTCAGCTGAGAGAACCTGCCTCAAGACACGAAATGAAGAGCGACTGAGGGAGGCACCTAACGTCAACCTCTGACCTCCATGTGCACGCATGTGCATATATATGCCCCAGACATGCAAACATGCACACGTATATACCCCAGACATGCAACGCACACATATATACCCCAGACATGCAATGCACACATATATGCCCCCAGACATGCAAACATGCACACATATATGCTCCCAGACATGCAATGCGCACATATAAACCCCAGACATGCAAACATGCACACATATATGTCCCAAGACTTGCAAACATGTGCACATATATGCCCCCAGACATGTAAACATGCACACATATATGCCCCCAGACATGCACACATATATGCCCCAGACATACAATGCACATATATATGCCTCCAGACATGCAAACATGCACATGTACATGAAAACCCCGTTGTTTATAGTATTGTCTTATAGCTGCTCTAATAGACTGAGATAATACCCCCAAATTTAGAAATTCAAGACTGTTGCTAGAGTTTTCCACCTTGCCCACAGTCAGGACAAATCTTTGTCACCCGCCAGTCCCACAGCCACTCAGACCCAACCAAGTAAACACAGAGACTTATATTGCTTACAAACTGTATGGCCGTGGCAGGCTTCTTGCTAACTGTGCTTATAGCTTAAATTAGTCCATTTCCATAAATCTATACCTTGCCATGTGACTGGTGGCTTCCCGGCGACTTCACATGCTGCTGGTCATGGCGGCGGCTGCAGTCAGTCCTTCTGCCTTCCTGTCCTTTTATTTCTCCTCTCTGTTAGTCCCGCCTATCCTTCCTGCCTAGCCACAGCCGATCAGGTTTTATTTATTGATCAATCAGAACAACTTGACATACAGACCATCCCCCAGAACAGCCAAGTGCAGACCATCTCAGACACCTGCACTCAGGCCCATGGTCCTAATCATCCTCTATGCGGACCTGCTGGGTAACGCCACAAGGAACCCAAGAACGAGTCCCCACAGGACATACAGAACATCCCACAGCACAAGACAATTTTTAATCTGTCCTGTTTTATAAGGGTTTAAAAAGGAGAGATGATTCTAAGATTTATGTAGAACCTCAAGAAGCCATGAACAAGCAAGCCAGTCTTAATGAGAACATAATCACTAATCTCAAAATAATTTTGAAGTTATGGTAAGCCAAAAAGTGTGGTCCCTGCATGAAGGCATCCATGGGGGTCAGCGAAACAGAATAGAGAGCCCAGAGATAAGCCCGGGGAGAGCTCAAATGCCCTGTGGCAGAAGGTCCGAGAATACGTGTGGAGCAAGGAAGAGCTTGTCAACAAACTGCAGGGTAGAAGCTGGGGTTAGTTAGGGCGTCTTAGGGTTTCTGTTGCTGCAACAAAACACTGCTACCAAAAAGCAAGTTGGGGTAGGAAAGGGTTTATCTGGTTTACACTTCCACATTGCTGTTCATCACAGAAGGAAGTCAGGACAGGAACTCAAACAAGGCAGGATCCTGGAGGCCATGGAGGGGTGTGCTGCTCACTGTCTTGCTTTACTTGGCTTGCTCAGCCTGCTTTCTTATAGAACCCAGGGCCACCAGCCCAGGGATGGCACCACCCACCATGGGCTGGGCCCTTCCCCATTGATAACCAATTGAGAAAGTGCCTGAGAGCTGGATTTCATGGTGGCAGCTCCCCAGGTGAGGGATGCCTCCTCACTGATGCCTCCAGCCCATATCAGGTTGACACAAAAAAACCAGCCAGTCCACTCCCTTACTTTACAGCGTACACAAAAGTCAGCTGAAATGGATTGAAAATGCAAACAGGACTGAGGTGATGAGACTTAGGGGAACTTTGTGACGCCGGTCTTGCTGATGACCTCATGGATGTGACACCAAAAACAGAGGAAGTGACATAAAAATCAGAGGTGACATAAAACAAGAGGGACTGATCAAACTAAAGAGCTTTCAGCCCGCAAGGGGAGAAGAGGGGGGAAATGGGAGTGATCGATAGGATTGGAGGGAAGTTTCCCATCATGCATCTGATGATAAACTAATCTTCAGAATGTATAAGGAGCCCCTGTAACTCAGTAGTGAAAATAACTATCAAAACCTATAGAAACTTTAAAAATCCCGATTAAAATGAGCTAAAAATTCAAGCACAAATACAAAGACCACAAATGGCCAATAGGCTTATGGAAGTTCTCAGTGTCAAGAGTGACGGGATAAACGCAGGTCGAGTCACGAATTGTGTCCTCAGCGTGGTTATAGAAGAAAAGATAAGTGGTTTTTTATACTGGTTGTGGGGGTGAAAAATGATAAGCTCTTGTGGAATCTTGAGGATGAGCAAATAACTTATTGTTCATAGCTGATATTAGGCAGAGTGTAATGCATAGATGGCAGCATGTACATGTCATCCCAGCACTCAGGAGACTGAGGCAGGAGTGCATGAACTTTAGGACAGAGCAGGCTACATAGTGATACCTTGTTGCAAACAAAACAAACCAACAAAACCCATTCTCTCTCTCTCTCTCTCTCTCTCTCTCTCTCTCTCTCTCTCTCTCTCTCTCTCTCTCTCTCTCTCTCGTGTGTGTGTGTGTGTGTGTGTGTGTGTGTGTGTGTGTGTGTGTGTGTGTGATGAACTACTATTCAGCCTTTAAGAGAAAGAATGAAATGCTGTAATATGTAACAGCATAGCTTAACTTTGAAGGCATTGTGTAAGGGGACATAAGCCAGGTACAGAAAGACAAATTAAGCACGTGGTCATGTGGGTATCTACAATAGTCAGATTCATGTAATTACAGTGAAAGCGGATCATGGAGACTTGCTAACCAGTGGACATAAAGTTTATGTCAGGCAAGATAAATGCTCTTCAGAAACCCCTGCATAGCACTGTTCTGTAGTCAATGGCAATGCGGCAGACACCTAAAATCATGGTGAGGAGATGGAGCTCATGCTGAGGGTTCTTACCACAAAAAAAAGATGAAGTAAACTGCTGGGAGAAATTCTGAATTAACAGATAATGGTGTTTCACTGGCCAGTGAAAGAGAAGCTTACAAGAAAAGTGGCATTGTCTTACCTTGTAACGAATGAATGGATTATGAGTAAGATGTGTGTTTCAGAAATAACCCATGGTGTAAGCAGTGAGAGTGCCGAGTCACTAGAAAGTCTCAAACTTTTAAAGCCACTTGGTTTAAAACACAGAGATCTACCCCCTGAGCTCTGAAGCAGGGACAACAGCCGTGAGTGGAGAATTCAGTGGTCATATCCTCCAGTGGCAAACATGTAGGAATGAAGTCCTCCGTGAAGTCTTTTATAGAATGGAGACTGTCTAACACAGATGATCTCATTGTTCAGTGAGGAATCTCACAGGGCCAGAGCATCAGCCTTTGGATTGGGGTAGTCTAACCTGTCTTATTAACCGGGCCATGGGAGTATCATGCTGATCATTATTAGCTCAGTTCATCACCCCCCCCCTCCCTAAACTTTAATGCCTAAGTATTGAAAATTTCGTCCACCAAGCAAAGAGGGAATTTTATTAGGTGATCCCTACAAAGCCAGAGCAAACACAAGTAGGAACCAAGGAGAGTAGAAGTAATCTTGGCCTAGGAGGCACCTAGAAGGAGAGAGACAGATGGGAATTTAGATGGCAAGCCTTTGGCATGGGTGACCTGAGGACTTTGTATTAAGGGCTAGTGAGTCATGGAAGGGTGAGGACAGACTGCAATGGGCGGTTTATCCTACTTTTATGGTATACAAATTTAAAGAAGTAGCCCCCTTTTTTTCTGAAGATAAAAAGAAACGTCTTCTGTTTGGTATTTTCCTATTTTCTTCAGGTTCTAAACAGGATGAATATTGCCAAACATATTCTAAAACTATCTAGGCACTCTTGGGGCAGGGGAAATTCAACATTGGTTGGAATCTCAGTACGATTGCAGTCTGTTATAGTTCAAACAAATTCTTCCAATGGTTAGCTAATGATTTCCACCAACTCAGTAGTCATGTTTTATATCTCTATAAACCCGTGTTAAAAAGAGAATGGTGGGTTAAAAGCATGAAGGCCGCCAGCCAATGTTTGACACAGTGTCCTTGACTACCTGGGTGCTATGTGCAGCTTTGAATGATTAACTGTCTTGGTGTTGGGTATGTAACATAAACCTCGTCACAATGATAAACAGGGCAAAGATCATGTATACATTGGTTCCAGTGGAGGATGATTAGTAAGACACATGAACTCGGGGCTCCCTTGCAACAGTCTCAAGCATCACTTTGCTTATACAGAAACCACATTCATCAACACATGGCTGAAGAGCTGCCCTACCCTACACAGAGTTGTAGGCACATACAGCTAAAATTATTTATAACTCATAGATTGAAGCATCAACATACAAATTTGGATGATCACAAAGTTTGTTTGAAGATGGTTCATCCATCCAGAGTTCCAAAGCTTTGCTCTGTGATGAGGCCAAATGTCTACCCTGAAATTTAGTTTGTGCAGTTCATTCTTCTGGAAGGGAGCCCCCCCCCCCCCGGGTCTGCTAGAACCTTGTGTAATTCCAGGCCATGTTTGCAAGCTAATTTTAGTCGTTTTGTTTCCAACAAATGCATCTTACAGGTCTGCTTTGTTGTGTTCTAAGACATAGCCTAGTCCAGTTATTCTAACCTAACCTCGGGGAGGGGAGAGGTTCATTTGTTTTGTTGTGTGGAGATTGTGAAGTAGAAGCTTCAGAGTGAAAACACTTTTTTATTTCACTACGTTCATAGAGGTTCTCTAGAGCAGTGGTTCTCAACCTGTGTTGTGACCCTTTGGGGATCACATATTAGATATCCTATATATTAGACATTTATGTTATTATTCATAACAGTAGCAAAATTACAGTTCTGAATTCACAATAAAACAATTTTATGGCTGAGGGTCACTACAACATCAGAATTGGTTGAAAACCACTGCTCTAGAGGAACAAAATTAAAAGAATGGATATATATTACAAAGGGGCTTTATTAGATTATCTTACACACTGTTGGATGGGTAATTCAACAATGGTCATCTGCATGCTGGAAAGGCAGCAGCAGCAGCAGTAGCAGCAGCAATCACAGCAGCAGCAACAGCAGCCGCAGCAACAACAACAGCAGCAGCATAGTAGATGCCCTTACCAGGAAGGCACAAAGCCAGGTAGGCAAAGGCATCATTCTTTTCTATGTGGGCCACTATAAGGTGTGACTTGCTCTACGGGAAGGTCTTCATCAGTTAATTCTTCCAGGAAATGCCCTGTTATCCAAACCAGAGGTGGACATGTGTCTTTAAGTTGATTCAAGACCCAAATAAGTATCACAGTTTCTGGCTACCTTAATCATACCACCTAAGGAGTTAGGATGGGATGTGGCTGGAGGAACAGTTCTTCAATGAGAGTAGGGGTGAGGCCTCTCTAAATCAGCGCCATCTGATCCAGGATCCAAAGAGGACAGAAAGACAGCCAAGCTATTAGTTGGCAGATGGGGTCTCTAGGTGGAGAGCCTAGCATGTGCAAAGACCTTGAGGCCGGTGGAGTGCCGCAGGGCTGGGGATGAAGCCCGCAGGAGTGCTGGGTGAGTGTGAACCATCAGCATCAAGAGCATCTGGGGAGACAAAGCAGGGACGGAGGAGGAAAACCACTCGGCCAGACCAGTGTGTGATCCTGAGCAGGAGACATGGAGCTTCGGCTGGAGGTGGGGCCTGGCAGGGACTGTCAGCCCAGTGGCACTTGCTGAGTGATGGCGCATCGCGGGCAGCTCAGCTCTTCTGTCTCTGGCAAAGGTACGGAGGCCTAAAGCTCAGGGCAGCACTGGCTCTCCCCTCTGAGTGCACAGGCTGGGGAGGAAATTACCAAAACTGGGAAAAGGGCATCCAGTCAACCTCCCCTCACAAAGAGGGGCTGCCTCTGCACTGAACTAACATGGCTGAAACGCATCCCGAAGTTGAGGACATGCAGCCTGGGTTTGGGGCAGATTAAAAATGAATTTGTTCCAAAGGCTCTGAGCACCCCTTTGCATACATTAGTGGTGGGCACTGTGGCGCCAGGCCAGGCTTTGCCTATCAGGACCCTGGGGGTGGGGGGGGGGAAGGGGCTTGATTAACCAGGGCACTTTGTCCTGTCAATCATTTGCAGTGAATGTTTCCAGACACAGATAGAGCTAGGTGCTCCAACCCAATCAGTCATCTGGGCTCTCTCTTACAGGCATTTTGTTTCTCAATGGCTTCAGCTGTGCTGGCTTCAATTACAGCAAATTCTCTTTCTGGTGGTAGTCACCAGGCCCGTGCTTACCTTTCATCACTCTGGGAACAAAGTGAAGAGAACCTTCCCTTTCTCAAGCATCCTCAGGAGTTGCAGCAGTGACACCGTGTTCCCATCCGACCTGCTTGCCGTGTGCATTGGGGGAGGCATGTGGGTCTTTTTCAGCCCTCCTGGACCAAAAGCAAAGTAAACTCACTTCCTAAAGGAAAATGGTAGGTTGTGGTTTAAAATGACAAGAATACGTTTGTTAACGGAATAAAAATGTCCATAAGCCAGGAGGCTAAGGCTTTATATGTAGTATGTGGTATCCAATTTAATCTTCACAAAGACTGATGAGAACATTATTATTGCTGTTTCTACTTTGCTCAGGCTCTGGGAACTTGTCCAAGTCATTGCATTCGTTTCTTTCCTTATGGCTGTGATAAAATGTCTGGAAGAAGCAGCTGAAGGAAGGGGGTTCACTGTGGCTCACTGTCTGAGGGTACAGGCTGTCGTGGTAGGACAGGCACAGCAGCTAGTCACTCTGTGTCTCCTCGGGAAGCAGAGGGAAGTGAATGCTGGTGCTCAGCTGGCTTTCTCCGTTTGCTTCAGTCAGACACTCCAGCCTGGGGAATGGTGCCACCCATGTTTAGGTTTGGTCTTCCTGTGTAAAGTAAGCTAATATAGAACCCCCTGCAGAGACATACCCGGGGGCCTGTTTCCATGTTCATCCTAAATCCCGTCCAGGCTAACCATCACAGTCAGGGCATAGTCTTCGGTGGCTGTGAGAGACAGAGTGGAATCGTATACAAAGACCAAGTGCATTGTGGGAACAGAGGGATGGAGAAAAGTTCCAATGGAGGGGCCCAGGCAGAGCCAGACGGGCAGGTAAGAGATGTGGGACCACAGGTGAGGCAGGACCACAGCGGGTGGAAAAGGGTGGGGAGTTCACGCAGTGTCGGAGTGCAGAGACAGAACCAGGCATTCTCAGAAGAGAAAGCAGAAAGCAAAGTGTTCTCAAACTCGGAAAACGTTGACTACAGGAGGATGGAGTTAATGAGGCTTCACTCAGTTGACTACAGCTGTCACGTCATTTACTTCCTCTGCCACAAGTCAAAGCTGAGGTGGCACAAATGTTGCTGGAGAATTTAGGTCACGTGTCTTCTTGATACCTCACTGACATGTTTGTGGAATCAAACAAACATTTCCCATCTGCTTTTCAATTTCCTTCTGTGAAGCAGGATCGCTTTGTTTCCGGACCCCCCTCCTGCTCCGCCGAGCAGAGCTGTGTATAATTATGCTGCACTTGAGTAGAAAACAGTCAAAACTCCAACTTCAGCCTTCAGAACATCCATTTTGTCATTCCGCATACACTTTCAAGCAAAGCCGATGTGCTGGTTACTTGTCAGGCAGCTGGGACAGAATGCCTGACCACCTGGCTCACAGGAAGAAAGGTTCAGGGTCCGGTCCACTGTGGCCATGAAGATGTGGCGGGAGCTCCAGGTAGCTGGTCACGTGGCATCCACAGTCAGGAGTGCAGAGAAAGAGAAGCTGGTGGCCGCTGGCTTCTAATTTTTATGTAGTCTGAGACCCGATCCGGTGGAATGGCACTGCTCATGTGTAGGATGGGTCTTCCCACCTGAATTAACCTATTTAAATATAGACTCACGGACGTGTCTAGGGGTTTCTTTCCATGGTGATTGTAAATCCCATCAAATTGGTGGTCAAGATTAGCTAGCAGAGCTGTGGAATGAGGAAGTTACAGGAAACTTTCTGTGGTCCCTGGGCTGTATGCATGGAAACCCTTTGGAGCAAGAGTCCTCTGGAGCTCTGGGTGTTGGGAGCTTCTAGGCTGATAGATTTCTAGCTGTGCTGCCCTGCGGACAGGCCCCTCCCCTGCAGACAGGCCCCTCCCCTGGAGATAGGCCCCTCCCTGAGAGATAGGCCCCTCCCCAGAGACAGACCCCTCCCCCAGAGACAAGCCCCTCCCCTGGAGGCAGGCCCTCCCCCGGATACAGGCACTTTAGGTCTGTGTAGATTTCCCTCTCCTTATTCGCCACCAATTGATCATAACAGCTGCAATCAAATCCACTTCACCTTAATAAAAATGAACCAGAGAGACTCATTCTATATATTCCAACAGCACTTGTCCAAGTGTTGATTATTGATCTGCAAACAGCCTGTGCTTTAGCCTGGTATGTTAGCTTCATTTCCCCCACTTCAAATTTCAGTAACAGCCATGTTGCCTACTCCGGAATTGCCCTAGCAGAACGAGATGATAGTGGACAGGCCAGAAAATCTCTCCTGGGTCAACAATTCATCATGATGGAAATTGCCGAGGCTCAAGTATGTTCAGTGAGCAGCTAACAACCCATGCATTTCTCTCCAGTCAATCACACGCAGTGGGCTCACAGACTCTCATTGTTAAATTCAATTCCTTCAGTATGGCTGATAATTATGGTATGGAGCAATTGATTTTGCATAACCACATGGCCTAAGCTGATTTGGATGTGATTATTAAGAAAGGGGCATGGCTGTGGTTGCAGCTTATTGGCACAGACTTAACGAACTGCTAAGAAAGGGGACCTTCAAGATGTCTCCTTCTTTCCAGGTGAACCATTTTGCAGCTCCTTATGAAGTGAACAGCAGGTATTTTGGCAGTACCAGAGCCATGGCTACCTTCACTGTTGCACAATTTCCATCCTCTAATTGTGAGTTACCAGCACAAAGGTTACCACAGGGGAGGTCACCGTGCCAAGGGTGTGGACCTTGGTCAGAGCCTTTCTAAGGTAGGAACTTCAAGCTGTGTGTTCTTCCTCCTATTTTACCATGGACAATAAACCGTAATATTCTACCCTACCCTACCCTACCCTACCCTGCCCTGCCCTGCCCTGCCCTGCCCTGCCCTGCCCTACCCTGCCCTACCCTACTCTACTCTATCCTACCCTACCCTACCCTACCCTACCCTACTCTATCCTACCCTACCCTACCCTACTCTACTCTATCCTACCCTGCCCTACCCTACCCTACTCTATCCTACCCTACCCTACTCTACCCTACTCTATCCTACCCTGTCCTACTCTACCCTACTCTATCCTACCCTGCCCTACCCTACCCTACCCTACCCTACCCTACACTACCCTACCCTACTCTACCCTACCCTACCCTGCCCTACCCTACTCTACTCTATCCTACCCTGTCCTACTCTACCCTACTCTATCCTACCCTGTCCTACTCTACCCTACTCTATCCTACCCTGTCCTACTCTACCCTACTCTATCCTACCCTGTCCTACTCTACCCTACTCTATCCTACCCTGTCCTACTCTACCCTACTCTATCCTACCCTGTCCTACTCTACCCTACTCTATCCTACCCTGCCCTACCCTACCCTACCCTACCCTACCCTACTCTACTCTATCCTACCCTGCCCTACCCTACCCTACCCTACCCTACTCTATCCTACCCTGCCCTGCCCTACCCTACTCTATCCTACCCTGCCCTGCCCTACTCTACCCTACCCTACTCTATCCTACCCTGCCCTACCCTACCCTACTCTACTCTATCCTACCCTGTCCTACTCTACCCTACCCTACCCTACTCTATCCTACCCTGCCCTACCCTACCCTACCCTACCCTACCCTACCCTACTCTATCCTACCCTGCCCTACCCTACCCTACCCTACCCTACCCTACCCTACCCTACTCTATCCTACCCTGCCCTACCCTACCCTACTCTACCCTACCCTACCCTACTCTACTCTACCCTACCCTACCCTACCCTACTCTATCCTACCCTGCCCTACCCTACCCTACCCTACCCTACCCTACTCTATCCTACCCTGCCCTACCCTACTCTATTCCACTCTATTCGATAGTGTTTTATAGAGTGCCAGAGCATTTGGAGATCTCTGCTGGGGGGTGGATGTTCTTGTAATTTTTGTATGCCTTGTCTCTATGTCTCAAAGTGCCACAGTGTGTTTCCTGGGGCAGGGATCTCATTGTCAGTTAGATTTCTGCTCAGAGCCATGGGTGTGTTACTGTGCCATCATTTAGACCAGGCTGATGGAGCCATCAGTGCTGGTACCCTTTAAGTAGGGAGGCATTGTGATACCACACTGAAGGCAGATATTGCTTGCACTTCTAAGTGGACTCAACAAACTGAGATGGGTGAGGGAAGAGCACACACTTAGCATGTGCAAGGCCATGGGATCTGTCTCCATCAATACAAAGACACACACAGAGCACACACAACATACACTAATACACACACACACACATACACCACATATACTAACACACACACTCACATACAACTGTGGAACAATGAATTTATCTTAGCAACACATATTAATTAAAAACACCTAGAAATTACAGACAATTATAAAATGACTTATCCGGAGGTGACTAGTGTTTTTCTACTTTAGCATTTCTGTCCATGCACATCTTACTCTGCACAACCGTGTAGGAGACTAGTTAAACTCATATAGTAGAGATATCCTACTTTGTGCTGGATACGCTTCTAATTAAAAAAAAAATTGGGAATCTGTGTGCAATTATTCTTCATGTACTTGTTAAGAACCTGTAGTTTGCCAGGCATGGCAAGTCGTGAATAAGCCAGGTGGATTTTATTGAGACACTCATTCTGGTGGAAGTGCAAAGGGAACAGAAAATAAAGAAACAGGCTAGGCACAATGGTGCACATTTGTTATCCCAGTACTTGAGGGTGGGGTGGGGGGCTGAGAGTTCCAGGCCAATCTTGGCTACACAATGTGATAGTGTCTCAAACAAACAAGCAAGAAACAAGGAAGAAAGAATAAACTGGGAGGGAGACATATACAATGAAAACACAACATGTGAATGTGAAAATGATGCTGTTGTTTGGATAGACAAACAGGTCTCCTTCATCAATGAGTGGCTAGAACAGCAAAGCACACCAGCCAAGGGAAGAACGTAGAGGAACATTCCAGAGAGTGGCTGCTAATGGGAAAGTTCAGAGAGGGAGCCTGGGCTGCAGACCAGTGGGTAGAGTGCTTGTTTGGCATGCAGAAAACTGGCTTCAGGTCCTGGTGCCTCAAACGGAATGGCACAAGCCTGCATTCCTAGTGTAGGCGGAAGCATGTTGAAGGTCATCTTTGAGTACATAGGGAGTTTGAGGGCAGCCTGGACTACATGACGTCCTGTCTCATAAACAAATTAAGTCAACTTAAAAATGAAGAGGTTGGAAGATCAAGAAAGTGTCAGCTACAGGGTTAGGGGCGGGGTAAGGGAGGTGTCCGGTGAGATTTCAGAGGGATCAGCTGTTTTTCTACAAAATCTTTAATATGTATGGTCAAAGCCATTGTAAAGTTTTAAGTAGGAGGAATAACAGAAATGGACTAGTATTCTGAAACCCCAGACTCTGGCTGTCTGCCAGACATGGTGGAACATGCCTTTAATCCCTGCATTTGGGAGGCAGAGGTGGGCAGATCTCTGAGTTCAGGGCCAGCCTGGTCTACAGAGCAAGTTCCATAGCTAGGACTACACAGAGAAACCCTGTCTCAAAAAACAAAAACAAACAAAAAAGTCTGGCTGTCCCGTGACAATGGATAGTGGGGCAAGAGGTATGTCTAGGGATGCCACTCAAGAGTTCATCTTTTGAACAGTCCCTGAGAAAGATAGCTTTGACTTGACCCTGGGATTCAGGCCATTGCCCACGCAAGTTTATTCGCCTCAGCTAGGAGTCCTTTGTTACTCCATAGGTAACTGACCTGGAGGGAGAACCTAGGGAAAAACAGGCTCCTGGGAGGACCTTGGGTGTTGGAGTCAGGTGTGAGATAACTCACACCTTTGGATACTAGCAAGAGGACTAACTTCGGGAAGAAAGAGGATAGAAACAACAACAAGAATGTGAGCAGAGGACAAGGAAGTTGAGGGGAACAAGGAAATGTCACAGAAGAAAGCAGAAAATGAGCTGCCGCGTGGTTCGGGTATAGGATCTTGCCGGGAAGGATTTCTGTGGACTGCTACCTAAGACCACCGCCATTCACTTCATGTCTCAGCTCTGTGTCATTAGTAAGAATTAGCTAATTGTTAGGGTTGTGAAAAAGATGAGTGTTTTCTTCCCATGTAAGCGATGTGTCGGCTCAGCTGTAGTGAGGTCTTATTAAAATATGAAAATTAGCAGCCTGGGGTCTCTGGCAAGTGTTGTTACACAAAGTAACAAGATGCCATCTCAGAACTGACCCGTTCTTGGTGATCACATGTGAAGGACCTGGTCTAGGCTCTCTTGCAGATACTTAACCCGCAACTAAAGCCATTTATAAGTAGAGAGTCTGCTTAGTGGACATCCTTCGGTGGGACTAGCAGTTCAAGCTGGGAACTCCCTGACTACGGTCTGGAGCTGCCAGGCTGGTGGAGGGTGGTGTAATATGTAAATAATCATACCCCTTAGACTCTCTTACATACCTCATCTTGAGTTCTGTGCTTCACGCTTGACCTTTGTGGATGGAATAGGTAATGAATGGCTTCTCCAGGTGACAAGCAGCGACGCGGGCTGTGCTGAGCGGTCTTGCCCCTCCTCCCTGACAGCACCGAGGGAAGGAAGGTATGCTTCCAGTCACAGGTAAAGAGGAGGATCACCAGGGCCGTGCACAGCTATTGCTGACTCAACTAGTTACGGGATTGTCTAGAAGTGGAGTCAGAAATAGCTTAACCCCTGCGGACGTTTGAATGAGAATCCTGCACAGGCTGGGGTGTTTGAACACTTGGTCTCCAGCAGGTGGTGCTGTTTTGGAAGTCACAGAACCATTAGGAAGCTTGCTGATATATGCAGCTGTGTGCATGTACACGCGTGTGTGCGCATGTGTGCCTATATGTGTGCGTGTGTGGGCGCGCGCATGTAAGTGTGGTTTTGAGGTTTCGTGGCCTGGCCCCCACTTCTGTTCTTGCTCTGCTTCCACAGCAGGTAGGCCTCCGGCTCCTGACCCTTGTCTTCCTGGCCACGCGGAACTCTACCCTGTCTGGAACCGTGAGCCAAAAGGAATATTTTCCCCCTTAAGTTGCTTTGTCAGAGTTTATACAGCGGCAGAAATGAAACTAAGACAGTGAACAGATCCTTGCAAGCCTTTGTCTGACTTCCAGACTCAGAAAATGTTCGGAAAGAGTTAGTTGTGAAACGTCCAGGCCTTTTTTCTTTCCTATTTGGTGTTGTTTTTATGATGGAGTGAACTTCAGACTCGCTGTCCTGTCGCTTTGGCTGCTAACACTTGCCAGCTGTGTAGTTATCGGATTGATGATCCCAGGCCGCTCTGGTTGTATGGTCCCTCACTAACACATACATACACACACACACACACACACACACACACACACACACACACACACGAGGCCGCTCTGGTTGTATGGTCCCTCACTAACACATACACACACACACATACACACACACACACACACACACACACACACACACACACACACACGAGGCCAATCTGGTTGTATGGTCCCTCGGTCAGCACTTTCTCTCATCTCACACCTTCCTTCTGCATGGATGCATTTTAATTTTGCTAGAGTGTTTTCTGGTAGATGTGGTCCTGGGAGGTATGCTTTTGAAATCTCTATATGTCAAAAATGACCCCATATTTCTTTCCTTTTCTTTGGCCTGCCCCCCCCCAAAAAAATCTACCTTTAAAATAGATATGGCTTGAATAGTTCACCATAATTTTTTCCTGAATCTTGTATTTTATTTAATTTTATTAATAGCCATGTATTGACAATCTGTTTTACCTCCTTAGAAGCATTTAGAATTTTTGTTTATTTCACAACTCAGGAATGCATATATTACTGAAAGCAAACCCAGTTGTATTAATAGGAGGACATTCATTAATTAATTAATGGAGACATTCATTTTAAAATCCAGCACTAAGAAGAAAAGTCATGGATGGCAGATACCCCTCCCAGTTCATTCCCCATGCCTTGGGCTCGCCTTGATTGCTGTTATTTCCACTGTATCATCTCGAACTTCCTCAGACAGCTTTGTCTAAGGTTGTGAGATGTGAAGCCTCAGGGTGTAAGCCTGTGTTACTTGTTAGCAGACATTTCTGCTCTCCACAGAAACTGGCTCAAAGTTTTATTTTCTTCATAAATAACTCTGCTTGTCAGACAGTCATAGATTTTCATAATTCAGTATACAAATGTTCTGAAATTGGATATCAACTTATAGTTAGGTCATGAAGTTCCAATGTGAGGATGACATAGACTTAATGGAAAATGTCATTGTCTGTACAAGTTCACTCAGGCTTTCAGTGGGCACCAGTGAGGGAAGTTAGCCTGATAACAGGTCAAAAGGAGCATCTGGTGATCCTTTACACTGTGTAAACTGTTCTCAGGGGGATTATGTAATCATCCAAACTGCAGACATCTTCTGGAGGGCCACAGATGATTATAACCAGTCAAAGGAGCATCCCCCCCGCCCCGTGTGTGTGTGTGTGTGTGTGTGTGTGTGTGTGTGTGTGTTACATGTCACTGTTCCTTGAGAGCTGTGAACCATGCCTACTCACTCTAGCTATGGAACTGATGCTGAACAAAAATACAGATGCCACCAAAATCTAAACTGGTGAACCAATGACTTTATTGGAGTTACTTATGGGAGCGTGGGTGAGAAGCCACTTACAGAAATAGAAATGACTCAAAGACAGCTGCCTCATCAAAGGTCACCCCAGCATAGGTGACAGCTAAAAAATAAAAAAATGAACTAGAAGCCTGGATCAGACTGCACAACCTGTAGGCAGCTCAACATGTTGGAGAGCGTGTTCCCCAGGAAGCTCAGTTGTTCTGAGTCCCTTCTAGGCGGCTTGTCTGGTGTCTGAGAGTGTCTCTCAGGAGTCCTTGCAGCTTATAAATACTTGGGGAAGGGAATTATGAATCTGGTTGGTTTCAGGGACTTCCTGAAGCCACAGAATAGTTAACTCCCTGAGCTTAACAAGCTTCCCTAGAGAATGGGTTGTTGTGCCACTCCTTAGAACATCTGTCATTTCCCCTTCCTTCCTTAGAACATCTGTCATTTCCTCTTCCTTCCCTAGAACATCTGTCATTTCCTCTTCCCTCCTTAGAGCATCCGTCATTTCCCCTTTCTTCCTTAGAGCATCTGTCATTTCCTCTTCCTTCCTTTGAACTCCTGCCATTTCCTCTTCCTTCCTTAGAACATCTGTCATTTTCTCTTCCCTCCTTAGAACATCTGTCATTTCCTCTTCCTTCCTTTGAACTCCTGCCATTTCCTCTTCCTTCCTTAGAACATCTGTCATTTTCTCTTCCCTCCTTAGAACATCTGTCATTTCCTCTTCCTTCCTTTGAACTCCTGCCATTTCCTCTTCCTTCCTTAGAACATCTGTCATTTCCTCTTCCCTCCTTAGAACATCTGTCATTTTCTCTTCCCTCCTTAGAACATCTGTCATTTCCTCTTCCTTCCTTTGAACTCCTGCCATTTCCTCTTCCTTCCTTAGAACACCTGTTATTTCCTCTTCCCTCCTTAGAACACCTGTCATTTCCTCTTCCCTCCTTAGAAGATCTGTCATTTCCTCTTCCCTCCTTAGAACATCTGTCATTTCCCCTTCCTTCCTTAGAACATCTGTCATTTCCCCTTCCTTCCTTAGAACATCTGTCATTTCCCCTTCCTTCCCTAGAACATCTGTCATTTCCTCTTCCCTCCTTAGAGCATCTGTCATTTCCTCTTCCCTCCTTAGAACATCTGTCATTTCCCCTTCCTTCCTTAGAACATCTGTCATTTCCTCTTCCTTTCTTAGAACACCTGTCATTTCCTCTTCCCTCCTTATAACACCTGTCATTTCCTCTTCCCTCCTTATAACACCTGTCATTTCCTCTTCCCTCCTTAGAACACCTGTCATTTCCTCTTTCCTCCTTAGAACATCTGTCATTTCCTCTTCCCTCCTTAGAACACCTGTCATTTCCTCTTCCTTCCTTAGAACACCTGTCATTTCCTCTTCTTTCCTTAGAACATCCAGTTTTTTTCACCTCCCCTTAGCATCTTAAAGAGATTCCCTCAAAACTAGAAGGTTTTCATCTTAGAGGAAACTGCTACACCATGGTTGTTTAAGTTCGTGTGTCTGCTGTCATGCAGCGCAAAAAAACAGCCACCCTCTTTCCAAACGCTCAGAAGAAAACAAGGATGTTTCTGTCAGAGCTCAAGCTTCTCAAGTATGAGTTCCTTCTCCTTCTCCTCTGGTCAATGTCACGCATGTCAGACCTGACACATGAACTGTGAGGGGAGAACTCGGCATCCTTTGGAATTTTAATGCCTATGAGTCATTCACTTCACATTGTGATCAACAAGACTTATCAATGTCCTCTCTGTGGCTCAACACAACCTGCTTTCAGTGCACAGTCTTTATTAGGGACATGCTTTGCACAGCTGTGAACACAAAAGAAAGTTCATCTGGTGCAGAGGAGAAATGTAAAAAGGAAGTTGGAAGAGTAGACTAGAGCAGGAGAGGATGCACGGTTACGAATTAGTATTGGGAAAGAGGATAAATTGCCCCCAAATCTGTGGTGTCCACATGCTGCTTCACCAAACATCTGTAGCTTGTGTGTGTCCAGCTCCATGAGGAAAGATTGACTGAGTTACTTTGTGTAGGAAGTGACATGCAGTCAGTGCCCACAGGTGCTGGTGAGTGGGACCCAGTGGAGCCCAGGCCCCAAAGCTGCTTGTGCTCAATCACTCAGTTTCCTGACCTCTGCTGTGCTGACACTTCAAAACGAGGATGGCAGGAAGTGACGGTCGCCAGGCTATTAGATTCTCAAGCCCCTGCCCTCAAAAGAAGGGGTTTTAAGGGAACACATGAAGGCTTTGTGGAAGGAAGATGAACAACCGAAGTATAAAGTAGAGAAACACACCTGCACCCAGTGATGGAGTTCAAATGGGAGGGAAGTTCTTTACCATCTAAGAACACACTGTGATGAGCTTAGGCAAAGAGTCCATGCATCCTGCATCCCTCATCACAGACACCTCTTTGCAGTCAGAGTGTGCTCCTCCCACAGAAAAGCAGTGCCTGGCGGTGCAGCATCAGAAGCTGTGTCCTCAGTCAACTAGTGCTGAAGAAAGTCTGGGTGAGCAGACCCAGGGAAATTTACACTTGATGGAAGAAGTACTAACAAGGGACCACAAAATATACTGTCTTGGGAGAAACACTATAGGAGAGTGGAGATGATTATCACCCACAAATGCCATGTGGTGACATTTATTTATAGGTATTTATTATGTATATATGTTCATGTGTAAGCAGATGTATATGCATGTGCAGGTGTGTGTGTGTGTATGTGTAGGGGTGTGTGTATGTGTAGGGGTGTGTGTATGTGTGTATGTGTAGGCCAGAGGACAGCATCAGCTGTTATTCCTCAAGTGCTGTCCTGGTTTTAGTTGTTGCTGGATGGATTGATCAATTAAGACAAGATGTCCCTGATCTGGAACTTACCCAGTAGGCTAGAATGGCTGCCCAGCAAGCCCCAGGGATCCACCTGTCTCTGCCTCCCCTGAACGGGGACTATAAAAGCACACCACCATTCCTGGCTTATTTTACTTGGGTTTGAGGACCAAACTCAGGTCCTAACATTAAAAAATGAGCCATCCCCCAGCCCTGGTTATGTTTAAATTGCTACTTTTGTGCATTGCTATAACAACCATAAACACCTATAATCCTCCTGAAAGCAATAAGGCAATTCAAGGCAAGAACAGCAGAGATGGTCCTAGACCTTAACTCAGGATGATCACCCTGAGGAATGTATCCTAAGAAAATAATTTCACAGAAGCAGGAAATCTATATGCAGGAAAGTGTTCATTAGAGCAGCTTTATAATATCAACAACAAAAGTCACAGGGAAACAATGTATGTATAACAGTTGTGAAACTGTTTGGTAAATTATGGAACATTTAGTTTGTGGAATATTATTCAGCCATTAAAATTATAATTATGAAGATCACAAAAGATAAAAATGTTTACACTACAATGTTAAAAGGAAACTGGAATTAAAATATTACGTACATTACGATCACATCTGTTTAAAGATGTGCACGTGAGTAGAAAGAAAATATGCAGAACTTTATGTTGTTATGTTTGCTTGGAAGGTTTTTGGTGAGCTTTTCCTTTTTCAAGTTATGCTTAGTAAATGAGAGCTATATTCTTAGCAAAATACACTGGAAACAGAATTGGTCAAAGAGATAAAAACATTAGACAGTGGGCCAAGACAACACAGGTGGAAATGCCCCTGTCTTGTTTAGATTCATAATGGCATGATGAAACTCATTACCTGTCATCTACTGTGGGAAAAAGACGGTGCTGTAGTCCTTCTTAACTGAGGTCTTCTGAGATATGGAGTATTTAGAAGCTGAGTCGTGTAATATTCTCTCTTTGCTCTTTTTAAAAATAGTTTAACAAAATTATGTGTGTGTGCATGCATGTGTATACGTGTGTATACGTGTGTGTGTGTGTGCCTAAGTTTACCTGGTTATGAATTTATGTGCCTGGAACTACATACAGGTACTCTCTGGTAACTTGATTTTTCAATAAGATTACGTTCTTAAGCCTCATTCCCTTGATGTGTGTATCTATAGCTTATTTGTTTGCACCTCTAAATAGTTTGTGAAAGTGATATTTGATTATATGAATAAACAACAACTTATTTATTCAATTGCATGTTGATTGGCATTTGTGTTTCTAGTTTTTCGAATTCTTAGCAGTTCTGTCTGAAGCAAATTTGAATATGTCTCAATGTATGCATAGAAGAATTTCTCTAGGTTGCATTTTGGAGACACATCAAACATACATTTTGGCAGGATTTTAAATTCAGTATGCAGCTGGAAGTTGTACTCCCACGCAAATGGCATTACAAAACAATCAGTTCTGTTCTGTACTAATAAAATCTGGAATTTTCCATTAAAATATAAAGTAATGATCACAACTGAACTATTAAAATTTAAGTGATCACATTTCAAGCAATTAAAATGGCAGCATTTTGCAGAACTGTTGGCTCTCTTCAGTCATTTGGCGGCATTGTGGCTGTCATATTGCGTTGTTACAAGAGGTGCCTTGAGTGAGGCTCAGGTGACCCCTGCTGCTGGTACCACAGGGCAGCTACTGTATTCTGTAGCAGGAATGCCCTCTCCCACTGTTCCTCCTCCCTTTCTGTCTGATGGTCCTGGGCTCTGTAATGACCATGCAAACTCAATTACTGGTCATCTCAGTACTCAGTTTCACCAAGCATTCACAAAGAGGGCGCTTGCTCCTTCTTTCATTCTGGGTCTCACTGAGTCTGGTCATGGCAGACCATATGATTTGGAACTCCCCCTTAGAGCCTGATGAGCTTGCCCTCAGGTGCGTAAGTGAAGACAATGACTGCCTTCCCCCAGCATGCACAAACTATGCAAGAAACAAGAAGAAGGATGAATGTGCCGAGACTTACCTTATGAGTCTAGGCTAATCTTCACACTGAGGATGGCAAAGGACTGTTCAGGAAAGGAACACACAAGGACCAAAGAACTAGAAAGGCTGAATATAGCAGAACATAAGGACAATGCTCTCACAGCTAGCCTGGCTGACCCAAGAATTCAAGGCAGGTTTGACGTTAGAAAAATTAGTGCAATTTTCACTCCAGATTAAACAGAAAAGTCTGCACGATTATTTCTACCAATGGATACAAATTTTTAACTTTTATTCTTTATTTCAGTTCTTAGCCATAAAGAATGAAATTATGGAGGTAGGCCTGTGGCGGCGGCCCGTGGAGGTAGACGTGCCCAGCGGCGGCAGCCAACAGGGCTATTCAGGCCCGGCGGCAGCCGGCAGAGACAGCCCACAGAGGTAGACGGGCCCAGCGGCGCCCCGCTGAGGTAAACGGGGCCCGGCGGCAGCGGCCGACAGGGACATTCAGTCCCGGTGGCAGTGGCCAGGGACATTCAGTCCCGGCTGCAGCCGGCAGAGACATTCAGGCCCAGTGGCGGCCCCCAGAGGCAGACAGACCCAGCGGCAGCTGACAGGGACATACAGGCCCGGCGGCGGACCGCAGAGGTAGACAGGCCCAGGGACGGAGACAAGCAGACACAGCTGGGAACAGGGACGCCCCTAACCCCAACATCTGGGGAAGAAGCTATCTCCGTGGGTCAGAACCAGAACGAATCTGAACACTCCTTCTGAGGACAACCCAGGACCCAGCTGCTGATCCTGTGAAACCCAACAACTTGGAGGTGTTGGTGAGACTACCCTGCTCAGCTGAAACCCATCTGGGAGAGGATTCAGATGCCTACAGTTTAAAGTCTGAAGAAACAAGATCAGCTGAGGAGTTGACAAATGAACAAAACGTGACCTGGGAACACAGAAGAAGGCGCTACCCAGACACCAAACCAGATCACCAGAATCATAAGTATATAATTCACCGATCGAAATCAGCTGCCCCTGAAGAAATAGCCCAATAGCACCAATTTAACCAAGAACCACTACTAAACCAAGACTAAAAATTAGAACAAGAGAGGCACTCTCAGACACAGACACCACCTGCACCGCACAGAGGAAGAGATGAGTAGACGCCAGTGCAAAAATACAGGCAACAACATAAAGACCTATATGGCAACATCAGAACCTAGTGATTCTACACCTGCAAGACCTAAACATACCATGACAGAAGAAACAGAAGAAATCAACCCTAAAAATGACTTTAAGAAGATGATAGAGGCCCTTAAAGAAGAAATAAAACATTCCCTCAATGAGGAAATAAAAACTTTCCTTAAAGAGGAAATGAAAAACTACCTTAAAGAGGAAATAAAAACTTTCCTTAAAGAGGAAATAAAAAACTCCCTTAAAGAGGAAATAAAAACTTCCCTTAAAGAGGAAATGAAAAACTCCATTAAAGAGGAAATAAAAAACTCCCTTAAAGAAATGGAAGAAAAAATGAACAAAAAATGGGAAGAAATCAAATCAAGCCAAGAAAAAGCAATTAAACAGATGAAAGAAACATTCCAAGATCTGAAAAATGAATTTGAGACAATAAAGAAAACACATTCTGAGGGAATGCTGGAAATAGAAATCCTGACTAAACGAACAGGAACTACAGAAACAAGCATAACCAACCGATTGCAAGAGATGGAACAGAGAATCTCTGACGCTGAAGACACGATAGAGAAAATAGATTCGTCAGTCAAAGAAAACAATAAAGACAAAAATGTCCTAACACAAAACGTCCAGGAAATTTGGGACACCATGAAAAGACCAAACCTAAGAATAATAGGGATAGAAGAAGGAGAAGAATACCAACTCAAAGGCACAGAAAATATATTCAACAAAATCATAGAAGAAAACTTTCCTAACCTAAAGAAAGAAATACCTATGAAGATACAAGAAGCTTACAGAACACCGAATAGGCTGGATCCAAAAAAAAAGTCCCCTCGCCACATAATAATCAAAACACTAAACACACAGAATAAAGAAAAAATATTAAGAGCTGCAAAAGAAAAGGACCAAGTAACATATAAAGGCAAACCCATCAGAATAACACCAGACTACTCAATAGAGACTATGAAAGCTAGAAGATCATGGACAAACCTCATGCAGACACTAAGAGACCACGGATGCCAACCCAGACTATTATACCCAGCAAAACTCTCAATCACCATAGGCGGAGTAAACAAAATATTCCAGGGTAAAACCAGATTTAATCAATACCTGTCTACAAACCCAGCCCTACAGAAAGCACTAGAAGGGAAAATTCAACCCAAAGAAGTTAAACACATCCATGAAAAATCAAGCAATAGATAATCCCACACCAACATTAACCACAGAAGGACAACACAACACAACCAAAAAAATAACAGGAATTAACAATCACTGGTCATTAATATCCATCAATATCAATGGTCTCAACTCACCTATAAAAAGACACAGGCTAACAGAATGGATAAGAAAACAGGACCCATCCATATGCTGCATACAAGAAACACACCTTAACTCCAAAGACAGACACTACCTCCGAGTAAAGGGCTGGGAAAAGGTTTTCCAAGCAAATGGACCTAATAAACAAGCTGGTGCAGCTATCCTAATATCTAATAAAATAGACTTCAAACTAAAATCAATCAAAAGAGACCAGGATGGACATTACATATTCATCACGGGAAAAAATCCACCAAGATGAAGTCTCGATTCTAAACATTTATGCTCCAAATACAAAAGCACCCACATTCATAAAAGAAACACTACTAAAGTTTAAAACGCACATCAAACCCCACACATTAGTAGTGGGAGATTTTAACACACCACTCTCACCAAAAGATAGATCTACCAGACTGAAACTTAACAAAGAAATAAAGGACCTAACAGATGTTATGACTCAAATGGACCTAATAGATATCTACAGAATATTCCATCCTAACACAAAAGAATACACCTTCTTCTCAGCACCCCATGGAACCTTCTCAAAAATTGACCACATGCTTGGACACAAAACAAATCTCAACAGATACAAAAAAATTGGAATAACCTCCTGTATCTTATCAGACCACCATGCCTTAAAGTTAGAACTCAATAACAACAAAAATTATAGAAAACCCACAAACTCATGGAAACTGAATAATGCCCACCTGAAACATCAATGGGTCAAGGAAGAAATAAAAACAGAAATTAAAGAGTTCCTAGAATTCAATGAAAATGAAAGTACAACATACCCAAACTTATGGGACACTATGAAAGCAGTGCTAAGAGGAAAATTCATAGCTCTAAATGCACACATAAAGAAGATGGAGCAATCCCATACCAATGAATTAACAGCACAACTGAAAGCTCTAGAACAAAAAGAAACAAACTCACCCAGGAGAAATAGACGCCAGGAAATAATCAAATTGAGGGCTGAAATCAATGAAATAGAAAACAAGAGAACAATACAAAAAATCAATGAAACAAAGAGTTGGTTCTTTGAAAAAATCAACAAGATAGACAAACCACTAGCCAAATTAACCAAAAGGCAAAGAGAGAGCACCCAAATTCACAAAATCAGAAATGAAAAGGGAGACATAACAACAGACAATGAAAAAATCCAGAGAATCATCAGATCATACTTCAAAAACCTGTACTCCACAAAAATGGAAAACCAGGAAGAAATGGATAATTTTCTGGATAAATACCACATACCAAAATTAAATCAAGACCAGATAAACCATTTAAATAGACCAATAACCCCTAAAGAAATAGAAACAGTCATCAAAAGTCTCCCAACCAAAAAAAGCCCAGGACCAGATGGTTTCAGTGCAGAATTCTACCAGACTTTCAAAGAAGAACTAATACCAATCCTCTTCAAAGTGTTCCACACAATAGAAACAGAAGGAACACTACCAAACTCTTTTTATGAGGCTACAATTACCCTGATACCCAAACCACACAAAGATGCAACAAAGAAAGAGAACTACAGACCAATCTCCCTCATGAACATTGATGCAAAAATACTCAACAAAATATTGGCAAACCGAATCCAAGAATACATCAAAACAATCATCCATCACGACCAAGTAGGATTCATCCCAGGGATGCAAGGATGGTTCAACATACGGAAATCAGTCAATGTAATACACCATATAAACAAACTGAAAGAAAAAAACCACATGATCATCTCCTTAGATGCTGAAAAAGCCTTTGACAAAATCCAACACCCCTTCATGATAAAGGTCTTAGAAAGATTAGGAATACAAGGAACATTTTTAAACATAATAAAAGCAATTTATAGCAAGCCAACAGCAAACATCAAATTAAATGGAGAGAAACTCAAAGCGATACCACTAAATTCAGGAACAAGACAAGGCTGTCCACTCTCCCCATATTTATTCAATATAGTACTAGAAGTTCTAGCTAGAGCAATAAGACAACAAAAGGAGATCAAAGGGATACAAATTGGCAAGGAAGAAGTCAAACTTTCACTATTTGCAGATGATATGATAGTATACATAAGTGACCCCAAAAACTCTACCAGGAAACTTCTACAGCTGATAAACTCCTTCAGTAAAGTGGCAGGATACAAGATCAACTCAAAAAAATCAGTAGCCCTCCTATACACAAATGATAAAAGGGCTGAGAAAGAAGTCAGAGAAACATCACCCTTTACAATAGCCACAAATAATATAAAATACCTTGGGATATCACTAACTAAACAAGTGAAGGACCTTTTTGACAAGAACTTTAAATCTCTAAAGAAAGAAATTGAAGAAGATATCAGAAAATGGAAGGATCTCCCATGCTCATGGATAGGTAGGATTAACATAGTAAAAATGGCAATCTTACCAAAAGCAATCTACAGATTCAATGCAATCCCCATCAAAATCCCAACACAATTCTTCACAGACTTGGAAAGAAAAATACTCAACTTTATATGGAAAAACAAAAGACCCAGGATAGCTAAAAGAATCCTATAGGATAAAGCAACCCTTGGAGGCATCACCATCCCGGACCTCAAACTCTACTATAGAGCTATAGTAATAAAAACAGCTTGGTACTGGTATAAAAACCGACATATGGACCAATGGAATCGAATTGAAGACCCTGACATTAATCCATGCACATATGAACACCTGGTTTTTGACAAAGGAGCCAAAACTATACAATGGAACAAAGAAAGTATCTTCAACAAATGGTGCTGGCATAACTGGATGTCAATATGTAAAAGATTACAAATAGATCCATATCTGTCACCATGCACAAAACTCAAGTCCAAGTGGATCAAAGACCTAAACATAAATCCAGTTACACTAAACTTAATAGAAAAGAAAATAGGAAGCACTCTTGAACGCATTGGCACCGGAGACCATTTCTTAAATAAAACACCGACAGCACAGACCCTGAGCACAACCATTAATAAATGGGACCTCTCGAAACTGAGAAGCTTTTGCAGGGCAAAAGACACAGTCAATAAGACAAAAAGACAGCCAACAGAATGGGAAAAGATCTTCACCAACCCCACATCTGACAGAGGATTGATCTCCACAATATATAAAGAACTCAAGAAACTAGACATCAAAGCACTGAACAGTCCAATTAAAAAATGGGCTAAAGAGCTAAACAGTTCACAAAACAAGAACTACAAATGGCTGAAAGACATTTAAAGAAATGCTCAACATCCTTAATCATCAGAGAAATGCAAATCAAAAGGACTCTGAGATACCACCTTACACCTGTTAGAATGGCTACGATCAAAAACACCAATGACAACCAATGTTGGAGAGGATGTGGAGCAAAGGGAACACTCCTCCACTGTTGGTGGGAATGTAAACTTGTACAACCACTGTGGAAATCAGTATGGCGGTTTCTCAGAAAATTAGGAATCGAACTACCTCAAGACCCAGCCATCCCACTCTTGGGCATATACCCAAGGAATGCTGATTTATACCATAAAGATACATGCTCAGCTATGTTCATAGCAGCACTATTTGTAATAGCCAGAACCTGGAAACAACCTAGATGCCCATCAACGGAAGAATGGATGAAAAAAAATGTGGTACATATACACAATGGAGTACTACTCAGCAGAGAAAAACAATGAAAGCATGAAATTTGCAGGCAAATGGATGGAACTAGAAAATATCATCCTGAGTGAGGTAACCCAAACCCAGAAAGACAGTTATGGTATGTACTCACTCATTGGTGGATTCTAGATATAAAATAAAGAACAATCAGACCACAACCCATAGAACCATAGAGGCTATATATATAGCATGGAGGTCCCTAGGACGACTGTGGCATATAATAAATTTCAGTTTTACTCAATTATTGAAAAAAAAATAGCCAAATGAATGGAAATACATGAACTATGAACCAAAGGCTGAGGGGCTCCCAGCTGGATCAGGCCCTCTGAATAGGTGAGACAGTTGATTGGCTTGATCAGTTTGGGAGGCATCTAGGCAGTGGGACCAAGTCCTGTGCTCATTGCATGAGTTGGCTGTCTGAAACCTGGAACTTATGCAGGGACATTTGGCTTAGTCTGGGAGGAAGGGACTGGACCTCCCTGGACTGAGTCTACCAAGTTGATCACAGTCCTCGGGGGAGGACTTGTCTTGGAGGAGGTGGGAATGGAGGGTGGGCTGGGGGTAAGGGGAGGGCGTGGGAGGGGGGAGAATAGGGGAACCCATGGCTGATATGTAGAACTGAATGATATTGTAAAATAAAAAATATATATCACAAAAAATAAATAAATAAATAAATAAATAAATAAATAAAAGAATGAAATTATGTTATTTGTTGGAACATGAAATGGAGTTCACTGTGTTAAATGAAATAAGCCAGTCTCACAAAAACAGGATTCCTGTGGTTTTTTTCTCACAATGTAATATATATGTGGGGGAAGACGAAAAGTAAATAAAAGGGAGATTATTAGAGATGTGTGAGAAAAGGTAGAGGTGGGAGGGAGCATAAGGAGGAGCAGAGAGGGAGTGTGACCAGAATATTAAATATACCTATAGAAACGTCGTAATGAAACATCTTCATTTCTAGAATTAAAAGTTCTAAAGTATTCAAGCAAATGAGGGACATTTCTTAACCCATAAAGTATTTACGAAAATTAATTTTAAGTACTTAAATAAAAACAGATTTGGTGATTCCTCCTCTATAATCCTAGCATTTGATACACTGGCACAGTAGCCTGGGCTACAGAGAGAGAACCAGACTTAAAAAAAAAAAAAAGAAAAAAGAAAGAGAAATTACAATAAACAGATAACAATTTTTACCAGATGCTATGTTTAGCATGGCATGTTACAAGCTTGGCAATCAGCAGTATGGAACAGGCTCCCGTTTCCATCCCTCAGCACCTGGAGACCTCAGCTGTTGCCATCAGGCAAGAAAGGGGCGAAAAGGGATTAGAAGGGAATGTGACCGTCCCTCCTCCCGTGTGGACCGTCCCTCCTCCCGTGTGGACCGTCCCTCCTCCCATGTGGACCGTCCCTCCTCCCGTGTGGGCCGTCCCTCCTCCCGTGTGGACCATCCCTCCTCCCGTGTGGACCGTCCCTCCTCCCGTGTGGACCGTCCCTCCTCCCGTGTGGACCGTCCCTCCTCCCGTGTGGACCGTCCCTCCTCCCGTGTGGACCGTCCCTCCTCCCGTGTGGACCGTCCCTCCTCCCGTGCGGAGCTGAGCGCTCTCAGAATTCACACGGTCCCTTGATTCTATAATTTCTTATCAGTTGTTAAAGCTCGTCACTGTCTGCTAAGTTCTGGAATAGTTAGGAGTTGCCCCCATGCTCGGAGGCCTCTACCTGCGATGGGGGACATGTCAGTGTCCCGGTCACTGTAGGTTCTGACACATCCTCCCCCCTCTTCATTACTGGACCTGTGGCAGAGAATAGACTCATCATAGTAATAACACACAGAACAAATTTCATCTACTTGTTCATGATCATTTTGTAAATCACTTGGTTAATGTTTTATAAATAAATATACTTTGATTTTTCTTCCCTTAATGGTTATTAATATTTATTTTATGCTCTGTTGCTCTGTTTATGTATCTTTTTATGCTCAATAACTTTACCTCAAAACCTTATAATAGTATAATTGTTATAAAGACTTTTTAATCAATAATTACCCTTGGCACATATAGCTTCGGCCAAGGAAACTGATAATTACAAACTATATTCTAGGATTCATTTCAGTGTCAAATACATTAAAGTGTGGAACATGTAGAAGGATTCTCTGAACAGCTTAAAGCAAGTTTTGGGGTATAAAAATTAGGTCTCAAAGTTTTGGGTATCTCCCTGGGTACAGTGCTTGTGATGTCGGCAAAATCTGAGATGCAAGCCCACAAGAAAGCTGAGTGTGGTGGGGCACACTGCACGAGCAATCCACCACTAGATAAACAGAGGCGGGAGGATCCTTGGGGGCCCGCTGGCCAGCCAGCCTACCCTAATCAGTGACCGCCAGGCCAGTGCGAGGCCCTGTCTCAAAACACAAGGTGGACAGTTCTTGAGGAACGACACTCAAGCCCATCTTTTGGCCTTCACAAGCACTCACAACAATACACTCATATTCCTACACACAAATGTGTACACACATACACACATAAGAGAGAAAAAAGAGTGTATTTCGTTGTCAACATTAGTCAGAGCGTTATGGGATGCAGTCATGGGTTTTCTGCCCTATTTAATACAATATAAAATGGGTGACAAAGACCACCAAGTTCTCCCCATTTCCCTCTCCTCTGGGCCCTTTGCCACCACCTCCCGCCAGCACACACTGGACACCAAACACCTGTCCCGCCCGGCATTTCTCAGGTTGCTTCTGTAACATCTGAGGAACACAATTCTTTCTATGGCTTCCTGCTTCTCTCCAATACTGACTGCAGAGTGAACCACTCTAGACATAGTGTTTCTTCTAGCAGAAAAATTATTTTAGGATTGTCTAAGCTGCCAAATCTTTCATATTTTATAAATGTGCACTTTTTTTCTTTTAAGAAACAAGGACACGAGGGTGAGTGGAGCCATTCACTGTCTCCATTTTGTAGAGCACAGGGATCTGTTGTCAGTGTCACGGCTTGTGCTCCTCATGGGTTCCTATCTGAAACAAGAGATTAGACCAAGTTCTGCCACTCAGGCTGGGTTGTTTAAATACACCCCAGTAGCTGGAGTTCTCTCAAACACCCATGAAAGTTTGCAGCGCACCAAGCCCTCTAGAGTGAGGAGTCTGGTGTGCGTTTTCTTTAGTTGTGTCTATCCTCTCTGACATCCCAAACCTAAAGAGAATGCGAGCAGAAAGCTTATCCTCGTCTCTAACTACTCCATACCACATCCCGTCTGGAAACTTCCAGGGGAGAGTAGCTAATCTTATTCACTGAACGGAGTCTAATGACAGCCGCTCTCTGATCCACAAATCTTTTAGCTGCTGCTTTTTTGGTAGCAGACCATTTTCTGAAATACGTTGCCATCAAGAGATCAGCTGCCTAATGAGACAGGTAGGAAGCCTGTTTTCAGAGAGGCAGGCACTTATCTTTTCAGTCTTCCACCAGAGATTTCCCCAGCCATCCAGTCCCAGTCTCCCTGGGTGGTGCCTTTGACTTCATCAGGTAATGCGGCTCTCTTTGTTAATCACACAATATGGCTTTCTTATCGACCCTACCTACCCTGTGCTTTCTCTTTTCCCATCTTGGCTATTGTGTTATGGGGAGATGAGCAAAATAAGATGTATTTACTGTGTTGCCTTGAAAGAGAAGAGTTGTCAAAATAGCAGCACTCTGTACCCCTTTCTGAACTATTTCACTGACAGCAGCAAATGATTGTTCTTGCGAAGGTTGCAAAGCTGATTTAAGCAAGGCAGACAAGAAACATTACTTAGCTCTCGTCAGCAGCCATCAAATTATATCTGAAGCCTTTCTATCAAATTTGTATTATCAAAATGTAAAAGAAATACTCAGACACTTTTTATAAGTTTTTTTGATATGATAGAAATTGGGAAATGGGCCGGGCGGTGGTGGCGCACGCCTTTAATCCCAGCACTCGGGAGGCAGAGGCAGGCGGATCGCTGTGAGTTCGAGGCCAGCCTGGGCTACCAAGTGAGCTCCAGGAAAGGCGCAAAACTACGCAGAGAAACCCTGTCTCGAAAAAACCAAAAAAAAAAAAAAAAAAAAAAAAAAAAGAAATTGGGAAATGGGACATTTTGATACTTGGGGTATGGCACATGTAATATGGTTTTTTTCTTTATAGGAAAGTTGTGGGTTTTGATAAACTCTAGGTCACTGTCAGGTCACCTTAGCAATTGTTCCCTTTGTCTTTTGTAGACAGCTCACTGGGAAGGAAGGCTGACAGCAGAGGAATTATTTCCTGGGTCACAGTTTTACCTTGTGGCACATGGTTTTCTCTACCTGTCTGCCCATGGAAGCATCTAGATTTGAAAGAGTTGTCTGTCGGCTGCTGTTTTCTAGATGTGGCTAACTCTCTTCACTGTTTGGAGCAGTACTTCTATGACAGATATGCTGAGGAGACACTGGGGGATGATTTCTGGACTCAGCTGTGGTGAGCTGTGAGTCTGCATTAGTTATTATCTCCTGTGGCTTCAGATGCCTCATCTGGATGGTGGGACTAACAGGATCAATGGAGGAAAATGTGTCTAATCACATAGTTCAGACACAGAAAGACAGCAAACACTCAATAAATTTAGTGACTATTTTTAATAACATGAGAACAATGATGTGTATGCAAGAATATAAGGAAGGGAAGAGGATGATGATGAGGACGAGGAGGACGAGGAGGAGGAGGAGGAGGGCTAGTACATTTGAAGCCATGAACCATGTTAGGGAAAGTCTTCTATAGTTCTCACCAAAAAAGAGAAAAGGGGATCTGCTTTAAAATAGAGAGGATTTCCCAAAGAACACAGAGCTAAGATGAGTTGGACAAAATTACACTGCTAACCCACTGACTGTAAGTCATTTTCATCTTCAGAGGGAAATAAAAGTTAAATGCAATGAGTGGTGGGGAAATGAAACAACCTTGAAAGTCCCTATTAACTGACAAGGGGGTGATTAGAAAACTCCTTTACAATGGCTTGGGAACTAGATCAAAGCCTTGGGTAGTGCTTGAGTACTGAAGGACACTAAAGGTCTTCAAGGCTGGGGTCGGTGGTGACGTTGGCCTGGCCCACACCCTGGCACGGGGAGAAAGGGAGAGAGAAAGGAGTAGGAGGCACTTTGGTCTGTAAAGTGCTCACCTTGCAATCACAAGGACCTGGGTTTGAGCTCTAGTACCCACAGAAGGCAACAAACAAACCCAGGCATAGTGACACACACTTGTCATCCCAGTGCTGCAGGAGCAGAGACAAGCAACGTGGAAGTCAGAGGTTATCTCACAAAAATAAAAGTGGGTGGTGAGGAAGACTATCCAAAGTTGTCTTCCAGCCTCTACACACATGAGCACACACACACACACACACACACACACACACACACACACACACACACACAAGCTAAGGAACAAGAGGGAGGGAAGGAGATGGGGGACGAGCAGGGGAGGAGGGAGAGGAAGAGGGAGAAGAATGGGGGAAGAGAGCACAGAGGAGGCAGAGGTATCCACCTCCAAGCCTGATGACCTGCTTTCCATCCCTGAAATCAGCACTGTGTATAGGGAAAACGGTTCTTGCAAACTGTCATCTGACCTACACACACACACACACACACACACACACACACACACACACACACACCGCACGCGCACGCACACGCGCACACGCACGCCTTGGTTCCCCCTCCCACCTCCATGCCCATACCCTCCTAAAGCAGTTCAGTCCACTGCAGCAGATGAGGTGACCCAGACTGCAGGAAGAGACACACCTAGAGATGAGGAGCCATAAACAGAGGCTCTCATTTATGATCATGAGTGCCATAGGCCACCAACCACATCATCACCATCGCTGATGGAGTTCTCATCTGATGAAAAGGCCACACAAATTTAAAAGCTCAAAGACAAATCAGTGTTCCTGAAGAAAGTGTTAAAATCTCAAGCGTTAATTTCTTAGTGAAATCTTCACTCTGTCGTTTTGTCATAACCGAATCATGGCACTGGCCTGAGAAAGCATGCCCAGACACACGGGAGGACCCAGATGGAATCATTTCTTCAGATTTCTAGTTAAAGCGCCCAACTTGTGAGAACCAGTGTGTTTCAGGACATTGTACAAAAGGATGGGGCGAGGTGGGGGAACAGTTGGATTTCTGAACAAATAAAATAAATGAAGATCTATTTCATAGGGTTCCCACTAACATTGAGAAATACTTTGAGCAACAGCCATGGCCACTGGGGTGCTGTAATGACATGCCCCATTATAAAATGTAACACTAAAAAAACGGAGGAGTAGAAATTTAACAATTGAACATTTAATGGCTGCAATTATGGCAAAAGAATAATGAACCTATTAGACAGGAGAGCTGGCAATTACTCTGCAGCTTATTGGAATACAGCTGTGAGAAAGTAATACAGCCGCATACTTAAGAATGGTTATTAAAAGGGGATAATGCATTCTGTTTACACCGACAGAAGCAATTTTTCTTCTGAAATGAAATGGCACTTTTTGGCTATCAGACATATGAACTCAGATATGATGAATCCCACTATTTAAAGGTAATGCATTTTCAGATCTGCCGTTCTAGCTATAAATGATGTCTCCATAAGACCATAAGGGTGAGATCATTTTAGTGGAAGAAATGGAGGAAGATGTCAAAAACGGACTTATAAACACTAAATAAATCACCTGGAGAAAGGCAGGCTAAATTTTAACTGATTCAAATGCCTGGGATAAATAAAGCCTCTACAAGTTCAACAATAGGACCTGTCAAGAGGTGTTCTGAACAATGGAGCCCTCTATGACATCACTGTTTTAGTGTTTAGGAATGATGGGTGTGTCCCATTAAATCTGCAAATGGAAACACTTGTAAGCACAATTTATGTGGCCAAATTCACCTGTAGAAACATCCTTACACCTGTAGCTATCAGACCCCAGAGAGTCAGACAGACAGACTGGGGACTGTCTGGAAATGATCATCCAGCCAGTGTCCAGCAAAGTCCTGGAGGACCACTGAAGGGTGGGAAAGTCTAGACAGATGGAGGCAGAACCTCGTCAAGACCTTGACACCTGCCAGATTGGTTTCAAAGAATATACATTCTTAATGTGACGTCAATTTCTGGCCATTTTCAAGGTAAATTGGCAGAACATAAAAGTCTAAATATTCAGAATGCTTGAAGTTCATAGTCTATGAGAGGTCATCTGCCCACTCCTCTACTCTGCAGGACCGACTCCAGCCATCCACAGCAGAGGGAGATGGCTTCATTTTGAGTCTTTACACAAGGAAGGCCCATGATTTAGGGAAATGTCATGACTGGGGACAATCTTTTCTGTGAGAAAACTCTAGCGCTGTCCTTTTTCCTTCCACTGTCCAGTCGTCTTATGAGGTGTAATTAAAGTATTGTGACTGATGAGGCTTTGAACCTCAATTTACCTGGAGAAGTCTGGTGAACAAATGTCCTGCTGCTCCTACCTGCTTTTGGTGGCAAGTCAGTCACTATCCAAAGCAGCGGATCTCAACCTTCCTAATGCTGTGACCCTTGAATACAGTTCTCATGCTAAAGTGACTCCCAACCGTAAGATTATTTTCATTGCTACTTTGTAACTGTAATTTTGCTACTGTTAGGAATCATAATGTAAATATCTGATGTGCAGGATTTCTCCTAGGCAACCCCAAAGAGGTGGGGAACCAGTGCTCTAGAACTTTAAGTAGGTTGTACTCGTGGACCCTGGATATCTAGTGAAGGTGGGAAGGGACTTTGGGATATTATCTTCTGCTTAGTTCAGGCCAATTTTTTAAAATTTTATTTTATTTTATTTTACAATACCGTTCAGTTCTACATATCAGCCACAGGCTCCCCTATTCTCCCCCCTCCCACACCCTCCCCTTACCCCCAGCCTACCCCTGATTCCCACCTCCCCCAGGGCAAATCCCCCCCCCCAGAACTGCAATCAACCTGGTAGACTCAGTCCAGGCAGGTCCAGTCCCTTCCTCCCAGACTGAGCCAAGTGTCCCTGCATAAGCTCCAGGTTTCAAACAGCCAACTCATGCAATGAGCACAGGACTTGGTCCCACTGCCTAGTTGCCTCCCAAACTGATCAAGCCAATCAACTGTCTCACCTATTCAGAGGGCCTGATCCAGCTGGCGGCCCCTCAGCCTTTGGTTCATAGTTCATGTGTTTCCATTCATTTGGCTATTTTTTTTTCAATAATTGAGTAGAACTGTAGCAGGAATCTTAAAAGTTCTTATTAATAAAATCAAACCCAAAGCCAGTTATTGGGGTCAATGCTGGTAGATCTGAGAGACAGAACAAGCCACAGCTATCTCACCTCACCAGTTCCTCAGCTGGTCCTGTTTCTTCAGACTGGAAGCCTCTGAGTCCTCATCCCGAATGAATCCCAGCTGGACTGTGCTGCTTCAGAGCCTGAAAGCTTAACCAGCTGAATGCTTAACCAGCCAAATGCTTCTAGTTTCTGGTCCTCATGCTTTATATACCTTTCTGATTTCTACCATCACTCCCTAGGATTAAAGGCTTGCTTCCTGGGAATAAAGGCTTGCTTCCTGGGATTAAAAGCATGAATCACCCTGCCTGGCTGTTTCCAATGTGGCCTTGAACTCACAGAGATCCCAGATGGATTTCTGCCTCTGGAATGCTAGGATTAAAGGCATGTGCTATCACTGCCTAACTAGTGACTTCTCTGTTCTCTGACCCCAGATAAGTTTATTAAGGTACACAATATTTTGGGGAACACAATACCACCACATAGAACCGAAATTTATTATAAGCCACAGTCGTCCTAGGGACCTCCATACTATATATATAGCCTCTATGGTTCTATGGGCTGTGGTCTGATTGTTCTTTATTTTATATCTAGAATCCACTTATGAGTGAGTACATACCATGACTGTCTTTCTGGGTTTGGGTTACCTCACTCAGGATGATTTTTTCTAGTTCCATCCATTTGCCTGCAAATTTCATGCTTTCATTGTTTTTCTCTGCTGAGTAGTACTCCATTGTGTATATGTACCACATTTTTTCCATCCATTCTTCCGTTGATGGGCATCTAGGTTGTTTCCAGGTTCTGGCTATTACAAATAGTGCTGCTATGAACATAGCTGAGCATGTATCTTTATGGTATGAATCAGCATTCCTTGGGTATATGCCCAAGAGTGAGATGGCTGGGTCTTGAGGTAGTTCGATTCCTAATTTTCTGAGAAACCGCCATACTGATTTCCACAGTGGTTGTACAAGTTTACATTCCCACCAACAGTGGAGGAGTGTTCCCTTTGCTCCACATCTTCTCCAACATTGGGTGTCATTGGTGTTTTTGATCGTAGCCATTCTCACAGGTGTAAGGTGGTATCTCAGAGTCGTTTTGATTTGCATTTCTCTGATGATTAAGGATGTTGAGCATTTCTTTAAATGTCCTTCAGCCATTTGTAGTTCTTGTTTTGTGAATTCTCTGTTTAGCTCTTTAGTCCATTTTTTAATTGGACTGTTCAGTATTTTGATGTCTAGTTTCTTGAGTTCTTTATATACTGTGGAGATCAATCCTCTGTCAGATGTGGGGTTGGTGAAGATCTTTTCCCATTCTGTTGGCTGTCTTTTTGTCTTATTGACTGTGTCTTTTGCCCTGCAAAAGCTTCTCAGTTTCAAGAGGTCCCATTTATTAATTGTTGTGCTCAGGGTCTGTGCTGTTGGTGTTTTATTTAGGAAATGGTCTCCGGTGCCAATGCGTTCAAGAGTGCTTCCTACTTTCTTTTCTCTTAAGTTTAGTGTAACTGGATTTATGTTCAGGTCTTTGATCCACTTGGACTTGAGTTTTGTGCATGGTGACAGATATGGATCTATTTGTAATCTTTTACATATTGACATCCACTTATGCCAGCACCATTTGTTGAAGATACTTTATTTTTTCCATTGTATAGTTTTGGCTCCTTTGTCAAAAACCAGGTGTTCATATGTGCATGGATTAATGTCAGGGTCTTCAATTCGATTCCATTGGTCCGTATGTCGGTTTTTTATACCAGTACCAAGCTGTTTTTATTACTATAGCTCTATAGTAGAGTTTGAGGTCAGGGATGGTGATGCCTCCAAAGGTTGCTTTATAGGATTCTTTTAGCTATCCTGGGTCTTTTGTTTTTCCATATGAAGTTGAGTATTTTTCTTTCCAAGTCTGTGAAGAATTGTGTTGGTATTTTGATGGGGATTGCATTGAATCTGTAGATTGCTTTTGGTAAGATTGCCATTTTTACTATGTTAATCCTACCTATCCATGAGCATGGGAGATCCTTCCATTTTCTGATATCTTCTTCAATTTCTTTCTTTAGAGATTTAAAGTTCTTATCAAAAAGGTCCTTCACTTGTTTAGTTAGTGTTATCCCAAGGTATTTTATATTATTTGTGGCTATTGTAAAGGGTGATGTTTCTCTGACTTCTTTCTCAGCCCTTTTATCACTTGTGTATAGGAGGGCTACTGATTTTTTTGAGTTGATCTTGTATCCTGCCACTTTACTGAAGGAGTTTATCAGCTGTAGGAGTTCCCTGGTAGAGTTTTTTGGGGTCACTTATGTATACTATCATATCATCTGCAAATAGTGAAAGTTTGACTTCTTCCTTGCCAATTTGTATCAGTTCAGGCCATTTTTATATCTAACTTATGTAACAAAAGCAAAGTCAATTACCTTCAAACCCAGAAGGAAGCTACTTGGAGACAGGGACTGAACAGAAGGCTATAAAATAAGAAGACACTTTTGTAGTTTGGAGGTCACAGACCTGTTCTGGGGAATTATGGAGTCTCTTAATTGTCACCCCCAACATACATACTATTCCAAGGAACTGTCAGAGTCCTGTATCTAGCAGAAAGTCTGCATTTCTAGACTGAGATTCTTAGAGGAGGCTAGTATTAGCTTTTATGGCCTTTATCTGAATAAAGTTTATGTAACTGTCAATTCTCAAGCATTTCATTTAATAAGGTCAGCTGAAATGGGGAAATTGAAATCATTTGGTTAAAAATGACTGCAAATAAATAATTACCCTAGCTTTCCTACCAAGACAGTTTCCAGTTGGTTTGGATTCCTCCTCTCTCATCTCATGCTCATGCTGGTGGTGAGGGCAACAGTAAAGGACTCCCAGCAGGTGGGCAAAGAGGGGCTTGCACAGGAGCAGCTCTTAGTCGGGAAAGCTGGACTCTCAGTCTTGAGAGGGGGAGGGATTGGCGAACGGTTTGTCCACTGTTTTCTATCAACTCTGGCCTGACTGCTAAACCAACCTTCTCTCCATCAAGTTCAAAATGACAGACAGTAATGAGAAATCAGTCTTCCAGAGGAGGTGATAAAAGTGGGTGGTGATTGCTCGTCCCTGGGTGGAGTTTCCAGGTGTGTTTGTCCTGGGGCTGCCTCCCTCCGGGGGGGGGGGGGGGGTGCTGCCTCCGACCTGCTGGGCTGGGTGGTTGTCCCACTGCTGCGCACACTCCTCGGCTCTTCCTCTAGGTTTCTATGGGAACTCTGGTCCACTCAACATGGAAGTACAGTGTTATCTCTTCCACTTTCTGATCCAGTTTGCTTTTAGACTCTGACCCCTTGAAACAGCCTTTCATGCATCTTCCAGGGACTCTTCCCTTGCTTAGCAGTTGTCCCAGCAATCTCCTGCCCCATCTGAAATTCAGAGAGAGCCCGGAGAGAGGCGCTGACCTGCAGCGTCTTGCAGCTCAGCATCCTGGGGGCCGGAGGGAGAGACTCGGGTGGGGGAGGGTAGAGAGAGGCGGTGCTTGCTCAGCCTGAGCACAAAGGTACTGAAATGTGAACTTCTGGCTTCTTGTATCTGATCATACAGGTGGTTCAGCAGGAGGTGAGGAAGGCAGGTCAGAGAGAGGGCACCATCCCACGACTGTACGTGTGTGCGCTGCTGCAGATGGAGCCTATTGTGAAGTGAAACCTGGAAGTTCTTTGAAAACTCCTTAATTATTTTATGAGGAATGTAATTACATTGCTTTATGTGTATATTAAATTTGCCAATTTGTTAAATGACAATATTTAATATATGTGCCCTGATTTGTCACTTTATGTGCATATACCTGGCGGCTCAAAATAAAGGAAAGCAAAAAATAGAAAAAAATTCCAGGTCTCTGTCTGAGAGAGCCCTGAGGAAGGAGAGGAGAATGAGGGCAAGAACTGATAAAGTGAGAACAGGGTAGGTGTCTCTTTCGTGTGGGACTGAGGAGAAGTGGTCTGTGTTCCTTCATGGTCTTTTGCTCTCTTGGTTTCTCCCTGCAATCAATAACGTGCTCCTCACTTCCCGTTGCCCAGCGCTGCCCCGGTTAGCGTACGTGGGTTACCGTGTGCAGAGGAGCTGGACTCCACAGCGGTTCCAAAGGCTCTTTAAGAAGTTCTGAGGATAGAGCACATTGACGTTCCTCTCCAGATATGAACAGTTATTCCACAAACAGCTCTGCCCACGACTTTCCCCAGAGACCATTTGGATGATGAACTGGCGCTGTTCCCATTGACTCTTCTGTCCCAAATGTTTCATAGAAACGCTTGACTAGTCGAGAAACTCGAGATTCTAATCCCAGCTCTGCTGTGCACCAGCTGAGTCGCTGGGTTTTTTCCCCTCTGAAAATACAAGGATTCAGTTAGACAGTCTAAAAGATGTTCTGTGGATCTAAACATTAGGATCCTGTGGTTTTTCATCATCTACGCTGCCGGTATTCATACCTAAAGATGCTGTGTTAGCCAGGGTTATCTGGAGGAACACAACCCGTCTAATGGACACATACCCTTAAGCAGGCTTAGACCAGAGGGGCCAGGCAGCCCAGCAATGCCTATCTGCATGCTGGGAAGGTTGGGAACTGCTGGCTGCTCAGTCCATGGGACTAGATGCCCCAGGAATCCAAATCTAGAGTCTAGAAGCTTCCTGGAGAGTTCCTAGATCCCCCTTAGTCTTCAGTTCATGTTGAAACCCAAACAAGCTCTCTAACATCAGCTGAGAGTGAGTAACAGCAGCGGAGACTGACATTCCCCAAAAACCAGTGTGAAGGAAGCAAATCCCCACAGCCGCGCCCGCCCGACCAGTGAGAAGGTGCCACACACTCCCGGGGAGGGTCCTTTCACTCTACTAATCCTTCACGAAAAGAACCCAACAGATAGATGCACTTCTCTTAACTGAGTCCACATCCATTCAGGTTGACCATCCGAACTAATCCTCACAGATGCAAAAGCTTGATCCTAGGTGTTCTGATGTGTGAGTATCCTGTGTCAACATTTCTGAGGCAAACTCACATCTAGACAAATGCAGACTCCTTGTTTTTCTGAATACATCAGAAGCCTGTTTACACTTGGTATGTCAGTACAGAGGAAGTAGGTCTGTGGGAGAATTGAAGACCACATGCAAATTTGTATTACAAAACCTATGCAAATTTCTCATCAGAACCCAATCCTCCTCTAGGTTATCATGATGAGAGTTTTGCAAGTCTGAAGCTGGCCCTGGCCTATATCTGGGGATTAGGATTGCTTGCTTGGACACACTTGGTCATATCGCACTGGGGCTTGCTTGGAAGCATTGACCAGCTCTGCATCTTTGCACTAGAATGTGACTCCACTCAGAATGGCTCAGCTATATTCCTGGAGAAGCAGATTTTGTTGACTAGAAGACATAAAAATAAGGCCAAATCTGGCAGAGGAGTCACTCGGAACAGTGATTAATAAGAAATAGGAAATTATATTGTAGCTACATATCTCTGTGAATGTGTGCTGCCCATAGTAATATCCAAGGCAAATATTTTGGATGTTGAATTGGCTCATGAATGCAGCTATCAAGAGGGTGATTACAGCATGATTCTTAGAGAATGCATGTATTTAAAAGACAAAGGTAGTTTCTTCTGAATGAATGATGAAAATGTGTTGATTACCAACAGAAACCTTTAAAAAAGGGTGAAGGAAATTTGTTCAGAAGAAATCTGATCCACTTTAAGCAAACTATGTCTTGTTGAGGAGGGAAACAGAATAACTATACTTATTAATATTCTATATAATCTTTTTAACATTTTCTTGGCCAGTATTCACTGTTCACAGAGACAAGAGAAGCTGTTTGCATCCAACACACCATACTCTGGGTTTGGTTTTCTTTCTCATTAGCGAGCTGGGAGAAGACCACATACTTCTGTTATAAATATGACACAAAAATCCCTGCACCAGGGACTATCTGTAGTCTTTCAGACCTAAAGAATTAATCAGGCCCTTTATTTTTCCTCACGTATTCTCCCTATAGAATATCACTGTGCATATCACGACTGGTAAATCAATAATATTTAATGATGATTATATTAGCAACATTAATAACAGATTTTAATTCTTTTTGCAGCTAAATCAATTCCCTTGTGCAAAAAAGAAATTATTTGTAATTGCACATTGACTCACAAAATTTTCCAATTATTTCAGTACAGACTTTTCATACTTCCACAGAGACACAGTAAATAAATAAGGCCTCTGAAGGTGACAAACAGGCTGTCCCCTCTCAGCTCCTAGGGACAGCATTCTTTGATCTTAGTCATAGGCTTAGCAGGGCTAAGGGTTTGACTCTTCACTGGACAAGTTCAACAAAAAGCTTCTCCAGCAGCGTTCAGCAGCCATAGGTCTTGATGTTTCCTGTCTAGTATTTGGATAATTCCGGCCTGTGTTTCTAGCTTTTCTTTGGGTCTATACAGAAAACTGTCTCTGTGTTTATCAAGATCCCAATACAGTAAACAAAATGCACACTGTCTATTTGTGAAGGAGCCCTTCAAAGTGTGACTTGGCCACTAGCTTTACATCTTGCAAGCCAGGACTCTCCAAATCCTTGACTTCTAGGCTCTGGCTGGAGAAGAGCAGCGGCACACATGGAGGAGAGCTCTTCTGTCAGCTTAGGAGGTGGCTCTCTACTTATGCAAGTGCAGAATTAGTCACGTGACTCCACCAAGCTCTGAGAAGACAGAACAACTCCAGCAGAGCTCATGGACTTTGGGAGTACTTACGTTCTCAACTTAGCTTAAGAAAGATGTGGGTTTAGTCAGGGGAGGGGGGATCTCAACCACACAAAAATAAAACAGAGCAACATTTCTGATGTTACCAAACTTTCACCTTTACAAAGCAAATACTCAGAATCTTTCTAAGTTTCTGACCAACTGTTTTTGCTCCCTCAAATCCCTTGTTGACCTAATGGAGACATGTCAGTTCAGGAGCCTCCAACAGCCCCTGTCCCTCACTGGTTGGCTGACAGGGCTCCTGGAGACAATATTATTTTGCCACAGGGGACTTTGCCACAGCACACAGATGTCACCGGGCAGCAGCAGGCAGTGCGGAGCTCTCCCTTGACTGGCTGTGCCCAGTCTGCTGGTGTGGAAGAACTAGTCCTGCATCTGTTGTCTCTGGAGGAAATAACCTCTCTTCCTCAAGAAGCAGAACAAAAAGCCAAAAACAGCTTTCCTGGTGTGGGTGAGGGTAAATTCTAATGCCCCGTGTTTGAAGTTTATTCCTTTCCCACACTCATTCGGTGCAGGAGTCCGGCTAAGCCTGCCTCTGGGTGTCCTTAGGACTCCAGTGCTTTCAGCGTGGGGAGCCCAGGTTACAGTGTAGGGTCAGCTCCATGCAGATCATCCCGACAGGAGCTGTGTCTGAAAAGATCTTACTGGGGTGTCTGTGGGTCTGGAGCATGTGCCTCATTTCCACCTGTTTCCTACTGGCAGACCATGTGATATGACCTGATCCAGTTGCAGGGAAAGTGGAAATGTTCTCTAGCAGGAAAAACAACCTACAAAAACAAAGGCAGACAGACCAGGTGGTGTCTGGTCACCACAGCCATACTGAATAAATAGACACAGTATTTAAACATTAGACAGGCATTCCCAGAACACATAACACATCAAGGGGAACTTGAAACTTTTATTCTTTCTACACAGACATATATTTTATTTATAGCTTTTGATTCTTTCCTAAAAGCTTCCACACATGGGGTGATAGGGACAGAAAAGAAGTACAATTTTGTTCATCTGAATGTTGCAATCCTCCAGTTGGCTTCTATTGTGATTTGAGTTAGTTTTCTCCTTCCAAAACTTCATCTCTTGGGGCTTGGCCTGTGGATAGCTTTGTTAGTCAGGGTTCTTTAGAGTCTCAGCACCTACGGAATGAATCTTTCTCTATCATCTATCCTATCTATCCTATCTATCTATCTATCTATCTATCTATCTATCTATCTATCTATCTATCTATTGGAATTTATTGGAATGACTTACAGGCTGCAGTCCAACAATGGCTAGCTGTGAATGGAAAGTCCAGGAATCTAGCAGCTACTCAGTCCTACAAGGCTGTGTATCTCAGCTGATCTTCTGTATATGCTGGAATCCCAAAAAAGTGGGCTCCAATGCCAGTGAAGGAATGAATGTGCTGGCCAGGCAAGAGCAAACAGGCAAAGAATGAACACGTCCTCCTTCCATTGTCCTTCTACAGGCTTCCAGCAGATGGTGTGTCCCAAGATTAAAGTTTGCCTTTTAGCCAGGTCTGGATTAAAGGCCTGTGTCTTCAGCCTCAAGATGAGGATCAAAGGCATACTGTCTTCTTACTTCAAGATCCAGATCACAAGTATGCCTCCATTTTATTGTAGTTCATTCCAGATATAGTCAAGTTGACCACCAAGAACAGCCAGCACAATAGCATTGGTGGAAGGGGATGGGATCTTGAAGAGGCAAGGTGAGAGATTGTCATCAACTAGGGACATGGCCTTGGTTGTTCAGGTACTTCCTGTGGCTACTTCTCCTTAGAGAACTGTTATAAAAGCCTCCCCGGCACCCACACCTCTCCCCACCCCTAGGCCCTCACTCTTTCTTCTCTGCCCATGTCCTTCCTTTCTCCCCCTTCCTTGGCATATGTCATCCCATCTACCATGGCTTGAAACAAATAAGACAGCCTTTACCAGAATGAGCTGAGCCAGCATCACTGAATGATGAAATCCAGCCAAATAAGTATTTCATTATAACAATGAAAATTGATTAATATAATAAATTTGATGTGGTTGCCAGCAATATTGTATTGTTTGCCTAAAATTTTTAGTAAGGCAAGAAATCCTAAACATTACACATTGAGGATTTTGGTTAACACAAAAATACACATCTTTCTGCCTAAATTTTTAACATAAATCAGACATTCACTCACATGGACACATTGGTTGAAACACAGCTTGTCTTTCCGACATAAACCCCCTAAACTATGTGCTTTTTACAATCTTTCCAGTTAGTTTTCCCTTAAAATGAAGCAGCAAATTTCAAACTCTGTCTTTTAAGATTGTCTCTCCTACATCTACTTTGATATCTAATTTGACAGTCATTTCTTAAAAGTATTCAAGTCAGTGGCTCTAATACATCCATGCAATTGTTCAGCTCTACAACCCAATTTTAGAAATCCTATCACTCCCTGAAGAAACCCTGTGTGCATTGTCAGCCACTGTCCCTGCCTCCTGCCCCGGCTCCTGGTAGCTACAAGTCTGCTTTGCGCCCATGGATTTACACTAACACTGAATGTCTGTGTAGTTTCTACAGTTTCACTGTTGCCAACAGTCTCTCAGATCACGTAATTACAGTTTCTATGTTTTTGTTTGGTTATGTTGTCTTTTTCTTTCTCTGATTCTTGTCTCTTTCAAAAATCTATCATTTAACTAACAAATGAAACATATTTACCACTTACAACATGATGTTTTGAAGTATGTATGTCCTATGGAATGGCTATGAATTAGGTAACGGATGTCTTACCTCACGCTAAGGCTTTTTGAGAAGAACACTGGACGTCTTCAACACTGTGCATCATCGTTCTAAACTTCATCATGCCCTGCACTGGACCCCTGGGGCTTATTCCTAGTCACTGTGACTTTGAACTCTTTGACTGGCATTCCCCAACTTCTCACCCCACCGTTCTGCCCTACGTCTAAGAATCAAATCTTTTGAATTCTATATCTGAGTAATATTGTGTGATATTTGTTTTCCTGAGCATTACTAATTTCACCTAAAATGTCTAGGTTCATCCATGTTGTCACATATTAAGCAATTTCCTTCTTAGGCTGAATAACATTTTGTTACATATATTAAAGTAACACAAGAATAAAGAGAAAAGTTTGATATAAACTTCAAAAAAGAGGGGGCTGGAGAGATGGCTCAGCTGTTTAGGGTACATATAATTCATGGCTTCATAGTCTCCCACCTCAATTCGTGGTCTTATTCCCAGGCTGGAATTAGAATCACGATCCTTCTGTCTTGGGCTCCTGAGTGCTAGGATATATATATAAATTATTTTCTTTATTATTTATCATTTGATGGACACATATCATGGACACAGTCTACATATCAGTTATTATGAATCATGCTACAGTAGATGTTGCAGATAAGAATTACTTATTTTGATGAAGATTTTCTAAGACATTGATATGTCTTTTTAATGATGAAATAAATAAAACCACCGGACTTCCTGACTGGACAAGAGCTCCCATCCTGCCCCGAAGTTCCCATTTGGACAAGAGAGCTCTCATCTGGACAAGAGAGAGAGACTTCCTGAATCTGTCAGCTGTCTGAACCAAGTGTGCTGATAAGATCAAGAATGAACCACAAGGAGATGGGCAGACATCAAGGCAGAAGTACATACAACAAAATGAAGAGCAATACAGCATCACAAGAACCTAGCCCGCCTCCGACATCTAGACCTGAACATCAAAAATTGGAAGAAGCAGAAGAAAACAGCCTTATGAATAACATCATGAAGAAGGTAGAGGCTTTTGTTGAGGAAAAGACAAAAAAAATGGGAAGAATGTTATAAACAACTAGAGGAAAGGGCAAACAAATTAGAAGAAAACAATAAAGTCCTGGAAGAAAACAATAAAGTCCTGGAAGAAAACAATAAAGTATTGAAAAAAAATCATGAAAAAGCAATGAAACAAATGAAGGAAACCATCCAAGACCAGAAAATGGAAATAGAAAAAATGAAGAAGACACAAACAGAGGGAATGCTGGAAATAGAAAATCTGAGTAAACGATCGGAAACTTCAGATGCAAGTATAACCAACAGAATGCGACAGATGGAAGAGAGGATCTCTGGCATTGAAGATACAGTAGAAGAAATAGATCCATCAGTCAAAGAAAACACTAAAGCCAACAAAGTCATGAACCAAAATGTCCAAGAAATTTGGGACACCATGAAAAGACCAAACCTATGAATAATAGGGATAGAAGAAGGAGAAGAATACCAACTCAAAGGCACAGAAAATATATTCAACAAGATCATAGAAGAAAACTTTCCCAACTTAAAGAAGGAAATGCCTATGAAGATACAAGAAGCCTATAGAACACCAAACAGACTAGACCCCCAAAAAAGTCCCCTCGCCACATAATAATTAAACAACTAAACGTACAGAATAAATAAAGAATATTAAGAGCAGCAAAGGAAAAAGGCCAAGTGACTTATAAAGGCAAACCCATCAGAATAACACCCAATTTCTCAATGGAGACTTTGAAAGCCAGAAGGACCTGGACAGATGTAATGCAGACACTAAGAGACTGTGGATGCCAGCCCAGACTAATATACCCAGCAAAACTTTCAATCATCATAGACAGAATGAACAAGACATTCCAAGACAAAGCCAGATTTAAACAATACTTATCCACAAACCCAGCCCTACAGAAAGCACTAGAAGGAAAATTCCAACCTAAGGAAGTCAGATACACCCTTGAAAACACAGGCAATAGATAAAGCCACAGCAGTAAACCCCAAAGAAGAGAAGTACACACACGCTACCACCAAAAAATAACAGGGATGAACAATCACTGGTTATTAATATCCCTTAATATCAACGGACTTAATTCACCTATAAAAAGACATGGGCTTACAGAATGGATATAAAATCAGGACCCATCTTTCTGCTGCATACAAGAAACACATCTCAAATTCAAAGACAGACACTACCTAAGAATAAAAGGTTGGGAAAAGACTTTCCAATCAAATGGTCTTAAGAAACAAGTGGGTGTAGCCATCCTGATATCCAGCAAATTAGACTTCAAACTAAAATCAATCAAAAGAGATCAAGAAGGGCATTACATACTCATCACAGGAAAGATCCACCAAGATGAAGTTTCAATTCTGAACATTTATGCCCCAAAGACAAGGGCACCCACATATGTAAAAGAAACATTACTAAAGCTTAAACCACATATAAAACCCCACACATTAATAGTGGGAGATCTCAATACCCCACTTTCACCACTGGACAGATCTCCCAAATCGAAACTTAACAGAGAAATAAAGGACTTAACTGATGTCATGACCCAAATGGACCTAATAGATATCTACAGAACATTCCATCCTAACAAAAAAGAATATACCTTCTTCTCAGCACCCCATGGAACCTTCTCTAAAATTGACCACATACTTGGCCACAAAGCAAATCTCAACAGATACAAAACAATTGGAATAACCTCCTGTGTTCTATCAGACCACCATGGTTTAAAGTTAGATTTCAACAACAACAAAAACTACAGAAAACCTACAATCTCATGGAAACTGAATAATGCTCAACTGAATCACCAATGGGTTAAGGAAGAAATAAAGAAAGAAATTAAAGACTTCCTAGAGATCAATGAAAATGAAGACACCACATACCCAAACTTATGGGACACTATGAAAGCAGTGCTAAGAGGGAAATTCATAGCACTAAATGCCCACATAAAGAAGTTGGAGAAATTCCACACTAGTGACTTAACAGCATACATGAAAGCTCTAGAACAAGAAGAAGCAAAGTCTCCCAGGAAGAATAGATGCCAGGAAATTATCAAAGTGAGAGGTGAAATCAATAAAATAGAAACAAAGAGAACAAAACAAAAAAATTAATGAAACAAAGAGTTGGTTCTTTGAGAAAATCAACAAGATAGACAAGCCCTTATCCAAACTAACCAAAAGACAGAGAGAGAGAATCCAAAACAAAATCAGAAGTGAAAAGGGGGACATAACAACAGACAACGAGGAAATCCAGAGAATCATCAGGTCATATTTCAAAAACCTCTACTCCACAAAACTGGAAAACCTAAAAGAAATGGATAATTTTCTGGATAGGTACCACATACCCAAGTTAAATCAAAACCAGATAAACTATTTAAATAGTCCAATAACCCCTAAGGAAATAGAAACAGTCATTAAAAGTCTCCCAACCAAAAAAAGCCCAGGACCAGATGGTTTCAGTGCAAATTCTACCAGATCTTCAAAGAAGAGTTAATACCAATACTCTCTAAATTGTTCCACACAATAGAAACAAAAGGAACTCCTTCTATGAGGCTACAATTACCCTCATTCCTAAACCAAACAAGGATACAACAAAGAAAGAGAACTACAGACCGATCTCCCTCATGAACATTGATGCAAAAATACTCAATAAAATACTGGCAAACAGACTCCAAGAACACATCAAAACAATTATCCACCATGATCAAGTAGGCTTCATCCCAGGGATGCAAGGGTGGTTCAATATACGAAAGTCTGTCAATGTAATACACCATATAAACAAACTCAAAGAAAAAAACCATATGATCATCTCACTAGATGCAGAAAAGGCATTTGACAAAATCCAACACCCCTTCATGATAAAAGTCTTGGAGCAATCAGGAATACAGGGAACATACCTAAATATAATAAAGGCAATTTACAGCAAGCCAACAGCCAACATCAAATTAAATGGAGAGAAACTCAAAGCAATTCCACTAAAAGCAGGAATGAGGCAAGGATCCGCTTTCCCCATACTTATTCAATATAGTACTTGAAGTTCTAGCCAGAGCAATAAGACAACATAAGGAGATTAAGGGGATACAAATTGGAAAGGAAGAAGTCAAGCTTTCCCTATTTGCAGATGACATGATAGTATACTTGAGTGACCCCAAAGATTCCACCAAGGAACTGATACAGCTTATAAACACCTTCAGCAACATAGCAGGATACAAGATCAACTCAAAAAAATCAGTAGCCCTCCTATATACAATAGACAAAGAAGCTGAGAAGGAAATCAGAGATACATCACCCTTTACAATAGCCACAAATGACATAAAATACCTTGGGGTAACACTAACTAAGCAAGTGAAGGACCTATATGACAAGAACTTTAAGTCCCTGAAAAAAGAAATTGAAGAAGATGTCAGAAAATGGAAAGATCTCCCATGCTCATGGATAGATAGGACCAACATAGTAAAAATGGCAGTTTTACCAAAAGCAATCTACAGATTCAATGCAATCCCCATCAAAATACCAACACAATTCTTCACAGACCTGGAAGGAATAATACTCAACTTCATATGGAAAAACAAAAAAACCCAGGATAGCCAAAAGAATCCTGTACAATAAAACAACCTCTGGAGGCATCACTATCCCTGACTTCAAGCTCTACTATAGAGCTACAGTAATAAAAACAGCTTGGTATTGGCATAAAAACTGACATGTGGACCAATGGAATCAAATTGAAGTCCCTGACATTAATTCGCACACCTATGAACATATAACTTTTGACAAAGAAGCCAAAAGTGTACAATGGAAAAAAGAAAGCATCTTCAACAAATGGTGCTGGCACAACTGGATATCAACATGTAGAAGGCTGCAAATAGATCCATATCTGTCACTGTGCACAAAACTTAAGTTCAAGTAGATCAAGGACTTCAACATAAATCCAGGTACTCTGAACCTGCTAGATGAGAATGTAGGAAGTAGTCTTCTTGAATGCATTGGCATAGGAGATCACTTCCTAAATATAACACCAGTAGCACAGACACTGAGAGAAACAATCAATCAATGGGACCTCTTGAAACTGAGAAGCTTTTGTAGAGCAAAGGATACGGTCAAGGCAAAGCGACAGCCTGCAGAATGGGAAAAGGTCTTCACCAACCCCACATCTGACAGAGGACTGATATCCAGAGTATATAATGAACTCAAGAAATTAGACATCAAAACAACCAACAATCCAATTAAGAAATGGGCTATAGAACTAAACAGAGAATTCTCAACAGAGGAAACTCAAATAACTGAAAGATATTTAAGGAATTGCTCAACATTCCTAATCATCAGGGAAATGCAAATCAAAACAACTCTGAGATACCACCTTACGCCTGTCAGAATGGCTAAGATCAAAAACACTGAAGACACCTTATGCTGGAGAAGATGTGGAACTCGGGGAACTCTCCTCCACTGCTGGTGGGAATGCAAGCTTGTACAACCACTTTGGAAATCAATACGGCGCTTTCTTAGAAAATTGGGAATCAATCTCCCCCAAGATCCAGCTATACTACTCTTGGGCATATACCCAAGGAATGCTCAATCATACCACAAGAACACTTGCTCAGCTATGTTCATATCAGCATTGTTTGTGGTAGCCAAAGCCTGGAAACAACCTAGATGCCCTTCAACTGAAGAATGAATAAATAAACTGTGGCACATATACACAATGGAATACTACTCAGCAGAGAAAAACAATGACATCATGAGGTTTGCAGGCAAATGGATGGATCTAGAAAAAAATCATCCTGAGTGAGATAACCCAGACTCAGAAAGACAAATATGGTATGTACTAACTCATAGGAGGATGCTAGATGTGGAACAGGGATGACTGGACTGCTACTCACATCACCAGTGAGGCTACCTGGAAAACAGGACCCCAAGAAAGACACAGGGATCGCCCAATGACGGAGAAATGGCTGAGATCTACATGAACAACCTGGACATGGGTGGGAGTAATGAAGGGTGAGAATGGAGGGAAAGAGAGCCTGTGGGAGCAGGAGATCCTAGCTGGATCAAGAATAGAGAGTGAGAGCAAGGAATAGGAGACCATGGTAAATAAAGACCACATGAGAATAGGAAGAAGTAAAGTGCTAGAGAGGCCCACAGAAATCCACAAAGATACCTCACAACAGACTGCTGGCAATGGTCAAGAGACAGCTCGAACTGACCTACTCTGGTGATGGGATGGCCAAACACCCTAATAGTTGTGCTAGAAACCCTGTCCAATGACTGAGGTTTCTGGATGCAGAGATCCATGGCTAGGCCCCGGGTGGAACTCCGGGAGTCTAATTAGCGAGAAAGAGGAGGGTTTATATGAGTGAGAATTGTTGAAACCAAGGTTGGATAAAGCACAGGGACAAACAACCAAACAAATGGAAACACATGAACTATGAACCAAAGGCTGAGGGGCCCCAACTGGATCAGGCCCTCTGAATAGGTGAGACAGTTGATTGGCTTGATCTGTTTGGGAGGCATCTAGGCAGTGGTGCCGGGTCCTGGGCTCATTGCATGAGCTAGCTGTTTGAAACCTGGGGCTTTTGCAGGGATGCTTGGCTCAGCCTGGGAGGAGGGGACTGGACCTGCCTGGACTGAGTCTATCAGGTTGATCTCAGTCCTCGGGGGAGGCTTTACCCTGGAGGAGGTGGGAATGGGGGGTGGGCTGGGGAGAAGGGGAGGGGGCAGGAGGGGGGAGAACAAGGAAATCCATGGCTGATATGTAGAACTGAATGGTATTCTAAAGTAAAATAAAAGGAAAAAAATAAAACCAATCTGTATATTTATCAGTAAGCAGTGTGTATCTACTAATAAACTGTGAAAACACTATATTGCTTTTGTACAAGAAGCCTCAGTAAGTCCCACTGTTTATCATACTGCCAATATTACCTCATCTCTTGAACTAACTTCTTTTTGGAAATAAAAAAAAATACTTTTTAAAGTTTTATATATGTATGTATCTATCTGTGTGAGTGTGTGCACACGTATGTGAAGGTATCCACAGAGGCCAGGAGAGGGCACCTTGGAACTGGAGCTGCAGGTGGTTGTGAGCTGTCTGTTGTAAATGCTGGAATTATAATCCAGGCCACGTGACTGGGCAGCAGGAACTCTAATAGCTGAGCCATCTCTCCGGCCCCTCTGTTTCCAAGTTTATGTCAATCCTTTCTTTTCATTTTGCAATGTTCTACTAGAGGTACATTTACTTCTAAAAATAATATTTTTTCTTTTGCTATTTTTTTATTTTGTGCAAATTCACTTATACCAATGGTCCTTTTCCAAAATAACTTTTTCCAGTGATCATGTTTTAATGTCTTATATCTAATACAATGCAAATGCTATGTGAACAAAGTATTAAAAAAATGAGGACAAGAAAAATGTGCCTGTTGTGTGCAGATGTGACTCTCTTCATTTCCCTCCTCCCTGCCCCCCTCTTTGCGGATCTACAAACGGTCCTGGTCCTCTGCAGCTCCTCGTTCTTTCTCATAATGACTTCTGGTGACCACTCGTGTGGGTGATTTGTATTTCTCCACCCCGTAAATATATCACACTCCGTCCATTCTGCTCACGGTGAACAGAGTGGGTTGTTTCTAGGTTGCTCCTATGAGAACCTTGCTTATTCTTTATATCTAAACCTACACATCATTCTGCTATCTAGAAATGGTATATTATAATATGAGGTCATAGGTAATGGCATGTTCAAATTCACTGTGCAATGATAATTTTCCAAAGAGGTTTACCAACTTAAAATCTTATCAGTTGACACATGGGAATTTTCTTTGTTCCTACAATTATCAACATGAAATACCTTGTCATTTCTTTTGGTGGGAGTAACACTACCTCTGTTAGATCACACAGCATAAGTACCTATAGGACAGCTTCTAGATTTTTATTTTACTCTCTTATTATATCTCAAACTGAACAGTAATTTTTAAAGTTTCAATACTGTCAAATGATTCCTTTTAGTTTGAAAATTAAGTTTCTCTTTTGTTTAAGAAAACATTACTTGTGCAAAGGTCTTACGAGAATTTCCCTACATTCTGCATTTACAACATAAAAATTTCCTTTCACATATAAATATTTATATTATCTGGGACTGATTTTTATGTCTGACATGAGTTACATGTTCCACTTCACTATTTACCATGAATACCCTGTTGTCCCAGGGCCTTTATTACCCACCATCCATCATGGCGGCGCTCACTGACACAGTCAGCTTCTATGGAAAATGTGTTTGCTTAGACTCTCTTCCTGCTCTCCTGGGTGATGTACTCCTGAGTCAGTCCACAATTATCTGCTACAGCTTTACAGTCATTTTCGATCTATGGTACGAAACTTTCTCAAATGTCAGTGCAGAGAAAACAGGTAACTGGATGACAGTTCTACCCATGAGCATGGTATAGCTTTCCATTTGCTTCTTATATTTTGAAGTCTTTCAACAAAGCTTTGTAATTTAATCCTTCAAAGTCTTTTTGTATGTTTTCTTAATTCCTTACCACTTAGCATGTATATATTCTTTATATATTAATATACTTTTATATTAAATGTATGCAAATTTAAGTTTTATTTTACTGATGTGCAAAAATGCTAAGTAAATTTATTCTAATAACTTCATAAAATATTTTAGTAATCTATACAGAGAATCACAAAATTGTTTTTGTTGCTTTGCTGAGAATCACCGAGCCCTTTCCAGCGTCAGTCAGATGATCATAACGCCCTTTCTTCTGTCTGTAAACAGTGAATTGCATTGGTTACCTTTCCCAATTTTGTCCTGGTTAGCTTTCTGTTGTCACAATCAAGACTATAGCCAAGAGCACACGGAGAGGGAGTCCGCTTATTTGGGAGTCGAGGCAGGAACATAAGTAGGGCCCTGGAGGCAGGAGATGCAGAGGCCATGGAGGGGTGCTGTTTCCCAGCTTGCTCCCCATGACCTGCTCGCCTGCTTCCTCATACAATCCGGGACCATCTGCCCAGGGATGGCATCACCCACGGTAATCATTAATCAAGAAAACGCCTCACAGACTTGCCTACAGGCCAGTGTAAAGGAGGCATTTTCTCAACTGAGTTTCCTCTTCTCTGATGACTCTAGCTTGTGTCAAGATGACAAGAAACTAACCACTATAAATGTTAAGTCAAATCTTGATTTTTTTAAAAACATAAATGTAACTTGTTTATGAAAACCATACATAGTCACCACCTGGAATTGGCTGGCCTATAGGCAAGTCTGTGGGGGACATTTTCTCAATTAATGAGTGATGTGGGAGGGCCAAGCCCACCGGTAGTGCCATCCCTTGGCAAGTGGTCCTGGGTTATCGGAGAAAGGCAGCTAAGGAAGGCCGGGGGAGGAAGCCAGTAAGCAGTGTTCCTCCAGGGCTTCAATTCCTTCCTCCGGGTTCCTGCCTTGAATTTCCTCAACGATGGGCTGTGATCACAGCATGTATCCAAACAAACCTTCTCCCCCTGAGTTCTTTTTGGTCAGCGTCTTGTCATGCAGCAGGAACTGAAGAAGATGAGGTGCCTGTGACTCTTGTAGAGGACCCCGGTGTGATTTTCAGCACACAAGCTGGGCAGCTCACAACTGCCTGTCACTCCAGTTCCAGGAGATCTGATGCCCTCTACTGCCCTCCACCAGCACCTGCATACATCTGGTACACAACACTCTTGAAGGCACTCACACACATAAAATGAATAAATCTTTTATAAAAAATTGATTTCTGACTAATATATATGCTTTCTGAGCAAAAGATCAGTTATGGTCCCTATTAGTCCTTTAAAATGTGTTGAGGCTCTCTTTATATATTGCAACTTGTTAGAAATATTCCAGATATGCCAGAATATTGGATTACAATACTTTGCCATTACTAAGTTTGTTATGCAGATTCGAGAATCTTCCTTCAGTTCTGACTGACTATATCAGTTATTGGTAACTTTACATTCAAGTACACCGTTATGGAAGCCAGGTCAGCCTTAGCCTGACATCTGACTTCCACATACTCCTTAGGAAGCAGATGAACCTGTGGCTCTGGGGGTTAGAAGCAAGGTCAAACACAGGTGTAGGAGTCTTTGCATTTGACAGCCTCTCAGGTGAGGAGACTGGGGGAGCGTAGAGCAAGCATACAAGTGGAAGGCACCAACCTCGGATGATACAGAACGTAGGAACTGGAGAGACAATGCAGAGGCACAGAAACAGCTCTTCAGCTGATGGAGGGAGGTGCCTGTGTATCAATGGTACAGGAAGTAGCCCCCACCAGCGTCAGGAATCCAGGATGCTGGAGGCTGGTATTTGCTGTGAAGGGCTGAGGAGAAGGGGGACCCGATCATGGCAGCTGACCTTCTTTCCACTCACTTTGTCCCCCCCCCTCCCAGTGATGCATTGTCCTCACTGTAAAACCCGTGAGGCAACATCTTCCAGAAGACTGGAGAGAGAGGGACCAAGATCCTTGGCTCCAACATTTATGGTCCAGAATTTAAAGACCCCCCCCCTCCTCAATCAGAGTGCCACGAACAGCGTCCTCACCACGCCTCCTGTCCTCTGGTGGGCATCTCCCCTCATCTTATTTCTCTAGCTGGCATCTCCCCATGTTTTCCTTCTGCTGGCGGGCAGCTACCCCATCTTCCCCTTAGTGGACATCTTCCAACATCTCTCAGGGGCATTTCCTGACATTTCCTTACAGCTGGAAATGGCAAGCTTAGTTTTCTTTTTAATTTCTCATTCTGTGTTATTTTCCTCATTTTCTAGCCTCAAGAACAAAATGTGCTCATTATTCTCGGGACCATGGATGTAACGCAGTGAGAAAACGCTTAGCACGAGGACCAGGGTCTGTATCCTAGCACCACATGCAGGAAGTTATTTTTTTCCACACTGGTGGAAAAGCGTGTGGGGAAACAGGAGTTTAAGGATTTCACCGTTGACAATAAATAGTTCGTAATGTTTAGCTTATGGAGAGTGAGTTTCTTATTCGTCCCTGCTACACATGCACCAGCTGGCCCTTTGGCTGTGCTTTGGAGAAAAACAGATGCAGGAGATGTGTCTGCAGGGAGCATAAAACACAACAGTTAAATAATCCAGAATGTATGAGCTGGAGAGACAACAAGGAGGAACAGAAACAAAGGTCTTCAGCTCATGGGAGGAGGTGTCTGTGTATCAATGGCACAGGAAGCTTTGAAACCATCTATACAGAGTCTTTGGTCCTCACCGCTAATGATATCTTCAGGAGGGAAGGCTGTGTTCAGTTGCAATAGCACAGGGTTGGTGGGGAAGTATTGCTCTCTTTCTTACCTGCAAGGACAGTGGCCCTGCTTTGTCGCCTGAACTTGCACTGGGTCCCTTCTTTGTCTGTCTCCGTTTCCTGGGTAACACAGCCACAGGATAAGGAGTAGGACACAAGAACCTGTATTTTCTTTCCCAACTCCAGCTTCTCTACCACATTCTGGGCACCCCTGGCTGTGGTTAAAAGCCTGTAACAAGGAATCAAGCAGAACTCTTTCCCAACTCTATCTTCCCAAGGGTAAACCTCAGAATGAAACTCCTGCTAAGTGAGCCCTCGGGCTGGCCCGTGAGTGGGCTGCAGTGGGACTGTGCAGGTGAATTCGAGAGTTCCGATGCAGTCAAACGGCATGTTGCGTGTGCTGGGATCAGGACAGGAAGAGTGGGCAGTGGACTATGAATGAAATTGCATCAAACTACCTTATTCCAGCATGGAGATTTTCAAGAACTCAGGTTCAAAGCTGCTGTCTTGATCAGGGTAGGAAGTTAGAATGGTTTTTAATTAACATTTTATTAGATTGATTCACAGACTGTAAATATTTAACCATGTTGTTTGCCACACTCTGCACCTCGTGGATACTAGGAATGTAGATGTAGGAGCTGTGAGGACGCTCTAGTAAGGCTGGTGTGTACGTACATGACATTACAAATCAATGCATAGGAATCTAGAGTCCAAGTCACTAAGATGCATAAGTGTTTTCGCTGTCGTTTTTAGCCACACAGTGCAGATCTGCTAACCCGGCTGGCGACCCCCAGCTTCCTTTTCTACAGAGCGTCCCTGCTACCTGGCTGGGATTCTTCCGTCACTTACCGCATTCCTCTTGTCCTCATGATGAGCTGGAATGTTCCATTTTGCCAGCTCCTTTCTGCTGCCCCAACAGCGAACCCCACCACCCGATTCCTGGCCATTTCTGGTGCGCCGTGTCCCGCCTCTCCTGCTTCTGAGAGCACAGGCACCATCACTGAATGAATGAATGCCTTAGGGAACAATGAACTGGGCTCTGATTCTCACAGCGTATGTGTCTGGCATGATGGTTTTAGCCATGGACGGTGTACTGAATATAAGTAGGCGCTGGCTCCCTTCTTTGTATTCTGTCTCACTGACTGATTTAAAATTCTAAAAAAGGTATCAGAGTGATCTTTTCATAAATCTTTCAGAGATACTAGCATAGATGTGAGATCATAGTTGGTTCTGATTGAAACTTGCTAATCTGATTATAGAAAGGAAACAGATGAAGAAAACAGCTCCAGATGAAAGCAGAAACCAGCATGGTAAAGGAGGCTGAGGAGCCTGGAGTCCACAGTGACGGGAAGTAGAGAAAATATGCGGATGGGAAATTCTCTCAAGACCTGCAATGGGAATCCTGGGTTCGTCTTTTCTTCCCTACCTTTGTCCTCATTTTCAGAACTCAAGGTGATCTTGCGTCCCTCCACTGTCACCCTAGGCCTTCCCTCCGTACAGCGGTCCCACTGCCTGACAGCGCATATTTATATCCACTTTATGCAACTTTCAAACAGCTCTCTCCACTGCCTTGGAAAAGAATGCCAGTCATCTGACTGTGTTGCCCCCAGAACCACGGTGCAGCAAATGACCCCTGCGAATAGGCATTGCTCACTGGAATGACTTTTCTGACTATTATCACTAGAACAGTAAATTAATCTCATTATGTATGACCTTAACGGGCTTTTAAAATGTATGTACATATGTTCATGTGCACACATATGTGTGTGTATTCTTTCATGTGTGCACATGTACATATGTATGCACATATGTGGAGGCCAGAGGTCAGCATTGGTTATCTTCCTCTACCTCTCTACCTTACTGTCAGAGACAGGGTCTCTCTGGACCTGGAGCTCTCTGTAGGCTAGGCTGGCCATCCCACAAGCTCAGAGATCCTTCCGTCCTGGCACCCCAGCCCTGGGATTACAGGCATGTGACACCATGTTCAGCTTTTTAACATGGTGCTAGCATTTGAATTCAGGTGTTCATGTTTACATGGCAAAGACTTTTCTGACTGAAACATCCCCCAGCTCCTCGGTTTTTGTTGTCGCTATTTTTTTTTTATTGTAATCACAGAGCCCCCGTTTCGTGTTCTTTAAACGTAACCATAGATAACATAGCTGAAAAAGCCAGCATTATGCCCAGAGCTACACTACGGTTAAGCGGTATCTGAGGACAACACCCTCTCCCAACTCAAGCCAAATGAAAATGAATGAGGTGCTGCAGATATAGAGAAACCATGAAAATAATGAATGAGGTGCTGTGGACACCGAGAAACCACGCCTCTTTCAAACTGGAGGGGGAAAAGGGCTGGGCTGGAAGGTGAGCCAGAAACGGAGGTCAAGAAAGCAGGGCCTTTAACAAAGACATGTAAATAAATTTGCATGCGATTTTAAGTCCGAGAGAACCATGAAGACTTCTTCCTGAGACCTTGGGCAGCTTGCTTCTCTGAGCATCGATTTCCTGACGTCTCACTACAGTTTTGGCTGTGGAGAAACCATAGCTAAGGGACACAGAGAGATAGCATCCAAAGAGACCTCGGCGGATGGTGCAAATGCTTTCTATCTCTAAGGAAATTTGAGAAGGAAACCTGTGAACTTCTCTTCTTGTGATAGAGAAATGTGTGTTATCAAACACACAAATCTAGTAGTAATTATAGCCACATCCAGAGTAGAACCAACAGAAATTCTTTAGAAGCAAAAATGTACCTGTTTTTGTTACCACCCAACCTTCATAAGGGAAAGAACACAAATATGATGTCCAAAGAAAATATTTTTGGCTTTAATTTGCATATATTGCTCTCAATGACTAACTGAGTAGAAACTTACAGGTCCTTGGGAAACATGGCCAACTGGTGAAATTGGCCAGAATATGGTGAGCTATTTCCAGGACTAGTTAACAGGAGTTAACCAGAGGTGTACCACACTGATATGGAGCCCATTGGAGAAGAGCCTGCATTGGAGGCCAGTTAGCTTGATTCTTCCGAGTACAGAGTGTGGAGATAAACTACCTGCAATGAAATCTGTCCCTTATGAGGCAAGTTTTTGGTGCCTTGGTTTCCCCACCTGTAAAGTGAGGCACAAGCAGTGCCTACTTCAAATAGTTGTTGCAAGGACTAAATCATCAACAAGGGTAAAGTGTATTAGTCTCTGGAGACATTGGACGTTGTTCATAGACTCAGACATTGTAATCATGACAGTTCATTTGCAGCCACTGTGGTAGAAGAAATGCACGCTTTGCTGTTTTGGTTGGATGATCAATACAGGGTCTTCCTCCTTTGAAATCCCATGACCCTACATTTCTACATGCCATTTCTGAAAGGATTAAAAAAGCGCCACTGTAACACTGAATATGGTATTTTTAAAAAAACGAAACAGTAACAGACCATAGTTCATAGTTCTCTAAAATCTCTACCTTTTTTGAACAGCGACAAGCAACATGTTTCAACAACCCTTTGAACAATTACTCTCTGAAGACATAACTACCCCAACTCAGCCTGGGGTACCTGGGAGCCGCCGCGATGCAAATGGAAGGGAGAGAAGGAAGCAAGTCAAAATGTGTACAATGAGTTTAGTGTGCAAAATGAAAGATGGCTGCCTGGGCCATGGGGAAGGTTCCTCTGCTCTGGATGCTGAGCTCCTCAGGAGGACAGCCTCCTGGGGGCTCTTTGTGGTGGGTAAGATGATAATTCTCGGTCATAAAGACTTCCTTATTGTTCCAGCTCCATCTAATTCTCTAGCACATCCTGTCTGAGTCTCCTTCTAGAATGCTCATTCATGTATCCTCAGCAAGCAAGAGCTCCAACAGGTGCTCAGGACGACAGTAGATTCCTCTGCTGAGAAGTCCACACTGGCGAGGGCTAACCTATCACTTTAAGCCTGTTTCCAAGCGAGGCTGCTGGCCACCCAGGGACACTGGTTAAAATGCAGCTGAATTCTGAAAACGGGATCAGAAATGAAAACATCGGTCATGCTATGGCATCCGCACTTGCCTGATTGTCTTCTTTATTTGGGGGAGGGTTCTTTTGCTCACTGCCATTTATTTAAGGACCATATGTACGGCCCAAGCTTCACACCCCACCCCCACTCCTGCAGCATGTAACAAAGCTCTAACCAAGGCAAAGAATGCAAGATCACTTAGCCCCTTTTTCTGGCATTGTATTATCTGGCTAAACCAGAAATGTCAGTCACAGCTGTGTTCCTGAAGGCGCGGTTCTTGACAAATTAATTTCCCAACAGAAATCAATCACAGCACTTGTTGCTGGCATGCATAATATTTTAGTTCCATACCTTGCACCTCTAAGACGGAGCCCTCCTTGACCTTGACTGCATTAAATGGATGTATAGACACATTAATGCAATCAGGTGATCAAGGCCTGCACCATCATCCCAAGTCTTTGAACAGTGATCAGGAAGGCTTCTACCCTCTTTCCCGTGGGGCTATCTAACCCAGGCAAATCACTATTTGATAGCAGAAATAATATCTCCTCTAGCCAAAAACAGTAGCCATGGCAACATCCTGAGGAGGTTCTGTGTTTCAGTCAGTCACCTCAGGTAGGAAGTCAGCTGATTTGCCTTCTAGCTTTTCCCTGAGCAAGGATGAAAAGGCCTACACTGGAAATCCCAGTTTGACTGCAGAGAAAATAACCTGTTCGGAAAATGTCCTTGTTCCTTCCCAGGGTCAAAGAGGCTCGAAAAGAAAGGAAACCCAGGCAAGCGGCTGCCCCCAGCACAGCACATGTAATGAGCATGGTGGCGAGGGTGGGCATGGGGTGACCCTCAGAACAGCACTGTGTAATGAGCATGTGAGGAGGGTGGGCATGGGGTGACCCTCAGAACAGCACTGTGTAATGAGCATGGTGAGGAGGGTGGGCATGGGGTGACCCCCAGCACAGCACATGTAATGAGCATGTGAGGAGGGTGGGCATGGGGTGACCCTCAGAACAGCACTGTGTAAGGAGCATGGTGAGGAGGGTGGGCATGGGGTGACCCCCAGAACAGCACTGTGTAAGGAGCATGGTGAGGAGGGTGGGCATGGGGTGACCCCCAGAACAGCACTGTGCAATGAGCATGTGAGGAGGGTGGGCATGGGGTGACCCTCAGAACAGCACTGTGTAATGAGCATGTGAGGAGGGTGGGCATGGGGTGACCCTCAGAACAGCACATGTAATGAGCATGTGAGGAGGGTGGGCATGGGGTGACCCTCAGAACAGTACATGTAATGAGCATGTGAGGAGGGTGGGCATGGGGTGACCCCCAGAACAGCACTGTGTAAGGAGCATGGTGAGGAGGGTGGGCATGGGGTGACCCCCAGCACAGCACATGTAATGAGCATGTGAGGAGGGTGGGCATGGGGTGACCCTTTGGATGGGTTGGAGAAAAAGAGAAGAACAATTTGTTTTTAATTAAGAGAACCCGAGAGACTGAGTTATCTCTTGCAATGTGAATTGCAGAGGGGCGTGTGGTCCCTCAGGAAAAATGCTACCAACTTCCATTGGTGTGTTCAATGCCGCTTCTCATTTGGGTGAAGATTCTCCTTTCAGTTGTCGTCAGAGAGACAAGTTCTAGGGAAAGCGGCATGAGCAGGCTTTGCTGGAAGAGTTCTCTCCTGCCAGGACCAGCCGTGCCCATTGCCTGTGGGTTGTTTGCAGATAAAGCTGCTCAGGAAGAGCAACTGATGCTGGTTCTGAGGTCTGTGCCTGATGCCCGAGCAGAGAAGACCCTCAGTGAGCGCTTTAATGAATGCAAATGCCCAGGGAACACACCTGGACATAGATTGTGGAGCGCCAAATGAGATGTCTCATTTTCAAAGCTCTTAATTTACTATTTTGTATAACGATCTTGTGGCAAGAAAAAAGAGCTAATTAAGCATTTCATTATCTGACTGATACAACATAGTGACAGGAGGAAGAACATCAGAGCCGAGAAACATCTGTCCCACTCTAACGCTGAGAATTCCACAGGCAGGAGAGCTCCTGCAGAGGGAGGTCTGAAAAAGTTGGAATAGAGGAATCCTCAAAAAGCATATTATGAAAATACCACCAGGGAATAAACTCCAGGTAAAGTTTGCTATTCAAACCTGCGCGTAGAAACTACAGTTCTTGGAAATGACCGAGCCTCTGTCACAGGAAGCCTGTTGCGGGTGGCACTGGTCTCATGCAAACAAAGGCACTGACTACTGGAATGGGCTCGAGTGCTCAAGGCTTTCCTTCATTCTTACTAACAAGCAATTAAACTGCTGAGAGAATAGATATGTGTGGGCCACAGGGGCACGTCTGTTCTAATTCTAGTGTGCTCTAAATCGCCCAGGCTGTATCTGCGCTTGCTGAGGAGTGTTGGCTGTTATGGTTGTCTCTGCATTGGCGTGGACAGCAGCGAGAGGCAAGGCTCTTTCTAGCTAGTGGGATTTAATAGAGAGCTCCACTCGACGCCTCCTCCATGGACACCAATAGAAACCACTACTAGGACCGCTCATGTATTCTGCTTCCTGGAGATGGACCACTCAAAAACACATAAGATATGAATATCTGATGTAATTATTTTCTTATAAGATTAACAGATGGTTAGCCTACAATACAAAAAAATACACAAGAAGAAATAAAAATTATTTATAATTTCATGTCAGGGAGAATTAGCTGGCATACTTCCTGATGGATTAGAAGCCTTTAGGAAAGGCCTGTTAACCCTTAACGTGGTCAGGGCCTTACGTTTGCTTGCCAGCACTGCAAAAATATGTTCTGTCTCCATTCTTTATCTGATTTCTGCATATTGCTACTGACATTAGTATATATCTACACACACAATCATGTTGGCTGCCCAGAAAACATTTATGTTCTTAAAAAGGGAGTGCTTTTTAGTTATTTTCATTCATTTTTTAGCTGGAGGTACAAGCATTGTTTAAATAAAGCTTGGGTCACATTGCCGCTACTTTTCTGAAACTTGATTATAGGAAACTTTAGCACTATATGATAAATAGTTTCCTGGGTCACTAATATTCCTGCAGCAGAGCCTTAGTTGGAGACTTGGCTTTCCAGTTCGGGCCATATGTGATTGGAAATTTGATAACTTTTAGTAGCATATTCTCTCTCTTCTGTCCATATAAATATTTCTCAACAATTACCAAGTGCTAGATTCCATTCTAGATACTTCCACTCTGTAAAGACACAACATTCTTGCCTTCATGGAGCTTCATTTGTCATAGAAGGGAAAAGACAAAATGAAGTATAACAAAATATTTGACGATGATAGCACTGTGGCCGAGTGAGGTTGGATAAAGGGAGAGAATGTAACTGGGGGGGGGCACAGCAGTGATGGCTGAATAAGTTCCTGTGGAGTGAGCACAGCCACGAGGGATCTCAGAGAAAGGACGCCTTGACAGTGGAATAGCTCGCTGCTAGCACTAGAGTGTCAAGCCAAGTTCAAGGAAGAGATAGGCAGCCTGACCGCACACATAGCGTGATGGTCGCAGCCTAACTGCACACATAGTGCGATGGTCGCAGCCCTACCGCACACATAGCGTGATGGTCGCAGCCTGACCGCACACATATCGCGATGGTAATGGAGGAGGAGGAGGTCAGAGGAGCAGAGTGGGAAGATCTAGGGACTTGAGACGTGCTAAAGATGTTTGGTATTTTGTCAGAGGGAAATCATGGTGTACTGAGCAGAGAAGGGACGTGGTCCAAATGCCATTCACAGGACCTGTTTTCACATAATGCCAAGAACACAGTGTAAGTATGAAACCGGAGCAGAGAGATGGGGATTGAAGGGAGGCAGGCAATGGTGAATGTGGCTTGAATCAAACGAAGGCAGTGGAGGGGACCAGACAGTCAAATTTAGATGGCTTTGAATGCAGTCCCAAGGACATGTACTGGTGGGAAGGGTGCAGCGTGGGGATGTGGAAGTGAAGGTACTTCAAGGTGTTTAGACTGAAAGACAACTTCTTGGGTAAATGAGAAGACTGACTGTGATTTCAGGAAGCCGGTGTCTGGATTCAGTTCACATCAGCGGACATCTGAGATCTCTGGCCAATATCTAAGTGGATCTTCGGATGGTGACCACAAGGGTGTAGGGGGGGGGGGGTTTGGCATGGATTCAAGAGCCTGAGTGATTGTCTGGACCAAAGGCAGACTTTTTGGAGCAGTAGATATGAAGATAGCATAAGAGTGAGATCACAGTAATTTAAGTGTGAACATGTAAGAAAGGAGAATCAATGCTGATTCATTCCTACACCACCATGTCCACAGGAAAGGACGGGGAAGCAGTGCAAGGCACCAAGAGGAGTGATCGGGGAATTTGGAGGCATCCTGAAGACACAGGGCTCTTGAAGCCAGGTATCAAGCATAAGGAGGCAAGCATGTAAACCAGTTCATTGGCTAGTACTGGAATCTCTGCTGCTTGGACATTTTATGCAGGTGCATCAAAACATGCTCTCACAAAAAAAGATTAGTCACCTGTAATCCAGCAAGTGCCTCCTGGCCAGACACCCTCCCCCAGGTCCCCTTCCCAGGAGCCCTTGTGTAGATACAGTATGCATAATACCATATATAACACCTTGCATTTCACATGGTAGTCTTTGGTTAATGAGTATGATAAGGACCAAAGAATAATCATTGAATTTAATCAATGTGGACACCAGTAATGAACTTGGCTGGAAGTTTTTGGCAGATGGTGATAATAAGAACCCAGGCATTAAGAGTCTAAGAAGATCTGAGAGCAAAACTGAAGACTGAGAATATCAACAACTCTTTGGAGGAGATTTTCTTCAAAGAGAAAAGAAACAAGGCAATAGCTGGTAAGTGTTGTGCAGTCTCAAGGCGCGTGGGAGGATGATGGGTTATTTCCATAACGATGGTAACAAGCTATACCTTTGTCTCTTGTCTAGACCACAGTGACCCTGGTCCTTGCCTCCTTACCTTCACCCTTGAATCCTACAGTCTTTCCTCCAATGTTTGCTGAATGTGACTTTCCCAAAATACAAATCACAAAACGTCATGATCTCATAACATTTAAAATATATCCAGGGTCCTCATGTGGAGCTGTAAGATCCCTCCTGGTGAATGCCCTTCCAACTTCCCACACGGGTTCTCTCCAACAAGGAGCTGCAGCCTCAGGGCTCGCCAGTTCTCCCTCCCACACACTATGTATTCTCCCAACCCAGGGCTTCTCACTTGACCTTCCCTTCCTGGAACTCCCACACTCTTCTCTGCAGTCAGACTTTCTCATGTGTCACTTCTTCACATCACTCGGGTGTCTACCTTTCTGACCACTTTACGATCTCCATGTCACTCCCTGGGTCATCTCCATGCATCATTCTTTATCATACTACTGAATGAATGTCTGACTGGATGCATTTTCTTCCATCTGTCTTCCCCAGACAATATAGTTCATGGAGACACCTTCTTTATCCCACTTCCCATGTTGATCCCTGGCCTGCACAATCATGTCTGATACACAGAGTTACTCAAGCATGTATTTCAAGTCAATGAATATATGAATAATTGAAATGATACTACCATTAGCACACTAAATCCTCAAATGCCATCTAGAATAACGCAGGCAAGTGTCATGGGTTTGGGGTTAGTGTGGCCTCTGGGGATGAAGCAGAGAGGAGTGCTCACAGCCTCCTTCACCTATGTTTGGAAGCTGCACTTTCAGAAGGAAGAGGGCCTGCAGATCAGTCTAACCTTTAGGGTTTTAATTCAATGATGAAATAGTGGTAGACAATAAAAGCAGAGACATTTTCTGCCACACTGTGACAGACCTTGGACGTCTGGGGCCCTGGGCCAAGTGTGTCCTACTACTTGCTGGTCTCTGTGGCTTTCTATGAGTCACTACACATCTCTGGGCTGTGGCTCCCTGGCTTCCAGGGATAAACTCTTTAACTTACTTCAGTCACATCATTGTACAAGGACTGAGTGAGATATTTCAGATAATGCTGAACAAATGCACATACATATTTTTGGATCAAAAGAAAGTACAGGTAACCCATGGAGAAGGGAGAGAGAGAGAGAGAGCACAGTTCTGCTACAGCCTATGTGGTGCCTGGCACTTTAAAATATGCCCCCTGGGAAGAAAAATGAGACTGTTGTCAAGGCTTCCATAAAGAATCATTTCAACAATGATATTTTCCAACTCTAATAAGTCTGTGATCAAACACTCAGCTTCCGGGACAAAGGCCACCACTTTCCACTGAGTGACCTGGAAGCCTGTACCATCTATTTAGTGTCTAGAGTGTGCAGGCATAAGCAGTTTCTCCCTGTGAAGAGTAGGAAACAGAACCATGGCATGGGGGAGACTGACAGTCAGTCCTGGCTGGCTGGCCACTGAGACACACGCCTGTAGAGGATCTCCTGGATGCACCACTGTGCAGCTGACAGCCTGTCTCTGGGGTGACCAGAGGTGGCGATTATAATGCAGCATTTGTCTTTATTGCAAGAAGAGAGGAGGATGCGCACATCCAGGCAGCGGGGCTGAAGGGGCAGCTCAGGGCTGTGCATTCTTTTCTCTCCTCCTTGGGCACCGTTTATTTGGAACATGGGCCTTTGGTCACTTGTCTCTCTATTTTGGACTGCCCGTCTGGTCAGTCACGGGGTACAGAGTACAAATGGGTCCTCTGTCAGAGACTAGGAACTGGGTAAGTTCCCTAGGAGGACGTCAGTGACACAGGCATTTCAAATGGTTCTTAACTCAGGAGAGGGAGTGTGTACCACCAATCTAACATAATTCATATCAGTATGAAGGTTAATATTGTCACTTCAACATGGCAAGATCTAGAACCACCTTGAAGATCAATCTCTAGGCATGTCTGAGGGATTGTCTGATATTTCTAGGTCAGGTTAACTGAGGAAGAAAGACCCACCCTAAATGAGAAGAGCATCCCCAGAGCTAGGGTTCCAGGCTGCATCAAAGGAGTAAGTGAGCTGAGCACCAGATTCCATCTCTCTCTGCTTCCTGATTGTGGATGCATGTGACCATCTGCTTTCTGACTGTGGATGCCATGTGACCATCTGCTTCCTGACTGTGGATGCCATGTGACCATCTGCTTCCTGACTGTGGGTGCCATTTGACCATCTGCTTCCTGACTGTGGATGCCATGTGACCTTCTGCTTCCTGACTGTGGATGCCATGTGACCATCTGCTTCCTGATTGTGGGTGCCATGTGACCATCTGCTTCCTGACTGTGGATGCCATGTGACCTTCTGCTTCCTGACTGTGGATGCCATGTGACCTTCTGCTTCCTGACTGTGGGTGCCATGTGACCTTCTGCTTCCTGACTGTGGATGCCATGTGACCTTCTGCTTCCTGACTGTGGGTGCCATGTGACCTTCTTCTTCCTGACTGTGGATGCCATGTGACCATCTGCTTCCTGATTGTGGATGCCATGTGACCATCTGCTTCCTGACTGTGGATGCCATGTGACCTTCTTCTTCCTGACTGTGGGTGCATGTGACCACCTGTCTCACACTCCTTCCACCATGCTCCCTCACTGTGGTGGGTTCCGTAGTGAGGGCTGACATATGACTCTCTTAGACAGCCCTCTCCTCTTCAGACTGCCTTTGTCAGGTATCTTATAAGAAAAGAAACTAATGAGATCAGTGTTGATGACCTTAAAAAAAATAAACTTGCTTTAACTGCATAGAAAGGGGATCAGAGAATATAAATCCTGAGATGTTGCAGAGCTGGTTTACTCCAGAAACTTAAAACTTTCATGACTGATTGATCGATTTATATCCATATGTGTGGATGGATTTAAATGGCCATTCCATCATACAGAAACACTGAGCTCTACCAAAGGAGTATAAAATAATTTCCTAATTAGTTAAGGCTGTGTGTGTGTGTGTGTGTGTGTGTGTGTGTGTGTGTGTGTGTGTACAATGTGATGGGGTGATTGGATTATAGGATGATCAATGATACTTGTTTAACAAATTTTTAAGTATACACAAATGCTTCTGGGAACATGCACACTTTACAACATTTTCCTTCTCTTTACAGGAAATATTAAAGTAAGTGTTATGAAATGATGTTGTCTTAGCTGTGCTCAGGTAGTGTTCTTGGGCAAACAGACTTAGGGGCTAGATGAGACTTGGGGGCTAGGTGAGAGCTAATCCCCAGGCACTAGCCAGAAGCACCCCATTAAGCTCACAGCTTGAGAGAGTTGCATTTTCAACCATGCCCTGTATCAACAGGTCATGTGGGAAAAAATGTCATCGTGACTAGGGACAATTTCATATTTTAAACAACAATCCTTCAGCCCTGATGTCACCCGTAGAGCAAGAGGTCACTGAGCAGAATACCAATCTAGAGAACCTGACCAATCCAGAGAAAATTACCTCCAGCTGCATGAAAAGCGTGATGAATTTCAAGAATATTTTCATTTTTGGAATGCAGTGACTAGCAACCCACTTAACCTTGAGAGTCTCACATCACAGTGTCTGTGGCATGGCTCAGCACTGACATGTGAAATGACGGGGCCACTTTGTTATCTGAGGGCCGGTGATCCCCTGAGTAAAGAAGAGAAACATGGGGGTGGATAAGCAAAGGAAGCCTTGCATTTTCATCTGCCAGAGATTGAAAGACATTTTCTAAGTTCTTTTTGTTTAAATAATTTGTCCTCGTCCTATGCTTTCAGAGCCTATTTTGGTTGCTGATAAGTTTAGAAAAGTTTTCAGTGGCATGTTTTTCTTGATAAGATAAACTTCTGCAATCACATTTTAGAGAGATGTCCAGATGTGCAGTTCATGTGTTTGGTAAAAGCAGCATTCTATGGTAATAACTCCTAAACACTGGTACCAAGGAACTCCAGAGAATTAAAGACTGCTTTTACATGTGATTTCTATCCATGAAATCTTTTTGTAAGTGTGTGTGTGTGTGTGTGTATGTATATATGTATGTATATATGTGTATATGTGTCTAGATGTACATGGTTGTGTATGTGTGTGTATGCATGTATATATGTATGTAAGTGTATATATATCTGGATGTACATGTTTGTGTACATGTGTGTGTGTGTGTGTGTGTGTGTGTGTGTGTGTGTGTGTGTACATGTGTGTGTGTACATGGGTATAGAGGCCAGAGGAAACTTCAGGCACCATCTCCTGAAATGTGTCCACCTCCCTTGGACACAAAGTCTCTAACTGGCCCGGAACTCAGCAATTGGCCGGTGGTTCCAGGACCCTCCTGTCTCCACTTCTCCAGCACTAGAATTAAAAGTGTGTGCTCCAACACTCAGCATATTCACATGGATTCTGGGGATTGAACTCAAGTGATATTTCATCATAGCCATGCCTATAACCCTCCATCTAAATAAATGGTTTATTGTGCTATTGGTGATATATACATATAAAACAAAATTTGTCATTTTTATCATTAAAATATCTAATTCAATTAAGTATCATTGACATCAAAATATAAATTCCATTGCTATTCATTTCCAAAATTTCTCAACACCCTAAAAAGAATCACTGTGTCTTGTAACTATTGAACTCCAGGCTACCAGCTTCCTTCCCTTGGTCCTGGTGTAGTTTCTATCTGTCCTGTGAATTTGTCTATGCTGGATGCTTCTTACAAGCAGAATTATACATGATCTGTCGTCCCTTAAATATTGTGTCCTTAGACCACATTTTATTTCTCTATTTTTTCCTTCTAGCCCCTGTGAACATGATATGTCTACTTAGGTTGTTTGTTTGTTTGTTTGTTTTAACAACCCGTGATAGACGTTCCCTGAAGAATGGGTGATCCTTTATGGGTCAGTTTGCATGTTGGGGGAAGGTGCTGTTCGCTTAGTGCAATGGGAACCAACTACACTCTTGCTTTGAAGTGAAGCCCTCCAGGTCTACCAGGATAGACTGGGAGTGTCCTAAATACCACAGCCCACAGCTCTCAGAGAACCTGGATGATAAGAGGGCTAAGCACAAGTTCTAAAAGTAAAAGAGGAGGAAAAGGAAGAGGAGCTTAGGAGAGATGGAGGAGCCTAAGAGAGAAGGAAGGGCCAGATGAGTCAGTCAGAGACCATCCAGGGAGCAAGCCAGAAAAAACACCAAGCAAGGGGGTGTTTAAAGCAGAGGCTATGACACTTTCAGAACTATCAACAGGCTACACAGAATGGATGCTGGGACACAGAGTGGCTCTCTAAGCATTCCTGACTCTGGGGGAGAGAGCCTACCTGGGGAGATGTCCCTGCTACATGTACTGGGCTTGATGGTACACATTTGTCATCCCGGCACTGGTAGTGGAGACACAGGAGGATTAAGAGTTTAGGGTCGGTCATCCTTAGTTGCACAGGAAGTTTGCAGCAGCTGCTTCCATATGAGACCTTGTCTTGTATGTAGACATGGTCTACACACAACACTGACAAAGGACTTGAAGAACCTTCTCTTGGATTGTCGAATCATCAGCCTAGGCTTATTACCCGTTTACTCACTGAATTTTACTAAAGGAAAATCAGAAAGAAATAAATGTTTGCAGGTGACATTAAAACCACTTCAAACAAAAGCATAGCACTTGGTGCTCGAGCGGGTTGCGGTATTCCTTTCACCCCAGCAGTTTTCCGTGTTACTTACGCATCTATTGCAACTAGCACCTGCAGGTTCACTTGGAAGCAGCTCTGGTAGTGTGGTGGAGAGCGCTAAGGTGGGGGGCGGTGGCGAATGAGCACCCAAGGCATGCTCACAGAACAGGACAAAGGCAGTCCCATGTGGGGGTCCCTGGATACAGGAGGTGGGAAACTAGCTGACATTGAGTAGGGGGTAGATCTAAGCAGGCTATACAACTTGAGTCCCAGCCAGACATGGGAGAATAAGTACAAAACTCCATGCAAGTCATTATATTTTCTTCTCCGAGAACCATTTATAAAATAGCAATCTTGCTGTTATGTCTCTGGAGAGGGAGCTGTGCTTGTATATCATCACCACATTTTCAGTGATGGAGGCACTAAGAAACCCTCCCCCCCACACACACCTACATCATGTTAGGTACACACTGCTGAGTGCCAGGAATAGAAGAGTGAGCAAAACAGCAATGCCTTCCCCCTGGGAGTTGACAACCAAGTATGTGGAGGGGAGGAATAGGGCGTCACATAACTACCTTCATTACCGCGGAGGGAGACCACCGCAGAACCTGACTCTGGACAGAGGGCAGAGCATCTCTGGGAGAGTGACATTTTAACGGTGCCCTGAACATTTGTGTGTCTATCAAATTCATGAGTTGGAACACCATTCCCGATGTGATGGCATTTGGAGACGAGGCCTTTGGTTAGTGGCAGGGTCATAGTAGAGAAACCCTTGTGAATGGGATGATGGTCCTTAAAGGAGCACAGAGGGCCCATTCTCCTCTTCAAACTGGATTCATTTTCTGCATTTGTATGAGGATGACAGTGGAGGCGGTGATGGAAAGTGAAGGGCCGCAGAGGTGAGGGTTAATTAGGTGACATGTGCCAGCCTTTAGCAGAGTGCTGACCAGCTTTAGTTTTACTTCCATTTACCACTCTCTCATTCTTGGTCCTGTGGTCCTTCAACTCTGCTGAGTGCTCTTCCTTCGTACCCTTTTTAAACACATGCACACTTGTTGCTTAGGGTGTGTGTGTGTGGGTGCACATGTAGCGGTCAACTTGCAGTAGTTGGTTTTCATCTTCTGTTACGTAGGACCTGAGGCTTGAACTCAGGTCTTAAGCCATCTCTCCAATCCCTAATTCTGGTTCTTTGGACACAGCATGGGACCTTCATGCAAACTGGATTCTTACAGTCTTCCTCACACTCAGAGCCCTGCAAGAATGTCAAGATCATATGCCCATTTCATAAACAAGCCTCACTGATAGGAAAAGAAGCTCATGGATTCAAGACAAGCCAAAGGCATAGCTTCAGGAGCATCCTTACCAGTTTGCTCAGCCAGCCCATTCCGGGGTTCCAGCTTTTAAGGGAAAAGTCAGAGACCTTTGCTCACGGCCACTAATTATGCAGCTCCCTCTGCTTGCTATGAGGGTCATGGCAACTTTGCCGAGCCTACCAGGCCAGGATGCAATTACTGGCAATTGCATCGGGGAGTTTTGTGTGAGAGAATGGCCTGTTATAGAACACACAGAGGGAGGCAAAACACTGATTATTTAATTTGTATTGTTTTTCCATGAATCTAAAGAATCTCCCTTCTGAAAGGAGAGTGGGGCCAACCGATGAAGACAGAATGGCTAGAGCAGAATGGAATAAACATACTTGCTTTTAAGAATAAGAAGAAAAAGCTCTCAGAAGCAAGAGTCATAAAAAACAATGTTATTTAAATAATACTATATTTCTTCTGCTTTATCATTCTGATTACATTCAACTAATCTACGAAATTGAAAGGTAATGAGCAGTATTTCCTTAAAGCACATTAAATAATAGTGTCAAAATGCAAATTTATTCATTAAGTATAGATGAGTATGTTAAATATTCATGAGTTGTTGCTCACAGTATGTAATTAATGCCATGGTCTTTGAGTCCAGAGCATTGAGACGGCAAAGGTTGGGCCATCACAGTTGCAAACTGATAGCAGTCCCCAAATGCTCCTGAGAACAAAGGTCAGGCGCACCCCTGACCCCAGTGAGCTTCGTTTTGCCAGTATTTCATATTGGAGATTCTTGGGAACATGACTTGGGCATGGCTCTAGTTTTATTTTTTCAGCTTCTGCCATCTGATATCTATGTGGGGAATAAGCTGGGTCTGAAGAGACTCCTGCTTGGCTGGAATATCCTAGACCTGAAATACCCTTTTGTTTGCTTGTGACCTTGGGCAAGTGGAAATATGTTATAAAATTCTCCCTTGTAAGCAGAAAAATGTCGTATTTTTATCTTTTTGAGCCTCTTACTCCATTTTCCTCCTAAGCTTAGTCCTTTTATTTGGGGGGTAGAGCCTTTGGGTTTAGAATCTTTGAAAACACGGTCCATTTTCTCTTCATGGCCCATCTTATCTAAAGCCACATAAAATCTGACAATTATTTCCTTCCTGAAATGGCTGGTGTGTTTTTGCAGGCTCTGGGAAGGTAAAGGCCTCCATCACAGCACTCCTTGTTTATTCTCTAGGTTACGTGATGGACCTTCCCTTTTGATTCAGTTATTGTAGACCCCAAATAAACCTGCAAGTGCAGAAGAGCAAATCAAAAGTTCGTGCTTCTACCAAAAACAAGGAAGATCTGACTCTTGTGTTTTTCTGAATGTAGACTTTGTGATGTTCCAAGGTTTTAAAGGCAGACAATAGATTCTTCCCATTTTTAGCTTGTCAAGAGTTAGAATAATGGGCCGGAGAGATGGATCAGTAGGTAAGGGCACTGCTGTACACACTTGAAGACCTGGGTTCGATCCCCAAAGCCCACAGGGTGGAGGAAGTAACCCAACTCCCCCAAGTTGTCATCTGACTTCCACATGTGAGTTGTGACACACACATGCCTGCACGTGCATGCACATGCACACCTTCCCACCCACGATAAATGAATGGATGAATAAATAAATATATGTAAAAAGAGAATTAGATGTCCATGATGGATGCCATTAGCATAGAACCATATAAATGTGTCCTACTTCTGGGGGTAGATGGAATTTTGTTTCAATTCTTCTCCTATCTATATTGGGTAGTCTTGCAGTCATACCTCATGACACATGGATTTTGCAGTATTTCCTGCAAGAGTGGCAAGTGTTTGTGCTTGTGTGCCACTGATGAGGGCTGATTTGTTTCAGCCGATTAAGTGTTGACTAAAGCGAAGGTTTTTCGGCTCAAAGCCCAGGTGCTAAAAGAAGGTTGGTGCTTGTAGTCACTCCCTTAGGCCTCTGTCACTCATCATGAGCAGCAGTCTCCAGATTCAGGGGTACTGTATGTGATGTGTGAAAACCTCTGGAACAGACCCGAGTCCAGATCCCAAGCCAAGTGCAGATCACCTGCACGTAGACAAGTCCAAACTACCTGAAGACCTGTGGGGTTGAACTTACGAGTTAGGTCACCAGTTTGGGAGTAAGCGTGTGTGTGTGTGTGTGTGTGTGTGTGTGTGTTTGATGTAAATATGCACAAACCTCAAACTGCCAGTGTAATCCCTTCTAGTATGTAGTTTTGTGTCGTTCAACATGCTGACACTGTTGAGAACCACTGGTAACCACCAATCATCTGTCTTCTATATCTGGAACTTTGTACTCATTACACACTAACTTCCTATTTCTACTTCTCCAGTCCCTGTCAATCACCATTTGACTTTCTTCTAGGAATTTGATTTCTCCGGGAGCCTCATATAAGGGGAATTATAGTATTTGTCCTTTTGGTGGCTGGCTTATTTCAAATATTGTAATATCTCCAAGGTTCACCTCTGCTGTAGCATGCGTCAGAATCTCTTATTTTGAAGGCTAAACAGCTGTTCGTCCTGTGTGTTGTGTGAATGTGGTCTGTCAGGCTTTTCCATGCGTCTTGGTGGATGCTTGGATTCCTTTCACCTACAGGTTGTCATGATGACCGCTGCTATGAAGAGCATACACATCTCTGTTTTAGTCCCCACTTTCTCCTCTGTTGAATGTATACTCAGGAATGTAATTCTCGGAGTGTATGATAATTTTATGCTTAATTTTTAAAGGAATTATCATACTGTTTTCCATTGTGGCTAGCCCATTTTACATTCTCATCAGTAATGCATGAGGTCTCCAATTTCTCCGTATTCTATTCAAAACATGGCATTTTCTTGTTTCTTTATCTTTTTTGTCTTTAAATAGCAGTCATTGGGACTGAAGGGATAATGGCTCAGTGGTGAAGAGCACAATACTGCTATTGCAGAGGACCTGAGTTCAGTTCCCAGCACCCACTTGGGATGATTCACAAAGGTCTGTCACTTGTTTCAGAGGAATGCAGTACCCCTGACTCTGCAGGCACCTATATTCACATGCACATACTTACACAGAGACACTCTCTCACACACACATGCAAATTAAAATTAAATCTTTGTTTTTAAATGACAGTCTTCTTTGTGGATATGAAATGATTCCTGGCTGAGGCTTTAGTTCATATGTGTCTGATGACTAGTGATACTGAGGGCCCCCTCATGTGCTGATTGTCCATTTCCATGCCTCCTTTTGTGAAATATTGGTTGAAGTCCTTTTATTTTTAAATTAGTAACTATTGATCATCATAATAAGAATTACTGCTGGATAAATACACATAAAATGGCATAATGGCAAATTTGTGGATATTTCAATATTTTTCCTCTTATATTTCTGTGAAGCTTAAATATTTTTATGATTTTGTATCATTCTTATATAATTAGAAAAGTAAACATTGCCAGGAATTTTGGTGAATGCCATTAATCCTGCACTGATGAGGCCAAGGCAGTGGATCTCCGTGAGTTCATGGTCATCTTGGTCTAAATAGAGAGTGCTGGGGCAGCTGGGGCTACATGGTGAGAGTCTGTCTCAAAATAAATAAATAAAAATAATGGAAAGAAAGAAGAAAGTCATTACTGCCTGCCTGCTCTAGAGGTATCAGGTTCTCCTGCATCAGGCTGAATCACAGGTTGTATTTTGAAGGGTTTTCCCTGAAAGCTTTTTGTCTTTTCATTACATTTACTTAGTTACTTAGTTTTGTGTGTCGAGGCCAGAGGTTGGTGTTAGATTCCTTCATCTATTCCTCTCCACCTTATTTTTAGAGACGGGGTCTCACAGTGATCCTGAAGCTTGTTATTTCAGATGGACTGGCTGGCCAGAAAGGCCCAGGACTCCCCTTGTCCAACTATGCAGTGCTAGGGTTATAAATGTGTGCAACCATGTCTAGATTTTTACTTGAGTTCTGGGGATAACTCAGGTCTGAAAGTGTACACAGCAAGCATTCTATTCACTGAGTCATCTCCTAGGTTGGAATCTGTTTTATTTTTGTTATTTACTAATTAAAAACCATATTTTGTCATGTGTGCTTGTAAAACTATTTGATTTTTAAAATGCTAATTAAAATTTAGAACCAGGGCTATGAACATGTTATAAAAACATGGGAAAAATCATCTTTTCTGTGAGTAGGACTTTTCTATGGCTCTTCTGCTCACATGCGACCATGGCCAGCCGAGGTACACAACCTTTCCACGGCTGTGGGATACTTTTACGATCTTCAATATTTGTGGGTCTCCTCTACTTGGTGTGTTGGGCTGAATTCCATCAGCATCAAGGAGGAAAATCAAGAATGTTTCTGCTCCCCTGTGAGTGTCTGGGGTGAGAGAGGGCAAGAAAACATCTGTTTATAATTGGAATCACCAGAATGCAGGGCCATAGACAAGCAAGGAGAATTTCAGGATACCCTTTATCATCGTCAGTAAAATATTGATGAGACAAGAATACAGTATATCAAGCATTGAAATAAGATAGAGTCACTGTGAAGGGCATCTCTTTGAGGTGTCATTTTGTCCTGAAAATGAATGGTGTCCACATTGATTCTTTCTTCCAGAGCATGCTATGAGACAGCTCAGGAAGCTGTGTTTGTGTGAGCCTGCCTGGGAAAGCAGAGCAGGAGTTGCTTGGTGTCACACAGGTAGGCTGACCTTTTGACACTGTGACATGACCTTGTCATCTATAAAGTTCAACCTTGATAATTGTGTAAATTGGGTCACAAAAAAATATCAAAAAAAAATATCTCAAGATGTTTTTAAAAAGTTCTCAGGCCTATGATGGGCTATATTTATAGGTATCATGACAGCAATTAGACATGCCTGATGCATAGATGTGACCGGAGGCTATGACACCCGGAATCTCACCGAACAGGTGTGCTAGTGGCAGCAGGAAGCAGTGGGAATATGTGTCTGGTTAATTATTAATGGGTAATATAAAGGTATTTTAAAGAGATCTAGATTATTTGCTCATGTTTAACTAGCACCTATTTTGAAAGCCTGCCTTCTGATTTTATATTACAAATTGAAATAAATATTTCCAACTGTCAGCAAAATGCATATTTTAGTCTAAATGGTCAGTTTGGTTGTACCTCTTGGATCTAACTGACCATTTAACTTTTTTGTGTCTTTCCATCATATATACACAATTCACACATGGATGTGTGGAAGGCAATGATTGCAGGCTTGTCAGATAAGCTTATTGAGCTCAGTAGGGCTAAGTTCTCGAATTGATCACCTCACTTAATCACGTCAATAGCTACAGCGATGAGACAGCAGAGCGTCTGTATGTGGGCTTGAGGGATGGAGATTCATCACTCAGAGTCGCACATTTGAGGAGCAGTGATCTGAAAGCTTTAGATTTCTCAGCTGAAGCATGGATGCTTTCTGGGTTCCCTTTGATTATTAGCACTAAATGAGAAAGTGGGTGAAAAGTTCACAGTGATAGTGCTGAGTCTGGAGTAAGCACCCAACACATGATCGATAGGTACCACCTCATTACATATTACCCTCAGTGCTTTGCCAAGGTTACACAGTGAATTGGAGCCAGGGCTTACAGAGCATGTCTCCTGACTCATTTTTAACTACTGGTGTCCAGCTTATAATTTAAACAGAGTTAAATCTGTTGTCTATTTCATACTGCATGTTCGAGTGTTACCTCCTTCATACCAGCTTTGATGTGATTAGAAGCATGGCTTCACCTCCTAGCTGAAGACCTAACAGAAAGGGAGGGAGTTGCTTGGTTTCCCATAGACAAAATTCTAAGTAGTCTTATTAAATAAGATACACAGAGTCAAATGCAGAGTTAAAAGCCCAGAGACTGAGCAGTAGCCAAGAGCTAAGACCACCTTTTTATCACTTGCTGCTGCTGCTGCCATCCTTCCCCTGAGAGAGAGACCTTCTTCCTGTGTCCTGTCTTTTTATTGCCTTTCTGTTCTGCCTTCTCATTGGCTCTAAACCCAACCACATGATTTCCTCATCACTGCCTGTCTATACAGACCTCCAGGTCTCTATGGTTGGCACTGGGATTAAAATTTCAGGTCACCTTGCTTTGGCTGTGTCCTTGACCATAGAGACTCTGCCTGCCATGTGATTGGATTAAGGGCGTGTGCTACCACCTCCTGACTCCCACTTATGGCTCCCTGTGACTTCTGATCTCCAGGCAACTTTATTAACACAAATAAAATCACATTTTAGCACAAATAAAATATCACCATAGTTTCCACTGGGCAATTCTTCATGGCAGGTTCCTGAGAAGCCTTTCTGCCTACCTCAAATTCTATGTGGTGAGAGCAGCCATTGATGACTGCCAGCTGAGGTTTGTAGTGGCTGTGGCTTGTTCCTTTGTCTCTCTGATCTTTCGGCATTTACCCAAATATCTGGCTTAGGGTTTTTATTAAGACCAGTTAGGATTCGTGCTACAGAGGGTGGCATGGGATGCCATCAGAAACATCTGTATGTGAGTTGGAAAAATACATAATGCCCAGAATATGGATGATTATCTTCTATGACTGTTAACTAAACAGTTCAGGGAATAGACGACCTGGTGAGCAAGCTAAGAATACAGATGTGATGAGAAAGGTCATGGACCATGCTATGAGTCAGGGGGTTTTCTGGAAGTTTCCTGGGGCATCAAGGACCACAGGGGCAAAAGTGGAAACCTCAACCCTGAGAATACGAAGCACCCAGCGGTGAGATGTGTCAGGAAAATGTGCAGAGGCCAGCGCTGACTGTGTCTCTAACCTGGTCCCTAAGCAGAAGTAGGCCTGGGCTGTGTGCCAGAAACCATGATGGCTGCCACTTCTGGAACCACCCGAGGCTCCCTCCCACTCACCTGGTTGACCTGATGTGCGTCTTCCTCCTCCTACTCTTCCTCCTTACCCTCTTCCCCTTCCGTTTCCTGCCCCTTTGCTTCCTTCTTCTTTCTTCTGCTCTTTACTCTTTATTGTTTTAAAAGTTCTGTAGCAAATTAAATTGAAGGTTCAGAGACTTCCCATAGGCCTCATGTCTCCCTACTTATGCAGAACATCTCTTTTCATCCTCTCCCACCAAATTTGGTAATTGTGACATCATTATTACTCAGAGTCCTGAGCTAGGATTGAAGATCTCTCAGTGTCACATATGCAGATTCAGAGCAATGTAGACAGATGTGTATACCCCATCATAGTATTTATTCCACAGAGTAATGTTTCTGGCCTGAGAGTCCTCTAGGGACTCTCTCTAACGTGTTATTATTTCCAGAATGGTGTGTACCTCTTTCACCTGTTAATATGCATTCACTTTTCTGAGGTTAAGAATGTTTCTTGAATCTGTAACATGATACTTTTCTTTTTAATCTTCTTGAATTTTCTTTAGACAGGGTCTGGGTATGTAGTCCTGGCTGGCTTTGTAGCTTAAGCTGGTGTCAAATTTAACCATCCTCCTGTCTCAGCCTCCCTAGTGCTGGGATTATACTACCATTCTTCACTTGAGTGTCTCTTATTTTAGAAAAAAAATTGGCTCTGCACCTTGCACATTTAAGAATTCAATGAACCACTCAACAAGAGAGACTGTGCCTGGTTCTGGAATCCAGGTGAGTCCCCTGGCTAGTGAGACCCATCATGGGTCTTGGAGAGAACCTGCAGCTGCCATTTACTAAACTAGTGTGAATCCTAACTGCATTCCAGACATTTATCCTTAGACACACAGATAGGTGTGATCTCACCCTCTTTAAAGAAACTTCTCCTTACAGGAGACACAAAAAGGCCCACAACTGATCCAAATATAGAGAGCAAGTGGCGTCCAGCCCCGTCTGATACATCAGCACCACAATTCTCACATGGAAAGGCTCAGGGAGAATGGCAAGAGAGGAGCAGGAAGATTGCAAGAGCCAGAAGAATAGGATGTCTGCTATGATGTTGTATCTTTTAGAAATGTCAGAGAAGCTACACCCATAACATCTCACCAACATGGCTGCCTAAGAAGACCTGCACAAGGATGTTCAACCTAGACAAAGAACCTCAGACAATGCAGGATGCTGAGAGTGGGAGAAAGTCTTCTCCAGAGAAAAGCACACTGCACACCGATTGGTCAGCCAGGTGGTCAGCCCTGAAATCACATGTGTGTGTGTGTGTGTGTGTGTGAATAAATGTGAATATATGTCAATGTAAATATATGTGTGTGAATAAATGTGAATATATATGTGAATGTAAATATATGTGTGTGTGTGCATGTATGTATAAGTAACACTGTATGGAGCAGGTAGTATTTATATATTTCAGGGAAAGAGAGAGAAAAATAGGCAGAAAGACAGACCAGACCGACACACACAGAGAAACAGAAAAACAGAGAAAGACAGACAGACACACACAAACACAGAGAGAAAAGGACAGAAAAAAAGACACATACACACAAAGAAACAGAAAGACAGAGAGACAGACAGACAAACACACACACATACATAGATAGAGAGAATAGAAAGAGAAAAAGAGAAACAGACAGACACAAACACACACAGAGGAAAGGACAGAAAGACACACACACAGAGAGAGAGAGAGAGAGAGAGAGAGAGAGAGAGAGAGAGAGAGAGAGAGAGAGAGAGAGAGAGAGAGAGCAATTAAAGAAGCTATGAGACAGAGAGAGAGGGAGGTACATGGGACGGGTTGAGGGAGGAAAGGGAAGGCAGGAAATGATGTAATTATGTTTAAGTTTTCAAACAATACTCATTTGAAATTTAAAAAGAACTTAATGACAGGCACCCTTACCTCCTGTGCTTCAGTCTGGGTGTTCCCACTGACCTGTCTCCTAGGTTACCAGTCAGCTTTTCAGCTAGGATGCCATGGAATCCATCTAGCGAGTCTCTAATTTTAATTTCTGAAGATTTCTGCTGCAGAATTTCCATTTGAATTTTAGTTATCTGCTGAATCATTCATAATCCTAATTTTTTCTTGAATATGTTAAGCACAACCGGCCTTGTTTGGTTTATGACTCTCCTGTTTATCTCTCCTGAGGTCATTCCCATTGTTTCCTAATGTGCTTATTGCATGGCTTAGTGGTTTTCTTGACAGATGCTCAGTTAAAAGTTTTTTGTTGCATGTGAAAATATATAGAAATAATTTGCCTCTAAACATTATTATTTTCCTTCAGAAAAGTCATACATTTTTCTTGGCCACTCTAAATCTGAGTTGAGAGGACTAGAATTTCTTCATGGAGTTAGCCAACCATCTAAGCAGCAGCTCTTTGTGGAGGCCCTCCTGTGAGGACCTGAATGTGAGGACGCCCAAGCTCTGAGGCTGCCGGGATTCTCTTTTGCCCCCGCCTGTGAATCAGGAGACACTTTCAAGGAAAAGTTGAGCTAAATGCCACACCTCCCTCTTTGCGTTTTTCATCTCTGAGAATCTTGGCTCCTAACACCCTTGTTCCTCGATAGTTGCCTGGTGCCTCCCCAAAGACTTTTCTGTTCATATTTTACCATCTTACCAGTTGTTCTTAACAATAAATGCTGCTCTGTACATCACACCACATTCACCAGCATCAACATCTCTGTGCTTTTCAAATCATGGATTCTAAATACATTAGCAATTTGTGTATGCATGGTGTGTGTGTGTGTGTGTGTGTGTGTGTGTGTGTGTGTGTAGTATGTGTGTGTACGTATTTATGTATATATGCATGGTGTGTATATGTATGTATGTATGTACATATGTATGATGTGTGTGGGGTGGGGATAGGTATGTGTGTGAAAGTCTGAGGACAGTTTTGGGCATCAGTCCTCACCGTCCAACTTGTTTGAGACAGAGTCTCTTTTCATCGCTGTTTGCTGCTGCATACATGCATGTGCCAGGCTAGCTGGCCAATGAGCTTCCTGTCCCCACCTCTCACCTCAGCATGGCAATGCTAATCTGTGTGCTGGAGTTACAGACATGCACTGTCAGGCCCAGCTCTACATGATGTCTTGGGATTCAAACTCAGGTCCTTGTGCTTGTGTACCAAGCTTTCCCACCAAGCTATCTATCTCCCCAGCCGCAAATTAAAATACTCGATGCAGATAGTTTACAAGTACATGGTAAATTTCTAGGAGACCAGTATCCTTTTTACTTGTAACACCTTGTCCTAAATACTGCATATATATTCATAGTTACTGACAGTATTAATAATTTTTATTGGGAGTCTCCCAATGAAAAAATGAACACTAAACTCATTTTATTCAGGAGTTAAAATTTCACATAAAAATCCTATTGAAGAGTCATTGTGATAAATGAATATGAACTCAGAAAAGTGAGCCAGCTAAACTCCATAAAAGTTTTAAAATGATGTCAGTGGAGTCAGACACAGAGATACCAAGAGCCTCTAACTGCTTGGGATTAATTCATCCTGCACAGGATAGGTGTTCATCGTGTGGCACTTTGATCCAATGTTCTTGTGCTGTCAGAGCACAGAAACCTGAAGGCCGCAAATGCTACTCTGATTTGGATTCAAAACCATAATGAGGTTTTGATCCCTTTCAAGAGTAAGGCTTTGTCTCCAGAGGCGGCGGCAGCCGTGGGAAGGAGAGGCAGTCGCCGCCACGGGAGGAAGAGGTGGCTATGGGCTATGGGGCACAGCTGCCCAGACCCTGGGCTCCGTGATCGGCACTCCACCGCTGGGAGTGTTGCCCAAAGTGCTGGTCCACTTCCAGTTTCCACACATTGATTGCTTGTTAGGATATTTAGTTCCTCTTCATTCTTCATAAAGTATTATGTTTCTGGAATTACAACTTTTATAATTGTTAGTCACTTAAATATTTTTAGTGCTCCTTATAGGAAAACTGTAAGAAAATACTTGTACTGACTAAGAACAGTGGCCATGAGCACTGGCCAAGGTGAGGAATATAATGCTTACATAACTGAGAAAGAAAAGTCCCACTAGATGAACTTCTCCCTGTCTTGTATTGTTTCCTGAACACATGCAGTGTTATCTACCTCTACATTATGAAGGTTTGTAGAGTCTGAAATAGAAGTTGTTGACTTTGAGTAGTGTGTAATCCTCATGAATAGCACTAGAACATCCAAAACAATAACTAGCTCAGAGATATTATGCTCCTTATTGCCAGGCCATTTCTACTGTCTATATTTTTGTGGTCCAAGCTGGATTCACATCTGGAGAACACAGTAGATGGTGGCTATCTAGTTTTAATTCTTAATTAGTATTTGTTTTATATTCAAAATTTATTTTACATAGTTTTGAGTTTCAATATAGACAGATATTTTGTATAATCCTCACCATAAATAAGATACAGAAAAACCCATCATTCCTCATATTCTTTCCAGCTCATCTGTATTGTCACAATCCAGCCTGCTCAACCTTGCACACTTACCTTTCCCCTTTCCTTAAATCTTTGCCTTCTCAAGAATGCCACACAGATGGAATCAAATGGATTCATGAGCATGTACCATTGTAGCTGGAGAGTTTTCTCTCTGGGTCCCACCAAGCCCAGGCAGTCCGACAGCCCACTTATAAAATAAACACACAGATGCTTATATTATTAATAAACTGTATGGCTGTGGCAGGCTTCTTCCTAACTGTTCTTATATCTTAAATTAACCCATTTCTATAAATCTATACCTTATCACATGGCTTGTGGCTTACTGGCATCTTCACATCCTGCTTGTCATGGTGGCGGCTGGCAGTGTCTCCCTCCCTCAGCCTTCCACTTCCCAGAATTCTCTTCTCTGCCTGTCCTGCCTATACTTCCTGCCTGGCCACTGGCCAATCAGCATTTTATTTATACAGAGTGATACATACCATTGTAGGACTAACTCTTAGTCTGACATTCCATGTTGAGGAAATGATAGTTCATTTCTCTTTATTGATGAGTATTATTTGTCATCAAGAGGTGCCATCATTCATCTACCCACCTGGTAAAGGACACTTGGTAGTTTCTTGTTTGGTATGATTATGAATAATGTTGAAATAAATGTTCATGCACAGGTTTTTGTTCTGAACATAAATTATTTCCTTAATGCATAGGCATTACATTGTTATGCTGTAGGATATACTAATTATACCTTAAAATTATAAGATGTCAAAACAGTTTTCATCATAGCTGTCCTGGTTTGCATTCTTTTCTATCTCACATCATGGATCAGTTTATTGCACAGATTCTCTAGAAGTTAAAACTGTGGCATTTTGTTGGTTTTGTTGTAGTTCTATTGAGGTTTTGTTTATTGGACAATTATCTTTGGCCATCCCAAGGTATGTGTATGGTAGAATTTTGTTTGGAGTTTTGTTTATATTTTCCAACATCTAATGGCATTGGGCAACTTTTAAGTGTTTATTTAATGCTTTGCACCAATTTGGCTAGGTTATGGCACCCAGTTACTTGGGAGAACATATGATGGTACTGTCAGGGTGTCCATTAGGTGCATTTACCATTGAGATCGAATAGACTCTGGGAAGCAGACTTCATCCATCATGCCTGTGGGCCCATCTCCTTACTTGAAGGCATTGAGAAGAAATCCTGACCTTTTGTGAGAAGGGAGAGGCCTGCAGCGGGCCGCCTTGACGTCAGCTCTTCTCTGTGTCACTACCCTGCTGGCTTTGGAACTGCAGCTTTGCACATCTGCATGAGTCAGTTCTTTGACTGAAGTATCTCTTTCAAGAGAAAGCTCTTGTTGGTTGTGTTTGTCTGGAACCCCTTGCTAACATGCTATACAGATTTTTTTGCCTATAATTTACATTCTGTGTGTGTGTTGGGGTGGATGGATGTGACTAAGTTTTCAAAACTCTTTTTGGGACTCTGGATAAAAATTACTTTGTTAGATGTGCGATATACCCATATTTTCCCCCAAATGTGGCTTATGTTAAAATTTTAGGGGTGTCTTTTTTGTAAGATGTTTCCATTTTATGAGATTTACATTTTCAGTTTTTTCTTTCAGGGATCATGTTTTGGATATCATGCATATTTATTTCAAGCCAAGGACATGTAGCTCTCCTGAGTTTTGTATGTTTATGTTCAGAATTCACTGAGCAGCGAGGTCTGTATGTCACATGGGGAATCGATCTGTTCTGTGCTTTGCTTTTGTACAACTAATGTAAAACTATTCTGACACCACTTACTGCAGAGACTCTCCTTGCTTTCTCAACTTGCCTCTGCATCTCAATTGAGTACGTTTGTGTGGGCTTGAATCTAGACTTGCAGTTCTGCTCCCATGATCTCTGCTTCTATCATTCCACTAATAGCACAGCTTTGATTGAAACAGCCTACAATACCCTACAGAACTGAATAGAACAGGTTCTCCTCTTTCACCCTTCTACAAGGATGCACTACCATAGACCTAGCCAAGAACACAGAGCTCCCCAAATCACAGGGTCTTCTAAAGAATTTAGGTAGATAATCCATATTCTTCATCATTATCTGTGTGTGCTGTGTAAGAGATCTGCATTAGTGAGCACAGTTTCTACACCAGGGACTCTGGGATGGTGGGTGCCCTATAGGGAGTTGAATAGGCTACAGAATTTTGCTTATATCTAGGAAACCTCATCAATGCTATGTGTTTATCTTTTATTGTTTCATCATTTTTTGAAGTATTATATCTTTCCTTTTAGCTGAAGTTCTGTCTGATCAGTAATTCTAGGTTTCTCATTATTAGAAGTTTATGTTAGATATAAAATCTGCAAGTTATTAATTGTAAAATAATTACCTATTAATAAATGCAGTAGGACAGATAATAGCTTCCAAAACACTGTGATCATGTTGTCAGTAGGTTTTGGTTAGTTTAGTTTCTTTTAATAGAAAATAAAAATAAAAAATCTGACTCAGGTTAGGTCATTTCCAAAAGGAGACATTTATTGGTTTTTATGACCAAGAAAACATATTGTAATTGGCACCACAGAGGAATCTGAAGTCTGGTGGGATGCAAAGTTTTCACCAGCTGGCTCCATGTCTCTTCACTCAGATGTAGCATGGACATCACTCTCACTGTAGCAAAGATGCCATCGGAAGGCAGGTGTAAACATACATGCCAATTTCTGGAAAGGGTTGTTCATGCTGGGACTGAGTGCCCATCCAGAGGCAACTGTAACTAATACAGTATACAGGTTGGTCCATCCTGGATTATAGACTCTCCCTT